>NW_025401101.1:0-621343 GCF_011075055.1 Mangifera indica | reverse complement strand
TATTTCAATCGGAATATCAAATAGCATTCAATAGCATTCTGTTTTTAGCAATTATTTACTGTTACATTGGAAGCAAAACAAATAACAGTCCTCAAGCAAGTCCCGTTTCTCTGGAAACCACAACCCGCACACGTAACTGAGGTAGCAGTCAATCAGTGTCACCCGCAAATCTCTAGGTTCATAACACATGGTATCAGAGCATGACCAGAATGGAGGGCCGAGTAGAAGGGCTGGAGAAGGAGGTAACAGAAGTTCATGAGAGGGTGACAAGGATTGGTGACCGTTTGGAAAGGTTGGACAAGGAGGTAAGGGAGAAGGCAAATGACACGCAGGTGAGGCTAAAAGGGATGGAGAGTGGTATGGAAGTCATCAAGGGGTATCTCCGGCACCTCAAGGAAGTCATGATCGATAAGGAAAGAGGCAACAAGGGCAAAACGCCGATGGACCTAGGACCCTCCACGGTCCCAGTTGCGGACCAAAGCAACTCGGCACCAAATGGGAGAGAGCCAACTCCCAACATGCACCCAACCACTGGCGCTACTCCCATTCAGCAACCACGTGGAGAAGAGAATGTTGTGGGGGAGGAAACATCCGAAATTGGACGGAGAGGGGACGACGGCCAGGGTGGAGGGCGATGTGCGTTCAATTCCGTCGATTGGACCTACCACTGTTTGCCGGTGAACAAGCCTTGGAGTGGTTAGAGAAGGTTGAGCGCTACTTTGACGTAAACCAAGTAGCGGAGGACAAGAGGCTGACAGCCGTGGGGGTCTGTATGGAAGGGGCGGCCTTTCACTGGTTTAGATGGAGGCGTTTCACTAGTTTAGATAGAGGCGGAGGCGCCAACCGTTCACGGGGTGGGAGGACTTCCGAAACGCTACCCTTAGGAGGTTCAGGACAAATGACGAACGAACCGCTCAGGAGGAGCTGTTTGCCATTCGTCTAACAGAATTGGTCCACGAGTACCGATGCCGATTCGAGCTGCTGTCAACAGAGGTGGAAGAGTTGTCGGAAGGCACCCTGACAGTGATTTTCATGAACGGACTTCCGGAAGAACTCAAGAAGTGTGCTTGTTTCGCCTAACCACCTTAGAGGAGACGATGGAGAGAGCGCAGGAGATAGAGAGAAAAAACACACTGATTGAAAACAGGGGGGAAGCCGACCTGGAAAATACTACTCGAGGACCCAGGCATTTTCGACCCAATATCCAGCCCCTCCCAACGCAAGCCAACCCACACAGTCCAACGGCCCATCCCAGCTTTCATTCTACCAGCCCAATACCCAACTAAACCCAAACCCAAACCCAAATACTCAACCCAACCACCCAACACCCAGCCTAGTATCAACCCAAGCGCCTGGACCAACCCGTCCCCCCTTAAATCTACACCCATTTGGTCAAGGTAGGTCGGAAAGCACCTTCCCACACACAAACGCGACCTCTGCGACGAGACCCCCAAACGCCTCAGTCGCACCTCCTCTAACCAACGAAGAGACGACAATTTCCAAAGGTTGCCTGATGATGAATACCGATCCAAGATCGAGAAGAGGTTGTGTTTCAGGTGCGACGAGAAGTACAACCCAGGGCACCAGTACTGACACCGACAACTATGAATAATGATAACCTGCGAGCAAGACGTCGCCGAGGACGAGGAAGAAGAAGAGGACGAAGACGACACCGAAGCAAGGGAGATGGAAGCCAACCTTAACCCAAGCTCAGTGGTGGGGATAGATTCTCCAAAGACAATGAAGTTTATTGGAGCCATCGGAGAAAGGCAGGTGCTAATACTTCTAGACAGCGGGGCAATGCACAATTTCATCTCAGAACGACTGGTAGCTGAAATGCAAATTCCTATCCAGCCAGTTACATTTGCGGTTATGTTGGGAGATAGTAGAAAAGTCAGAGGAGTTGGGAAATGTAAGGGAGTTGAGTTGATTGTGCAGGGGGTGAAGATAATTCAAGACTTCCTTCCTTTCAGTTTGGGTGGAGTAGACGTGATATTGGGTATCGAATGGCTGAGTCAACTAGGGGAAGTGAAGACCAACTGGGGAAAACAAATCATCCGTTTTGAATGGGATGGGCAGATGGTTGAGCTGAAGGGGGATGTGAAGTTGACCAGATCAGAGACATCCGTGGGAACTCTCCTGAAATTGATAACGCAGGGGAGCGATGGATTCACCTTAAAATTGAGTAATGACAGGGAAATTTCAGAGCCGGACACGAAAGATATACTAGCGGAGTTGACACCATTGTTGAGGGAGTTTGAAGATTTGTTTACAGAACCATATGGACTACCACCAAAACGTGATAGAGACCATGCCATTCGGTTGGTGGAAGGGGGGCAGCCACCAAACTTGAGACCTTACCGCTATCCACATTTTCAGAAAACTGAAATAGAAAAGATCGTCAAGGAGATGCTTGCGGCAGGGATTATTCGATCCAGCGAGAGCCCGTTCTCAAGCCCGGTTTTGTTGGTGAGGAAGAAGGATGGGAGCTGGAGATTTTATGTTGATTACAAGGCTTTGAACCGTGTGACCGTACTTGACAGGTTCCCGATTCCAACAATAGACGAACTCCTTGACTAATTGGCAAGGGCTAAAATTTTCAGTAAATTGGATTTGCGCTCGGGGTACCATCAGATAAGGGTTAAGGAAACCGACGTGGAGAAGACAGCCTTCCGGACACACGACGAACACTGAGTTCCTTGTCATGTCGTTCGGTTTATCGAACGCCCCTGCCACGTTCCAAAGTCTGATGAATGACATCTTTCGGCCTTTCTTGAGAAAGTTTGTACTAGTGTTCTTCGACGACATCTTGGTTTTTAGCAAAGGATTCGATGACCACTTACGGCACTTACGAACGTTGTTGGGGATATTAAGAAGTCATCGCTTAGTGGTCAACAAGAAAAAGTGTCAATTTGGCAGGGAGAGAATAGGCTATTTGGGCCACATTGTGTCAAAGCACGGAGTAGAAGCTGACCCTCGAAAAATAGAAGATATGCAGAGTTGGCCCATACCATGGGATTTGCGTGACTTGAGAGGGTTTTTGGGACTCACAGGATATTATCGTAGGTTTGTGCTTGGGTACAGAAAGATTGCGAAGCCACTAACGGATTTGTTAAAAAAAAATGCTTTCAAGGTGGAACGAGCGGTGCACGCTGTATTCGAAGCATTTAAGGAAGCAATGGTCATGGTCCCCGTTCTCGCGCTACTCGACTTCACAAAGATGTTCGTAGTAGAAACAGATGCTTCAGGCTCGGGGTTAGGTGCTGTTCTCATGCAAGCCAGGAGACCCATTGCCTATTTAAGTAAAGCCTTATCTCCGCGGAATCGAGAAAAGTCAGTTTACAAAAGGGAACTAATGGCCATCGTTTTAGCTTTGCAGAAATTGCGACATTACTTGCTCAGACGCCATTTCCAGGTGAGAACCGACCAGCACAGCCTCAAGTTTTTAACCGAACAGAAAACAGTAAGCCACGAGCAGCAAAAATGGCTGGTGAAGATGTTGGGCTTCGATTTCGATATTGTGTACAGGCCGGATGTGAGAACAAGGCTATTGATGCCCTGTCTAGGAAGCCACGGCTAGAAGGGGAATTGAAAGCCATTACCATCGCTGCTCCAGCTGACACAGAGGAGATACAGGAAGAGATAATGAAGGATGAAAAATTGAGAGGAATCATACAAGATTTGACCAGAAAGACAGCTACACACGCCGGTTATGAGCTGAGGAGAGGGAACTTGATGTACCGAGGACGTATGGTGTTGCCCAGAAATTCCAGGTTGGTTCAACTATTTATGAATGAATTTCACTCTACACCCTTTGATAGTCACTCTGGCTTCTTCCGCACTTACAAAAAAATCTCAGCAATTTTTTATTGGGAGGGGATGAAGGGTGACGTTAAGAGGTTTGTGGCAGAGTGTGAAGTGTGTCAGCGGGTCAAATATGAAGCAATGTCACCGGCAGGACTCCTACAGCCTCTCCCTGTTCCTTTAAAAATTTGGGAAGATTTGTCGATGGATTTTGTTATGGGGCTGCCAAAAGCTAAGGGGTACGATACAATATTGGTAATAGTGGATCGTTTGACTAAATACGAGCATTTTCTCGTTGTTCGTCATCCGTACACGGCCAAAGACATCGCTAGAATTTTCATTAGAGAAGTCGTGAGACTCCATGGCTTCCCATGGACCATTATTTCGGATAGAGACCAATGAACCATTATTTCGGATAGAGAGCACGTCTTCACGAGTGCATTCTGGTTGGAGCTCTTTAGGGCATCCAGAACAGCTCTCAAATTCAACTCTGCCTACCATCCCCAGACCGACGGGCAAACGAAGGTCGTAAATCGGAGCTTGGAGACATATCTTAGGAGCTTTTGCTTCGAACAGCAGCGTACATGGCCGAGCTGGCTGCCTTGGGTAGAATATTGGTTTAACACTACGTTTAATTCGTCAGCGGGGATGACGCCGTTTAAGGCAGTGTATGGGCACGATTCGCCACCACTCTTGAAGTTTGTGGAAGAACCCTCCAAAGTCGAGGAAGTCGATATCATGATTAAGCAGCAAAATAAAGTTTTGGATAGGCTGAAATCGAATCTTCACAGGGCCCAACAGAGAATGAAAATGCTAGTTGATCGAAACAGGCGCGAGGTAGAACTGGCAATAGGCGATCAAGCGTATTTGAAGCTATAACCCTACAGACTTCGATCGTTAGCGTCGCGGCCTAACGAGAAGCTAAGTCCACGCTATTACGGGCCTTTCGAGGTAGAGGAGAAAATTGGACAAGTTGCATATAAACTCAAGCTTCCAGAAACAGCTAGAATCCATCCAGTCTTCCATATTTCTCAGCTGAAGAAAAGGATAGGCCCTTCAATAACCAGTATACCCTTTCCGAACTACTTGAACGAGGCAGTTGAACTGGAAGCACAGCTTGAGGAGGTCTTGGATTTTCGCTATTCGCAACAAAGAGATCTGGAGCTGCTCATCAAATGGAACGGTTTACATAATCATGAAAATTCCTGGGAAATGTATAAAAATTTAGCTCAGGTTTTTCCTCATCTGCACCTTGAGGACAAGGTGCCTCTGGATGGGAGGGGCAATATTAGGGCCCGAGTTTACGTGAAGAAGAAGAAAGGAAGAGGGAAGGCAAGAAGAAAGGCACGTGCAGAGGAAGACACTGGGAAGCAAATCATGGTGGCTGAGGGCTGTAATTTTAATGCAGATGGCAACAGTGGTGGTGACTTTAGTAAGCAGTATATGGGAGATCCAGATGGAAGCACTCCAAAAGCAGAAAAAGCAGCAGACAAGCAGCAAAAGTTTTGGGACCTGCTGGAAAAAGGAAGAAATTGTGAAGATGCAGGAAGCTGAGCTGGCATGCCAGGATTGGAAAAGGAGTTGTGAGGAATTTAGAAATAGGGACCTGGAGAAGGAAATGGGGGGAATCGAGAGAAATAGATAGGAAGTGGGGAGAGCTCCAGTCTCTCGAAAGCTGGTTAGTATTGAGTTTTTGGGGATCCATTGGGTCATCAAAATCAGTGAGGGTTCTAGCTTGAGTATTTTGTGTGAGTTTTAGTTGTGTTGTTGTTGCATTTCTTTTGTTGCTGGTTACCGTTTAAGAGTTTCATTTATCTTGTTTGGTGAGGAGGTTATTTGTCTGAGTTTCAGTTATCTTGTTTAGTGAAGAGAGTATTTGTATGAGCCCAGGGAGGATGCTGTGTGATTTTGTAGCCCTAGAGCAGGGGAAGAGAATACCGAATGCCTCTGTTTCTTAATGAATTTTATTTCAATCGGAATATCAAATAGCATTCAATAGCATTCTGTTTTCAGCAATTATTTACTGTTACATTGGAAGCAAAACAAATAACAGTCCTCAAGCAAGTCTCGTTTCTCTGGAACCCGCTACCCGCACAAATAACTGAGGTAGCAATCAGTCAGTGTCACCCGCAAATCTCCAGGTTCCTAACATATTGAAAGGGGATCTGAAGGAAATGGAGTTGCATCTATCGCCACTAACGTCGTCGTCTACGAAAAAAGAGGAGAGAGAGGTGATTGACAAAGAACATGAAGAAACTAAGGCTTAACAACCATTATTGTTATCTAAGGAAGTCAAAAAAAGAGAAACAATTCAGGAGGAGGACGACATGATCAAGACTAAATTTGGAGTGTTTTATACATTCTTGGTGGTGAATGATGTTGAACCTAGCAAGGCATATGCGTCGGTGCTTAAGACAAATGATGCTAGCATGGTGTTTTTGGGAATGGCAAATAACATGAATTTAATGTTCCTAACCACTAACAACAATTGCAGCAAAATAAGGGGAATTTTTTCAAATTGGGTAAGAAGAAATATAAAAAATAATAATAATAATAATCAAAATCATCCCGGCTTAAGGACAAAGTGGTTTTTTAGGAGTGAGTAATGTTAGGACTTGATAATAATAATAATATTAATTAATTAATTATGATAATATTATATTATGATAAAATATATGATTAGGATAAGATTATGATATTATATATAAAATTAGGATAATATTTGATAAAGATATTATTAGTATAATATTTAATGAGTTATATATAAAGGAGAGTGAGTATTGTGGAAGGGGAGGAGATTATTGTTGTCATTTGGGTAATTTGGGCAACCTTCGGCTAATTGGGAGGGAAAAAACTACTTTAATTGCCTTTGGAAGGAGTTAACACCTCTTGTTGTCAACAATATTTCTACATTAATAATATTTGAGTCAAGTTCCCAACATAGTATCCCCACATGTCTTGTATCCAAGTTTTATTTTTTGTCTTTAACAATCCCTCAAACATCTTGTTCTTTTGGGAAACATGATTTAACTCAAATTGATAACCCTCCCACTCCTACCCCACCAATCTGTAAAACTCCTCAAATTGATGCTCCAGTCTAACATGTTCAACTTTGACAAGAACAAAATCCCAAGAAAAGTATTTAAAGGCACACAATGGAAGGCAATGTTCAACAACTGATCCGAGAAGCACAAACTTTTACTTTATCGCATGAGAACAAAATCTCCTCTCTAAAAGAAGCTTCAACAATTATTTTGGTTCATCAACCAAAAGAACTCCAAATTTTTCCATAACAACTCAGTCTTAGAGCACACAAATCTTGCTACTTCCTATTGCAACTTTAACTCTATCAAGAATAGCCAATAGACAAGCTAAAAATACTACCTAACAAAAATTGAACTCCTAAAGGGCAATTCAATAATATTCTAGTGTTTTTCTTCAAAGATTAATTTAAATGAAAAGAGAAAATCAAATATTGTATTGTTAAGATTTTAGTATGAGTTTGTTATCATCATATAAAACAATATCTAAATAAAAATAAAAATAAAAAATACATTAACCCCACTGTTTTAAAACAAAACTCTTAAAATGAAAACACATAAACATCTTCAATAGTGTTTCTTTTTTTTAAATAACAAAGACATTTTAATACATAATCATTAGTATTTTTATTGCTAAAATACATGGAGAAGAAAATTTTTAAAGAATGTTTAAAAAAATACATGAAGAACAATCTTCGGTATACTTAATAAAGAAATTAGTCAAAACATTTGTTCTTTCAGGGAAATATAGAGTTAAAATGGTCACTAACAATACATTTCACACTTCCCCATATTAGTTTAAAAAAAAAAAAGTTAGAACAAAACAAAAATTATTGGGGCCATATTTATGTCATTCATTAAACAACAGCCAATGGGTAAATGTAAAAGCTAACACACGGTGCCTTCGTTGTTGTTTTAGCACGGGTTACACAAATTTAGAGACAAAGGACACAATATCTTCTACTTTGGATGATATTATGTGGGTTTATCTTTTTAAGAGCTATCATTTGAGCTACTATGTTCACTTTGCTAGGGGCTATATCACTCTTGGGGGCTTAAAAAGAGGCATACTAAGGGATCCAAACCACTATCCCTTCTATTTTTCTTCCTACATCTCACCACTTCATTTGCTATCAAGATTGGCATAAAGAATCTCTTTCAAAAAGTTGAACAGAACTAGAAATTTATCTATCTTTTAAGACTACCTTCACAAAGAGAAAGAACTTTGGCTATAATCATATCAAAGCTTGTGATAAGGCTAATAGGATGACATCTAACACAAAGAAGATAAAATGCCCTATGTGCTTCTTAGTTAATTTATGTCTATACAAAGAGGTTGATACGAACCTTAGGAGAACCATACCTTAAAAGCTAGTTATTGAGATGAGAGAGCTTAAAGTTATATAAACTTCATACTAAAAGCTCATACTTTTCAATGTGAGATCTAAATCTCATAACTTGTACTTGAGATCCCAACATAACACCACGATCTAAACCACAACACCCACGCAAGTTGGTTATGCGCTAGTTCCTTGCCAGCTCCAGGCAAATGCTGTAATATCGCACATAGTTAGCCTGTCTGGGTGTTAAGGTTGCAGAGCGTAGTGGTATATTAGGATCCCAAGTGTAAGATATGGGACTTAGATCCCACATTGGAAAATATGGGTTTCTAGTATAGGGTTTATATGATCTTAGGCTCTCCAATCTCAATAGCTAACTTTTGAAATGTGGTTCTCCCAAAGTTCGTATCATTTAGTATTAAAACCATCAACACGTCTCCTAGTTGCAATTGTGCAACGTAAGTGGTGAAGCTAGTATTGTAATATTCACCGGGGGCTAGTAGAAAGCTAGCGCACAACTAGCCTACGTGGGTACTAGGGCTGCAGACCGTGGTGGTGTATTAAAATCTCAAGTGCAAGGTATGGAACTTGGATCTCACATTGGATAGTATAGGCTTCTAGTGTGGATTTATATGGTCTTAAGCTCTCCGACCTCAATAGTTGACTTTTTAAGTGTAGTTCTCCTGAAATTCGTATCAAAGCTAGTTTTTGTTTATTTGGAAAACCTTTGATTTACTATGGTACCCCAACTTTCTCATCATATGATGAAATTCTTCAATTTCCTCTAAATTTGTGAGAAGACCAAAGACATCTATATTAATTTTATCAGAGGAAAAACTTAGGTATCATAATCCTTAGTAGAAAATAGTAGACTATTATTATACGATATCTTTGTAAATACAACTCTAAAGTCCAAATATATTAACCATCAGAAGTTTGCAATCAATTTTTAGGGAAACTTGAAAAGTAGCAAGTATTTATTATGATTCATTTATTGAATCTAAGGAAGCAAGGCAAACAAGTCTTTTCCACTATCAGAGAACTTACATGCTAAAGAGAATGCTCACAGAACTCAATTGGTAAAGAAACAAGTATGTATCATGATTCATTTATTGAATCTAAGGAAGCGAGGCAGACAAGTCCTTACCACTACTAGATAACTTAAACGCTAAAGAGAACGCCCACAAAACTCAATTACTATAGAAATTAGGAAAGAAAGGCTTACGTGGAATTGAAAATGACATCTCGAACAATATCCCTATTGGTATGAGGCTCCTTGACAGGCTCAAAACAGTCATGAATAACCCGAAGAATACTTGACAACTTAATGCAAGAACCAATCCTTGATATACCAAAAGGGTTGCAGGCACTTCTCATTGACCTCATCAAGGTCCAAGTCAATCCATCCACAATAGTGGGATTTGAGATTCCTAAAAGCCGGTGAAGTTGGGAAGACAACTGAAAGCAGTTTACAACGTCAATTTTTTACAACCCAGAAATGTCTATTGAGTAAAGATAACAAAGCAAATTCTTTAAGCCAAAAAAAGAAGAAAAAAGATGAATAAAAGAGGTCCCAACAAGAATTTACCTCTAAATTGGAACAAATAAGAGAAATTTGCATAGGGGTAGGGCTATTTGCACCATAAAAATAATTCACACTGGCTCTTTTAATTACAAATTACCATTAGTTAAAATAACTATGCATAACTATTATAACTACAATGGATTAATATTGGATAAAATAAAATATCAATATAAGAAATTAAAGTTTTGTGAAAGGATGTCTTATAAATGAATATACTTTCCATAAATCATTTTTCGCATCAAATTTTAACATTTTTATTATTTTGAAGTAATTATTATGCAACTATGCATTGAACTATTAATCTTGTATTCACCATAGAGGTTATCGTTGTTCAGTAAAAGTTTTATTTTTTTTAACTGTAATAATGATCAAACTTCAGTAGGAGGGGAATGGAATGGTTTTAGGGCCATACAGCCCCACTCGTGCTATATAAAATACTTCTTAACACTTCCAATGTCAGAAAACAAGATATTTCTCTATTAATTAACTTGCAATGTGACAGGTCCATTTTGGTTTAGGAAATAAATATAATTGTTGTTTCTGAAACAAGGGAAATAACAGATTTTAAGGAAATGCAGTTGGTTAAATATTTTGGAAATCAATTTTCAAATATCATGGAAAAAATTAATCTAAAATTAAAAAATAAAAATGAGAAAAATACCTTCTCTGTTTTCCAGAGATTTTAACTCTGAAAACAATTTTGAATATTATTTTAAACATGTTTTCAGATCACAAATGTAAAGAGTAATTTTGGAATAACAAAATTTAATGGTCCCTGAGAAACCGATACAGAAGGGAAGAATTTCCTGAAAGATGAGATATTTCCTTCCTTCATGGAATTGGAGGTAATAGAACAAAAGTACCTTAAAACAAGCCATCGTGCAAAAACTGTCTGAAGGGTAATTTGTAGGAGATAGGCTTCCAGCTTTAATCAAGCAAGTCACATGATCTGCAAGGAAGCAATGACAAAGGCATAAATATTTAAGCTGAAAGGGTAACTCTAAACAGTTACTAAGATCAAAACACACATCTGCGGGTGCACTGAAAGCAAGTATTAGTGAACTGTTGATTATCTTCATTGGAATCGCTCAATCCACATAATCCACAGCAACAAGCTGGACAAAACCAATTTCGGCCTGGAAAAGCCTGAAATAGAATCAATAACCAATTAATGATAATGAACAATTCCTTTGTAATCTTTCAAATGGATCCTTAACTTGTGTAGACATCTTGTTCACTCTTTTGTGATTACTCAATCAATGAATGATATTTATATGTTTCTTCTCAAAAATGAATTACAATAATGAACTTTTGATTCAATATATTTAAAACAAAAAAGGGACACTATTTATCTATAAATGTATGGGATAAGAAATTTAAGTTTTAAGATTCTAGAACATATGCTTAGGTTGCCTGAACAATATGATTTATTCGTAAGTTTTATATATAATGTGTGTAGCTTCTTCTTTTTACATTGACACACCAAATTACCACTCGTAAATTATGAACTGGATCAAGGAAGAATATTTGGCAGAATTTCAACAGTGCCAGTCACTGATTGAATGAAACATGCTCCAAATATATTAGACATTGGCCATGACCACAGATGAAAGATCTTGCACTGTTGCATGTAAAAATTCCAGCAACTGACTACGAAAAGAAGAAAATTTTAAAATTGCATTAAAGCATAGATCTAATAACAAATAAATCACAGCATTATTCTATAGAGAAGAAATGGTGCAGTAAATCACTTAATTTTATTTTTTATTTTAAAAAAATTTTAACATCATGTAGCATGCAAAATCAGATAATTAAAATCATGGAAGTCATTAATCAAATGAATCTACATAAATGCATCAAATATATTTGGCATGCCTTCACCGAATATAAAACATATTGTCTAATTGAATGAAAAGATTCCAACAACTATCCAAGAATAAGAATAAGATGTAAAAGTTCTAAAAGCACAGATTTAATGAGTTACAAATGCTAGCACTATTCTATAGAGAAGAAACAGCACGATAAACAAGCTCTTTTGCAGTTCAAAAACTTTTAAAATCAAGTTGCATAAAAATTGGTTCATTACATTCAAGTAATAATTACAGATTTTCACTTGTAATTAGATTAGCCACAGAATGAATAAAAACTGATCAAGAGAATCAGATCAATAATATAGAAAATGAAAACACACCTTAAGGTGAAGGCAACTCAAATGATATGAAGAAGGGCAGTGATCACAAAGGACAAGGTCTCCCCAGTGGTGGCAAACACTACAGATTGTGTCCCTTAGTTGACCAGTATAATATCCTTGCTTCATCTTATGCTTTCTAGAATTAGACACTGTATCTTTAAGCCCAAAACTTTTACCATATTCATCAAATTGCATAGTTGGGAGACAGGATTTAGAAAATAAAGAATTCCTTGTCCTAACAGCATTCAGCCCATGTTCTTCAATCTTAGGTGTTAACTTTAGTTTTGAATTGACTTGTTCAGACTTCTTCAACTCCCTCTTATTCATTATTGAGCAGTTCCTTCTCTTCTGCACAACAAAAACAGATGCCTTCTTGTCCTTCTGCTTCTCCAAAAAGTCAGTAAAAACCATAAGAAGTTTATTGTTAAAACTTCTTTTTTTCAAATTTCTTTGTCTTTTAACTGATTGACATTTTTGAACGTGATGCAAACACTGAGAAGTTTTCTCCTCTCTTGAAGTATCTGTGAGGAACTTATTATGGTCACCTTCACACGTTACAGCAGAATTTAGCTTCTCTGTATTGGATTCTAACCGATCAGGCGTCTTTTGTATAGGAAAAGAAACACAATTTGCTTCTTGGTGTAAATCTGAACCACAATTGGGACTTCTATCACAGACATCTTTGCTAACAGTAGCTTTCTCCATGTATGAAGGACCAGTTGTCATATCCTTTTCCTTACACAGATTATTATCCTCAAAACCATTCTGATCAATTGTGTTTGTCAGGGGCTGTTTCTCATTTTCCAATTTTGAACTTGGTAACTGCTGCCTTTTATTGCATTTACCATAAGAATCTTCTCCTCCTTTTTGACTTGATCTGGTAACCTTGAATTCACTGTGATTTTTTACCTTAACCAGAGAATCACATGGATGAGAATTTAAAACAGCATGCTGAGATTCCTTTGATTTATTTCCTTTCTTTCTGATTTTATATGACACAGTTTTGTGATTTCTTAATTGAATTAGTGAATCACAGAGAGAAGAATTTGAACTAGCTTGTTGGGAAGCCTTCAATTTATTTCCTTTTTTTGCCACCAAGTATGACAAGATTTTGTGATAACCTAGATCTCGCCGACTCAATCTAATGGCAATTTCATAAACAACATCCATGAAGTATCTATTCCACACAGACCTAACTCCGCATGGCCACTCTGAAATCATCTTCATAAATCCATAATTTAACTGCAAGGCAGACCAAATCTTCTTTACAAACTTAGCCAATGGAACATCTCCTTCAAGATCCCTGGCCAACTGTACCAATATCCACACACCCCGGTCCTTCCAACCCCCCAAGAACTCATCCCATTCATGAGCTACACGCAACTGACTCACACAGAATTTGCGTTCATCAACCTCATCAGGAAAGAAAACACATCGCTCATTTGCATTGTGATCACAATCGAAAATAACACCTTCCCACCATGCATCCTCAAACCAAGCATCAACACAAACCCCAAAACCTAACTTCTCACTAGAATCAACATGTGACCAGGGAGGTGGAGGCCGAATACGTCCACGATAGGTGGAGGAAACATGGCGGCGGCGATGAAGGCCATCAATTGCCTCAGTAACCGGAATTGACTCAATGAGCTTCGAGTCACCATTTTCACATAGGAGTTCATCATATTCAATCATACGGCATAAGTCAGAAACCCCAACAACCACACCAGGATGCCATGAGCCCCTTAATCCTTCCTCAAATTGTCGAACCTAAACAAATCCAACTCACCAATTAAACAAAAATTCAACTCAGTTACTGCAACAGAGAGTTTTCAGTTTATAAAACAATCTATTTAAAAATTATCTAAGATTAACAGATTCCCAGATGAAAAAATTACTGTTTAGGCGAACGTGCAGGAGAGACAAACACCATAAAACATAGATTTCGAAATTTTCATAAGAGAGTATGTCAAAGGAAAAAAAAAAAAAAAACCCAACAAACAATCAGTCTGCGAATTAAAGAAAATTTAACAAAATAAAAGCATAAAGTAAAAAAAAAAAAAAAAGAATTTACTTTTATTAAAAGAAGACGAGAGATTGACTCAAATTGCAGAACTGAACCATCCAACTCACCATCACCAAGAAATTACAAATTTAACTAAAAAACTATAGACCCATATAATTTTCACTCCATAAAACAATAATTTAAAATTTTATCAAACATTAACGATTACCCAGATGAAAACATTACTGTTTGATAGTGTCCAGAAAAAAAGGCAGTAAAAAATGAAATTCAAAATAAAATTCAAACATTTCATTAGAAATCAACACTTCAGACGACACCGACAAAATCCATGAAATGCAAACAAAAACAATTCAAAATTGCATCGAAATTACACCCAAGAAAAAAAAAAGATAAAGTTTTAACCAGCTTAAACTTGTATCTTTAGAAAACAAATATAAAATAAAAAGACCTCGACTTTTTGGTGAAGAAGAAGCTTTCTCTGTTTCATGGATACAGAACTTGAAAATTTGAAGTTGATTTTGTTCTGATTTTGTAATTCGTTTAAGAGGCAAAGCAGAAAGATGATTGTGACTGTTCTCTGTTCCGTTGATTGCTTTCCTTGTTTAAGAAAGGGCAGTAATCAGGAGTTCCCAAGTGTATGATATTATGCTTTTTGGTGAGGCCTCTTATGAGAGAATAGAACACCTGTCAATTTCGTGCTTCGATTCTTAAGAAGTAGCTTGTTTTATTTAGAATAGATGATCTGATCGGGGAAGTATGGAATTCTTTATTATTAAAAAATAATTTTAATAATTTTGTATTATTAATAACAATATAATAGTTAATATAAAGATATTTTTATTTTATTTATTAAAATATTATTATAATAATTTTAATTTTATTATAATTATATATTTATTTATTAATTTTTAAGGACAAAATTAACTTTTTTCAATTAATAAAAAAATATTTTATAATAATTATATTTAAGAATATTTAAATAAAATAATATATCAGTATTTTTTTATTATTTCAAATCAAATATAATAATTATCAAATAGAATAATTATTTACACCTATCAAATATAGTATCATAATAAGATATAAGAAATAATATGATTAACCTTTTTTGCTAAGTATTAAAAAAGTACGGAAGTAATACTAACTTTGTTACAATTTTATCCTTAATAAATTTAGTTTAAAATATTAAGGATATTTAAGTAAAATAATTTTTAATATTCATATATCATTACAAACTAAATATAATAATTATTTTTATATATCAATTTACTGAAACACATTATTTCATCATCTTAATTTTGTTTTTGTCCTAAAATATCATTTTAGTCATCCATTTTGAATTTTTACCACATCATTGGCTTCCTCTCACCATTTTCATATTGGGTTTGCATCTGGTTTTCGAATTTAAGTCTATTTATTTGAAATTACAGTTTTGCCCTTGTATGTACATACGGAGTTGTTTTTTCATTCTATCACATTTCATAGCATTCAATGTAGTATTGGTTCTCTTATTTCTTACTTTTATTAATTTAAACCTTATTTTTATGCCTTGATTAGTTATGCTTAATTTTAGGGTCTGTAGGAGTTCTAGATGTTCCCCTAGGTCATATAAAAACGTTAAGGATAAACTTTAGCCAATGTAGATCAAGTTGAGTCTTCGAAAACTCCCGTCAATTGCTCCGATTTTTGGTCAACTATGTTGTTTCGATTTATGCTAATCGCTATTGTTGGCCTGCCCTATGTAAAACCCATGCTATCAAGTTTAATTTGTTAGCCCAATTTAATCTTAGGGTTCTTTTTGATAGACTTAGGTAGACTAGATTGTCACTTTAGGTGTTCATGTTTATTCTACTTTTGTTCATCAATTATGAACGAGCATGGAGTATGATTAGCTTCATAATGAAGCCACCACTTATGTCAAAGGTTGTCATATTGATTTCTCTCCTACCAACCTTCACATCACTTTTGGTCTTCCAGTCGTTCGAGGTCTTATTATCTACCCTTTGGTTAGCATTTTATCGACTCTTTATATCTTATTGCTTTTGATCTATTAATAGCAATCCCAACCATGATGTGATAGTGTATCTGCCCTAACAATATCATACTTCATCTACCCATACCTTCCATAACATTATTAAGTATACTTTTGCACCCAAATCAGGTCACTTCAATGAAGTCAATACGATTGACTTTCATCTTCTTTCTATAACACTCACAAGTATGCCCAAAGGTATTTATGTCTTTCTACCTTATGGATTATGCTTGACTTTATTGTGTATTATTTTGAGGTTGTAGAACCGTGTGGGTATGTTACATGCCTCTGTGTGTGTTAACAAGGGCAAAATAGTCTTTTCTTGTGTGATGTCTAAGAATGAATAAGTTTGGAGGCATACCGACCGTTCATGATATGCATGAATGTCCATTTGTTGATTTGAAATTAGATAAGGGCCAATTTCATGATGAAGTCGAGATTTTCCATTAATAGGTAACACATGGAACAATTGTTTCTAAAAGAGAACACTTGTTCTTGATATTATTTTTGGAAAATAAAAAGGGCGTCATGGTTGTTTGGTTCATTACCAAATTACAAAGTACAAAGAACCAATGTGAAAAGGAACTCTAAAGCTCCAAGATGTATAGGAAAGCCAAAACCACGTGAAAAGTCTTGTGCTTTCACCGAAAGAAAGGTAAGTAAATGACTTTCTCCTTGGATTCATGAGTTTATGTCAAGAAATTTTATGCTTTTCTTTATTTGTTTTTATGTTGAATATCTCATGATAATGATGTTGGTGGAATGGAAGACATGTTTATTATGCATTATTTAGTATTGGATGAGTTGTATACTTATACAAATTTCACAATGGAATATGTGATAAATCATAGACTTTGAATTTGAGCTTGTATTTTGTTTGGTTTATAGAATCCACTTGGATGTTAGAGTATTAGAAACCTATTATTATTAAGGAGGTTTGATTGAAATGTGAAAAGCCAGTCAGAATTCATAGGAATAGGCTAATTGAAATTCTGTAGATCGCATGAAATGATCATTAGTAGGTAACAATACAATCGTTCCTCTTTTTACAATAGTGTAGAATTAGTTCGTTCGTCATAGGAACGTTTGACAGGAGTGTCTTATAATGGTCATGAACGTTTGTCCAATATGGGATGAGTGATTGTTCATGGAGGCATAAGTAGAACGACTTAGCTTAGGTGAGAATGAGTAGAAGAGTGTGACTATTAGTCTGAAATTAAAGGAATGCCTATTCAAACTTGTGAGTACCATTCGTTCATGAATAAAACTTCATGAATGATCAATCACAATAATGAGCACTTGTTCTTATGTAAAGAGAAATGACTAATTTACCTTTGGAAAGGATGATAATAAAGAAAACCAATAATAAGGCCCCGATGTTGGCTGTTGGTGATGAGAAATCATTATGAATGTGTCTAACTGTGTGGATAACGACATGTACCTCAATCGGAGTGATTTTAAGTCAAAAAGTGAAAATGATGTACAATACTAATGTGAACCACCAAACTATAGGTAGTGTGGTAGTGAAAGCCATAGGGTTTACACACACAAAAATATATATACACATTCACACACAATTTTAATACCCTTGGATAATTATGCACCAATGATAGGTGTCGTATTATTTAAGATACATGTGCGATAGTAGGAAAGGCCTTAGTCCAAGTTCAGGCAATAAATGTATAAAGTGCACCTTATGGATGACATTTGGGATTTCACCAAATGTCCAAGATATCAACATACATCATTTGACACTAGTTTGAGATGACATTGCCATTGAGAAAAGCCCAATAAGCATATGAGATGTTATGAAAGCATCCATAATACAACCAAATTGAAAAATAAAAAACACGTATAATTTATTAGATACAGATATGTAGATATTGAAAAATTGGGTGAAGAGAATAGATGCAAAACAAACATACATGTCAAGAAAGAAATAATCAAAACATGCATTTACAAAAGAGAGAAATGATAAAGATTTTACTTTCTCCTTCACCTCTTATATAGATATGGGATGATGGAATGAGTCTTTCACTTGTAAGACCTCCAAAGAAAGTCTACCACTAAAATAAAAGACAACCCTTGTTGTGAGGTTGAGAGAATGGAGAGAGTTTTGCAATTTCAGTGAGAGAATTTTTAGTTTAAAATGGACTAACTCTTTTTGAACGAACTAACTTTTTTTGAATGAACTGGCTCAAAAAAAAGAGCTATGCTAGTTGTAAGATATCTAATGAGACCGTCGCTAGAATTGAGATCTCATTCAAAGAGAAAGATATCAAATGTCTAAAGTTTCTTTTTGTATATTATATAGAACTAAAATTCTACTTTTAGCCGACCAAAATGTTGATTTAAATATTTGTTATATATAAAATATATTTTAACCACATTAATTTTATCTCACTAACACCTTAACTTTTAAGATGTTATCTTTGTATCCATATAAAATTTTATATGATTCTTATTATCCTTCAAAAGGTGTTAGCCAACCCTAGATAATTAATTCTCACTTTCATAAGTTTGGTTTATTAGTGTGACCCTTTAGATTTACTACGGCGTAGCTGTGAGTCTCTTTTCAGACGATCTAAAAGTGTATTCAGAAACTTACATTATACTTTATAAATCTTCGATTTAAATATTCAAAACATGTTATAATGATCATCCTTTATATAACTTGCATCATACTTTGGCCAGATATTTGATTTTCAATATTTATCAATATTTGCTCTAGAACTTAGATCGGGATCAAATCAATGGATATTCAAAACCCAATACTTTTTGAGTCAACTGATCACATTTTGATTATTATTCTTCTCTACATACAAATAACACATGACTAGTATGATTTGTCTTATGAGATGTGGTTAACCTCATATATATTCACTATATGAATCATTCGTATTTATATCGGATTCAATCATGATGTCTCAGGTCAAAAGATTACTTCGTACACTAGTATGCTCTTATGATAAGTCATTGATTATGATTTAATGATTATGTGACTTATCTTTATTGGTTATGTCTGAAAAATGATTTTCTAACTGTTAATCTATCTAATACCGTAATGACATGATCGTCCAAGTTGTTGTTATCAACCTATTTTGCATCACAAACTTCACCCACATTAATATTATCTCATGACATTTAACGGAGATATTCAATATACCTACTATATGATATAATTGTCCAAGTTACATCATGTCCGTAGAAAGCAATTCGATGATTTAGTTTGTATTAAGTAAGTCATTCGAACGGTTCATACACATACTTTATATTATCGCAAAAAAAAGAAACAAATTATGCCTATGAACAACAAAATTACTTCTTTATTAATAAATTATTTAAAAGATTATATACAAGATGAAATACCCTAAAATCGATAACACGAATAGTTCATAAGGGAAACACTAACAAAACTCCCACTTGCACTAGAGCCATTTGTTGTTGTATTGCATACCCATCTTCTCAAGATGATGGTCCAACTGCTTTAATGTCATTACCTTAGTTAGTAGGTCAACAACGTTATCTGCTAACAGTGTTTTTTGAATTATAATCTCTCCAGTTTCAACAAATTCTATTAAAATGTGATATTTTCGCTGAATATGTTTGAACTTTTGATGTACCTTTCGTTCTTTTGTTTATGCAATAGCACCAGTATTATCACAGAACATTGTTATCGAATAAGCTATGTTTAGAATCACACAAAGTTCAGATACAAACTTATGCATCAATATAGCCTCATTTGCAGCTTCTGAAGTAACAATATATTCAACTTTTATAGTAGAGTCAGTTGTGGCTATTCGTTTTAAACTCTCCTAACTAACAACACTTCGATTACAAATAAAAATGAACCCTGACATAGACTTTCTATCATTAATGTCTGACTGGAAATCAGTCTAAGTATCCTTTAATGTTTAACTCTAAATACCTATAACTCAGAACAAAATCCTTAGTCCTTTTTAAGTACTTAAAGATTGATTTCACAGTTGACCAATGTTTCTCCTCTAGATTGGTATGATATTTGCTCATAACACTTACAACAGATGTTATATTAGACTTTTTACATAGCATTACGTACATGAGTTTGCCTATAGCCGAAACATAAGGCACATTACGCATCCATCATTGTTTTTTATCAGTCTTTAGACTCATATCTTTAGAAAGATGAAAATCATGAGTGAAAGGCAAAAGTCATCTTTTCGAGTTTTCTATGTTGAACATTTTCAACAACTTTTCTATGTACAATTTTTTGGATAATTTAATTATCCTTTTTGTTTTATTTCTATAGATATGAATTCTAAAGACATATGTAACATTTTTCAAATCTTTCATTGAGAAGGTTCTAGATAACCATATCTTGATCTTATTCATTATACCAATGTCATTACCCATTAGTAGTATGTCATCTACATATAATATGATAAATGTAATGACATGATCTTTGACCCATTTGTAAACACAAGATTCATTCGGATTCTTTTTGAAACCAAATAATTTGATTATTTCAATGAATCGAATATTCTAGCTTTTGGAAGTTTGTTTTAATCCATAAATGGATCGATACAACTTGCATACTTTATATCTTTTAGAAGTAGATACAAAACCTATGGGTTATTCCATATATATGGTTTCCTCAATGAATCTATTAAGGAACGCAGTTTTGACATCCATTTGCCAAATTTCATAATCATGGTATACTGCGATAGTTAATGTTATTTGGATGGATTTAATCATGTTTCCTCATAATCTAACCCTTGTTTTTTAGTATAACCTTTTGCTACTAGTCGTGTCTTATAAGTCTTTACTTGTCCATCCTTGCCAATCTTTCTCTTGAAGACCCACTTATAACCAATAGAAACAATTCCTTTTGATGAATCAATAAGTGTCCAAACTTTATTAGTATACATGGATTTAATTTTAGAACTCATTGCTTCTAGCCATATACCTAAATCAATATCCAGTATTGTTTCCTCATAGCATCTAGGATCATCATTATGATTTATTTTTCCCGTTAAGTAAGATTCAAAATCTTGTCTATGAAGAAATTTATATCTGTTTGGAGGTTTGAATACTCTAGAAGATCTTTGAACTTGAATAGGTATATCAAATGTAGAGGTCTATAAAAAAGACTCTCCTAGCTCGGCTTGTTCAGTTTGAGGCTCTTTGAAATTTTTTTGAGCTATATTATTTTTCCTACACCTTCTTCTTACAAGAACTCATTCTCTAAAAAGTGCATATTTCTGCTAATTGAAATTCTTTTATCAGTTAAAAAGTAAAAGTAATATCCTAAACAATCTTTAGGATGTCCTATGAATCAAGTGTTTTCAGACTTGATGTCTAGCTCATTGGTTTTAATTAATTTAATATAAACTAGATATTCCCAAATTTTAAGATAATTGACACTGGGAGGCTTACCATACCATATCTCATATGGTGTTTTCTGAACTGATTTGGATGGTGCTCTATTTAGAATATAAGCAGTTGTAAGCAATGCATATTCCTATAATAACACCGGTAGGTTTATAAAACTTACCATGGACTGTACCATATCTAATAAGGTGCGATTCCTTCTTTTTGATATACTATTGTTTTGTGGTGTATATAGAGGAGTCATCTAGGATATGATTCCATTTTCCTTCAAGTAATCTCGAAATTTCATACTCAAATATTTACCTCTATGATATGATCGTAAGGCTTTGATATTCTTTTCAAATTGTTTCTTTACTTCATTCTTAAATTCTCTGAACTTTCTAAAGAATTCATAGTTGTATTTCATTAAATACTCATACCCATACCTTGAATAATCGTCGGTAAAGGTGATGAAGTATTAAAAACCACCTTTTGCCATTTCACCAAATGGTCCGCATACATCAAAATGTATTAGTTCTAATAGTTCTTTAGATCTTTTCACTTTATTTTTAATAGGTAATTTGGTCAATTTTCCTTGACGATAGGATTTACAAGTTGGATAAGGTTTAGAACCTGATGAATTTAAAATTTCACTTGTTTTTAATCTCATTATCTTATTGTCCCTTATATGACCAAAATGATAATGCCAAAGTAACCTTGGATTAATTTCTTCTTGAGATCTTTATTCATGACAAAATTTATAATATTTAGATCATTTAGTTTCAAAACATACAAACCATTTGTATTTATTGCTTTGCTAGCTAGAGAATTTCCAAAATGAATTAGACGCTCATTATATTGAACTGTACATTGTAACCATTTTACATAAGAGAAATATATAAAATATATTTCCAATAGCTTTAGCAAAACACAAAACTCCGTGCAATCTCAAAAGATGATCTGATGAAAGCTTTAGAGAATGATCCCCTATGACTTCAATTGCATCTCTTGCTTCATTAGCTATCTTTAAAAGGATTTCATTCTTAGACAGTGTAGAACTATTCTATAGGTCTTGTAATGACACACATATGTAAGATGCAACTGGTGAATCTAATATCTAAATTTGATTATTTGAATTAACATTTAACTCAATTTTTGTCACAAATGAAGGAAATATACTTGTTTTTTTCTTTCAAACTCTTAAGGTATAAAGGACAATTCCTTTTCCAGTGTTCATCCTTGTTGTAGTGGAAACACTACCCATTTGCCTTAGCCTTGTCTGTATTGGGTTAGTCTTTCTTAAAGTTCTTTTTCTTTGGTCCAACTTTTGGACCTTTCTAAGGTCGTTCATTTTTTTCTTTGCTCTACTTATGGAGGCAATGCCTTTTTCCTTGCTTATAAAATTTGTGAATATCTTTCTTTGTGAGAATTGTGAAAGGTCTAGTCAACTTGGCGAATCCTTTAACAAATAGCTGATAATATCTTACTAATCACAGAAAATTACGAACCTCTTTAACTATCTTTGGCTTCTACTAGTCTATTATTGCTTTGATCTTACTCGAGTTCATTGATATCCCCTCTATTGATACTATATGCCATAAAAAGGTTACTTGATCTAGCCAAAATTCACACTTATTGAATTTAACATACAGTTGTTTCTCTCTTAACCTCTGTTGAGTAAGTCTCAAATGTTGGTCATGTCCTTGTGACTTCTAGAATATACCAAGATGCCATATATAAAGATTATTTTAAACTTATTTAAATCGTCATGGAATACTTTATTCATCAAATCTATAAACACTATAGGAGTATTTGTCAGTTCAAACAACATTATTACAAAACTGAAATGTTCATACCTCATTTGAAAGGTTATTTTGGGAAGATCTTGCTTAGCTATCTTTACTTAGTGGTAGTGGATCTTAAGTCTATCTTTAAGGATACCACTGAATCCCTTAGTTAGTCAAACAAAGTCATCAATTTGAGGCAATGGATACTTGTTCTTAATGTTACCTTGTTAAGCTCTCAGTAGTCGATGCACATTCTTGTATACCTATAATTCTTTTTAACAAATAAAAGGGGAACTTTCCAAGGAGAGTGACTCAATTGAATGAACCTATTCTCTGACAATTAATAGAGTTGTTTCTTTAACTCTTGTAGTTCTTTTGGGGCCATTTTATAAGGTATCTTAGAAATGGGTGTTGTGTCTAATGCTAGTTCAATACTAAATTCAACCTTTTATTCAAGAGCTAGACTAGGTAACTCCTTTAGGAAAATATCTAGGAACTCTCAAACCACTATTGTCCACTCTATACTTGGGCTTGATTTTGCTTTACTAATTACATGCGGTTGAAAGCCTATGCACCCCTTAGTATCTTTCTTGCTTTTGTGGCACTAACTAACAAGCTTTTGACATGTCTTTCACTAAACTTAAATTGATCTCTATTTCTTAGACTAAACCAAACCTTCTTACATTGACAATCTATTTCAGCTTTATTCCTCCTTAAAAAGTCCATCCCAAGAATCATGTCAAAGTCTCACATCTCGAACACTATCAAGTCCATAAGGAGTTTTCTACCTTGGATGTCGATGGTTTACACTAACATCATTTCCTTACTAATTATTATCTCTTCATTTGGTAACTTTATTTTAAACCTTTTAGTTACCTTAACTGGTTGTACTCCTAGTTTGTTTACCAAACTCTTGGCTACGAAACAATATGTAGTACCACAATCAATTAAAATGTAAATAAGAGTATTATAGAAAGAAATCTGACTAGTGACTACTGTTGGGTTAGCTTCTGTTAACCGCGAGGTGATGGTAAAGACTCTAGTAATGGCTTCACCTATTGGCTAATCCACTCAGGGTTGGGCCATTAGACACGATTTAACCATGTGTCTTGGTTGACGGTAGTGATAATAAACTATCTGTCTTGTCAAGCATTCCCTCATATGATGTTTGTCGCACCTCTAACAAGTTGGAATCTTTAGACCTCTCTATTTTTTATTACTTTTCTAGCACTTCTTGTTACCTCTAGCCTAAAAGGGTTATTTCCTTTTTTTCTCTAAGGAAGGTCTATTCTAGATAGAGGCACTACTATTGCTCACCTGTTACATTAGCAGTAGCACTAGAATTAGATATGATGGAGGCACTATCTGTCTAGAACTCTGACTATACATCATCTTGATAAAGATCTCTACCCTCAATACTCTACTTAGAGCCTCACCATATGTCTAGGGTGGCTATGCTCCTACTATGACATATCAGGCTATAACTAGATCAAGCCTATAAATGAATTTCTCTATTCGTCCCCTCTCGGTACTTGCTATATTTGGGTTATACCTCACCAAATGATTAAAATTGGTTGAGTACTCCTTTACTATGTCTATGTCTGGGTCAATGTAAGGAACTCTTGACCTTTAATCTAGGTCATATGTATTCTACCTTAAATCTACTCCTAAACTTAGACCATGACATCTCTAAGGTCTAGGTTGTCTTTCTAATCAGGTTCTTCCAAATCCTAGTACTGGACTTTAGGAAGTAGATGGAATATCTAACCCTCTTTTAATCAGTCATATCTAACAAGGCCATAAAACTCTCTACTAACTCAAGCCACTCCTCAGTTGTGATTGGATATTTGGCATTATCAAATTTATAAGGCTGGTGCATATTGGGCAGGTTAAAAATAGGTTGTAATTGGGTCTTGGATATGGTTACTGTTGTTGGTACTGTTCGTGCTAAAGTCACATTTACTTATCTTTGTGCCTATGATTGGGGCACTAGTGTTGGCTCACTAACTTTGGCTGGAACACCTCATTGTTCCTTAAACATCTTATTAAAGATGTTTCTGACATCTTAAGCATTCAAAACGGGATGAGGAGCTAAAGGTGTTGGCCTCTCACCCTAGCTCCTATAGGGGTTCTCAATCAGTGTATTTTTGGTATTTGTTCGGGTTCTCCTCATTTTCCTGAAAACTTACTTGTTAGTCCCCATAATAACTTAACAGGTATATATATAAACTACACTTACAACTTCGATTATAGGCACAGTCAGCATGACATAAAGGTTTACATTCCTGCTTACTAGACTATACTATTGTTTTAAGAAAATATCATTTAGGGTTCCCAAAATCATGTTTTGATACCAACTTGTAACCCTCGTCCAAAAGTATTGCCCTTAGAATGAAAATGTTACTAAATTGATTACTAGAGCACTTCATTTAAACAAAAACATAGAGTATAATAATAATAATTAGCTAAATAAAATTCTTTTATTAAAATACCAAAATATCCTTGTAAAACCATATCTAGAAGCATTACAAAAAATGTTTATTCACTCGGAACTACTAAAATAAGAAGTCTTTCATAAAACTATAAAAAAAATAAATATGAAATAAAATCTATGAAATGACAAAAATACCCTTTAACTATACACCTTTTAATTACCATTCGTCTTATAATTGTCACGATCACTTATACTTGCATACATAAAAGTGAAGGGATGAATGATAAACACCCAATAAGTAGGAAACTTGACCTTTATGTAAACTTTGAATTCCCTAAAATGTCTTTGATTGTAAACTCTATCATCTGGAGTTGGTATTGAAGTTCTTACTAAACGATGACGAGTCCTGATTTCTAAACTAGGTCTTACATTTTATTTCTGGAACTAATAAGGCTATTTATCTTACTTTCAGGTCAAATTATGTCCTAGCTTGGTCATCAAGGAACCATTCCCCTAGATTCTAATCTGATATGACAATACTAATTATGGTGGAAACATTTGAATCAGATGCTAACCGTAAATGAGTTGATTGGTCTGAATCAATTATAGGAATTCGACACCTTGGCTCTACTATGAGCATTACCCTACTATAGGTTCGACATTGGGAATAATTCCTCATGGTGCCCTCTTGTAATGATCCTACTATAAGCATCGCCCTACTGTAGTGTTTCCAATGTTAGTTTTTGGACTTTCCAATGATGAAAATCTAAGAGCCATCATGTAAAGGTAAGCCAATTATCGTATGAGCAATGGTGGCACGTAAACCATGCTAATGTGACAAACCAACAATAAACCTTGAATTTAATCCTATATCAACAGTTAAACTCAAGAAAATTTTAGGAATAAGCATTTAATAAATTTAACACATATTTATATTGTTCTTGAACTCAACAACAAATCAACTTTACCAATTTTACAATTTTGATTAGTTATCAATTACATGTTATGATATATAAATATAATCAAAACTTGTAGTTATATTTTTATGAAAATATACCTAAACGGTGGCTCTGATACCACTATAGAGTTTTAGGGCACCCTTAACTAGTAGTGCAGGGAAATTAATTTTTTTTTAAATTTATCAAATATCCTAAAACCTATCCAGGATACCCATTTTAATGTATAGATTCATAAACATATTAAACACACATAAGGGTTTAAAATTTTACCTATGTTGTTGACTCCTTCAAGACTTCACATGGCTATGTAAAGATAATTATCCAACCCTCTTGAGGTAACGCCTTGGTATCCATAAAGACTATGAATAGGAGGCGATCCAAAAAGAAGGCTACTAAGACTTCTATCAACTAGATCTTGAAAATTGGATCACGACAAAGTGAGAAGAAGTTCATGACAATAGAAGCTTGCGTCAACAAGGTTTTAGGTGTGAAGATGTGTGTTTAGGATATATGTGTTGGCTTGTTGTTAAATTTTGACTCAAACTAAATACCTTTATTTATAAGGTATGCGTGAATCATAAGTTAGTTAAAATTCTAACTACTTAGGTGATAAGGTGTCCAAGGGTTCTTATTAAATTAAGACTCCTAATTTATTAAAAGTTTTAATACGTAAGAATCTTAATGAAATTATGATTACAATTCAACCTAAACTTTTTATCAAACAAGGACTCTATGAATCTTAGTTTAACTAAAACACCTTACCTATGAGTTAATTCAGCCAATTAACTTGCATTTATCACTTGGCCTTGCTTGGTTGGACCCCTAAGTAGGTCCAACTGAAACCATGCAGTGTATTTACTTGACGCCATGTGCCACCATACAAATAAAATGATTCTGGTCAAAACACCTCAATACATTTCTTTTTTAATGATCCCAATATTGTTATCAAACGATTCTTGCCTCTAGGTTTATATTAACCCCTTAATGTATATGACCTATAAGCTCTCTATCAAATAGATGGTGTTTGAATTTGGGTCAAATTTAGACATAGACTAAAATTGGCCTTTAGCAAAGCATCATAGTCACCCAGACGACATAGTGTTAGTAAATATTTGTATAAGCTTTTACAAATTCATAATTATGTGTAATTCAATGCTTTCTTCAATCGATATCTCTCGAGGCTGAGATATAAAAATATGTCATCTTAGTAGCTCATTGATATGAGCTAATATAGATTAATGACTTACACAGATTAGGTTGCGATCTCTTTCTATTATGGTCATATATCTTGGCAGTCATGAATGTCTTTCAGTATTCACATCTGAGATATTTTCTCCTATGCTTAGGAGTGACGAATCCTTTATTGATTAACTATAGCCTTCATGCAAATCGTGATATGACCAATTACCACCTTTATGATACCCCTATTACAGTGATACGTTAGATAATGTCAAACCATAACGATCTTTACATGAGACAGTCTTGCAACCTTAAGTCAAAAGATCTTATGCACTCGTGGTGTTCAGAGGATTTATTCCATAGACATTAGAGCAACCACCCATATAGTATTCTTTGATAGGGTCAGTTTGGTGAACATGTCTACAACATACACCCATGTGTTACATCAAGCCATCAACAACCAGTTTTGACACGTGAGAACTGTCACCACATTTTAGTAAAGTCACTTAACACTATGATAATCTTATCACCATTACATATGCTCTTGGTCACTGTAGTATCAAGATTATGGATATTTCTAGAATGACCACTTAATGTGTGCATAAGGTTCCCATAATCAGACATCTAATCCCCTCGTCATAGTTCTACCATTCTAAGGGCATGTTATTTGCATAATAGTATAATAGACAAACATATGAACTGAATAATTATAAATCCTTTTATTAATTAATAAGATAAATTACAATTTCAATTGTCAAATTAATTAACTTTAGGGCATCTACTCTAACAGTTATGTCAGCTAGATAAGACAAATGTCATGAAAGATTTGAATTAAGCAATACACGATTGTGTGATATGGACACACATTGGCGTATGGCATTACTTGAATTCAGTTATATTTGACACGTTACTGCATTTTAGAAATCCTTATCCCAAAAGTAAACATACACATTTTTTCTAAAAGAAAAGATAAGGTTTTGAGGCTAAGTGTCAAGTGTGATTTTGGTAGTTCCGATGTGGATTTTATGGCAAAAGTAACTGCAACAATTGTAGAGAGAAGAAGGTCCACTGTTCAAATTTAGCCTTGCAATTTTGAATAAGGTAAGTAGAAATTCTCTTTTTCCCCTTTTAAGCTATTGATAATGGTGGATTAAAGGGTCTGCCTTTGGCTAGATTCTGTGTAAATAAGATTATAATGTTGATGCTTAATGAGATATAAAGTAGTTACTACAAATTTTTATTAGCATGTTTGATAAGTAACATTGATGTTTATTTGGCTGAGGATAAACACATGCCTAAGTTTTGATGGTAAATAAGGGGAATGAATTGATTTCTTATTTATGATTTAACACTTTGAGGTATTAATGTTTGTCATGTTTATGAATCTCTTATTGTACTTCTCTAGGTTTTATTTTGCATTATGTATCAATTAGAAAAGTTTGTGATAAGAATTGGCTAGAAATGAATTTGTAAAAGCCAAATTAGGGTGTGAAATAAGTTGCTTGTTCATTTTTTGGATTTGATACACAGTCGCATTGGTATAGAACACATATCTATGTGTGAAATACCCATAATTCAAGTTGAGTTTTTTGGTGATCTAATAACTGTTGGATGTTGTTTACCACTGCATAGTCAACTAGGAAACAAGGTTCACCTGTGTATGACTTTTGCATTACCGTGTAAAGGGTGAAATGACCAAAATGCCCCTAAGAAGTAGAATAGTCCAGATGAGTTTAAGTTTGGAAATTATGCTAAGTATAGAAAAGAGAACACGCATGCATGTCTAAAGACACAACCCTTCCCTCCTACCCTGTGTATATGTAATTTTATTTACAAGAGGAGAGACTGTGAGGAAATAAGGTCATGTATGATTTATCAAGTTGACACACTCATGTTTAAGAAGCAACACGCTCATGTATATGGTGCAGTAGAGACATGCCTTTGAGGGATAGCCATATCAAATTGACACACTCATGTTTAAGAAGCAAACGCATGTCTAAAGATCCTCAGGTATGTTCTAGACGTATTTATGTCTTTTGGCCTTACTTTGAGACATTTCTAATTGTAAATATATATGTCCAAATGTATGTGGATATATATATGTATATGTAAAACAAAAAAAAAAACAAAAAAAAGAAAAGAAGAAAGCTACAAAAAAAAAAAGAAAAAAAAAAGAAAAAGACTACAAAAAAGGACAAAGGCTAAATCAAATATGTATATAGATATATAAAGGGATAAAAGACAAAAGTTAGGCATTTTCATCTTCTTCTCCTATCCTTTTCAGAAGCTCAGCCTTCTCTATGCTTTTTTCTTTGTTTTTTGAAGAAAAAGAAAGGATTTGAAAGGGTTTCAGAAGACAAGTAAGGAAAGAAAATAAGAGGAAATACTTTGGAAGCCTTGGTAACCAAAAGATCTCTTTCTTTCCCTTTACCTATGTTTATATATATATTGGATGCATGTTATATGAATATTTTAGTGTGTTTTGGTGTTGATTTAAGGTGGTTTTGGTAATAAAAGAAAGTAGACAAAGAAGAGGGAGCCAACTGAGCAAAGATTGGCTTAAAACAAGGTAAGTGGAATCATTTTTGATATGTTTCATGTTTTATGCTTTTGATTCCTTGGCTCTATGTTATAAATGATGATTTTAAAGTTGAGAAATGTTGTTGTGTCATTTGGGGTATCTATGTGTGTAATTTTGTTCACGATAGAGAGTTGGATAATATTTACAATTTTACCACTAATTTTGTCCCGCATTTTGACTACATTATTTGATGAATCATAAGTGCTATTATAGCTTGTTGGAAAGCTCTTTGAATCCTCTTTTCAATGGTATATAGCTTGTTTGAATAGAGACTATTGGACTATTGAATTGTATGAACAAAAAGACTATCTTACCAAATAAACAGTAAATACAATTTTTTGCCATTGATTTTGTCCCATGTTTTGATTGTCTTATCTGATGAATCATGAGTGCTATTATAGCTTTTTAGAAAGCTTTTTGAATCCTCGTTTCAATGATATATAGCTTATAGGAATTAGAGACCGTTTGGACTATTAAATTATAAGAACAAAAAAACTGCCTTATTAAATAAACAGTAAATTCAGTTTTTTGGCACGGATTTCATCCAACATTTTGAGTGCCTTATCTGATGAATCATGAGTGCTATTATGGATTTTTGGAAAGCTCTTTGAATCCTCTTTTCAATGATATATTGTATAAATTAAAGACTATTTGGACTGTTAAATTGCATGAACAAAAAGACTACCCTACTAAATGAACAATCTAATAAACAGTAATTTACAATTTTTGGAAGGAAAGAAAGAAAGAAAAAAAGGAGAAAAAGGAAAGGAAGAAAAGAAAAAAAGCACAGGAAATAAAGGACAGAAAAAGAAAAGCAAGAAAAGGAATTTGGGGCTCAAGATTCAAGGTCATCCTAAGAGTATGATCTACTAGGTTATAAATAGTTTTAGATGAAAGTAAGATTAGTAAGAGATAGCGCACACATGCATGCTACGAACTATGAGGGGGTACTTTACGTTACATCGCCCATAGTAGGGCATATTACAGTAGGACATAGACTCGTAGTAGGACATAGACCCACAATAGGGTCTGCTCGTTATAGAGCATACTCGTAGTATAACACAATTAGGATTTAGAAATGGTGTAGTGCGAGAAAGTAAGAGATCTCGAGTTAGAAAATTGTCAAATCTCTATAGTCAGCTTTCAGAAAGTATCAAATAGACACCAGATGGGACAAAGTGTGACCTAAATAGTAAATGATGAATTAGATTATCCCTTCGATTCCTTGAGGAGGCTATGATGTAAGACTAAGTCCTAAAGGTGATTTAGAACAAGAAATGAGATAGTTTACGTAATTCTTTCCCTTTACTGAGTGTTCTTACCTTTCGCTTCTTTTCTTCCATGATTGTAGGTACGGGTGATCAAGGTAGCTATGAGGCAGGGTTAGGTTAGCGAAGATAGATCCAGGCTAGGGCTGATTACCTATGGTTTTGTTACATGCATATGATATTATTGATTTTTGGCCCTATTCAGATAGTTGTAAAGTTGTATCTAGGGGCATGTATATGATTACTCCATGATCTCAAATGTTTTCATATGAGTTTTCATATAATGCACATACATTTTTTGTTCGCTTCTAGATTTTTAGTTTTCTCAAAATAATTTCAGAACACTTTTAAAGACGAGTTCATTTTAAAATTTGTTTTAAAATAAACACTCTAGATATTAATTTGTAACATTTTTCCTCTAAAAGGTAGCATTTTTGGGGAGGGATGTTACAAAGGATTTCTGCCTATACCCTATATATCTTTCAAAAGAGATATGTTTATTTTCACAATTTGAGAGAGACAAGATAAGTAGGATCTCATATGCCTTAGTTATAGGATCAATCATGTATGTCATGCTTTATACAAGACTTGATGTCTCATACACCTTGAACGTTTACAGTAGATATCAATTTGATCCAAGTGCAAAACATTGGATAGTCGTCAAGAACATCCTAAAGTAACTAAGAAAAAATAATGATGCATTCTTGGTTTATAGAAGGGATTTTGAACTCACTGTTAAAGGCTACAATTAGGCTAGTTTCAAAATTGATCAAAATGACTTTAAATCACAATCTAGGTTTGTGTTTTGTTTGAATAGTATTGTAGTAAGCTAGAAAAGCTCCAAGCAAAGTATAATGGACGATTTTACAACAAAGTCTGAGTATATTACCTTTTCAAAAGCGAAAAAAAGGTTGTACGGATCAAAAAGTTTGTGACAAAACTTGGAATGATATCAAACATTACTAAATCGATTGAGCTCTATTGCAACAACAATGAAGTGATTGCTCAAGCAAATGAGCCATAATCTTATCAAATTTCCAAACACATACTTAGATGATATTACCTGATTCTAGAAATTATTTAGCAAGGTTACATACAGATAAAAAGGATTAATATAGATGACAATTTGGATAACTTATTAACAAAGCCTCAATCACAACAAAAACACGAAAATTTGGCTATAGTGTAAGTGGGAGATTGTTAAGGTAGATGTCTTAAAGCCAATTAATTTGACATTTATAATTGTAATTGTAATTTATCTCATTAATTAATAAAATGATTTATAGTTATTTAGTTCATATGTTTGTCTATTATATGATTGCGCAAATAACATGCCCTTAGAATGGTAGAATTATGACGATGAGATCAGACAACTGATCGTGAAAACCCTATACACATATTACATGACTATTCTAGAAATGTCTATAATCTTGGCGTGACAATGAATAATGCCATATGTAATAGTGATGAGATGATAGTTCTCACATGTTGAAACTGTTTGTTAACGACTTGATGAAACACATAGATGGATATTACAGATGCGTTTATCAGATTGACCTCATCAGAGGATATTCATATGGATGGTTGCTCTAGTGTTTATGGAACAAATCCTTTGTACACTATGGGTGCATATGATCTTTTAACTTAAGATTGTCAGACTATCTCATATAAAGATCAGTGTGGTTTAGCATTAACCAATTTATCGTTGTAATAGCACTATCATAAAGGTAATGAACGACTATATCGTGAGATACATGGAGGCTATCGTTGATCAAATAAGATTTTGTTACTCATGAGTATTAGGGAAGATATCTCATATATGAATACTGAAAGATATTTATGACTACTAAAATCTGTGGCCACAGTGGGATAAGGTTGTCGCATAATCCATGTAAATCATTAATGTGTATTATCTTATATCGAGAAACTAATGAGATAGACATACTTCAATATCTCAATCTCAAAAGATATCGAAAGAAGAAATGATTGAATTGTAGGTAATTATGATGTTGTTAAAGCTTATAAAGATGTTTGTTGACACTCTATCATTTGGGTGGCCATGACACTTTGCTAGACGCCAATCTTGGTTTGTGTGAAAATTCAATCTGAATTTAAACACTACCGACTTGATAGAAGGCTTATAGGTCATACGTATTAAGGAGTTAATACGAACCAAGAGGTAAGAATCGTTTAACAATAATCTCAAATCATGGAAAAAGAGAAACATATAAATGTGTTTTGATTGAAATCATTTAGTGTGCATAATGCTACATGACATTATGTAAATGCACTATATGATTTCGAGTGGACCTACTTAAGAATCCAACAGAGCAAGGCCAAATGATGAATGCGAGTAAACTGGCTGAGTTAACTCGGTGGAAGGATTCTTCAAAGTCTTTGTTTAATAGAAAGTTTTAGTTGAGTTAGAATCCTAAGTTAATTAGGATTCTTATTTATTAAAAGTTTTAATAAATTCAAAGTCCTTATTTGATAGAAAGTCTAAGTTGAGTTGAAATGCTAATTTAATTAGGATTCCTATGCATTAAAACTTTCAATAAATTAAAAGTTTTAATTTAATAAGAACTTTTGGACACCTTATTACCTAAGTAATTAGAGTCCTAAATAACTTAGGATTCATGTACACTTTATTACCTAAGTAATTAGAGTCCTAAATAACTTAGGATTCATGTACACTTTATAAATAAAGGTGTTTAGTTTGGGTTAAGATTTACATAACAATCCTAAACATATATATTCATGTGTAGAATCTTATTGATGTAAGCTTCCATTATCGTGATCTAATTTCCAAGATCCAGTCGATAAATGCCCTAGCAACCTTATTTCTAGATTACCTCCTATTAGTGTTCCATATGGATACCAAGACACCACCTTAAGAGGGTTGGATAACGATCTTTATATAGCCACGTGAAGTCTTGGAAGAGTCAATAGCATAGGTATAATTTCTAAACATCTTATGTGTGTTAAACATGTTCATTAATCTATCTATTAAAACGGGTAATTTTTTAAATTTAACTATGCTGTCAGTTAATAGTGCCTTAAAATCCTACACCAATGTCATCAATATGGGAGTTTAGATGGAAACTTTGAATGATAGAGTTAATACAAGTCAAGCTAAAGGTATTTTGGAAAATAAATAAAAAGTTAACAATAGAATCCCCTACTTACTAGGTGTTTTATTACTTACTCCCTTATTTTTATGTGTATAAGTATAAGTGATCGTGATAGCTATAAGGCGAGCGGTGGTCAGAAGCCATAAAACAGTTGAAGTTATTTTTTTCATTTGTATCAGTTATCAATTCATGTATTCAAACTTGGTTTTATGTATTTGGTTACATATCTTATGACTTTATGTTTATGTCTTCATGTATGGACATCTTTTGCATGCTTTTGCAATTAGTCTAGGTTAATAATGTATGAAGCTTTTGAAATAGGTGTTGTGCCCTACATTAGCTCTATACTAGACTTTATCTCTTACTTAGGATTTAATCTTGGTAACTCTTTTGTGAATACAATACTTGCATTTAGAGGTTTTTTTAGTCTTTGTATGGCAAAATTTTCGCTTTAACCTATGATAGGGAGGTACCTTAGTATCCATATGGAGCACAAATAGAAGGAGGCTAAAAACATGTAAGAACTTCTACTAGAACATGATGCACGAGGAGAATGTGTGATACCTATAGGTATATCTCAAGGGCATAATGGTCATTTCATGTGTATTATTATGTATAAACATGTTTATAGTTAAGTTAAGATAAAAGTATGTTGATGTTAAGTTTTGAATTGATGAATAGACATTCTTCGGGTAAAGATGCCCATTCATGGCATGCCATGTCATTTTGAATGGATAATTGTCATTTCCAAAAATTTTTAAAGGTGAATAGTCATTCATGTGAAGCATGAATGCTCGTTTGTGATGTTATTGTAGGGTTTTAAAGGCGCTGATAACTTGTAAAACATTAGAATTTAAAAATTTTAAAATAGACAGACCTAAAACCTTGACCAGGATACCTATTTTAAAAATACAATCATGTATAAACAAAACACTTATAGGTTGTTTTAGGTTTATACCTGCATTGATTACTCTTTCAAATTCACGGGGCAAGAGAAAGAACATTATCCAACCCTTACAAGGCGATGTCTTGGTATCCATGCAGACCATTATCATGACAGAGAAAATCTAGGTAAAAGGTTATTAAGGCTCTTGAATGGATTTATTGTTTAGGTAGGGAGAGAAAGTAGAATAGACGGCTAGGGTTTTTCTATTTCTACTTATGTATGCATTTTTACTTATATGTTATTACATGAAAAACTATCTTTTATTTATGTACAGGTATCCAAGCATGACTAGAATTTCATGCTCACACAACTCGCATGTAAAATATGTGTGTTGATCAAAATGGCCAAAATTTGGTACGGTCGGCACACATTTGTGTGCCAATTAACATGTTTTGTTGCAAGTTGTTGACCAATATCATCACTTGCATAGCCAACAACTTCAGACTAAATGCATGGTTGGCACTTGGTCAAGACATAATCAAATCGAGTCTCCTCAACCTATTGGGTAAACTAAGTCTATTTACAGTGTCTCTCTCGACTCTAAACACTAGATTGTCAACAAATAATCCACTCTTCTAAGTTTGATTCAATTCTATATATGTGTGCCATAAGCTCTCTATCAAACGGATAGTGTCTAAATTTAGGGTGAATTTAGACATAGACCAAAATTGGCTTTTAGCAAAACATCATGGCCTTCTGATAACAGAATGTCAATGGACATTTCTTAAGCTTTTATAACCTCATAGTTAAATGCAATTCAATTCTTTCATCAACCATTATCTCCTAAGGTTAAGACAAAAAAAATGTGTCTATTTCAGTGAATCCTTAATATGAATTAATACAAATCAAAGAATAACATGGATTAGGTTACAACTTTATCCTACTGTCATAATATGCATGACTAGGCATTTTTTTTGCCTAAGCCATGATTTTTTTTTTGGTGCAAACTGTGTATAGTGGTCTTCCATCTAGCCTTTGTTGTGCCTTTTTAAGATGTTTGCATGCCCTTCGAGATTAGGAATTACTTTTGGTTCGAGTTTTATTGAATTAGAACTAAAACTGAAATTTCCTTAAGTCTTAGGGTTGAATGAGTATTTTCTAAAGTTTTAAGGATAAAAATATAATCTAACACTTGGTTAATTAATAATTAAAATTTAATTTTAATTGGACATGTATGTATAGATGTATGTATGTATAGTGCCCCATATGCAGTCAATGAACCAATATGAATGATTATTTTATTTTATTTGGGTTGTAATTTTTAAATAGGACCTGTGCACCCTACCTTATTCTTTCTTCTTTTATACTAGATTGTTATTTTTTTTTTTAGAATTATATAATTAGGAAACAAAGTTATGTAATTATTGAAGATTAGAGGCAAAAAGGACAAATGCGAGGACTTAGACCCAAAGGCAAAATATTGACCTAAGTTGACCAGTCAGACTTCTTTTGACTCAAGAGGTTGGCATTAGTTATGGGTGTGTACTAACATGTTTTAATTTTACGTTATTGACTGGATGTGAATGGTTATATTTTTCTTATATCACCTAACATGTGATATAAAATCTAATGAGACCAATTAATTAAAAACTCTCAATTTAAATATTAAGTCTAAGATTAAATTGGTGTTTGCTAATATGATGCCTTAATTAAGCCCTTGTTTGTTAGAATCTTGTTCGCCAAAGCGAAGGATAGACTTATACCAAATAGAAAATTAGGAGATGTTTATATTGGATCTGACTTTACTAGTGTACTTTGCTTCTTTGCCAAAACAAAGGTGAAGTATATTTGAAGCATGAGTAAGGAATACATTTATCGATGTATGGTGATATGTAGTATCCACCCTACTAATATCGACTGTCACATTTGAGGATGCATGATTTGTTAGGCCAAAACCTAGCTTGAGATCACAGGCTTTTGATGGTTAATTTGAAATTTACTTATTCGATTATTCAAACTTATTCGCCAAAGCAAAAGGGAGAATTAATGGGATGGTATCTCAGTCCACTAGAAAGTTTATCAGAACTTTCTGAGTATAATAGTGAGGGTTATTGGCTTGAGAAAAAATAGTGAAAGAATTTTAATTAATTAAATCCATAATTAAAATGAATTATGAAGAATTATCTTTATCTATAACTTGTAGATCAAATAATTACCATGTTAAACTCAATGTATCGATCAATTCTCGAAAAAGAAAATAGGCATGATGAAGGCAACCACACTTATTGGTATAAAAATCTTTAGGTCATTTTATGTCAAAAAAAGAGGTTGTATATCCTTGAAAGGTTGTTGCCTAAAGAACCTGTTCCCGATGCCACATAAGTAGGGAAAGAAATTTTTAACAAATATCTTAATGACTCTATAAAAGTTTAGTGCCTCATGATGACTTCTATGATACCTAACTTCAAAAACAACATAAGTAAATGGATGCTTCATTTATACTTGCTTACCTTCAAGAGTTATATGACACAAATACCAGGGTTGAATGATATCATGTGATAAGTGTTTTGTTTGATTGCAAACTCTTTGATGGAGGATAAACTAGCCCTCATGTGGTCAAAATGATTAGCCATATTGAAAGGTTGGCAAGCTTTGGGTTCATCATAGACAATAAGTTCATCAATGACCTAGTGTTGAAATCTCATGTTAAATCGTAAGCTAATTTCATTATGAATTTTAACCTACATAAGAAGGAAAAATCCTTGAAAGAGTTATTATACATGCTCAAGTAGGTTGAACAAGAGTTTAAAACAATAGCTTAACATGCTTATAGTTAAAGTCCAAACACTTAAAACCAAAGCTAAAGTCAAATGTAAGGTCAAGGCTAAAGCTAAACCTAAAGCAAAGAAGCAACCTGATGCTGCTACTAAACCAACAAGGGGTGTGGCAAAGGAAAGGTTATTGCTTCTATTGTGACAAACTAGTTATTAGAGGAGACATTACAAAGCCTTTCTAGAGAACAAAAAGAAAAAGGTAACTAAAGCCTCTACTTTAGGTATGTTTGTCATTAAGATAAACTTTTTTTTTTTGTCCATCTTAGGTTGTAGGCATAGGATATGGTTCTAATATTTTATCTGATATACAAGAACTATGTCATAATAGATTGCTTGTCAAAGAAGAGGTTAACCTACAAGTTGGAAATGGAGTATGCATTATTGTATTTGCCATAGGAATTTATTATCTTAGGTTACCTACTAAGCTTGTTTTAAAATTAAATAATTGCTATTATGTTCCATCTATTTCAAGAAATTTAAATTTTTATGTTTCTTTTAGATAAGGAAGAATATTTATTTTTTATTACTGTTGGTACTATAACTATTATAACTTTAATAATAATCTTTATAAAATGTCTGATTTGCATAATGGTTTGTATTTTCTAAAATTGGATAATGAAATTTTCAATATGTAAAATAATAAACATTTGAAAACAAACAAACTAAATACCACATATCTATGGCATTATAGGCTAGGTCATATAAGACTAAAACGCATATTAAATCTTCTTGAACAAAGAGTCATACAATCATTTAACTTCTAATCTTGTGATGAATACGAATCATGTTTAATGGGTAAGATGGTCAAAACACCCTTCAATGGACACAATGAAAAGGCGATTGAATTGTTAGGGATTATTTAAAGTGATGTGTATATGCCTATGATAGTGTATACTAGATATGGGAAACCTACTTCATCACATTTACTGATGACCTCAATAGATATAACTATGTGTTTTTATTGAAACACAAGTTTGAATGTTTGACAAGTTCAAAAAATTCAAGACCAAAGTAGAAAAACACCTTGGGAAACAAATCAAAATCTTTCAAAATGATATAATAGGTGAATACCTAAGTGTTGAATTCAGAGGATACTTGAAGAAACATAGGATAATCTATTAACTCACTCCTCCTAGTACACCACAACATAGTAGTGTATCTGAACGGAAGAATAAGACCTTAATGGAAATGGTCAGGTCCATAATGAGTTCTACTTATCAATCCATGTCTTTTTGGATACATGCCCTAGAAACTATTGCCTATACACTGAATTGTGTCTCATCTAAATCTGTGGATAAAACTCCATATGAGTTTTGGACTAGGCGAAAACCCAATCTAGATTACTTAAGGATTCAAGGTTGTAAAGTTTATGTTAAGAAATTGATTTTGAACAAGCTGAATGCTAAGTCTGAAAAGTGAATATTTGTGGTGTACCCAAAGGAAACTAAGGGATACTGTGTCTACCACCTAGAAGAGTGAAAAGTCTTTACTACTGGTACTGGCATGTTCCTTGAGAAAGAATTTATTCTTAAGACGACCAATGAGAGGATGGTGGAACTCAATGAAGTTTTTGTATCACAAGATACCATAGATGTTAGATAAGATAATGTGTCGTCACAGATGGTTGACATAAGGAAGTTCCTTAATATTAAGAAATGCAACCTCAAAGCATATAAGAGCTAAGTAGATCTACAAGAGTACATTATGAGCTAGAAAGATTTGGTTTTCTTATAACTCAGCAGAATAACGTATTAGTCATCACTGATGAAGAACCTAAGACTTACAATGATATTATCTCAAGTCCAGATTCTGATAAATGGTTAGATGTCATGAAATCCAAAATAGACTCCATGTGCCAAAACTAAGTATAAACTCTGATGAATACACTTGAAATATAAAACCACTAAGGTGCAAATGGATTTTCAAAAAGAAAACTAACATAGAAGGTAACGTGCATACTTATAAAGCATGATTAATTGCCAAAGGTTTCACACAAAAATATGGCATTGACTATCATGAAACCTTTTTGCCAGTTGTTATGTTTAACTCTATTAGGATTATGCTTGCTATTGTTATATACTATAACTATGAAATCTTTTAGATGGATATCAAAACCGTTTTCCTAAATGGTAACCTTGTAGATTAAGTATATATGGTGTAACCTAATGGTTTCATTCTTGTTGGATAGGCTAATAAAGTATATAAGCTGCAAAAGTTCATTTATGGGCTTAAATAGACTTTTAAAAGTTGAAACATTCATTTTGATGAAATTCTACAAGAGTTTAATTTTGTCAAAAATGAAAAGGAACCATGTATGTATAAGAAGGTTAGTGGGAGCATAGTTACATTTCTAGTATTGTATGTTGATGACATCTTGATTATTAGAAATGACATACCAAACTTGTAATCGATAAAGGCTTGGTTATCCAAATGTTTTTCCATGAAAGATTTAGGAAAAACAGTGTACATTCTTGGGATTAAAATTTACCAACATTTTGGCCTAAGTCAAAACACATATATAGAAAAGGTATTGAAGAGATTTTTTATGGAAGAATCCAAGAAAGGATTTTTGCCCATGTCTCATGGTGTATATCTTTTGAAAAAGTATGTCCATCTTTATAATTTGAGAAAGAAATGATAAGTACGATTTTATATGTCTTGGCTATAAGATCCATCATGTATGCCATATTATGTACAAGGGTTAATTTCTTATATGCCTTGAGTGTTCATTGTAAATATTAATCTGATCCAAGTGAAAGACATTAGATGGTTATCAAGAACATTATAAAGTACTTAAAAAGGACTAAGGATGCACTTTTGGTTTATGGAGGGGATTTTGAACTCACTATTAGAGGCTACAGTGATACCAGTTTTCAAACTCATTAAGATGACTTTAAATCACAATTTGGGTTTGTGTTTTATTTAAATGGTGGTGTAATAAGTTAGAAAAGCTCTAAGCAAAGTATAGTGGTTGATTCTATAACAGAGTCTAAATACATTGCCCTTTTAGAAACGACAAAAAAGGTTGTATGGATGAAGAAGTTTATGATAGAACTTGGAATGGTTCCAAGCATTGTTGAGCCAATTGAGCTTTATTGTGACAATAATGAAGTGATTGCTCAAGCAAAGGAGCCACAGTCTCATAAAAAGTCCAAGCATATACTCAGATGATATCACTTAATCCGAGAGATTATTCGGCGAGATGACATATAAATAAAGAGGATTAATACAGATGGTAACTGGCCTGATCCATTGACAAAGCCTATGTCACAACAAAAGCATGACAGACACATAACAAGATTGAGCATTAGATACATGACTAATTAGCTATAGTGCAAGTGGGAGATTATTAGGATAGATGTCTTAGAGCTAATTTATTTAACATTTGTAATTGTAATTTATCTCATTAATTAATAAAGAGATTTATAGTTATCTAGTTCATATGCTCATCTATTTTATGATTGTGTGAATAATATACCCTTAGAATGGTAAAATTATGACAAAGAGATCAAACGACTAATTACAGGAACCCTATAGACACATTAAGTAGACATTCTTAAAATGTCCATAATCCCGATATTACAATAACCAAAGGCACGTATAATGGTGATTGGATTATCATAATATTAAGCGACCCCATCGAAAGATGGTAACAGTTTTCATATGTTGAAACTATTTGCTAACAGCTTGGTGTCGCAAATAGATGCATATTGTAAATGTGTTCATCAGACTAACCCCACAAGAAGATATCCTTATGGATGGTTGCTCCAGTGTTTATGGAACAAATCCTCTGAACACTACAAGTGCATGTGATCCTTAGACTTAAGGTTGCTAAACCGTTGTGTAAGCATTAGTGTGGTTTGACACTATCCAACATATCACCATAACAAAGGTATCATAAAGGTAATGATTGGTCATATTGTGGATGCATAGATGTTACGGTTGATGAATAAAGGATTTGTCACTCTTGAGCATAAAAGAAGATATCTCATATACGAATATTAAAAGACATTCATGACTTGTTGAATTTGTGCCCACAGTGGGATGAGGTTGTAGCCTAATTCATATTAGTCATTAATGTGTATCAACTCATATCGAAGAACTATTAAGATGACATACTTTTACATCTTAACCTTGAAATATATCAATTGGGAAAATGATTAAATTGCACGTAATTGTGATATTGTAAAAACCTATAGAGATGTTCACTAACACTCTGTCGTTTGAATGACTATGATATTTTGCTAAAGGTCAATCTTGATTTGTGTCTAAATTTAACCTGAATTCAAATACTATTAATTCAATAAAATGTTATAAGTCACACACGTTAAAGGGTTGATATGAACCGAGAGGTAAGGATCGTTTAAAGACAATCTTGGGATTGCAAAAAGAAAGAAAACATATGGATGTGTTTTAACTGGAATCATTTGGTGTGCACAATGCCACATGGCATTGTGTAAATACACTGTATGGTTTTGGTTAAACCTATTTAGGAGTTTAATCAAGTAAGGCCAAATGATGGATATGAGTCAACTGGTTAAGGTAACTTATAGATGAGGTTTTTTAGTTAAATAAAGATTCCTTAGAGTCCTTGTTTGATATAAAGTTTAGGTTGAGTTAGAATCGTAATTTTATTATGATTCATATGCATTCAAACTTTCAATAAATTAACAGTTTTAATTTAATAAGAACTCTTGGACACCTTATCATCTATGTAGTTAGTATCCTAACTAACTTAGGATTCATGTACGCCTTATAAATAAAGGTGATTAGGTTGAGTCAAAATATTTTTACAACAAGCCAACACATACATCCTAAACACACATCATCACACTTAAAACCTTATTAATGCAAGCTTCTATTGTCGTGACTTTCTTCTCACTTTATCGTGATCTAATTTCCAAGATCCAATTGATAAAAACCCTAGTAGCCTTTTTTCTGGATCACCTTCTATTCGTGCTCCACATGGATACCAAGGTGCCACCTCGAGAGGGTTAGATATCAATCCTAACATAGCTACGTGAAGTCTTGGATAAGCCAATAATGTAGGTAGAATTTCTAAACACCCTATGTATGTTTAACATGTTCATGAGTCTATGCATTAAAACGGGTATCCTAGATGAGTTTTAGGATCTTTAATAATTTTGCTGCACTGCTAAGTAACGGTGCCTTAAAACCCTATACCATAAGTGCATACTTCCTACACCTTCTAAAGTAGGGTATGTCCACAGTAGGACATAGTACTCATAGTAAGGTACTTACTTGTACTAGAGCATAATTACAATTACAGTTGAACAATCCAATACTAGTGTAGGTGAGTGGACTACACAACAAGTGCATGTTTGACCAAGATGCTAATTCCCTATATTTGATCTAGTTTGATTGGCCTAATATATAACTTTAGCATATAACTTGCAGATGATAATACTTTCACTAAGAGATTATATGGTCACATTAGTTAAGAGAGTCAGAAGAGTGATTCCTTTGTGACCAAACAAGACAAAGTTGACTTGAGAGACATGTTACGTGGCCTAAAGGTTTCCAAGTTTAGTTATAAGGTATGAGACCCATTATCATCCTAATGAGAATTTAAGGATAAACTTCGGATGACATATATTAATGTAAAAGTAATAGTAGAGTCTTTTACTTATCGAGTGACATTTCATTCACTCCTCTACTTTTAATGTGTATAAGTATAGGTGATCGTGATGATTATGAGATGACTATTGCTGAGTTCCTCACTTGTTAGAAGATTAAAGCCAAGCACAAAAAACCATCAAGATTGCATCAACCTCTAAGTATGCCTAAGTGGAAATAGAATCATATTTTTATAGACTTCATTGTTGGGCTCTTAAGAGTTCAAAGTGGTTTTAATGCACTTTGGGTGATAGTTGATAGATTAACTAAATCAGCACATTTCCTATCTATTAAGGACATTACCTTATTAATTAGTTAAAGAGGTTGTATGTTAGAAAGAAAGACTGTCAGATTACTTGGTGTGTCTAGGATTATAGTATAATATAAGTACACACAATTTGTGTATACTTTCTAAAAGAGTATACACAAATCATTTAGACATTAATTTGGCATTCAGTATAGCTTATCACCAATAGATAAACAACCAGACTGAGATAACCAACTAGGTGTTAGAGGATATGTTAAGAGTATATTATTTGAATTATAGGGTCAATTGGGTAGAGATTTTACCTTTAATAAAGTTCACATATAATAACAGTTTTTTAGTCGATGATTCAGATAGTGCCCTCTGAGACACTCTACAATAGGAGGAGTCATTCTCATTTACACTAAGACAAGTTGGGTGAGAAAGATGCCTTATATAGTCTGTTAGACTTGAGTGGACTCAAAACATGATTGAAGATGTCTGGTTGATCAAATAAAGGATTAGACATGCCTAGGATCGATAAAAGAGCTATACAAATTAGATATTTAGAGTGGATGATAGAGTTTTCATCAAAATAACCCTTTTCAAATAATAGTTTTTAGGTGATCATTCAGATGGTGCCCTTTGAGGCATTCGACAGTATGAGGTGTCATTCTCCTTTATACTAGGATAAGTTAGGTAAAAGGGATGCCTTGGTACAGTCTCTTGGATTTGAATGGACTCAAAATATGATTGAAGATGTCTAGTTGATTAGACAGGCTTAAGATCAACAAAAGAGCTATATAGATTAGAGATATAAAAACTTGGAATTTAGTGTGGGTGATAGAATTTTCATTAGAGTAACCTCTTTCAAGCATATGATGAGGTTTTAGAGAAAGGTTAATTTAGCTCCCAAGTACACTAACTTTTATAAGATAGTAGAGCAAATCAGTAAAGTAGCTTATAGACTTGCGTTACCAGTGAACATAAATCATATTCATGATGTGTTCCATGTTTTGTTATTGTGTAAATATAATGGTGATCCCTCATATGTTTTAAGGACCAAGGAGATTCAATTGTCTGAAGACTTAAGTTATGAGGAGAAACCAATTTAGATCCTAGATAGGAAGGTCAAACAACTAAGGAATCAACAAATTCCTTTGGTTAGGGTACTTAGGAGATGGAACAAGTTATGCTGAGTTATTTTAAGTGAATTCCCAAGATGGAATTCTATTAAGAGGAAGAATTATAACACTCATATGTACATCTTAAGGGCATAATGGTTATTTTGCATTAGTATGTTTGATATATGAATGTTTTATGATGAATTTGAAGTTAAAGTGTGATTTTCGGGTGACACATGACCATGCATGGAAAGGCCACACCTATATGTCACTTTGCCATGTTAGTTGGATAAGGTGAAATCACATAAAATTTAAATTCAATGATACACGACCATGCATGGTAGACATACACCTATGTATGGCGTTACGCAAAATTAATTTATATTTTACATAATAGTTGTGTTTTAGGGATTCTAATTCTTGTCCAAACACATGAATTGACTAAAAAAAAAAGAGAGTTTGAGTATGATCATCTAGCATTCTTGTGACAACTCTGGTAACTGATTTACAATGACGTGGGTATGAGAGAGGTAGAAAGAAAGAGATTGGTAGTCATATTATGTTCTACAATCTTAGAGTAAAAGTAAGTAGAAACTCTTTATCCTCCCTAATGTTTAATATGTGAGATTGTTATGGACTAAAAGGTGTTCTCCTCTACCAAAACCTTGTTTTCATTATATTAGGAATTGATTATAATGATGGAAGAATGACCATATTTGCTTTGTGAAGTAATATAGTGTTTAACCTAGTTTATGTAATATGTAATGCTTCCTTATGTGAAGAAATTGTATACACGTATAATTTTGCATTTGATTTAGCGGTAATTGAGGAGGAAATAGGTCATAATCCAAAGCTGTGTTATAAACTTATGTGTGTTGTGACCATATTTGCTTTGTGAAGTAATATAGTGTTTAACCTAGTTTATGTAATATGTAATGCTTCCTTGTGTGAAGAAATTGTATACACGTATACTTTTGCATCTGATTTAGTGGTAACTGAGAAAGAAATAGGTCATAATCCAAAGCTATGTTATAAACTTATGTGTGTTGTGAATGATTCCTTGTAATTCTAGTGTTAATTCTACATGTTCGAACATTAACCCAAGGTAATTTGATTAAATGAATGGATGAGGAATCATCATGGTTCAAAATTGTATTTTTTTAGTGGTCAAAGTACATTAGAACATTAGCAAGCACACAAAAGCAGCTAGGATACAATTAGGCCTATTTTCCAGAATTTTGGGTTTGACACACGACCATATGGTATAGGATACACACTTGTCTGTACAAATCTTGGATTTCAAATTAAGTATTTCTAGTATTTCAATGACCAATGAATGTCATTAACCCTTGAGCGATCAACTAAGGTATAAAGGTAACTATGTATGACTACCATTTATAGGGTGAAATGACAAAAATACGCTTGAGAATAAGAGTGGTCAGATAAGTTTAAAAATAAAAAGTATGTTAAGTACCAAAAAGGCACACGCCCATGTTGATGAGATGTACCCCCGTGTAGGATGGATGATGCTTACTCAGGGAAACACCACGAGTAGAGTAAGCCATGTATGACTAAGAAGGGATACACACTTATGTGTCTTAAAGAAAATGCCCATGTAAAAAAGGCAAAAGAAAGAAAAGTGAAAAGAAACTAGGCTCAGTATTGAAGGGTCATCCCGAAAATTAGTATAGAGATTTCAGGTACATAATAGTACCCTACATGCATATGAGATGAGATTTAAAGACACACGAGATATGATTATGGTGAAAGCTAAGATGAGCCCGAGATGATCTAAGGCTTAAAATACATCTATTCTAGACATCATAGGATTATTATGAAAGACACTATGGTACACACTCCTTACACTACCTATAGTAAGGTACGTTCATAATAGGATACTTTTCTGCAATAGGGTACTCGCTTATAGTTAGGGATGATAATTTGAACCCGATTTTAGGAGCCCCAACCCTCCTCGACCCTAACGGGGAGGGGATTTCCCGATAAAAACGAGAAAAGGAGAAGGGATGGGGATGAAAAAAATCTTCGTAATCTGGGACAGGTCGAGGACGGGGATACATATATCCCCGCCCCGCCCTACCCCGCCCTGCCCTACCCGGCCCCGCCCCGCCCCTCCCCTCCCCTCCCCTCCCCTAAATCATATATATATTTACTAAAAACTATAACCTTAATAATTTTTATTACAAAATTGTCATCCATCTTTTAACCCTAAATCTAAATCTTCTTTTCCTTCCATTTTTCACTCCACAGCCGCACACTCCCTCTCCCAGCCAAAGCTTCCATTTTTCACTCCACAGCTACACACTCCCTCTCGCAGCCAAAGCTTCTTTGTCTTGTGGGGCACAAGCCTCTCTACCTTTCCTTTTCTTCTAGACGATTTCCATGATACGTTTGTGGAAAATGTTGCTTTGTAATTACTGAAACATATTGTTTCATAGTTCAATTTATGCCTTCAATACATCAAGAAATGCCTTTTCTTGTTTACCTCAGAAGTGTATACTATTATATGTAGAGCTTACATATTGTTTCATAGTTCAATTTATGCCTTTTCTTCAAGAAATGGTTGTTTGTATTATTTACTTTCTCTCTCTGTTCTTTGTAGAGTTTACAGGATTCTAATGATCACTTTATTTTCTTTGTCTTTTGCATCAATTTTGTAATAAAAAATATACATTTTATCCTTTTTTAGCTTATTGGTTATTTTGCTGAGCGAATGATAACACCAAAGACACTACAAAGGAATCATGTTATACAGAAGCGATATGGAAATGATGAGGTTTTCAAATATCTTGAGTCATAAATCATGCGCTAGGATGCCGATGATCTTTATTATCACTATGTGATAAGAAAATATTTATCTCTCAAATTGTTCTTGATATATATTGAGTTTTATGTACAAAATTTTCCCCGTGGGGACGAAGAAGGGAGGGGGAGGGGATTTTTCCCCACCAAGACGGAGAAGGGATGAAGAGGGGATTTTTCTCCGCGGGGACGAGGAGGGGATGGAGAGGAGATTTTCCTTTACGGGGAGGGGATAGAGATTATTTATTATCCCCGTAACGGGGACGGGTCGGGGACGGGGATTGATATCCCCTCCCCGCCCCTCCCCGTTGCCATCCCTACTTATAGTAGAACCCCAATTAAGATTTTGTTTTGGTGTAGTGGAACAAAAGAGATCTCATATGACCAATGTGTCAAATCCCTACATTCGATCTAGTTTATTTAGTATAATATATAACTACATACATAGTTTTCAAATAATGGTGTTTTCACCAATAGATTATATGATCATACTAATGTAGGGAATTTGCAGCCTTTAAACAGTAAATAGCATTAAAAATTTTTAATTAATAAACAAACATACCACAAAAATCCCTTTTAAATTAACCTTGTTAGATAATTAATTTACAAACATGTTATTAACACTTATAGGTTGTTTATATAATATGCTTGTGTAAAGATGGTTACTTTGACTTCCATTGATTGAGATAGATTATGAAGTCACTCTTGGAACCAAGCATAGGTCTGAACTTTGGTATCCACATAGAGCACGAATAAAAAGGGGGTTAAAACCATGGTCAAAGATTTGGTAGAATCATGAGGATGGTATGCGACTTTTATTAAAGGCACGACAACAATAATCCATTAAAAAGGTGCCCAGGCTTCTCGAGGCATATATATGTGCCATGGCTTTTCTTCCATGAGGAAAAACTCATGTGTGAAACATGTGGTGCTACCTTTTATTAACGTGAGAAAGTCATGTCCTAAAAGAATTAATGTGATTAGGGTTTTTTATTAAAATACATAAAATGCATCACTTGCTTCTTTCGCCAGAAAGAAAAACACACAATTATGTTATATTATTAGTCATGAGAAATAATTGTGTATATATATACACTTGTAAGGCCCACCATTTTAATATATTATTAATACATTAGTTAATTTAACCTTTTATTTATTTTTATGCCTACATGAATTTAAAAATTGGGCTTAGATTTATCCAATTAGATCAATCTAATCCAACCTTTTACTTTCTCACATAAAATCCTAACGATTCAAGATTATTTCACTTTAGTCCATAAGTATCATAAAATATACTTTTTCTAAGACACTAAACCTTTAAATTAGAATCCAAATTGGATCTAACGTAAGTTTAACTCGAAATATCTTATGCTTCTAGAGTTCGATTAATTCCTTTTTGTGTGTGACTCATAAACTCTCTACTAAATCGGTAGCGACTGGATTCATATCCGATTCCTAAGCCAACATCCATCTAAACACAAATCATAAGTAGCCTTGAGCAAAACATCATGGCCACCTAATTAGTGGAATGTCAGCATATGAATTCTTAACCTATCAATTATACGGTTACTTATATAATTTGATCTTTTCGTTATATGGTACCTTTTCGAGGCTAAGCTATCGATGAAATGTCTCCTTTAAGGATCTTCTATTAGGGTAGATGTCTTAAAGCCAACTGATTTGACATGTGTAATTGTAATTTATCTTATTAATTAATAAAAGGATTTATAGTTATTCAATTTATATTTTTGTCTATTATATGTTTGTGCGAATAACATACCTTTATAATAGTAAAATTATGATAAAGGGATCAGACGATTGATCTTGGGAATCTTATTCTAAAAATGTTCATAATCCTAACAATATAATGTCCAAGGGCACATGTAATGGTAATGAGATGATCATAGTGTTGAACAATCCCATTGAAAGGTGGCAACAGTTTTCACATTTCGAAGTTGTTTGCTAATAGTTTAGTATAAGATATGGGTACATATTGTATACATGTTCATCAGATTAACCCCACCAGAGGATATCCATATAGATGGTTTCTCTAATGTCTATAAAACAAATCCTTTGAACACCATAGGTGCATGTGATCATTTAACTTGAGGTTGTTAAACCATCTTATGTAAGGATCAATATGGTTTGACACTATTCAGTGTAACATCATAATAGAGGTATTATAAAGGTAGTAAACGAACATATTGTGAGATGCATGAAGGCTATGGTTGGTCAATAAAGAATTCGTCACTTTTAAGTATAAGAGAAGTTATCTCATAAGTGAATGATAAAAAACATTCATAATTGCTAGAATCTATGACCATAATGGGATAAGGTTGTAGCCTAATCCATATAAGTCATTAATGTATATCTACTTATATGAAGGAACTACTAAGATAAACATACTTCTATGTCTTAATCTCAAGCGATATTGATTGACGAAAAGATTAAATTACATGTAACTGTGATGTTATAAAAGTATATAAAGATGTTCGTTGACACTTTGTCATTCGAGTGGCCATAACACTTTGGGAGAGGTCAATCTTAGTCTGTGTTTGAATTAGGATTCCTATACATTAAAACTTTCAATAAATTAAAAGTCTTAATTTAATAAGAACTTTTGGACAGTTTTTTGCTTAAGTAGTTAGCGTCCTAACTAATTTAGGATTCATACACACCTCATAAATAAAAGTGTTTAATTTATGTCAAATTTTACACAACAATCCTAAACACACAACTTCATGCCTAGAATCTTGTTGATAGAAGCTTCTATTATCATGATCTAGTTTCCAAAATCTAGTTGACAGAAGCCCTAGCAGCCTTCTTTCCAGATCACCTCCTATTTATGATCTGTGTAGATACCAACGCACCATCTTAACAAGGTTAAATAACAATATTTAAATATCCACATGAAGTCTTGGAGGAGCTAAAATGCAGGTATAATTTCTAACTTGTTCATAAATCTATGCATTAAAATGGGTATCCTGCATAGGTTTTAGGATCTTTGATCATTTTCAAATTTTTAATTCTATTACACTATTAGTTAACGACGCCTTAAAACTCTACATCCTCAAATTACATAGACTGAGTTCTGTTAACAACCAAATAAATATCAGATTAAAATCAATTTAATTCCAATATGGTCACAAATTTAATTAATTATTGTCATCTATCACAGGGTCTTAACTAAGACATAAGTTCCTATGCTTAAAAGTGACAAATCCTTTATTGATCTACCATAACTTTCATGTAGATTTCGATATGACCAATCACAACCTTTCTGGCAATTCTCTACCTATTTATGTTATGCTGGTATCAAGTCATATCAATTTTTACACAAGATGGTTTGATGACCTCAAGTCTAAAAATCACATATACCTTTGTTCACCAAGAGGATAAATATTCCATCAACCTTGGTAGGTCAATCCAGTGAACACATTTATAATATGTACCAATGTGTTGCACCAAGTTGTTAGCAAAAAACTTTAACATATGAGAATTGTCATCATCTTTCGTTGAGGTCGTTCAACACTATGATAACTCTATCACTATTACTTGTGCTTTTGGTGATGGTAATATCAAAGTTACAAATGTTTTAAGAATAACCACTTAATAGTACATAAGATTCTCACTATTAGGTGTCAAACACTTATCCCTTTATCATGATTCAACCATTCTTAGGACATTTATCTGAGCATATATTAATATGTTTTATAAACAAAGAATGTTACAGTAAATCACAATATGACCTTTATTAATGAACTTGTATTAATATGAGGATTGGCTCTAGGGCACCAACCCTAACAATCTCCCACTTGTATTATTGTCAATCATTCATGCAAATATTATTGGATGACAATATGTGCCCATCATTGTTTCTGTTACAATGAAGCATTCATTGATACACTTTGTTCAAGCATTAAACTTGTATCATCATGACGAAAAAGAATCCTTTCAAATTCTTATTTGCTAAATCCTTCCAACGTTCATTTGTTGTAAACACTTTAACTCAAATTCAATAGTTTTTATAATTAATGACAATAAATTAAGTAAGGATATGGATTACCTAGTTTAAGTTCTTTTATGAAGGATTACTTAGTTATTCAAGTATTATACCAACTGCAAATATGACATTTAATTTCGATACATTTATCGTCGTATAAATATACAATGTCAGAATTGTTATTGTACTCCCATTAGTTTGTATATACAGATTTCGTATTTATCTCAGTAAAACCAAAAGTTTTTATCGTTTTATTCGTATGAATATTTTTAGATTTCGATTATCACATAAGTTCTTAAATAAAACTCATCTACTTGCATACCCGATCAACTTCTTTTTAAGGTTAATACTATTAGTTGTGATATAGTCACAGTTATTTTAGATTTCATCCATTAGAGCTATTCTTGATAATTAATTGTCAAATTTTTAATGGTATGCAACAACTATAAGCACATCAGTTTCACTTGTAGGCCTCAAATTTTAATGTCATAAATGACTAGTGCTTTCGTCAAGAGTTATGAGAATTTTAATTCTTATAAACTCATAAAACACCTCATCTTTCCTATATAATTATATATATTTATACTAATTACTCGTTTCCTTCTAATAATAAGTAATTTTTGTTGTGATGTTCAACCATACTTATTGGCATGTCATTTACTTTATGTTTATCTTTCTTGTGAATTAAAACTTGATTAAGTTCTTTTATTCTCCCACTTGATCTTTTAGAGAATGATGTGTTAGATAATTTTATCTTAATCTCTGGATCAAAATGAATACATACCTGAATGTTAGATGCAAAATGAATAAAACCTTCTAATAATGTAATCCATAACATTTGTTTGCCTTCAATGTGTGTATTTATAATTTTTTAGATATTGAGAAGAAGAAGGAGAAGTAGCCAAAAACCATATACGCGACCCCTCTTATTTTTCTTTTAATGCATATATATTTGGGGCAGTAGTTAGGATTTTAAAATTTAAAATCCCAACTACTGTCAACTACTAGTAATTGTCGCGGGTAATTTAGTCAAATCATCTGTAAGGGTAATTAAGACATTTCAACCCTTAATATAGGTATGGGTTAGGTTAAACCATCATAAGTGGACTAAACTCAATATCTCCCACTCATACATGATAGGTGATCCATACCAAAATTCTTATATAGAAATGTTACAAAATAGAACATTTCCATACTTACAAATGTGTCATGCGACCTTGCAAGCAACTTGTACTTAGAAGTTAATTTACTATGCATCTATTGCAAAAAATATAATTATTTCAACCTGAATAAAATGATAAAATATTAGTCTTGCAGTGCCCCAAACTTACTTGATAACGCTGGCTTTCCTTAATCTCTCATTTATCATTATATTATTTTCTTATATATCAATGATCAAGTCCATTCTCTTATAAGAGTGAGAAGATCGGTTGACCAATGAATGCATGTAATATATAAGTATTCCTCTTCTACTCAAAATTCTCAATTTGAACTTAGCTGTTTTTCTAGTTATGTTTCATATATTGAATCGTGTGTGGTTATAAGTATCAAGCTAAAATAGCAAACACTAAAGTAAACATCAAACAACAGTAAGGAGTCTAAGGATACCAAATAAGGTAATCCTTATAAAGTCTCACACAGTGAGAGAGTAAAGATTCATCATTTCATTACTTCAAATAATCGTTTTACTGATGCACATATGGTATGAATCATGTTATAGTAAGTATAATCCTAATAGATTTAAGCATAACAACTAGTGAAAAGGTTTCATCACAATCAATGCCATGTTTTTGAGTGAAACATTTGACAACTAATCATGCTTTATAGGTATGCACGTTACCTTCTATGTCTATTCTCTTTTTTAAAACCAATTTACATCCTACGGGTTTTACCTCTTCAGGTATATCCATCAAAATCCATAATTGATTTTGGTATAAAGAGTCTATTTCAGATTTCATAACTTTCAACCATTTATCAAAATTTAGACTCAAGACAATGTCATTATAAGTCTTCAACTCATTATTAGAAATAGCCAGTATGTCATTGTGCTGAGTCATAAGAAAACTAAATCTTTCCAACTCATATAGACTTACATAACTCTTATGTGCTCTAATGTTGTTCTTCTCAGGAAAAAGGATCTTCTTCATCATGATCAATCATCTGTGATGACACACGTCTTGTCTAATATCTATGATACTTGTGATATAGGAACTTTATTGTGTTCTACCCTCATCACACTATTTATTTTAAGAATAAATTTATTCTCAAGGAATACACTGATACAAGCAACAAAAACTTTTTGCTCTTCTAGGTGGTAAAAGCAATATCCCTTAGTTACTTTTGGGTAGCCCACAAAGATACACTTTTCAGACTTAGTGCTTAGTTTGTTTGAAGTCAATTTCTTGATATAAGCTTCATAGCCCTAAACCCTCAAGTAATCTAAATTGGGCTTTTGCCCATTTCATAACTCAAAAAAAGTTTATTCATAGATTTAGATGGGATATAGTTTAATTTATAGTTAGCAGTCTCTAGATCAGTAAAACTCATCATGGATGTAACTATTTTTATGAAGGTTTTATTCCTCCATATAGATACACCATTATGTTATGGTGTACTAGAAGGAATGAGTTGAGAAACTATCCCATGTTTCTTTAGATATCCTTTGAATTCAGCACTCAAGTATTCACCTCCATGACCACTGTGAAAGATTTTAATTTGTTTCCCAAGTTGTTTATCTACCTTATTCTTGAATTTTTTGAATTTATGAAAGCATTCAAACTTGTGTTTTATAAAAAATATATAACTATATCTATTAAAGTCATCAGTACATGTGACAAAGTAATAGTTTAATCATTCTTTCTCTATTTACTACGCAACCTATATTTACTATGCACTATAATGGCCCACACATATTGCTATGAATGATCCATAATAGTTTAATCATTCTTTCTCTTTGTCTAGTGAAGAATGTTTTGGCTATCTTACCCAATAGACACAATTTGTATTTATCATAAAACTGGGAATCAAATAATTGTAAGACTTTTTATTCAAAAAGTCTTGATATACATTTTGGTCTTATGTGACCTAGCTTACAATGTCATAGATATGTGGTATTCAATTCATTCGACTTTAATCATTTGTTACTTTGCACATTGAGAATGTCATTATCCAATTTTAGAATATATAAACCATTATGTAATTCAGTTGTTCCATAGAGAATATTATTCAAGCTAATGGTTATAGTACCACTAATAACAAGAAATGAATATTTCTCTCTGTCTAAAACATATACAAAAATTAAGTTTTTAGAAATAGAAGGAATATAATAACAATTAAATAATTCTAAAACTAGCCTAGTGGGCAACCTAAGATAATAAACACTTATAGCTAATGTAGCAACTCGTGCTATATTTTCAACATGTAAGTTAACCTTTCATTTGGCAAGCCATCTACTATGTCACTGTCCCTGTATATCGGAACAAATGTAAAAACCACATCCTGTGTCTATAACCTAAGATGAACATAGAGAATAGTTTATCTCAATGACAAGCATACCTGAAGTAGAGGCTTTAATTACCTTATTCTTCTTATTCTTTAGAAAGGTCTTACAATGTCTCCTCTAGTGATCAACTTTGCTATAATAGCAGTAGACAACTTTTCTCTTCCTTACACCATCTGTTGGTAGAGTAGTACTATATGGTTGTTTCTTCACTTTGGGTTTGGGCTTAGCATTGGCTTTGCCTTTGCAAATAGTCTTAGATCTAAGTGCATTAACTTCAACCATAAACACATCAGACGAAGCTACCTTTCGTACCTCTTGTTCAGCCTGTTTGAGCATATACAACAATTCCTTAACGGATTTCTCCTCTTTGTTTTGGTTAAAGTTCATGATAAAATTAGCATACGATTTAAAGAGGATTTTCAACACCAAATTAATGGCAAGCTCATTGTCTATAATGAAGCCTAAGCTTGCCAACCGCTCAATATAATTAATCATGACCATATAAGGGCTAACTTGTCCTCCTATAGAAAGTTTGCAATCAAACAATGCATTTGACACCTTATATTATTCAACCCTTGCATAAGTGTCATATAACTCTCGAAGGTGTACAAGTATGAATGACGCATCCATTTCCTCATATTGTTTTTAAAGCTCAGGTGTTATGGAACTCAACATAAAGCACTAATCTTACATAGAGTCATTAAGATATTTATTAAAAACATCTTTCTATGCTTATGTGGCATCAAGACCAAGCTCTTTAGGCAACAACCCTTCAAGGACATACATCCTCTTCTCCTAATGCAAAATAATTCAAAGATTTCTATATTAATCAGTGAAGTTGCTTTTAGTGAGCCTATTTTTCTTTTTGAGAATTGATTGATAAGTTGAGTTTGACATAATGATTATGTGATCTACAATTTACAGATAAGAGAATTAGTAATTTTATTCTTAATTAAAATTCATTTTAATTATATAATTAATTAATTAAAATGTTCTTACTATTTTTCTCAAGCCAATAACTCTCACTATTGTACTCAAAACGTTTGGGTGAACTTTCCAGTAGACCGAGATCCTATAACATTAATTCTCTCATTCGTTTTGGCAAACAAGTTCAAATTAATCAAATAGGTAAATTTCAAATTAATCAACAAAAGTCTATAATCTCAACTTAGGTTCTACCCAACAAATTATGCTACCTCAAATGTGACTATCGGTGTCAATAGAGTAGATATTACATATCACTTTGCATTGACAAATGCATTCCCTACTCATGCCTCTAATATACTTCACCTTTGTTTTGACAAACAAGCAAAGTACATTAGTTAAGTCGAACCCAATATAAACATATCCTAATTCTCCACTTGGTAAAAGTGTACCTTTCGCTTTAGCGAATAAGGTTCCAATGAACAAGAACTTAATTAGGGTATTATATAGGAAGACACTAATATAATCTTAGACTTAACATTTAATTCAAGGGTTTTTAATTAATTAGTCTCATCAAATTAAAGCCACATGTTAGGTGATATTTGCAAAAATATAACAATCCGCATACATAAAACAACATAAAAATAAACGTGCCAACACAATCATAACTAATGTCAAATCCCTCGAGCCAAGAAGAGTTTGACTAGTTAACGTAAGTGAATCTTTATCTTTGGGTCTTCACATTTGTCTTTAATAATTATATGGTCTTATTTTCTAGTTACATAATTCTAAAAAAATAAAATAACAATCTAAACTAAAAAAGAAGGGGGATTAAAGCAGGGTGCGGTGCACATGCCCTATTTTAGAATCACAACCTAAAAACAATAAATAAAATAATAAAACAACATTCACATCATTTCTTTGACTATGTACTAGGTACCATGCATAGATACATCTGTACATGTACATACAATTAAAAATTAAAAATTAATTATTATTTAACCAGGTGTAAAATTACATTCTAGTCCCTAAAATTTTGTAAAATTATTATTCAACCCCAAAGATCAAGACAATTTTAATTAGACCCAAATTCGACAAAAAATGACCAAATTGTAATTTTTAACTTTGTCCAACGTGTGGGCCAGACATGTAGTCATGCCTCTAGAATTCAATAAAATTCTAGAAAGATGCACAGCTACAGGGACGATTGGAATCAACGTGGGCGGACTTCACTGTGCATTATATGCACAATCATGCAAAACTCAGGATTGGAGCAATCTTCTTTTAGTCATGATTGCTTTGGTACTTCTGCCTGACACCTCCATGCACAGTTGAGAATATATCGTGCATGGATGGTTTCTAGATGTGTCTTTTAGATTTTCCAGTGATGGGAAATCCAAAAAACTCTTGTTCTCGACAAGCCTCCTTCTGACTAAGGAAATACGATAGGTAAACTATACTCACACTGCTGGCAACAACTTTCAACCAGAATAAAATCTGAACAAATAATAAAACTCAAAAAAAAAAAGTCAAAAATCATGACTTCATAATTTAATACACATTCACATTATTATGAAAGTCTATAAATCATGTGACAATACAATTGCAAATAATTTTTACTAATTTTAATATTTTGATAAATTCAATTAAATGCAACAACAAGTAAAATAATCAAAACAAATAAGTATAATTTTCATGAAAAAATGCCTAAATGATAGCTCTGAAACCACTATAGGGTTTTAGGGCATCGATAATAAACAACATAGTGGAATTAAAAATTTATAAAATCATACAATCCTAAAACGTTTACCAAGATACTCATTTTAAAACATATTTATCATGAACATATAAAACACTTATAGGGTGTTTTAGGGTTTATACCTGTGTTGGTAGCTCCTCTAAGTCTTCACATGGCAAAAAAACAAACGTTATCTAACCCTTATTAGACAGCTCCACCAAGTTTTCTGTTTTTCTCTCCTCTTCCTGTGAACACAAATAATCTAGTAAAGAAGCTTAATAGCCTTTTACTTGGATTACCTCTTATGTGTTCATGCTTTATGTTGATACCAAGGTGTTGCCTCTCGAGGTTGGATAACATTCATTCTCAGACCATGTGAAGATTTAAAGGAACCACTAGCGGAGGTATAAAATCTAAAACACCATATGTGTGTTTTGTATGTTTATGATTATATATCTAAAACGGGTATCCTGTTTACAGTTTTTGAGATTGCATATAATTAAAATTTTTAAATTCTATTGCACTGTCAGTTATCAGTGTCCTAAAAACTATACATACTGATCTCTTCATCACTATTCAACCATTCTTGGGATATTTGTCTGAGCATATATTAATTTGTTTTATAGACAAATAATGTCACAATAAATTACAATATAACCTTTATTAATAAACTTGTATTGTCATAAGGATTGGCTTTGGGGCACCAACCCCAATAGCTAGTTAGGAATTTAAGGAGTGTTTCCTTAGTGATCAAATAAGATGTAGTTGACTTTAGAGTTTATGTGATCATACTAGTTAAGAATCCAAATAGTGGTTCCATAGTGATCGAGTGGGTTATAGTTCGATTCAAGAGTTAAAACATATAATTAGATGTTTTCAAGTTTAGCCTGAGCATAGAGATAAAATATAAGACCCATTGTCATCCAAATGAGAGTGTAATGTCTGACTCCAGATGATAAAGACAGTATGGGTGGAGCTAAATGCATTTTAGGGATTATGTAAAAGTTTATACTAAAGTCTCCTACTTACTTTGTGTTTTATTATTCACTCCCTTACTTTGATGTGTATAAGTACAAGTGATTGTAAAAGCTGCAGGACAAGTAGTGGTCCACAAGCATTGCAGTGGGAAAGGATTTTATGTCATTTTAAGATGTCATTAATTCTTATATTATAGTTTATTTGTATGCATTTGGCTATTCAATTTTTTTATGACCTTATGGTTATGTTTATGTATTATGGACATCTTTTGTGCGCTTCTAAAAGTTTTCATTTTGAAAGGTATTTTTATAGTTTCCTTGAATTTTATAAATAATATTTCCTTTTAAGGAATTTATAAGTTTTTTAAATAAATGCATGCTCAAATGGTTTAATTGGTGACATCTCCCTCCAACGAGTAGTACTTCTGGAAGGAGTGTTACATGCATACATGAAAGTAGGAGAATGAATGATAAAACACTTAGTATGTAGGAGACTTTACTGCTAATTTTTATTTATATCACAAACAACCCTTATCTTGACCCATATTATCTTTATCATCTAAAGTCTGCCACTAAACTCCCATTTAAAGAGTGAGTGATAACTTTTATATGTACTTATACTAACTTTTTGGTTAAATTGTGACTCGCTCAATCATTAATAAACCGTTGCCCATATTCTTAACTAATGTGACCATATCATTTCTAAGATCAGTTGTTTTCTATTCAATCACTAAAAAACCACTTTCAGAATTCCTATTTGTATGATTATATCATTATCGATAAAAGGGTTACCATTTGGAACAATGTCTTATAGTTGTATACTAGGTCAATTAAATTGGATCAAAAACAGGGATTTGACACCTTGGCTTTGTAAGCACTCTTTAATCCACTACACTTGATTATAATCTTAATTAGGCTCTATTGTGAGGAAGTACCCTAATACAAGTATAGTGTCCTACTACAGGCAATATAGGGAATATATACTTATAGTGTCCTTTCGTAATGATCCTAAGACGTTTAGCATGCATGCATCTCGAGTCTTATGTCATTTTTAACTCAACTTAGTTTTCACCCTAACCATATCCCATACCCCTTTAAAGTCTCATCTCTTGGGCATATTAGATACTACTATGCACCTATGATCTGTATATTGTCCCTCGGGACAACCTATAAACCTTTAGCCTATTTCCCTTTTTCCTTTTTTTATTCTACCCTTAATACATGGGCGTGGTGTTTTTTAAACACGAAGATGTTAACTTGGTTAGTCATACACAACCTTCTTTCCTAATAGCTTATCTTCGTGTAAACAAAGTCGTTCACACATGAGTGTGTGTGTTTCTAAAAATGGGCCTGTGTTCTCTTTTATATACTTAGCAAAATTTTCAAACTTAAATTTATCTCAAGCATTTTAGTACTCAAGGATATTTTAGTCATTTCACATAAACATGGTCATGTAAATGTCATACATAAGTTAACTTCAAGCTCTAGTTGACCACATAATAGTTAACAATGTCTAACAATTGTTAGATCATTGGAAAAATTAATCCAAAATTTAGAGTTTGCACACATGGGTGTATGTCCTATACCATCTAGTCATGTGTTAAACCAAGAAAGTAGATTGAGGAACCTAATTTTGCAATTTATTTGATCTCTATACATTCAAGTAGTATTTATTCATACTTTGGCATAAAAATAAGATCAAAACCTTGTCATAATACTAAAGCAAACACATGTCTAAATGGCAATTCAGCAACAACTTCTTTTAAACACAAAGTTCAACTTTGTTAAACCTAAAGGACATAATCGCTTATAGATAACCATACATTTTCCCTTTCAACATAATCCAGTGCCACCACTAAGCAATATATCTAATTAGGGTATCATTCATCAACAAACAATCTCAATAACACTAAATTCATCATAAGAGCAAATCAAAATAACAATGTTATCACATAAACTTTCCTATCATAAAGATCTTATCTTTCTCATCACATAATCACATCACCATAAGTTAGTTTGCAGATCAAGGGTTGGAATTTTATTCTAAGTTGGATTTTTGTTCCTTTGGTGTAAGATGCAGGGGTTACAATGGTGGCATCATATTCTAAAATCCTAATGGTGATAGCTTACAGTTCTGGCTACTATTAGTTTAAACTAGTTAGTTGTTCTATGAAAATTTTGGTTGATTTCTCTAGGCAGGATTATAAGTATTTGAATATAGATTCCTATAAAATGTCTTAAACTTTCTATCAAACAAGGACTCTGAAGAATCCTAGTTTAACTAAAGATACCTTACCTACAAGTTAACTCAGCCAATTGACTTGCATCCATCAATTGACCTTGCTCGGTTGGCCTCTTAAATGGGTTTAGCTGAAACCGTGTAGTGTATTTGCATAATGCCATATGACACCATGTACACCAAATGATTCCAATTGAAAAACATCAATACGTTTCTCTTTTTCCATGATTCTTACTTATTGGTTCGTATCGACCCTTTAATGCTTATGACCTATAAGCTCTTTATAGAACTAACAATGTTTAAATTCAGATTGAGCCATAAGATTAGTCTCTAGCAAAATGTCATGGCCACCCAAACGACAGAGTGTTATTGAACATCTCTATAAACTTTTACAATATCACAATTATATGCAATTTAATCATTTTTACAACCGATATCTCTCGAGGTTGAAACATAGAAATGCGTCATCTTAGTAGTTCCTTGATCTGAGCTGATACACATTAATGACTTACATGGATTAAACTACACCTCATCCTATTGTAGCCACATATTCAAACAGTAATGAATGTCTTTTAACATTTGCATATGAGTTATCCTCCTATGCACAGGAGTGACAAATCCTTTATTGATCAACTATAGACTCCATGCATCTAACGATATGTCTAATCACTATATTTATGATTCCCCTATTATGATGATATGTTAGATAGTGTCAAACCATACCGATCATTACATGAGACGATTTGACAACCTCAAGTCAACTGATCGCATGCATTCATGGTGTTTAGAAGATTTGTTCTATAGACACTAGAGCAACCATCCATATGGATATCCTCTGTTAGGGTCAATTCGATGAACACATCTACAATGTACACCTATGTGTTGCACAAGTCATCAACAATTAGCTTCAACACATAAGAACTGTCTTTACCTTTTGGTAAGGTTACTCAAAATGATAATCTCATCACTATTACATGCGCCCTTAGTTATTGTAATATCATGATTACGGACATTTCTAAAATGACAACTTAATGTGTGCATAGGCTTCCCATAGTTAGTTCTCCGATCCCTTCGTCATTGTTTTACCATTCTAAGGGTATATTTGGCTCTAGGGCATCTACCCTAACACTTTAGCCTTTGTAAAATTTTAATTCAACCTATCTCTCCCTTTTTTAGCATTAATTAAAAAAAATGGAAAAATAAATTAAATTTTAATTTTGCATTTGAATACCAAATCAATGTTAAATAGCAACAATTTAAAAAAAGGTTCACCTTTACTTAATGACCATATGCTCCTTCTTTAACACATTTTAACAAATATATTTGTCAAGTTTTGGTGTTAAAGTAAATTCATTTGATAAGGTTTTGGAAAAAATTTCGCATGGGATCCCCTATATTTTTAGGAAATCTTTTTTTCTAGACAACAATAAATATAAAAAATACACTTCAATATATGCATTTAAAACATCTAAACTTCTTTCCAAACACCAAACTACAATTTCCCTTAAGCAATCAACTCAATTTCAAACTATAATTATAGCACATAAAATGTTATCCAATTAATCAGTTTAACTCCAAAGGCCAAAACCATTCAACATAAAGCATTGAACTATTAAATTTTAAAATCAACCTAAAATGATGCAATTCTCTAATAATATATCCAAGCATATGTGTATGTGTGTATTTCTGAAAACCATTCAATCAGTTCATGATAACTCAATATCCTTCATCATCAAACAACTCAATATAAAAAAAAATATAAAGCATTAAACCGATTTTTATCTTCAAACAAAATGCATTAAAATCAATTGCTCAAGAAGAAATATTATCCATTCAACCTTAAATCCATTCATCAAACATTCAATTCACATAAACATATACTAAAAGGATATCATATATTCAAAGGTCATTCAATCAACCATCATCATCGAATATAAAATATTAAACAAATATATCATCCTATGTCAATGATGTTCAAAGTATATAATCTAAACTCAAAATATCAACAAGATAATCAATAATGATATTCAAGGAAAATATCAAATGCATCATCAATATATTAATTCAACTACGTCAACTAGGTATCTATACATAATTTCAAAATTGATATCTGGTCATCAACATATCATGATAAAAGCAAGGTAATATAAATAAGATAAATATAATACCCAACAAAATAAACATGATATCAAGTTTAAGTACTAAAATAAGCATGTCCCTTAACATTGTTATGATACGCAATATGAGAAAAAATAATGAAATGCATGAGAAAGAGTTTACAGTTAAGGTGGGGGAAAGTCATCTCTCTATTTGGATACCAAATAATTATAGAAATCCTCTCTTAGACTAGTAAGTTGACCCTAAATATTATTGATTATAGAATTCATAGTAAGCCCTAAATATGTTTGTAATTTGGAGCATTTGTTTTGATTAGAATATTTGTTTGCATATGATAGCTCACTTGAAAACTTATTCTCATATTTTTTATATTTTGAGTTAAAATGTAGTTTTTCAAACTTATTGGGTTAAGCCAATTTTTTATCAAAGTTTATTAACTCATTTAAAATGATGAAGTTTTGTGAACTACATTTTCATATTTCAAAGTTGGTTTTGAAAGAATTTGAAAATATGGGTTAAATTGTCACTTTTCAAAGGTTTAAGGGGTAAATTACAAGTTCTCAAAAATTCAAAAGGTAAAATATAATAAAATTTGGTTGACCGAATTTGACCAGCTGAATTCTTCTTTAACAGCTTTCAAATTATCTAAAAACCATGTATTTTGGCTTTCAGAAATTTGGTTGATCGAATTAAATCTAGTCGACTGAATTTTACTTTGAATTTTCTAATGGCTAGTGCCACATAGACTCCACGAAAGTGTCACGTCACATCCATTTGATCGAATTACATCTGATCGATTGAATTTTACATTTTTTGGAAAATCAAAACGACAAGTTTTTAATCACAATGATAACTTTTCTCATTTTGCCCTATATAAACCCAATTAAATTCACTTGTAAAAGACTTTTGCCACCAATAACTTTCATATATTTGAGAGCAAATTGATTTTTGAGCTATTCACTTACAAATTTTCTTCTCTATTCAAAACCCTTCTCATATACTTTGTAATTTCATTTGCATTTGATTGTACTAAGGTTAAACTTTCATATACACTCTTTGAGAAAGATTATATTTCGAATTCATACTAAAATTTGCGATATAAAAGAGTGAGATTCACTCTTGGAGATATTAAAAAATTTTTTAGTAAGAGAAATTGAGCTCTATCATTTGTAAAGGTTAATAGTATCTTGTAAATTATTTTTGTTGTGAAGAAAAATTTGGTTGTGTTTTTATCAACCAAAGATTAGTGGAATACTCTAAGGGAGATAGCTTGGAGGAGTGGACATAGGTCGGATTGTGCCGAACCATTATATATCGCGTATTTGATTTTTTCTTCCCTTAAACTTATACGTTGTGTTATGTTCTTTTGATTGTATTGATTATTTGAAATATTCTTGTCATTCTCATAAATTGCATTAAAAATGGGCAATATTCATTGATTTGAATAAACTGATTTAAATTCTTTAATTTGGTAAAGATTGTTTTAAATTGTCTAATTCACCCCCCTTAGCCCATTCGATCCTTCAATTGGTATCAAAGCAAGGTTGCTCATTTTCGTAAACTTAACCGTTTAGAGCAATGGTCATAAACCTAGGAAAATCTCATACTGTTAGTGAAAGACTTGTTTCTAATAGACCGTCATTATTTGATGACACCGGATATGCCCATTGGAAAAATTATATGTTGATTTTCATTCAAAATGATTATAAATTGTGGGACGTAGTGCAAGATGGACCTTTTGTTCCTATGAAAGAAGTAGATAGAAAACAAATGCCCTAAACTAAGGAAGAAATTACCCCTCAAGATAAGAAAAATATTGTCATTAATGTTAGAGCTATAAATATGTTATATTATGCGTTAAATGAATATAATTTTAATAAAGTACAAGCCTGTACCTCGGCTAAAGAAATTTAGGAATTATTGATGGTGTCAAATGAGGGAACTCCATAAGTCAAAGAGACTAAAATTAGTATGCTCACACATTGATATGAGTTATTTAAAATGAATGAAGATGAGACTATTAGTGACACGTTTGATAGATTTATTACTATTGTGAATGAATTGAAAAATTTTGGTAAAGTTTATACTAACCAAGAAAATGTTAAGAAACTTCTTAGGTGTTTGCCTCCTCTTTGGGATCCTAAAGTAATGGTAATCGAAGAAGCAAAAGATGTCAAGACTTTACCTCTTGAAGAGCTTTTAAGTTCATTTCTCACTTATGAGCTTACTATGAAGCAACGACAAATTGAAAAAGTAGAGAAGAAGAAAAAGAGCATCGCCTTCAAATCATCCATCAAAGAGAGTGAAAAGTTCCTAAAAGAAGAAAAGGAGACGTCAAATAATGAAGATGAAGACATTGCACTCTTGACTAGAAAGATTAGAAAGCTTCTAAGAAATAGAAAACTAAGAAGAAATGGAAACTTCACAAAAAAGAAGGTTACTAAAGGTGAAAGAGGAGAAAGACAAAGGAGAGAACACGTTGTGTGTTATGAATGCAAGAAGTCAGGACACATCAAATATGATTGTTCTCTCCTCAAAATTGGTAGATCGAAAAAGAAAGCAATGAAGGCCACATGAGATGATAGTGATGAAAATGAATCTGAAAAGGAGGATAATAAAGTAGCTAACATGTGTTTCATGGCAATTATAAATAATGAGGTAATTAACTCTAGTTCATCTAATACTTGTGATGATTTAGATAATATAAATGATGAGATAGATGAAAACCCTTTATATGAAGAGTTATATGATACACTTGAAGAGATGAATGTAAAACTTATTTTTTGTATGTCTAAAAATGCAACTCTTAGAAAGAAAAATTTTAACTTGACAAAAGAAAATGAGTCTTTAAAGAAAGAAAATGAAATTCTTAACCAAAAAATCTTTAAGCTTAAAGGAAAGGAAAATGAAGAAAACAAGTATTCCATTTTTTAAAAAGAAAAATAAAAGTTTGAAAATGACCTTTGCATAGCTAAAAAGGAAAAATAAATTATAGAAAGTGAAATTGAAGTTTTAAAAAGGGGAGCAAAGGATTTAAGTGAAATAGTTTTAAAATTTAAAAATAGAAAGGACATTCTTGATAAAATGCTTGGTGTACAAAAAAAAGTTTTAAACAAAAGAGGACTTGGTTATAAACTTTTTATCAAAGCAAAATATTTAAAAAATTATTTTGTTAAAGTCTCAACTTCATGTGAATCATATATAACTTGCAATTATTGTGGAAATAAATGTCATATCTTATCATCTTGCCCAATTCAAAAGAAATATCATATAGGCACTAAGAAAAGTGTGGGTTCCTAAAGGAATAAAAACTAACCCCCAAGGACCCAACGTGATTTGGGTACCTAAGACAAATTCTTGAATATCACACTGTGTTTAGTAACCAAAAAACAAAAGGAAGAAAAGCAAATGGTTCTTCGATAGTGCTTGCTCAAGACACATGACCGAAGATATTTCACAATTCTCGACAATAAGCAAGAAAGATGGAGGACATGCCACCTTTGAAGACAACGCAAAAGGTAAAATTATTGACATTGGAGATATTGGTAACAACTCTCACATTATCATTGAAAATGTTCTTTTGGTGGATAGTTTTAAACATAATCTCCTTAGCGTTAGTCAACTATGTGATGAAGGATTTAAAGTTATTTTTTAGCCAAATACTTGTATTATAGAAAATATGAATGATAGAAAACCAATTTGTGCAGGAAATAGAGATGGAAATGTTTACACTATAAATGTAGAAAATGCATCTCATGAAAATTTATTTTTTTCTGCATTATATGAAAATAGTTGGTTGTGGCATAGAAAATTAGGTCATGCTAGCATGGACTTGATTTCAAAAACCTCCAAAAAAGAGCTTGTCAAGGGTTTTCCTACAATAGATTTTGTTAAAGATAAAATTTATGATGTATGTCAATTTAGCAAACAAACAAAAAACTCATTTAAAAGCAAAACTCATATTTTCACATCCAGACCTTTATAACTTCTTCATATTGATCTTTTTGGTCCTTTAAGAACTGCAAGCCCAAATGGAAACCATTATGCATTTGTTATCGTTAATGATTTTTCAAGATTCACTTGAGTAATTTTTCTTGCATCAAAAGATGAATCCTTTCATGCATTTTCAAAATTTGTCAAGAGAATACAAAAAGAAAAAGAAATGCATATTTCTTGCATTAGGCGTGATCATGGAGGAAAATTTGAAAATCATTTATTTGAAAATTTTTATGGTAAGCATAGTATTCAACATCAATTCTCTTGCCTAGAACTCCTTAACAAAATGGTGTTGTTGAAAAAAAGAATAGGACAATTCAAGAGATGGTTAGAACCATGCTAAATGAAAATGTTTTACCTCAATATTTTTAGGTGGAAGCCATAAACACTGTATGTTATGTTTTAAATTGTGTTTTAATATGACTATCATTGGATAAAACTTCATATGAACTTTGGAAAAGCAGAAAACCCAATATTGGTTATTTTAAAGTTTTTGGATATAAATGTTTTATTTTGAATACAAAAGAAAATTTAGGAAAATTTGATTCAAAATCGGACATTGACATCTTTCTTGGATATTCATCATTTAGCAAAGCATATAGGGTGTTTAACAAAAGAACACTAGTAGTCAAGGAATCAATGCATGTTATTTTTTATGAATCTAATCCTTCAACTAGTATATAAGTTGATATTGATGATAATCAAATTAAGAATAAAGACCAAACGGAAACACATGATTTACCAAATGATGTTAAGGATGAGACAAAACAAGAGCCAAAATATGAAGAAGATAAAGATAAAGATCTTCCTAAGGCTTTGAGGTATGCAAATGCTCATCCTAAAGAATTAATTATTGGTGAGGAAAATCAATGTGTTAAAACTAGATCATCCTTCAATCTTAGTAATAATTTTGCATTTCTTTCATAATTGGAACCAAAAACATTTCGTGCTGCATTAAATGATGAGTTTTGAATGTTAATCATGCAAGAGGAACTAAATCAATTTGAAAGAAATAATGTTTGGGAACTAGTTCGTCGTTCAGATAATTAATCTCTTATTAGTACAAAATGGGTTTTTAGAAACAAAATGGATGAATCCGGAATGGTTATTAGAAATAAAGTTAGATTAGTGGCTTAAGACTACAACCAAGAAGAAGAAATAGATTTTAAAAAAACTTTTGCATGGGTAGCTAGACTAGAATCCATTAGGATGCTTTTGGCATTTGCATGTTCTAAAAATTTTACTTTATATCAAATAGATATCAGGAATGCTTTCTTAAATGGATTTATCATGGAGGAAGTTTATATTGAACAACCTCCCGGGTTTGAAAGTCATGATTTTCCAAACCATGTTTTTAAACTTCAAAAAGCTCTTTATGATTTAAAATAAACACCTCAAGCATGGTATAAACGTTTAAGTAAATTCTTGCTTAAAAAAAAACTTTTGCATTAGAAAAGTAGATATTACATTGTTTATTAAGCGAAAAAAAATAATATACTTTTGGTTCAAATTTATGTTGATGATATCATTTTTGGCTCTACTAATGTCTCTTTGTGTGAAGAATTTTCTAATCTTATGAGTAAAAAATTTGAAATGAGCATGATGGGAGAACTCAAGTATTTTCTCAGACTTAACATCAAGCAAAGCAAAGAGGGTATCTTCATCAACCAACCTTAATACATCAAGGACTTATTAAAAAAGTCTGGCATCGAAAGACTAAAAGCCTCAGGTACACCAATAAGTTCAACTATCAAGCTCACCAAAGATCAAAGTAGGTCAAACGTTGATATTAAGATGTATAGAGGTATGATTGGCTCTCTTTTATATTTAACCACTAGTAAACCCGATATTATTGTTAGTGTATGCTTATGTGCTCGTTTCCATTATTTCTCAAGGAATCTCATTTAAAAGCCCTTAAAAGAATATTCAAATATTTATATAGCACTAGATTTTTAGGCTTGTGGTATCCTAGAGAAACTTCTTTTGACCTAGTGAGCTATTCGGATACCGACTTTGCCAGGAATCAAGTCGATAAAAAAAGTACTAATAGTACTTGTCATTTTCTAGGTCATGCATTAGTTTCATGGTTTTCAAGAAAACAAAACTCTGTAGCTTTATCGACTGCACAAGCGAATATATTGTCGTCAGTAGTTGTTGTGCCCAAGCCTTATGGATGCCACAAACCCTTAGGGATTATGGAGTTAGCCTATCTAAAACTCCAATCTTGTTTGACAACATAAGTGCTATTAGCTTATCCAAAATTCCTATTCAACACTCTTGAACCAAACATATAAAAATTAGATATCATTTTATTCAAGACCACGTTCAAAAGGGTAATATTTGTCTTGACTTTGTATTCACCGAAAATCAACTTGCGGACATTTTTACAAAACCTCTTGGGGAAGAACATTTTTGCAAAATTAGAAGTGAGCTTGAGATCATGAAATCACCATATTAGCATTTGCATTGAAATATTATTGTGATTGTTATGATTTGGTTGAATTGCAAGTTTCCATATATGTTTTATGCATCATTTTATGTTTGATTATATTTGATAACATTTCTTGTATCCATTATTTTTGCATTGTTTTCTAATGCATTTGATTTAATTTTCATCATATTTTGCATCAAATTACTTTGCATTTCATTTTTTTAATCAATAATGCATAATTGAATCATTTGGACCCATTTATGTTCAAATTGAAATAAAACAATGCATAAAAAGATTGACCTAGATTTTGCCAAATTCAGATGCTGAATTGCAAAATTTGATTGACTAAATTTATTGCAAAATTCGGTCGACCAAATTCTATAAAATTCGATCGACTGAATTAGCTGAATACCAGCGTATAAGGGCAGCAAATCATTCATTTTTTTCTTACAAACCTTTAAGCCCTCTTCTATTTTCTCTCAACTGATTGCTTCAAGCTTGCCTTAATCTACTTCAACTCCAAGTTTTTTTGCATTAAGTCAACTAAAACCCTTGTTTCTACTTGTTTTAAGCAAAAACCTTCTTCCAAAAACACCCAATTTTGCCACAAATCCTTCTAAATCTCATTAAACCCTAAACCTTAGCTTTTTAAATTTCATCCAAAATCACCCTAAATTTATTGAATTTTCATCAAATTGACCACAAAATCATCATTCCCAGCATCATTCTTACAAGTTCCAATCATCAATTTTTCAATTTTGGCCTCACACTAAAAACCCCCAAATTATATAACCCATTTTTAGTTTTGTTAGCAAAAATCCTCTGTACAGTTGATTGATTAGCCTTTCGATTATACTACTATCCTTTTTGTCATCATTTTCAATCGAGGTGTGCCTTTTGTTTTCAAATTCATGTTCGTGTGAAATTATGATTCTACCCTTATACGTACATTTGACGTAGCTTTTCATTTCATTGCATTTTGTGTGGTATTTCCTCTTTTGCTCTTTGTTTTATCTTTTAAAAATTTTTAGTTTGTAAGTTGTTAGTATAGTTGTTAAATTTCGTAGTATATTCTTATATTTTTCAATTATGGTTAACACTAATCGTAGTAGTTCTAGGCATGCTTCTAGATCATCTAGAAATGTTAGTACTAGATCTTTAGCACCTATCGATCAAGCCGAGCCTTCAGAGGCTCTCTTTGATCAAACTCTTTTTCATTCCGCCTGAGCCATTGTGACTTATGCTGATCGCTATAATCATTATGCTTTGTGTAAAACTCTTCAAGTTGATTTCAATTTATTAGTGCAATTCAATCTTAAAACTCTTTTTGATAGATTCAAATGGAGTCATTTTGCCACCTTAGATGGTTATGTTTATCCTGCCCTTGTTTGTGAATTTTATGCGAACATGAAGTTTGATCGGCTTTATAACGAGGCCACCTTTTTTGTCTGAGGCCATAATATTTATTTCTCTCCTGCTAGTTATATGTCACCTTGGGTCACCTTGTTTTGATAGATTCAGATGGACTCGTTCTGCCACCTTAGATGGTTATATGTCACCTTGGGTCTTCTCGTTGTTCGTGGCCCTTTTCTTCCCTTTCGTGGGTGGCATTTCACTAATCCATTATATCTTAATGCCCTTCGAGCTATGATGAGTAATCCTAACCATAATGTCGTTATTCATCCACTATATAGATATCTCACTTTATCTGCTCGTCTTCTTCATAACATTATCGATTACACTCTTACTCTAAAATCAGGTCACTCAATGAAGTCAGCACGGTTGACTTCTATCTCCTCTCGCATCTCATCCAAAGGTCTCTTATAGACCTTTGTCATGTCATTTTTGATCTGATGGTCTCTATTCTCTCTCATCGCACCCATCTTTTACTTTATGCACTATCATCATATTAATTTTTTTAGAGGCGAGAGCTTCCTTCCTTGAGGAATCGAATGTTGAACCAGTTGTTGATCCATATACTGCTTCCAACCTCTGTGTTATGGGTTTTTGTTAGCATAATGGTTATAACGTCACATTTCTGAGATAGTACCTGGTAGAGGTGAGGTTGTCAATGATATGGGCTCTGATATTGATATTAAACCCTAAACACCTGATGCTCTAACTGATGTTGTTGACACTGATATTGATAACAATGATGATGAGGCAGATGAGAATTGAGATTCATTTGAGTTACAGGCTCATACTTCTGGCAAGAGATCTAGAATGGTTACTGGAGCGAGTTCATCTGTTGAGTAGACCACTACCTCTACTATTGATCCTATCTCTCTTTTATCTGTTAAGCTTGTTGATCTTTGTGTTGAGGTTCGCTCTGATTTTGCTATTGTTTATGCTAATATTGTTGATCTTCAAGCTGAGCTCAAGAATGGCATAGATGAGCTTCTTCGTCGTTTTCTTCCACCTCCTTCTTAGTTTATCTATGTTTTTCATTATATTTTTACTATGCATGGATTTTCCTTATATACTATTATTTTGCTAATCATCTTTATTTAGACATTGTATTCATGTATTGTACCTTATGCTTATATTTGGTCATTTTGGTACTCATTTCTATACATTGTTCATGCATATTAGTCTTATTTTATCTCATTGATTATATCATTTTTATCCATTGCCTCATTACTTTTTATAATGACAAAGGGGAAGAAAAGTTTGATTGACGATTGATGTTGTGGATACTTTAATGTGTTTATGGAAGATTATGAGGATATATATTTGGTTAAGATTATAGATGCAATATTTTATTGGTGTTGTAGATATTTTAATGAAGATATTTTATTGATATTGTGGACATTTTGATGAGGATATATTTGATTGATGTTGTGGATATTTGCATATATTCAAGGGGAGGAAACTTGATTTTTTAATGTGAACTTTTGCAAAATTTTCTTAAAAATCAAGTGTTTCTTAATTTCAAGGAAATACATTCATCAATATATTTTATAAAATTTCTTGAACTGCATATATGTTTGTCTTCATAAAAAATGGGGAGATTGTTGACTCAAAGAGTCATTATACTCTTATTTTAATGATAACAAACTAATGTATCCCTAAACATATTGACTAATGACTTTACTTTATGTGAGTTTAGATTGCAAGAACTTACCTAATGTACTTGAAGGAGTTTTAAGATAGAAATGAAAGACAAAACTCAAGTGAAGAATTCTTGAAGATTTGAAGTAAAACTTAAGTTTAGGTAGATATGTTTGTAATTTGGAACATTTGTTTTGATTAGAATATTTGTTTACATGTAATAACTCATTTGAAAACTTATTTTCATATCTTTCACATTTTGGGTTAAAATATTGTTTTTCAAACTTATTGGGTTAAACCAATTTTTCATCAAAGTTTATTAACTTATTTAAAATAATAAAGTTTTGTGAACTACATTTTCATATCTCAAAGTTGGTTTGAAAGAATTTTAAAATATAGGTTAAATTATCACTTTTCAAAGGTTTAAGGGGCAAATAAAGTTCTCAAAAATTTAGGAGGTAAAAAAAATAAAATTTGTTGACCGAATTAAATCTAGTCGACCGAATTTTGTTTTGAACTTTTTAACGGCTAGTGCCATGTAGACTCAACGGCAATGCCACATCACATCTGGTTGACCGAATTATATCTAGTCGATTGAATTTTACGTTTTCTAGAAAATTAAAACGTCTAGTTTTTATACACAACAGTAACTTTCCTTGTTTTCCCTTATATAAACCTAATCAAATTCATTTGTAAGGGACTTTTGCCACCAAGAACTTTCATATAATTGAGAGCAAATTAATTTTTGAGCTATTTACTTGCAAATTTTCTTCTCTATTCAAAATCCTTGCTCATATACTTTGTAATTTCATTTGCATTGGGTTGTACTAAGCTTAAACTTTCATATACACTCTTTGAGAAAAATTATATTTCGAATTCATACTAAAATTCGCACTATAAAAGAGTGAAGTTCACTCTTGGAGAGATTAGAAAATTTTTTAGAGAGAGAAATTGAGCTCTAACATTTGTAAAGGTTAATAACACCTTGGAAGCTATTTTTGTTGTGAAGAAAAGCTTGGTTATGTTTTTGTCAACCAAGAATTAGTGGAATACCCCAAGGGAGATAGCTTGGAGGAGTGGACATAGGTCGCGTTATGCCAAACCACTATATATCGCGTGTTTAATTTTCTCTTCCCTTAAACTTATACTTTATGTTATGTTCTTTTGATTGTATTGATTATTTGAAATATTCTTGTAATTCTCATAAATTGCATTAAAAATAGACAACATTTATTGATTTGAATAAATTGGTTTAAATTCTTTAATTTGGTAAAGATTATTTTAAATTACCTAATTCACCCCTTCTTAGGCTATTCGATCTTTCAATGTCCAGCCAAACAGAGTGTTCAAAATATCCTCATTGTCACAATTTAACCATTCAGCAAACTTTCTGGGCTTAACCTCATAATCATCTCCCCTTATTCTAAAGCTTATAGTACATCCAACAATATTTTCATGTTCATCCATAAGAAGTGATAACAAACTATACAACTAATTCTAAATCTTCATAAACATCCAAATGCATAAAGAATAAAGTTTCCCATCTCATCCTCCTAATTATTTCTAATTATTCATGTCCAATACCAATTTCATTCATGATACCCATATCAATACAGTCACCATTAAAAGTACCTTTTAATTGGACTTCCTAAAGCTTGTTCCATTGAGCCATATTTTTTGTTTCAATCTTGAAATTGTTATATGTTCATTATGTGGCCATTTTTTTCCTTGGAGGCATTTCTAATTTTCAGATTCAAGGCAAAATTAAGCACTAGAGGACTAAAAATGACAAGCTGAAGCTTATAGAGCAATTATTGGTGACTGCTAATAGTCATGGCTACTAGAAACTAGAAGGTGGTTTGACTAGAGAGAAGCTTAGGCTGATTTTGAAGACCTGAGATTGTTGAAGGCGATTTTTGGTGGCGGTTGAAGCTCTTGGTGGTTGGAGATGTGACAAAAGGCACTAATTTGGTCGAAAATTTGTTACTTAAGGTGAGAAGAGGCAGAGAGCACAATAGTTAGGGTTTTGTGTGCATTTGAGACGAAATTGAAAAACCTAGGTTTTCATATAAAACTGAGGCATACGAGACATGTGTATTAATACACATGGGCGTGTGTTTGTGGAGATTTAAAATTCAATTTTCCCAAAAGCATACAGTTGTGTGCTCTAATTTGAAAGTTTTTGAGCAAAAAACAACAAGGTTGTACATGTAGAAACTTAAATTTGAGAAACCTTTAACATTTTGCATTAAATGATTGACTAGAAATCATGAATGGGCATGTGTTTCAAAATAAGATTGAGTACCTAAATGTGTTTATTGCAAAATCAAGTTGAATCATGATTTATCTATCAAATCAAAATGCCTCAAGATATAGATCTTGGTTATTTTGACCTATTTTGAAGAGAATTTATGTAAATCAAGTCATGATCAATTTCGAACAAACATTCAGATTGATTCAACTTGATTTTGCAATAAACACGCTTAGTCACTCAAACTTATATCCAATAATCATGATTTATGTATCGAATCAAAATGCCTCAAGATACATATCTGGGTTATTTTAACCTATTTTGAAGAGAATTTATGTAAATCAAGTCATGATCAATTTCAAACAAACATTCAGATTGATTCAACTTGATTTTGCAATAAACACACTTAGTCACTCATACTTATATCCAATATCATGTATTTATATTCCTTTGAAACATGTCAATCATGAAATATGCAAACATGCAAAATATATCCATATCATCACAAATTAATTAAAATGCACAAGAAATCATTCAACTAAACCAAATGCATCATCAAAATATTATCACAATCATGTTGAAATGTCATCATCCAAAAATATATCAAAGAATATTTATTCATACAAACAATTCACGCATATTTGAAATAACCTAATCATATATCAATTTTGGCATTTCCAGAAAATGTCTATGAAACACATTAACAAATATCAAGAGAGTGAATCAAGAATCACACTTAAGAGCAATATCCATTCAAACATTTAATTTCAGTCAATCAACCAACTCAATAATCAAAATCATATGGTTATTGAATTTAAAGAAAAAGTTTAGGTACTTACTTGATATCCCAAGCTTTCAACTTGAAAAAATTTTAGCTTTCAAGGTACCTTAGTGTTCCTATCTTCATTACCCAGATATATGTCTTGCATGGCTATACATTTCAACATTTTGATTCTAATGCTACAAGACACACTTACAAAGAAATTTAAAGATTACTTAGGTACCCAAATGGTTTGGGTCTATCAAGGTTAGTCTTCAATGTTCCTTTAGAAAACCAAACCTTCTTTATTTTGAATGGTTTGTCATTCCCAATTGGACACTTTTCAATATAATAACTAACAAAAGCACAAAATTTGCATTTTAAATGCAATGAATGATAATTCTTTGATGACTTATATGATTTAGTAAAAGGATTACTTCCATTATGGCTTAAGCCTTCGTTGTTTAATGCACATATTTGAGATGCAAGTATCTTGTCTAATTTTTTTGTGTCTATCTTGAATTTTTCCAAAATCTAATTTTAGTTAATCACTTTCACAAGTAATATATCATTTTTACGTCAAAACTTTTCATGCTAAAATCTTTTCATTACTAATTGTTTCAAGTTATTTCTTGATTTTAGCATGTTTATTCATAAGATTTTCATAAGCATTTTTAATGTATGTCAGTTGCTTTCTCAAAGACTTTTTTAACACACATGCATTATATTCATCTATTAGACAATCTAATCTTTCTTGCAATTTATCAAAAGAATAAGAGTTAAAGTTGTTACCCTCTTCCTTCTATTCGTTTATGGCCATGAAGCATAAATTGACTTTTTCATGCTCTAACTTACTTTCTTCACTTGAATTGTCACTTTCACTTCAAGTGGATGCAAACACATTCTTTTTAAACTTTTTTTTCCTTTTTCCTTTTCTTAAGTTGAGGACATTCTTGTCGAATATGACTGGGTTTTTTGCATTCATAACATATTACCTCATTGTCATTATCCTCCTTGTACTTTGCTCTTATGAAGTTCTTGTCTTTACTTCTTGAAAGGAATTTATTGAATTTCCTTGCAGGAAGACTCATTTTCAATCTTCAAAGCAATATTCTTTTTTGGTTTGGCTTCCTTCTCCTTAGGCTTTCTCTTCATCTCAAAAGTCAAAAGACTTCAAATAAGCTCATTCATGCCCATTTTACTCAAATTCTTTGATTCTTCAATAATAGTCACTTTCATGCTTTATGATTTCAACAACAATCAAAGAATCTTTTTCATTAGCTCCATGGTCTCAAAATTTTTCCCAAGTCTTTTAAGATTGTTAATAAAGTTTGAGAGTCTTTTATACATATCGGTTATATTTTCTTTCAACTTTATTTCAAATAACTCATATTCTTGGAAAAGAAGCTCGATTTTAGACTCTTTTACTTGATTGGTTCCTTCATGAATGGTTTGAAGGCTAGTCCATATTTCTTAAGTTGAATCACATGAGGAAACACGATTAAATTCGGTTAAGTCTAAGGCACAAAACAACATATTCATAGCCCTTGTATTTAAACTCATTAATTTTTCATCTTCCTAATCAAAATTTTCTTTATTTTTTGGCAAGTTTGTTCCAGGGCCCCCTAATACAAAGTAATAATTTTCAATGATTTTCCACAACTTATAATCTACCTACTAAATGTGAAGTTTCATCCTAATTCTCTATTGATAGTAGTTTGAATCGTAAAACACTGGTGGTCTAGTAATGTTTTACTAAAAATAGGGGTAATGTACTAATCATTCTAAATTCGATTTTAAACTTTAAAAAATTTTAGATTTTACAACCTAGAGTCTAAGCTCTGATGGCTAATAATCCTAATGGCGGTGAATAAGATTATTTAAAAACTTTAAACCAGACAAATTCTTTCAAACAAATTTCTAATCAACCATAATCTCACAAACAACAATATATCCAAACAATTAAGCACAAACTATATTCAAGAACTTATTAAAACATACAACACATATGTAAAACATAAAGTAAAGGGAGAGGGATATAAATGCTCAAGAGTTTATAGTGGTTTGAAACTCTCTTTTCCAAGTCTTGTATATCCATTTCTTCAAGTAACCTACTTGAAGTTTCACTAAAAAATATAATGTCTCTTTACAATAGCTTTTTAGGATTTTGCCCATGTACATTAGTTTTCAGGGATTGCACCGCCACAATAGTTTTATCTGCGATTTTGTGCAAAAGTTTGAATATAGAAAAAGTGATTGTAAATTGCCTCTATAAGGCTGATACAAAGAATAAGTGCAAGTGTTTCTCTCAAATGAGTGAGTTATAAGCTTTTGGAAAGAAATTTGGAGAAGAAAATAGTATAAGATTTTACATTAATAATCTCTAACCTATTCCACATCAAAGAGTCTTCAATTTATAGTCTTAAATGGTTGAAATGACTTGTATAATCATTGGTTGGGATAATATATCTGTTGAGCTTCGAAAGCAACAATTTCTTCATGAATCTACACAACACATGGGCATGTGCCTGAGATACACAAGCGTGTGTCATTTAAATATCCTTTATTTTTACGCTTGGTCAAATCTTGATCAAAACACACATGGGTATGCATAGTCATTCCATGATGAAGCACAGTGGTTCTACCTTCATATATGATTTTCTCCCAAAATTCCAAAAGCTTGAATGGGAAATCAAACGGGAAAGGAACGACAAGTGAATGACTAAATTTTTGCATATACACAAATGTGTGTTAGAAGCTACACGAGCATATGTCTTGTTGACTTTGCCCAAAATTACACGTAGAGGCTACAAGGTCATTTTTTCCTTGTGTTTGGCATGACACACGGGCATGTAGGCATGGAACATGAGCATGTATGTTCTGTTTTTGCATATTTGAATTTGTGTCTATTTGATAATATTTTTCACACATTCCTTAGACAATGTTAAACATTCAAACTTGTGTTTTTAACATCATTAAAATATTTAAGGGTCCAATGATAGTAAATCAAAATAACCATGTCATAATATAAACTTTCATATCACAAAGATTTTATCTCTCCATGAATGGTCATGTGTCACCCAAAAATTATACTCAAACATGAAATTCACTTTAAATTCATTCATACTTCAATCATACTTATACAAAATGACTACTATACCTTTAAAACGTATTTGTGGGTGTTACAGAAGATGACACACAATCGTTCATCTATCATAGATAGTAGTACATGTGATCTTTATCATATTGCCCAAAATATGCGATTATTTATATTTTCGGATATATTTTGTCTATTTAGCCAAATTTGGCCTAAATCTTGTGATTTGGCCAACATCCCCCTTTGGGCCAAAATTTTTCTTCTTCCCTCCCTGTTCTAATTGAAACTTTGAAGTTCCATTGAATCTATGGGTGCAAGTTTTTTTTTTTTTTTGGGTTGCTTAAATGGGTGCAAGTTCAACATAGAGTTTCACACCTATATTTCGAATCAACTACACCCAAATTCACATAATGACACAATAATCAGGCCTATTATTAGATATTAGCCAAAAATCAATAAAAAAAAATTTGTGTTGAAGAATTTTACACACCTTAGATCCAAAAACACAATTTGATTTCTGACAAATTTGTTAATAATAATAAGAAAGATAAAAAGATATTTCCCATTTATATTAAATTCAAGTCAGGCGCATTTCACGTGACAAAACCTGCCTATAAAAACCTAACTGGCGGGAATTTCACTTCTAACTACACCAAATCCCTCCAAAAAACCAAAACACTCTCGACCTCGGTCCTAACTGAACCATCTATGAACGGCAACAACAACAACCGCCGTAAGCGGCCGCCGTCGACCCCGGCGCCACACCAACCGCCGTCTTCCAAACAGCAAACCGTAACGCCGGCAACGTCAAACGTAGATGAAGAATTTGTCGACGAGGACGTTTTTCTCGACGAAACCCTCCTGCCGGAGGATGAGGAATCTCTCATCCTCCGCGATATCAAGCAGCGCCAGGCCTTTGCTTCTCGGCTTTCCAAATGGGCCCGCCCACCACTTTCCCCTTTCTATGTGTCACAGTCACAAAACATTAGTGAGTCACTGTCAGTTTGATGTTTCTTTATTTGGTACTGATTGTTAGGGTTTCTGGAATATTAAAATTGTTTTTCTTATGTTTAGTTTTTCAGCAATTGGATATTGATTATGTGATTGGTGAAAGTCATAAAGAATTGTTGCCCCATTCATCTGGGCCTGCGGCTATTATACGGATATTTGGAGTAACAAGGGAAGGTTAGTTATTGAAATTTCTATTTCGATTTGAGTGATTTTTATTTAGTAGAATTGTAGTGCGGTTTAGATGGTTTATGCTTTAATGTTGCTGGAAAATTGTTTAGAAATTATGTTTATTGTACTGAATAGTAATGTGGTGGTTTTCTGCGGAAGGAAAGGATTCATTTAGTCTTGGGTTGTTTAAAAATTCCTCACCATTAATTTTCAGCAGTGAACACTAAATAGTTTTGTGATTGAACTTTTAATGGATGATATTGACATAAGGGGAGGTTTGTTATAAAATTTTAATCCTATTTGTTTTATCATATTGATGTGAGTTATTTGTTAAACTTTGGTTTGTATGAAATAATAATAATAATAAAAAAATTAATGATATAAATATTTAAATTAAGATAGTATATTTGATTTAATTATAGGATACTTGGTTTGATTAATTTGAATATTGGATTTAATTGGATATTTATGATAGGATATTTGATTTGATTAGGTTGAATATTAGATTTAATTAGGATAAATATTTGATTTGATTAAGATAATATTTGGATTTGAACTTTAAAATATTGGAATTATAAATATGAGTGATTGACATTGAGGTAGGGGAGAAAAATATTTGTTATTTGGGTATTTAGGCAACCATTGGCTAATTGGGAGGTTATGGAGAGCTGACACCTCTTATTTGTCAATATTATTTATTTAGTATAATTTATCTATTGGGGTTTCTATCAAAGTGGTATTAGAGCAGTATGATTATGAGAATGGGGATAGTTGATATGATGCAAGATGAAAATGGAAGATGGAGGTTTATCTGACAATTGATGCAATTGGAGATCCAAACAATGTGGGTGAATGAAATTTGTCTTTATTGTGAAAGAATAGAAAAACCTAATTACAACTGTGAATGTAAATCATGGGTGGTTCTTATGGTGAAAGAGGACGAATTGGATGAAGATGACATCATAATTGTATTTGATGAGAAGCAAGAAAGAGAAACCCATTTGGTTGAAATGGAAGATTCTGACAAGGAAATTGAGGAAGACAATAAGATTGAAGTTTAATCACCATTGCCACTGTCTAAGGAGGAAGGTGAGGAAGTCATAAAAGAATTTGTTCAACCACCATTGCTGCTATCGGAGGAGGAAGTCATAAAAAATCCTGTGATTGACAACGAAGACAACAAGATTAATGCTGGACTAGGAGTTCTTGTGGTGGATGATATTGAATTTGGCGAGAAAGAGATTCTAAGGTTGGGATTTGAAACATATATGATCATAATTAAGACGGGTAATGTTAACATATATCAAAGTAGTGTTTTTGGCAATGGTAAACAACATGGAGTTGATGTTTCTGACCAATGGCAAAATAGGAGGGGTTTTTTCAAGTTGGGTAGGTAGAAATGTTAGAAAAATAATCTCAAAATAATCCCCACTTTGAGGATAAGGTGGTTTTCAAATGGACGGGTAATGTTAAGATCAAATAAATAATAATAATAATAAAATTAATGATATATATTTAAATTAGGATAGTATATTTGATTTAATTATAAGATATTTATGATAGGATATTTGATTTGATTAGGTTGAATATTAGATTTAATAAGGATAAATATTTGATTTGAACTTTAAAATATTGGAATTATAAATGAGTGATTGACATTGAGGTAGAGGAGGAAAATATTTATTATTTGGTATTTGGGCAACCATTGGTTGATAGAGAGGTTATGGCATTAGGGGAGGAGCTGACATCTCTTATTTATTGTCAGTATTATTTATTTAATATAATATTTCTATTGGGGTCTCTATCAGAAACTAATCATTATACTATTTGTATTTGTTAGGACATAGTGTTTGCTGCAATGTTCATGGATTTGAGCCATATTTCTACATTAGCTGCCCTCTAGGAATGGGCCCAGATGATATCTCCCGTTTCCACAAGACCCTTGAGGTATATGGTTTAACCACATTAATATTTTGATTTATTGTTGGGTTAATGTAATTATTCTTGTTTCGTTGTCCATCAGGAGAGGATGAGGGATGCCAACAAGAACAATAAGGCACCCCAGTTTGTTCGACGCATTGAAATGGTGCAAAAAAGAAGTATTATGTATTACCAACAACAGCAGTCCCAACCTTTTCTCAAGATTGTGGTTGCTCTGCCTACCATGGTTGCGAGTTGTCGTGGTAGAGTATTGAAGTTCTTTTATTTCTTTTTGTATTATTCTTTCATTGTGGTTGGCCATATAATTTCTGTTACCACTGAATTCATTCTGGCTTATTCCCTCATTGAAATCTCAGGCCTTTTAAATGTCTTGACATTGAGTTACATGTAGACATCCATATAAGAATTGATGCACACACAGACATAACTGATCCTTGCACCTTACATGTGTGCTTGTTTTAACTCCTGGTTCACGAATCTTTTCTTATTATTATTTTTAAATACAGTGAATTGTTGAAAATATGTAGGAATTCTTGATAGAGGCATACAAATTGATGGCTTCGGTATGAAGAGCTTCATGACATATGAAAGCAATGTTCTATTTGCCCTTCGTTTCATGGTTGATTGCAACATTGTTGGTGGCAATTGGATTGAAGTGCCTGCTGGAAAATATAAGAAGTCAGCAAAGATTTTCTCCTATTGCCAACTGGAGTTTGATTGCCTGTATCTTTGTGCATGGTGAAATCTATATCTGAGATTCATTATATGCACGCATTTGTGTTGTCTCTCTCTATATATATATATATTTACTTGTTTATATTTCATGTCGTGGTAGTTTTTTCCTTAACTGTTCTTAGATATTCAGAATTAATTAGCCATCGCCCTGAAGGTGAATACTTAAAAATGGCTCCTTTCCGTATATTGAGTTTTGACATTGAATGTGCTGGTCGTAAAGGTCATTTTCCCGAGCCTTCCCATGACCCTGTTATCCAGGTTCTCTATTTAATTTATGGACACCAATTTGATTCATAGAGTATCATCTAACTTTTTTATGATAGTTTTTTTCCCAGTATTTCTGATAAAAAATTATTTGTTTCTAGGTGGCTAATCTAGTTACCTTGCAAGGAGAAAATCAGCCATTTATCCGTAATGTCATGACCCTTAAGTCATGCTCTCCAATTGTTGGTGTAGATGTGATGTCTTTTGATTCTGAAAGAGAAGTTTTACTTTCTTGGAGGGTATTGTCTTTAAAGAATTTTTCTACATGAATCTTATTATCTAAATTTAAAAATATATAATCAAAAAAAAATCCTTAATATTATATCCATGGATTTTTTAGATTGTAAGTACACAGGAGGGAATTTTTGAATCATTGAATTGCATTTCTTCTTCTTTTTTATTAATTGCAATCCTTAATATGAATTTAGATGGAGTCCTTTTATAAAGCTAAAAATTTGAAGAAATTGAAATAATGGAGCATTAGATTCTACTCAATATCATCTTTTTCTCAGTCTTCCTCTTCTTCTTCTTCTTCTTTTTCTGACCAGCAACTATTAGCGGTCCTTCAGTGAGGAAATCTAAAGGATTCATGCTAAGAACACCTACAGACATCCAAACAGATACCTTTAAACACCTTATTCTAGAAAACTAGACCTATATTAACATATACTAGAATATCTTAGGAATCCATGCCTACTAAAATGAATATAAAAGGGAAAAAAATTCATGAAAACCCGTTTGATGCTTAAACCTAAAGGTATGATTAATGGGTACTCTATTCCATAAATAGTGGATGATTTCCTATCTTTTATCTTTAAAAGTCTTAAATGTCTCTCTCTTTTAAACCACCCAAAATATTGCCATAAGAACTCTGTAGATAGGGATTTCAGGAGGCTGGAATAGCTATCATATATTTTAAGTCTTCTTTGAACTATCTGTTTCCAATGCATGAAGAATATAATTCACTGTCATATAGGAATAGCATCACATTTCTATAGGTGTTTCATGGTTTAATGAGAAGGTTTTACTTGCAGGATTTTATCCGTGAAGTGGACCCTGATGTTATAATTGGTTATAATATTTGCAAGTTTGATTTGCCATATCTTATTGAGGTAACTGAAGTATTCCAACCCCGCCCCCCTCCCTCCTCTTTTGAATCCATTAATATCGCTGTAAAACTTTTCCTGTTTTGCTTGTAAAATCTTATATTTACTATTTTCTTCTCTCTTTCCATATCTATATTGGTTATGAGTAGTTTTCTTGCTTGTGGATATATTTCCAAGTGATCCAACTTAATGCACTTTCTGTTCTAATAGAGAGCTCAAACTTTGGGAATAGTTGAGTTTCCTATGCTGGGCCGCATCAGGAACAGCAGAGTCCGTGTTAAAGATACAACTTTTTCTTCACGGTTCGTAATCATAACACATTATTTTTATTCTTATTATGAACAAAATACTTGTAGTAGTAAAATGTAGGATTTTCGAAAGGTGAGCACTCTGTCTGGGAAAAAGAAAATACTTCAGAACTAGAAACTAGCAAAAACAATGTTACCTAACTATGCTAGAGCAAAACTGGACCAAAATCTACACAAGTAACGAAGTAGGCCCTCACAGTTTAAGTTTGAAGAGGAAAGAGTTGCCATGAAACTCTCTTGTTGCTGAAGTTCATAGGGAGCTAGGATACTGACTATCCACGAATTTCCCATTATATAGCGCAAATATTCATCAAATTTGGATGAACATGGCTACATTTCCTCCACTGTGAACCATTTTGACTTCTAGAATGAGGTCCAATATGCTTTGATCAGCATTATCATAAGCTTTCTAAAAATTAATTGTTTGTACTTCTGTTTGCTTGCTGTAAGTTGAATTCATAATGGAGCGATGTTTTCCTCAATGTGATTGGTCCAAATGCTATTCTTCAGATAGGATGTACAATGTTTAATAGGCATATTTATCTCATGATTATTATATGAATGAACTGTCCTGTTGATTTGTTCATTAATTCGTTTGGCTTATCAATGCTTTTTGGTATTACAGACAATTAGGAACAAGGGAAAGTAAAGAAGTTACTGTAGAAGGGAGAGTTCAATTTGATTTGCTTCAGGTTTTTTAAGATTGTGTTTGCTTAAATGATCCTGTACTTTTTCAGTGAGATATAAATGGATCTATCCAAGTGACAGACAATACATTCTGCTTTGCTTTATCGCTGTAGGTAGTGCAACGAGATTATAAACTGAGTTCTTACTCTCTGAATTCTGTTTCAGCTCACTTTCTCTCTGAGCAGGTATGCTTCAGGATTCCTTTTTGACATTGCAAAATATTTGTGTAAACAATAAACAAAGTGAAACACATTGATGCATCCATTGGCTCCAATGATTGTGTTTTTTCTTTTCTCCATAATCTGCATTCACTTCTGCCCCATAGACATTTGTTTGTTTTCTACCTTATGAACACAGCCTGCCTGTTGGTCTTTTCCCTTTTTTTTAAAATTTTTGTTTTAGCCTTTCTAGTCCTTGTTCTCAGCTAGATATTCTGTGTTAGTGTTATATATGTGAGATTGTTGCTGTGAAGGCATGGTCGTTATGGGAAGAAACATATGAATCTAAATTGTTAAGCCCTAAATAGCATGGAAACGGAAACGTCAAAACGCGGAAACTTCGAAACGGAAACATCGAAACGTATTTTTTCAAAAATATAGGAAACGGAAACGTGGAGAAACGTATAAATATTAAAAATATTGGGATTATTTATAAATAAAAAAGTTTTATAACTTTGTATCTAAAAAAAAAACACAACAATTGGACATTTTTCCAACTCTTCCTGGAAGTATTTACAATCCAATACTAATATAATTAAAATCTAAACCAGACAATATTAATTTCTGAATGAATATTTTACTGTTCAGTCTCTTACTTTTTTCCCTCTGCATATTTCAAACTTCTCTCTAGGTTTTTCTCATGTTCTTCTATCCTTCTGATCTTCAAAATTCTGACAAGAAAATGCTTCACATGTTCCTTTAATAACTATCTAAGAAAGTCTTTTTACCAAAGACTAATTTATATCTCTATAGTTTAATTGCCAAATTGAATATTGAAGAGAAATATGAAGATTGCAGAAGAATATGAAGAATAACGTAATAGATTCGCCCGAACTTTGAGCCGCTGGAGACAGTGAGGAGTTGAGATGCCGCACCAGAGTTGGAGTCAGAGACGGTGAGGAGCCGAGACGTATGCCTGGGATGGAGAGATGCTAGGTTACTGGAAATTGAATGAAATTGGGAATAAGGAAGAAGCATATTGCTTTGGGACGTTTCCTATTCTTAGGGATATGTCAAGAAACATGTTTTGTATTTTTGCAAAATAACCGAAACAGCCCCGAAACGTTTCATATCGGTTTTGAGCCGTTTCAGAAATTGAAACGTGTCAAAAATGCAGGAACGCACTGTGCAGTACGTTTCCGTGCTTCCTTGGTTAAGCCCCATTAAGTACATAGTTATGTGATGGGTCTGTGACGGTTTTCACTTTATGTTAATATCCCTTTAGGTCCTTCTCTATCATGAATTTGTCATCAAAGTCACCATACCATAGGTTTATTTGCTTTGTTTAGTTGTTTCTTAGTCTTCTGTTTTTTAATATTCATTTAATCTTGTATGTTGTATTTGTTGTTGATATGCTTGACATCATTTTATGGTATGCAGAAAGAGGATGTCCACCATTCAATAATATCCGACCTTCAGAATGGGAATGCTGAAACAAGGAGGCGGCTTGCTGTTTATTGTTTAAAGGTCTGTTTTTTAACTTCCAGTGTACTTTGGATTGATCTTTTTTCCTACCTTGTTTGTTATTAAGTCTTCTCTTTCTCTAGTAGGAATGACCTACTTAGTGGCATCACCATTATCTTATGTGAAGTCATCACTATTATTATCTTCTTAGCTTTTTATATGCTGCCATTGCCATTATCTCCTCAGCACCCATCAGTGCCACCATCTCATCTCCAGATTTGAACTTATATTTTTAACTAAAATTTTAACACCAATATTTTAGGAATTGACATAAACATAGTTATCTTGAAATCTTTTTCACAAAATCTTTGTATAAAAATGGATCAATAACCAAAGATTTGTTTTTCATGGGCTCTATGTTTTATTATTTTTTATGTTGTTGAAGTGTGTGGGAGGAAGTAATAACTCCTATTTGACAATGAATCTTAAGGATTATATTAGATTTCTTCCAGCATAGACAAGTGATTGAGCATGAGATTTCCATGAAACACTCATTCAAGTTACCAAAATTGTTGGTTTATAATGTGGATTTATTTCAAGATTCCTTTTCTTTATGTAAAATTTATTGAAGTTCTTAATTTAAATTTCTTTGAATCTTTAAATGAAAGAAGAGATTTTTCCTTTACTTGGGGTTTTAAAAGAACCAATTATTCATGATACTAAATTTAGAAAGAGATCTTTTCTTATTAAGACATTCCTGTCACTCTTTCAGCCCTTTTACATGTGAGATCTACGGCGGTCTATACTGTCAACAGTTTTATACAACATTTGTCTTTACCATAAATGCATTATGCATTACTTTAATAAGCTCAATGTAAGGAGTGAATTAGAAATCATACTCAGTTCAATCAAAAATCTTTTTGTTGAGAGGCAGGATGCTTATCTCCCACAGAGACTTTTGGATAAATTGATGTTCATTTTCAACTATGTTGAGATGGCTCGTGTCACAGGTGTTCCTATATCTTTTCTACTTTCCAGAGGGCAAAGCATCAAGGTTACTGTAATGAGTTATTCGGTTAGTTTAGATGTTCTAAGTCATTTGATATGCTAAAGTCTATTATTTTAATCAATTTTCTTCAGGTGCTTTCTCAACTTCTTAGGAAGGCTAAGCAGAAGGATCTTGTGATTCCAAATGTTAAACAGGCAGGATCTGAACAAGGAACATATGAAGGTGCAACCGTAAGTTTGACTCATACCTATGATTGTGGTATATAACAATAGTTGGATTTCATTTAGAAGAAGCACTATTTTATTCAACGGGATTATTCATCACTTGGATATATTATTACTTTCAAAATCAACAGATCGTAAATATTTATGTTGCTCTTAACAAGGTTGAAATTAATATTTGGTTCTATTTTTCATGAATCATTTTTTATAATAAAAATGGTTTATTGCCTTCACGTTTTCTGGCCTAACTAGCTTGGCATATACTAGAAGCTTCCTGGTTAGAATGTATTTTGTGTCATTTTTTTATTAGCATAATTGTTTTGATTGTGTATTTTGATGCCATTGCTCATACTAGCATGTTTTGTTGATCATAAACAAACTTTGGGAAGGAATAGAAACCTATTCCTATGATGGTTAGAAAAAATTCCTAATGCATGCGTAGTTGAAATAGCCAAGTTACTATTTTTGCCCTTATGAAACACCTCATCCACTTATTTTGCCATCTCCATCTGTTTTTTTTTTTTTTTTCATAATTAAGTAGTAACAATGTTATATATGTTGTTTTATTTTACTATTATAAATAAAAATTTAACTTACATTTAATTGTTGAATAATTTATAAGTGAAATGTAAACCTATTTTCTATGTACAAGCCTATGATCTAATTTGCTCCAGACAAGATATTCATAATACAATCCAATCCCATGTATGAAACACATTACAAAGCTATTGTTAAACATTCAATCAGAAGTCTTTTCAGAGTTCTGCTACTAAAAAGAACAAAGGTATGTCAAAGATTGTTTACATGTGACTTCTAATATGTACTGAAGCTCTTTCACTTAACTTTCTTGATGAATTGTATAGGCTACAATTATCATATCGTACATCCTTAGGCATTTTGGGTGTTTCAAAATTTAGGTCTTGGAGGCGAGGGCAGGATTCTACGAGAAGCCAATTGCAACATTAGATTTTGCTTCTTTGTATCCATCAATTATGATGGCTTATAATTTATGTTACAGCACTCTGGTGATTGTCCTGACAACTATATCATGTGCTCTCTTTCTCACATTGGTTTCAACTGAGAAGCTTTTTGTTCTAATTTTTTTATGTATATTAATATCTGTGAAGGTGATGCCTGAAGATGCTCGCAAACTCAATCTTCCACCTGAGTGTGTCAATAAAACTCCCTCTGGTGAAATATTTGTTAAAGCAAATTTGCAAAAGGTCAAATTGTTTGTTTTGCATATTTATTTATTTTTTTACATTCTTTCCCTTACATACATACATACAGATATATATTATAACATGTCCTAATTGGTAACTATATATAACCATATACTTTCAGGGAATACTTCCTGAGATTCTTGAAGAATTATTAGGTGCTCGTAAAAGAGCAAAGGCAGATTTGAAGGTACTTTGTTTTCTTGAGTTTCTCTTGCATTTATTAGATCTGCATTGAGTTGTAATGTATTATAAATCCATTTTCTATTTAATTTACTTTATTACCACTGGCCCCTTTGTTATAGTACATTATTCTGTTATTTGTTTTAGGAAGCAACGGATCCATTTGAGAAGGCTGTTCTAGATGGTCGACAACTGGCTTTGAAGGTAAGTGCCACTGTTATCCTTCACTGTGGTTTTGCTAACTGATCAATAATGTAATTTACGTGGTCTCTCATATGCATTCTTCATCGGGGTGATCTCTGTGATGCATGCTGGTTAATTCTTCCAGATAAGTGCAAATTCTGTATATGGATTTACGGGAGCTACTGTCGGTCAGTTACCATGTATAGAGATATCTTCAAGTGTCACAAGCTATGGTACTATTATTCATGCATCCCCAATGATTGCTTAGTCCATGCTAAAATAAGTTTTCAGCTGTAGTCCCGCATGGTCTAATGAATTGGTTGTCTTGTAAAGGCCGACAAATGATTGAACACACCAAGAAACTTGTGGAGGATAAATTTACGATGCTAGGAGGCTATGAACACAATGCAGAGGTGCGCCATAAAATTTTTATTTGTAATATTTCAGACAGGGAGATGCCAAGAATGGATTATATATTCAGTGGTTATTTGTGGTGTTAACCTTTTGTGTACACATTTTGAGTTTCTATGAAAGGTATCTGAATTGTAAATTTACCTCCAGAAAACGAATGCAATTTTAACTATGACTTTCTTTATTAATCATTTTTCACTAAAATGTATGGTCAATATCTATAATCTGCACAAATTTACAATGCACTTTGGGAACAGATAAATGCAAATATCTTCTAAGTAAATCGAATGTCTACCTCTTTTGACTTCACCTAGTAGTAAGGGTGCCAGACTGACATGTTCTCTTTTCAAAAGAGTATCTGTGTCATACTTGGTTGGTGCAATTAAGAGTCCATAACTTGGCGTAGATGATTGTTGGTGGTATGAAAATGTGAATCAATATTCTTGTAATGCAACTCAAGAAATCTCTCATACTTCTTTTAGAGCGTTATTATTTTTTAAATCTTGAAACATCAATAAATTCAATTTGCCTTAGGTTATATAATTTTTTGAACTTGTAGTTAAATTTTGTGTGTTTGCCTATATGTAAATATAATTTCCGTTGAGTTTTTATTTCTTGTTATATTTTAAATATTTTATATTCTTATATCCTGAAGTACACAATAAGTTGTACAATAGAAAGTATTGGATACAATTGTGTGTACTGTTTTTTCTTTTGTGTTTTGTTATAGGTTGGTAGTGTTGCCTCATGGCTTATGAACTCGATACTTTTATGTGTACAGGTTATATATGGGGATACAGACTCTGTCATGGTACAATTTGGTGTACCTACAGTAGAGGAAGCTATGAATTTAGGGAGAGAAGCTGCTGATTACATCAGTGGAACTTTTCTGAAAGTGAGTGTGTGTATATATTTTTTCTTTTACATAAGTTTCTTAACTTATTTCTCTGAGTACAAGACATTCTAACATTATTTAATATTTGTAGAATTAATTGTTAGGGCTAGTATTTGTGCTCATTGTATTTTTTTCTTTTTTTTTTTTTGACAAAAATAGATACTTTTTGGATGTTAATGTTTTGAGACTTTTTCCATTTGCTTGGTTGTGATTTTGGGGAGAGCTTCTCGAGATAAAAATTTCATTTTTGTCTACTAGTAGAAATTTAAATTTTATGCTTGAAGTGTTATATTATCTAAAATTATAGAAGTGGTTGGCAAACAAATACATAAAACTTTTTTGTTGAGACTGCTTCTTGATCGCTGCCAGTATAACCACTTCCTCTACTTACAAAGCTCTACTTGAAGAAGTGTATCAAACAAGTTAAAATCATAGTTTTTGACAGTATGATAAATAGCTATCAGTTTGAGTTGCCAAATAGGTGAATTTGTTTTGGATTAACTTTTTTTTTTTTTTTTGAAAATTCCAAAGGATGAGGATAAAAGCTTGAGATTGCAGTTTCTGATTTGTCAATTACAATTGTTTTGTCAGAATCCAAACTTCTCTGGGATGCCAAATGACAAATACGTAAATTCTCAGAATTCTGAAGCTAGGCTTACCGATATTTCAAATTATACTGTTCATGATATTATCTCATTTGTAATTTGAAATATATTTACAGAAGATATCATTTACCTTCAGTGTGTTCACTTAAAAAATAGGTGGACCTCAATTGTATCAAATATTTTATAAAACTCCTTTATATTTTGTTAGAAAAATGAAATTATGCAGGTCTACATTTAATTAATCATCCATTTGTGTACGAATCTTCAATATAAGACATTTTTTTCTTTGTAATTAATGTAGGACTAGTTTCTTATTTATTTGTCTTTGTTCTGGGATGTGTGATGAAGCCTATCAAACTAGAGTTTGAGAAGGTTTATTATCCATATCTATTGATTAGCAAGAAGAGATATGCTGGTTTGTTCTGGACAAATCCCAAAAAGTTCGACAAAATGGATACTAAAGGTAAAGAACTGTATTTGTCAACCATTTGAGATTCAGTGCATTTTTAGTCCTGCCTCTCTCATGTTTCTTATGGACAGGCATTGAAACAGTTCGAAGGGACAATTGTTTATTGGTTAAAAACCTTGTAACTGAGTGCCTTCATAAAATACTAATCAACAGAGATGTTCCTGGTGCTGTTCAATATGTCAAGAATACCATTTCAGATCTTCTCATGAACCGCATGGATTTGTCACTTTTGGTGATTACTAAGGTTGGTATATGTTTTGAATATATTCTTTACATGCTTCTTGGGTTAGTTTGTATTTTTTTCATTTGATGAAAGTGGCCTGCACAAATGTAACAGGGTCTGACAAAGACAGGAGATGATTATGAAGTGAAAACAGCTCATGTTGAACTTGCTGAAAGAATGCGTAAGGTCAGTCTGAACCCATAATAGACAAAATATTGCACACGATTATGAGATCATTTTTTTTGTTGTAAGAAGCTTTCAGGCCGTGATTAACTGACGCTACATATTTTATATCTTTGCACATGCCTTGGGTGCTGTTGATAACAATCTTGATTCATAGCATGGAATATAAATAATATTGTTAATTTTTTATTCACAGAGAGATGCTGCCACTGCTCCAAATGTTGGGGATCGTGTACCTTATGTCATTATAAAAGCTGCTAAAGGTGCCAAGGTAATTACTTTTTCCAATTTTTAAAAGTCTTACTATCGCTGAAAAATTATTAGCATTCAGTTTTCTGGTTTATCAAAGTTAATCCTTCAATGATGATCAGGCTTATGAGAGGTCAGAGGATCCCATTTATGTGCTAGAAAATAATATTCCGATAGACACTCAGTATTATCTTGATAATCAGATTGCAAAGGTTGGTCTAATAGTTTGTACTTTTTTATTTCCATTTTACTTGCTTGCTAACAATTTTCTGAAATTAACAGCCAATTTTAAGAATTTTTGAGCCCATTTTGAAGAATGCTAACCAAGAACTTCTCCAAGGAAGTCACACAAGATCTATTTCCATCACTACTCCTGCAAATTGTGGCATAATGAAATTTGCTAAGAAGAAACTAACTTGTATTGGCTGCAAAACACTTATTAGGTATGATTTATCCTCCCTCGCTTTTTTCTTTCATTGCATCCTTTAGATTCCTTTTTCCATTTGTTAGGAATTTAAATACTATTATTGGATTTTCTTATTTAAAATGTTATGTGTTGTGAGGAGTTATGTAAGGTGCCGTCTAAACATACCTTTCGTTGTATTACTTTATTTAAGAATTAACGACAGACTATGTTTGTTTTTGCCAGTGAGGGAACCCTCTGCCCACACTGCAAAGGAAGAGAAGCTGAGCTGTACTGCAAAACTGTTTCTCATGGTAGACATCTGTTTCTGATCTTTCTGGTTTCTCATGTGAAGGAAGTTTAACTTTGACTTGTTAATCAAGTGTTGATTATCTGAAACATTGAATGGTTGCAGTATCTGAATTAGAAGAACTTTTTGGAAGGCTGTGGACGCAGTGTCAAGAATGTCAAGGTTCTCTTCATCTGGATGTGCTCTGCACTAGGTTTGTACCTTTTCCTTACTCTTTAAGTGAGAAGAGTTTGGTTGCAACTGTGAGGGCCCCCCATTTTGATTACTTAATAAGTTGATGAAATTTTTTCTTCCTCTTCGTAATTTGCAGGTTTGTGATGCGATTATTATGGTTATGGAGTGGCAATCACTTTTGTTAGTTGTATTTTTCATATCTGCTTACATGTTTCTTATAGTTCACTTATAATATGATGTGCTTTCTACACAGCCGGGACTGTCCAATATTTTACCGGAGAAAGAAAGCACAGAAAGACATGGCTGAGGCAATGCAGCAGTTGGACAGGTGGAACTTTTAAACAGATGTTGAGTCTTATGTTACTGGAGGGGGTAAAGGTACCAAAATGTGTTGGATTAGTTAAATTTACTAGTATCCCATAATTGATAATATGTAAACCCTATCATTAGTGATCAATAACATAATATTATATAACACTCACAAAAATTTCAAATCAAATTGCACATAAAATAATATGTTCTGAAAATAATACATGCTGCCAAATATTACCTCAATCAGACACGAAAAACCTTGTTAATGTACAATTTTTGCACGTTCCCTCTTCTCTAGATATGCATGACGAATGTAAAATTTGCAATGATACATTAATTTTTTAACATTGGGGAAGTGACTGGCAGTCAAGTAAACAATCTCAAGCGCGTTGTTATTGGTTGCCTGCACATCGGACATGTTGATAATGTTGCACTGCAATCTTTGCAAGTCTTCAACACAAAAACAAATGTTAGTTACTATTTGGTATATTTTGTTTTTGCGGAAAGTCAAGAAAGATTTTCAGAATGAGAATCTTTTACAAATCAGAACAGAAAAGAATTCTATAGATATTTCATATATTCTCACGGCATTTTGATGCTTTCTTTAACTTGTGGATATAACATCTATTGCATTTAGGATAACAGTTTTATTTTTCTCTTCAATCATCTCATCTGTAACCAGATTATATGCATTCTACTTTCCCTTCATGTAAACTCCCAACTAATTTCTACATATTCTAGCCTATGGCATCAGCTCTGTGAACGTTTGTGCTTAGAAATTGTAGGAGAGCTAGTTCATAGCAGCAAGAAATCTACCACGTTAGCAGGACCTTCAGTATATATAGATTCTCACAAGAAGTTTTTATGTTAAATTTCAATAGATTGTTCTATTTGTTCATATCCATTGTAGTTTTCTAACTGTTCCTAGTTTAGGAATTGTGAATGTTTTAAAAGTTTGGTTTGTTTTGCTTTTCATGTAGACTAATGCATGTACACATAACATTTCCAGCAAAGCATGAGGCATGAACTGTAATACAAGAATTTAAAGAGAATTTGATTCAGAACCCACAATAAATATACCAACATGACAACATCTTGATATAAAACCCACAAGAAAAAATGATTGAATGCACTTACCATATGACCACAACCAAAAGCCATGTCCTTCGGGTTTGTCAAGCAAATGGGGCATACCTTGAACAACACAAACTTGTTTCTCAAAACCAAATACTCATTCAAAGTGAGAACTGAAGTAAACAGGTTTTGGGGAAGCAATATACCGGTTCTGCTGGTGCCGTTGGCTCTGCTGTTTCAGGTTTAGGCATGGGAGGAACAAATTTAACTGCATTATTATGATCAATCACTTGAACTGGAGGTGGAAGTGGTGTGGTGCGTCGACCAGTAACAAAATCTTCACTGCAAGGAGGTAAATGGTTTATTTAAAGAGAGTTCATAAACTGAAATTCAAAATTAATTAAAATTGTAGCTCCTAGCCTTACTTGACAGGGGGAAGGCTTAGGGTGGCTTTGTACTGAAGTGGAATTTCCATGAGAGCAGCAAGTGCAAAGGCTGCTTCCTTCTTTGATATGTCCGTGTTCTCTGACATTATTTTTGTGAAGTTGACGAACTAAAAAGGGGAAAGTAGATAATATAAGCTGTCTTAAACATACTTTGATTAACTACATCAAATGAAAAGTAGCATAAAACCATAAAGAGTTAAGATATAAAAGTTGGAATATGTTTTGCAAAGTGCGCAATCAGCTTTTGAAAAATTCTTTTAACTGGTTTATCTTCAAAGAACACTATAACCTATTCACTCAATTACATGGTGCAGCGGATATTTCATTTTTTGATACGTTACGCTATTCACAAATTGCACAGTAGACATCAGGCAAATTACATCACTATCACCAACATGCAATGTGATTTTTCATAACCAAATTACAAGCTAATTTTTAAAAGCTTCACCCAGAAAATCAGTTTGAGTGTGCCACAGAAATTAGTGGCTTCGAAAACCTACAGAGGATAAAGATGTTTCTATATCTACAAGTATCAAAACTCATAGAATATGCAAAGCAATATATCTTAAACCTCATCAAGATGTTAACACATACACCTCAGTGCCTGGCCAGAGATTATAATGTACCTGGAAGTTGTCAAACGAGCGATGAGGAATGTTATCATCAAATTGTTGCATGGAGTCCCATGGTCCGTCTCCCACCCCAACCAAAATGATTGAGAGAGGATGGTGGCTGTTCACAAAAATATTAGTGATCAAGACGACAATAATGACATGATTGTAACTCAAGATTAGAGATGGTATTGCTTACCTGGCAGCAACAATGGAGTCTATGGTTGCTTTTTCCTGTGGACTAAAACTTCCAGGTGGTGTATCAGGATTCCTTGTAACCTATTTGGTCCCATAAACATTCAGCGATGAGAAGGCAATGGTAGAAGCAAAAACTTTAAGATATGAAACCATAGGCAGAAAAGTGTTTTATGAACCTGTCCATCAGCAATAATTACGAGTACATGATACTGCCTGTTGCTTGCCTCCACAATATCAATTGCCGCATCAATAATCGGTGCAAATGAGGTTGGACCTTGAAAAGGAAAAGAAATCATCAGCATCAACTTCAATTTATTCAACTGCAATTTATTCAACCGCAAATGCAATTAACAAGAATTAATGTGTAAAATGCAGTTATGACAACAGAAAAAAGGTAGTTACATGCATCATCCACTAAAATGCAGATAAAAAGATGTTTCCCATGTTCGTAGCAAAGCTTCAATCAGTAAAACCAATTTTAGTAATAAAAATGTCTTATTTATTTAAAAATGGTGATGCTGATAAGATAAACTCAACTACATTTCAAGTAAGATTCGGATCCAGGACTGCTTGCACAGCCACAACAGATCTTACTAACTAAATTAGCTAGTACCATATTTATAGTCATAGATAACCCATAAATAGAAAACTCTAAATTACTAATAGAAACATAACTAATGTAAAATGATTACAACACAAAACAATCATTTTTAAGACAGAGGACCTAATTAAATGACTTCCTAAATTGTTTCATTCTCAAATACAAATCACATCCTAAAATGTCTGAAAATAATTTTGCTTCTTTAGGTCAACTCATGTAAAAATATATAATTTTCTGGTCATCAGTAGTTGTAACCAGAAATTATAATATTAATTCCACTTAAATAATAACCATCAATTTACTACTAGTAATATGATCGCCAAAGCAGGAAAGTGCAACTCCAGAAGCAGGGTAAGGAAGAAAATCTTAGAGTCACAAATTTTCCTAATGATCTATAACATTATTTTTGCCTTACTGTCATGGACACAAGAGCTAATCCATGAAGGAAGAAATTTTCAATTCACAAAATCCAAGTCTAAATAAAAAGCTCATTTGCTAAGGAAGTCAACAGTAGAGGATATGCAAATGAAACACACTTTGGACAGTTTAGAGAGCTAAAGTAAAACAGTAAATAAAGATTAGACATCAAGAACCTGACAACTTCAAATGAGGAACAATCTCTCTATAACGAGCAAGAGCTTCTTCAAAACCATGACAATACTGTTGATTAGGATAAAAGCTGAATACAGACTTGTCATGTGTTGTTGCTGCAAACGAGCACATAATAGTTTAGCAAGTCCAAGAAAACATCCCTAAATAGTTTCTAACAAAAACAACGTTAAAATGGATACTAACCATCACCAAATCCGAAACAGGGAATCAAATTATCTTCATCAAAAGGAGACATTGTACGGCCAATTATAGAGATTGCTTGTTCATATGGATTAGGGGTGTTACTAATGGCGTGAAGGCTTTTCCTGTTAAATGAATACCTGCCTAGAATTGATAGATTGTATTATTTCTCCCCAATTAATGAAACTTTAAAATATATATTATATGATGGAAATAAGAATTACCTGTCCACTCATTGCTCTTTGTGAAGTCAATACCAAGTATTAAATTAGACGACTCAAGACCAGCTTCTCGTAGTGCAGATATAACCTAAAATTACAAGTAACACATGCAGTTTACAATGACAAATAGCATCAAATGTCGTCTTCAAATTGTATTCTCTGATTAAATATGGAAACTTGGTTAATGATTGATTATCATGCAACTGGTTTTAAATGTGCTGTCACCCTTTATATTAGAGTAGTTAATCATTTGTCAATATCTGCTTAGGGCAGACCTAAAGTCTTGCATTTGGGAAGGTCATGGTGTAAAATGCAATTTTCAGGAGCGTAACTGTCACAAATAAAACCAGAAGGCAATGGAAATAATCTCAACTAAGAGTGGTAAAGCACAGTTGATATCCAAGCTAATTCTTTCAGATGAAATCACTGTGTAGTACATTTGTACACAGTCAAGTTATCTAAAACCAGAAAACGTATAATACAGACTTAAGATAGCTTAAAAGGTTTTGAATATCCAAGAATTCATTCTAAAACCTATCCACCTGTAACTCAAACTTGTGTTTTGTTGTTTGGCAAGGTTTGAGTTTCACTACCTGATCCAATGAACTGAAATTGTCAGCTATACGTCTAGGATGCATAAGATGTTGGTACTTATGATCTGTCGAACTTCTCACATATGATGGCAGTGGAGGCCCATGACTTATTGAACTTCCAGTAGACGAATGTGGTTGATGACCAAGATCCATGGAACTTCCCAGGAAAGGATGTGGCTGATGATCATAATCCGTTGAACTTCCAGCATAAGAGTGAGGCTGATGATCATAATCCATTGAACCTCCAGTGTAAGACCGTGGTTGATGTATAGAATCATCTTCATCATATGCTGATTCAGTATTTCCCATGGCTGATAAGCTTTATAACTATATCAAAAATCGCCAATAAGGTACAATCAAAATGGAAGTCTAACAAATTTACTCAATTTCCCATTTGAAAACCCCATTCAAAATCCAAATCCCCGAACAATTAACACAAACCAAGCAAGCTGACAAATATTAATATCAAATAAAACATTCTTCCATTAAATCAATCCTAGGCACATGCTCAATCTCAACTGAACTCAAATAGCCTTCTTTTCAACACAACCCACCAAACCATTTTCAATTGAAGTTACAATTTCAGAAGCATATAAACAAAACCACTAAAATCACACTGAATACGAGATATCCAAAGAACGGAACTTGGATGTAAAAACATAGAATTTTCCAGAGAAAGAGAAAAGGAGTCTGTTACCTGAGAGAAAGAGGAGAGGAGATGAAAGATTCAAAGAGATACTACAGCAGGAGTTTCCAATTGATGAGAATAAAAAGACGCTTTTGTTGACGTTGTCTGGTTTGTCAAGATTTGAAGGCGTGGGTAAACTATCTAATGCGTGTACCTGTTGGAATTTGGAATTTGGAATTTGCTGGAAATCTTAATTTTTTAGTCCCTGTAATAGCAAATTTAGGTACTAGAATTATGCTAAAAGAGATTAAGACATTATTATAATGTTTTATACAATTAAAAGGATTTAAGTAAACTTTAGGGATGAAATTGTCATTATCCCTAAGTTATCTCCACAAGAAATAATATGAAATTCTAATTAGAGAGCAGCCATAAGAACAATCCTGCTCATAAGATTTTGGTATTTGAACATCACTGTATCTTTTAGTTACAATTGTGTGATACATGTGATGACATTGATATTGTGATTGTTTATCTAAAACTAATAAGAAACTAATGCATAGTGATTCTACGTGAATATCGAATTACAAGGTATGATAATATATTAAGATCTTAAGTGTAAGATCTGATATTTAAATGACATATTAAAAAATATGAGTTTTAACTAGTTTATACAATTTTAAATTTTTTAATTTTAATAACTAATTTTTTAATGTGAATTTTCTAATATTCATATAATATTTTTAATACGGTAAACTTAAACTCTAATTAAAATTAACCACTGGTTATGATATATCGTTCTCACAAACTTGAGTTTATTTAATATTTAATCAAAGGACTTGCCGGTTTTTGACCAATCTTATCCACGACTTAATTTTCACGTATGAAATATGATAAAGCAAAAGCTGGTTCCAGAATATAATGCACCGAGTCGGCCGCATTATTTGCGGAGCTGCACACGCAGTGTCATTTGAATGTCTTGTACTTTAAGTTGCAATAATTGTATGGTATCTATCTGATAAGATTTGCCCGTTCAACCTTTTATTAATTACAAATTATAAAGCAGTGGTTTCCGGAGACCTTCTTCAAAGTTGGGAAAAATATTAATCAAAGTCGAACATTTGAAAAAAAAAAAAAAATCTACCCACTTCTCCTCACATTTTTTTTCTTTTCAACCAGCAACTGGAGCAATAAATTCTTGGAATTTAATTTAATTACACCATTCAAATATTAAAATCATTTTTTTATTTTAAATTTGTTCCTTTCCCAACTTTATGATTTTATTATTCATGTGTGCATTGTTTTAATAATTAGTGGTGGTGCATGATAGTGTAATTTGCATTATATTATATTAATAAAGTGAATTTAAAGATGCATTAATGGGGAAAATAATGTAAGTTTGTAAAAAACTTGTGAGTTCCGTACAAAAATATAGAGATTTCACGCTAATACCATTTGGAAAAAAAAAAAAAAAGCTAATAACAAAGCAGGGAAACCTAAAATTTTCTCCCTTGTATGAAAATGATTAGACTTGTTAAGGTTATAAGAAAAGTCTCGATAAAACAACTCATTTATAACTCTAGTTTATACTATTTTTCACACCCATAACTTATAGGTACTTCCACTTTAGCCTCTAAACTTTTGATTTTTCTCAATTAGACCTAACAATTTGTCTTATATTTATTATGAAATATTAAGAAACATTCTTGGATATCTAAATTCACCCTGTTTGGGGAAAACTTAAGGTTATTTACTTTTTGTACATTAACCTGTAACACTCTTTTTTAAGAGCAGACCCTTAACGGTAATTGTTATTATTTTTTCTTAATTAAAAATAATAATATAATTCAATTTAATACTCATGAAGTATCCATATAAAATATTTATTAGAAATCAAGTGCGCCAAAATGTCCTAAAATAACTTCAATAATTATAGATAAAATGACAATCCTGGAATGCATAAATTTCATAAAGTAAATTATTATCATAATAATGAACTAAATAGGAATAAAATAATTTTAGCCGAAAGCATAGCATCAATGTGTTGACTCTCTCGCCTCCCCACTTGCCCTGTTGTTTTTCTTACCTGTAACACCCAAATAAATATATGAGTTTAAACTCAGTAGACTTTTATAATAATTTCGATGTTCCTTATGGGCATTTTCGACGGAGTCTCATTGTCACGCGCGTCCCTAACGCACTTAGCTGGACACCCTTCTCAGGTGTCTTTTACGCAATTGTGTCAGAGGCATCAATCTCAGATACCTCTTACATCTTATTTTTCAATTTTAAACATCCGTCCCAGATGTTGCTGACATCATAACCATATATCTAGTAAATTCTAATTTCTAATTAATTTAAACCAAAACGTCTCATCAATTGGTTCGAACATCCTCAAGACCGGGACATCTCATCCACTGGTCTTCAATTATGAGTTATATTATTTATACCCTTAATGTGATTATTTTAATTCATACACTGTATCGATTAAAAATACGAAAAATGTTCACGTAATTGTTATTTAAGATAATAAGTTAATTCATGCATACAATTACCCAAAATCTCCTAAGAACACATTTTACTCACTTAGCAAACCCAATAATCCATAACTAGTGGCTAAGATTTTGTTTTAAATGATATAGGTGCATTGTAACATGTGTTGATGCATGCACCATATCCTAGCTCCCAAAAGCAAATAAACACATGTCAAAACTTCTTTCTTTTCTCCAAACAGTGACGTAGTTCTTTTTTTTTTTTTCAACCATTATAGACTTTGGCTTTCTGGAGAAAGAAGACAACGACAATTTCGCTCATGACAAGTGAACGCATCACATGGCTTACGTACAAGCAACATAGCTAACCTATTTGGTGCTCGTTTGGCATGCACATGGCACGTCCGTCGTGCACATCGCATGTTGGCAACATAGCACTTGCCAATTAAGACACTATCAACATCTGTGGAGCGAGTCAAACCCTAGCGGTGTTGGATGGTGACCCAACCATGGTTCAGTTAAGACCTTTCAACTCTCAAGTTTTCGAATCGCACCATTATAATATCACCATATACATATAAAAATGTCATGGTTTCAAAATTTTTTCCAGAATCTCATTTTCATGCAAAGTTTCTCTCCCTCTACTCTCTCTCACTCTAGATATAGATATATGTATACACACATCAAAACAATAACACATCATGTCAACCATACTACTAAAAAGATTCAAAATAGACATTTGCAACATCCTAGACTTTATATATCAAATTCTAGTGCAAAAGAATGGGTTAATGGCCTACCTCTCCTCCGACGATTATGTCAGTATTTGCATGGCAATGATCTCCGCAGTTACTTTCTTCTCTAGCCGGTAGATAAAAGGTCCTTCTCCCTTCTTTGTTGTGTAATAGGAGAATTCTAGAAGTGTTTTCGTGGAAATTTTTTTTTTTTCTAGTAAAAAGGAAGCAAAAAGAGAGAAAAAATAATGTTTTGAAACTGCCTCTTCATTTTTATATCGTTCCTTTCCAAAACATCTTTCAATAGAGTGATACACGTCAAGCATTATCCAACCAAGAGTAACTACCAATTTTGAATGAGATACGTTGCGCAGAGTCGACTGAAAATTGGCTACTGAGATTCATATTCCCATTTATATACACTGCATTCCAAATAACTTTTCTCATAACTATATATTTTATAGTCAAATATAAATACATACATATATATAATAATAATTGGGTGGTAAATATAATATTGAATGATAACAAAATGACAAAATTGCCTTTTTTATTAATTTAAGAATATTACATTTCTCTCCCCTTAAAAAGAATTTTGGCCACGAAATTCGCTCAAATAATTGAGGAAACCTCTACCTCATATACTCCTCTATCTCCCAAGTAGACTCTTCTATCCGGTGATTTTGCCATTGAATCTTGACCAAAGGAATTTGTCGGCACCTAAGTATCTTAATCTATCGATCCACTATCAGTGCAGGGCGCTCCTTGTATACCAAATTGTCTTCTAGTTCAACATCTTCGATTCTAACCAGTTGGGATGGGTCACCAAGACATTTATGCAATAGTGATACATGAAACACATTATGAATACGTTTCATGCTTGTTGGTAATGCAAGTCGATATGCTATCTTACTAATCCTTTCAATGATTTCATATGGCCCAATATATCGCAGTGCTAACTTCCCTTTCCTACCAAACTCATCACATGTCGATAAGGGGCAACCTTGACAAATACATACTCACCGATCTTAAACTCTAAATCACGTCTCCTCTGATCGACATATCTCTTTTGTCGATCTTGGACCTGTTTTATCCTTTCCTGGAGCAACCTCACCTGATTAATCATTTTTTGAGTCATCTCAGGCCTTAAAACGCTAGTCAATTCATCTTTCTCTCCAACCTCATCCCAATGTAATGGTGATCAACATTTCCTCCTATAAAGGGCCTCATACGAGGCCATCTGAATAGTTATTTGATAGCTATTATTGTATGCGAACTCTATCAGAGGCAAAACATTAATCCAACTCGTCCCATGATCTAGACAACATGCCCTTAACATATCTTCAACCACTTGATTGACCCTTTCTATTTGACCATTTGATTGGGGGTGAAATGTCGTACCAAAAGATAACCGGGTACCTAATACCTTCTGTAAACTCTGTCAAAAAGCTGAAATAAGTTGTGTATCCTTGTCCGATATGATCCTCATTGGCACTCCATAAAGTTTGACTATCTCTCTTACATAGATTTGTCCCAGTTGATCCGTGCCCATATTATCTCTAATTGGAATAAAGTGTGCTGACTTAATCAATCGATCCACAATAACCCACAAGGCATTGAATCCACTTCTGACCTTTGGTAATCCCACCACAAAGTCCATTGAGACCTCCTCCCATTTCCACTCGAGTATGGTCAAAGGTTGCAATAATCCAGAGGACCGTTAATGCTCTACCTTAACCTGTTGACAAACCATGCACTTTGACACAAAATCTGCCAATGGCTTTTTCATACCAGACCACCAATAAGTTCTTCTTAAGTTCTGGTACATTTTCATACTCTCGAGATAGGTAGTGTAAAGTGCACTATATGCCTCTGTCAGAATCCGAGTTTTTAAGTTATCATCCTGAAGGATGCATACAAGATCATCAAAAGCTTACCTAACTTTGATTTCATCCAATAAAGTCGATTTGATATCCAATCCAGCCAATAATCCAATAACCATCTCAACTTGCTTGCGCATGATATCTCGTTATAAGTCAGGGGATATAGTCGTGTGAGACAATATTACGTTCCTATTCAAAGCATCGGTTACTACATTAGCCTTACCTGGATGGTATTGATGTCCACATCATAATCTTTAACTAATTCTAACCATCGACGTTGTCACATATTCAATTCTCTTTGAGTGAAGAAATATTTCAAGCTTTTGTGATTAGTATATACATTCGTCTTCACCCCATACAAATAATGACGCCAAATCTTAAGGGCAAATACCATTATAGCCAACTCTAAATCGTGAGTCGGATACCTATTTTCGTAATCTTTCAACTGGCAGGAGGCATATGCAATTACCTTGCCTCTTTGCATCAAGACAGCTCCAAATCCTTGATAAGATGCATCTGTATACAAGTCATATCCCTCACCATCAATCGGTAGAGTTAAGACTGAAGCTACAGTCAATCTTTGTTTTAAGGCTTGGAAACTATCTTTGCAATTCAAAAACCAATGAAAGGGAACATCTCTACAAGTCAATTTTGTCAATGGTTGGGCTAATTTGGAAAATCCCTCGATGAATTGTCGGTAATAGCCGACTAACCCTAAGAAACTCCTAACCTTCTTAGCTGATCTCGGTCTCTACCATTCTATTACAACCTTAATTTTACTTTGGTATACGAAAATACTATTAGCTGAGACCACATGTCCTAGAAAAATTAATCCTAGGTTATTTTGGTGACGTTGATTATGCCATATAAGAGACAACATGATAATAAGATTGAAGATAAATAGGATTTTAAATCTATTTGATTATGAACCTTATCCAACTTGTGAATTATGTCTTCAAGGAAAAATGACCAAATCATCGTTTAAAAATAAAGGTGAAAGATCTAAAAATTACTAAAATTGGTACAATTAGATAATGAAATGGCAAGATGAGATTTCCAATACTTCTTTACGTTTATTAATGATTTTTTTTAGGTGAGTAAATAAGTGTATTGAAATAAAAAAAGAACAACCTAAAAACAAGCTTGACAAGTCATCAACCTAAAGACAATCAAAATACAAATCCAAACTCAAAACCTCAACCCATAGGACATGTCCCTAGGTGGAGAGGGAAAAAAACCAAAAAAAAAAATGCCACTAAGAATGCAACCTTCTTGAATTTCTATCTAAATCAAAGAAATCTAGATAAAGTTTAAGAGAGGATAATGTAATACAATCAAAAACTCCAAATCAAAAAGTATCAAACAAAACAAAAACTCTAAGTTGGCATCAACTAGTATACTTGAAAATAGTTCTTGGGAGACCTTATTTGGAAGCCATATGTTGGTTTTCACGAGTACAAGCAATCTTATTAAGATCAACTGCCTTGTCTTCCACCATTCTTCTAATTCTTTTAACCAAAACCATCTTGTTAGATCTTTCATTTGAGAAAAGACAATCATTTCTCTCCCTCCACAATCAATAAATAGTAGCAGCTAGGCTTAACTTAGCCAAAATATGCCTTAAGTTCTGACTTTTCCAAGCTCTACTAATATCTTCAACGTAGTTACCCCAAGCTTTTTCTCTATAGTCTAACTCACATAACCCAACCACATTCTTCCATACTTCTAGGCTAAATTCATATTAGAAAAAAAGTTGATCTTTGGTTTAATCTTTTTTGTTACAAAGCACACAAATTACATGTTGAATCATCCCATACCACACCAATCTGTACCAATTAGTCAAATCCTTCTTTGTCTTTAAAGCCTCCTAAGTTACACACACACTAGTCTTTTTGCTCATTCTAGTATCATAAATTACACGAGAGCCATACTTTTTGATGATAGGTTCACCTTTAAGCCAATTGTCAAACCAAAAGAGAGTTTTTTCCTCATTTTCTAGCTGAAATTTTATCAAATTCCCCATTTTATCTCTTAGTTTAAGGATCTTTTTCCAAGTCCAAAGGTTGTCACTAGTAGGATTAACCTTCTAAATATTCTTCTTGCGTAATTAGAAGGCCTTGATCCACTTAACCCAAAGAGAATCTTGGTTAGGGTTTATAATATTCCAAAGATGTCATGCTATAGTTGCAATGTTCCATTCTTTGTTTCTCATAAGCCTAAGGTTTTCTTATTCTTTTGGCACATAAACCTCCTCCCAAGAGACTTTTACTTTATGCTTGTTAAACTCTGTTCCAACCCAAAGGAAGGTGATTGCTTTAATCTCCTTATGCACCTTTGAAGAGAGAATAAAAAGGGTCAACCAATACACTGGTACGCTAAACAACACCAACTTGATCAATTACACCTTTCTTATATAAGAAAGAAATTTACTCTTCCATGATGTGATTCTCCCCACAATTTTGTCAATGAGAATTTTGCAATCGATATAAGAGAGATTTGAAGACACAAATGACACACCTAAGTATTTGAAAAAAAGGGAATCCTTGACAAAGTTCAAGATTGAGAAAAGTCTTCTATTTTCTTTCGTGAAAACCTATGATAAGAAGATGTTGCTCTTGTCTTGGTTTGTTTCCAATCTTAACCAACAATGGAAAAATTGAATTACATTTCCAATGGTCATGATTTATTTCTCATTCGTTCTACAAAATAACACAAGATCATCTGTAAGACAAAGATGGGTTATACTGTTAACTTTGCACCTTTGATAGTATTCTACTCCTTTATTCTCCTTTTTATTCTTTAACTTGCATGAGAACACTTATATGGCCATTATAAACAAGTATGGGGGTATGGGATCCCTTTGTCACAAACCTCTGCTAAGCTTGAAAAAACCAACCAACTCACCATTAATACTTAAAGAAAAGGTTGGAAAGTAATACATTCATGTATCTAGCCCACAAACGAAAGGTGTAAGCCAATACATCTCAAAATTTCAAGAATGAAGTTCTAATTCATAGAATCATATGCCTTTTTCAAGTCCAGTTTGATTACACATTGTCTCTTGTTGTTCTTATCCTAATGAAATTCATGCATCAACTTATTGCACAACATAATATTATCTTTAATCTTTTTCCCCTAGACAGAGGTTGAGTGAGCTTTATCAATGAATTGTGGAAGAATCACTCTTAAGTGAATTGTAAGGATTTTCATACTACACTTACAAATGAAGTTATGACATGATATAGGCTCGAAATCTTTACAATAAGAAGGATTAAGACACTTGGTTGTAAGAGCAAGGATTATGCAATTTACTTTTCAGAGAAGAGATCTTAAACCAAAAAGCAATTGAATGGCCTCGGTAACATCCCTCTTAACTACCTCCCAAGCTCTCTTGTAGAAATAGGCACTAAAACCATTAGGTCCTAGAGTTTTATTGTTGTCCATTGAAAATGTTATTTTCTTTATTTCCTTCTTTGAAACCTCTTTAATCATTTCCAAGGCTACCTTTTCCTGCACCCAAAAATCAATAAGATTTTTGAGGCCATCTAAGTTACATAAACAACCAAAACTTCTTTAAAGTGTTTAATTAACGCCTCTTGGACTTCAGTTTTATCATTGAGAAAAGAACCATCATCCTTTATAATCTCATTAAAAGCCCTTCTATTGCATTTACTTTTGACATAATTGAAAAAAAATTTGGTATTTTGATCCCCCTCTTTAAGCCATTAAATCCTAAAATTTTGTTTCATAAGGGTTTCTTCAACCTAATATAATCTTCCAAACTCCTTTTCTATGGTATTTTCTTCTTGAATTAAGATGTCATCTAGAGAGGATAAGTCTAGGCGAGATTGGACATCTCTAAGAGAAGCTCTTATCTCCTTAACACATTTGAAAATACATCAATACTCCTTTAGCACATTCTTTGTTCTTTTTAGTTTAGTCACTAGTCAAAACTTAGGATTGCCTTTTACCTCCTGCTTCCAAGCTTCCTTCACTATTGGAATGAATTTCTCATGAGACGCCCAAAAATAGAAAAACTTGAAAAGAGACGTTCGTCGTATATCTTCCATTCTATAATCAATCACACACGGGTAATGGTCGGATATGCCATTTGTCTTGGGAAAACATCTAGCCAAACATCATTTATAAGAGTCCTATCTAGCTTGCATGCAATGCGCCTTTTACCTTCACTTTGATTATTCCAAGTAAATTACTGCCCTATGTTTCTAAGGTCTTCCAAATTGGCATCTTGGTAGCAATCATTCAAGTCATCATAATAGCTCTCCTAATTTGTGGTTCCATTAATCTTTTATTTAGGATTTCTAACTGAATTAAAGTCCTCTACAATGATTGAAGGCCAACCTTTTATTTGCCTCCTAAACTCTCTTAAATTCTCCCAAAGCTTTTTTTTTTTCATTCAAAAAATTGGAACCATAAAGGATAGAGATAAAGCTTCGTGGAAATTTCCTATTAGGATTGATTTCGTAGAGAACAACTTAGTTAGTTTTGCTAACCATATTAACATTAACTATATTTTTGTCCCAAGTAACCCAAATTTTTCCTCTAGGAGCTTTACAATTATTACTATCAAAAGACCACTCCTTAAAGGTGTTTCTCCTTATCTTATCTATGTTTTGATCCCTTACTTTAGTCTCTAAAATACCTACTATGAAAATTTTATTTTCCTCTATAAATCTAAATACCTTTTTTTGCCTAATAGGGGAACTTACACTCCTTATGTTCAATACATCTAGCTTAACCATTAGAGAATTGTAGGTGAAGTTTGTTTCTTCTTCCTTCTAGCCATTCTCCGCTTTTGGCCTCTACTCAAACTACTCATCTTTGCCTCTCTTAGATCCTTTTCATTAACTCTAATCTTACCTCTAAATGCCATCATGTTAGGGCATACACTCTAGAGCAAATTGATTTAACATTGGTAATTGTAATTTATATCATTAATTAATAAAAAGATTTATAGTTATTCAGATTATATTTTTGTCTATTATATAATTGTGAAAATAACATGCCCATAAAATGCTAGAATTATGATGAGAGAATCAAATGACTAATCGTAGGAATCTTATACATATATTAGATGGCGATTCTAGAAATTTCCATAATCTTGACATTACAATGACCAAGGGTACATGTAATGGTGATAGGATTATAATAGTGTTAAGCGACCTCATCGAAAGATGGTGACAATTCTCACATGTCAAATCTATTTGTTGACAGCTTTGTGTAACAAATGGGTGCACATTATAGACGTGTTTATTAGACTAACCCTTCTAAAAAATATCCATATGGACGGTTGCTTCAGTATCTATAAAACAAATCCCTTGAAAATTATGAGTTTATTTGATCTTTGGACTTGAGGTTGTTAGACCATCTCATATAATGATTGGTATGGTTTGACACTATCTAACGTATTATCATAATAGGGGTATCATAAAGGTAGTGAACGACCATATCATAAGATACATAGAGGTTATGGTTGATAAATAAAGGATTTGTCACTTTTGAGCACAATAGAAGATATCTCATATCCGAATGATAAAAGAAATTCATGACTGCTTGAATCTATGACTATAGTGGGATGAGGTTATAGCCTAATCTGTGTAAGTCATTAATATTCATCGACTCATATTGAGAAACTACTAGAATAGACACATTTTTATGTTTTACCCTCAAAAGATATCGATTGATGAAAGAATTTAATTGCATGTAACTGTGATCTTATAAAAGCTTATAAAGATGTGCGCTAACACTCTATCATCTAGGTGTTTATGATGTTTTGCTAGAGGTTAATCTTAGTTTATGTTTGAATTCAACATGAATTCAGATACTATTGATTCAATAGAAAACTTATGAGTCACATGTATTAAGGGGTTGATATGAACCAAGAGGCAAAGATCGTTTGACAACAATCTTGAGATCATGGAAAAAGAGAAATGTATGAATGTGTTTTGATTGAAATTATATGGTGTATGTGGTGCCACATGGCATCATGCAAATGCACTGTATGGTTTCGAGTGGACTTACTTAAGAGTCTAATCGAGCAAGGCCAAATGATAGATGCGAGTCAACTGACTGAGTTAACTTATGAATAAGGTGTTTAAGTTAAACAAAGATTCTTCAAAGTCCTTGTTTGATAGAAAGTTTAGGTTAAGTTGAAATCCTAATTTAATTTTGATTCTTATACATTAAAACTTTCAATAAATTAAGAGTCCTAATTTAATAAGAACTCCTAGATACCTTATCGCCTAAAACTTTCAATAAATTAAGAGTCCTAATTTAATAAGAACTCTTGGATATCTTATCACCTAAGTACTTAGAGTCTTAATTAACTTAGGATTCATGCACACCTTATACATAAAGGTGTTTAGTTTGAGTTAACTTTTACACAACAATCTTAAACACATATCTTCATGCCTAGAATCTTGTTGGCGCAAGCTTCCATTGTAATGATCCAATTTCTAAGATCCAATCAATAGAAGCCCTAGTAACCTTCTTTCTGGATTGCCTCCCATTCGTGGTCTCTATGGATATCAATATGCCACCTTAAGAGGGTTGGATAACGATATTTACATAGCCACATGAAGTCTTGAATAAGCTGACAATGCAAGTATACTTTCTAAATACCTTATGTGTGTTTAATATGTTCATGAATCTATACATTAAAACAAGTATCATAGATGGGTTTTAGAATATTTGATAATTTTTAAAAATTTTAATTCCGTTGTGTTGCAGGTTAATGGTGCCTTAAAACCTTACAGTGGTATTAGAGCCCCCATTTAGGCATACTTTCATGAAATTATACCTACAATTTTTTTGTTATATTTATATATTGTTGCATGTAATTGATAAATAATCAAAACCCTAAAATTGAAAAAATTGATTTGCACTCATGTTATCACACGATTTGTTGAGTTTAAGAACAATGTAAAGATGTGTTAAATTTATTGAATGATTATTCTTAAAATTTTTTTAAGTTTAACTGTTGATGTATGATTAAATTCAAGGTTGATAGCTAGTTTGTTACATGAGTGTGGTTTACGTGCTATCATTGCTCACATGATGATTGGTTTGTTGTTGCACAATGGCTCTTAGATTTCTCATCATTGGAAAGTCCAGAAACCAAGGCTAGAAACATCACTCTATGCAGTTGAAACGAAAACCAGCTGGTTTGTGGCTGGATAACACCCGTATAGACAGTTTTGTCTAGGTTACCTACTATCACTGGTGCACTCGCTGCACCTTGAACTTGTACATAGGTTGGGCATTTTTTTTGCCTACATCATGCCCTCGACATACCTCTTGAGATGCCTACATGCCCATTAAGATTAGGAATTAGATTTTGGTTTAAGTTTCGTTAAATTAGAACCAAAACTAAAATTTTCTTAAGTCTTGAGGTTAAACAATTATTTTGTAAAGTTTTAGAGATAAAAATGTAATTTAACACTTGGCTAATTAATAATTAAAATTTAATTTTAATTGAATATGTATGTATGGATGTATGTATGCATGGTGCCTAGTACATAGCCAATGAACCGATATGAATGGTTTTACTTTATTTATTTTTACTTGTTTTCCTTGGGTTGTAATTCTCAAATAGAGCCTATGCGTCTTGCCTTAGTTCACTTTCTTCTTTAGTTTAGGTTGTTTTTTATTTTCTTATAATAATGTAATTAGGAAATAAAACCATGTAATCATTAAAGATTAGAGGTGAAAAGGACAAGCAAGAAGATGAAAACCTGAAGACAAAATATTCACTTAGGTTGACTAGTTAGATCTCTCTTAGCTTGAGAGGTTTGACATCAGTTGTAGCTATGTACTGACACGTTTTAATATTATGTTGTAGGATGGATGTGAATAGTTATATTTTCCAAATATCACCTAAGATGTGACATAAAATCTGATGAGACAATTAATTAAAAACTCTCTATTTAAATATTAAGTTTAAGATTAAATTGGTGTCTTTTAATATGATGCCCTAATTAAGTCTCTGTTCATTGGAACCTTGTTAGCTAAAGCAAGAAGTACATTTTTACCAAGTGAAAAATTAGAAAATGTTCATATTGTGTTTGACTTATTTAGTATACTTTGCTTGTTCACCAAAGTGAAGGTGAAACATGTTAGAGACATGAGTAAGAAATGCATTTGTCAATACAAGGTGATATGTAGTATCCACCTTACTAATACCAAAAGTTACATTTGAGGCTACATGATTTGTTGGGCCAAAATCTAGTTTGAGATTATGAGCTTTTAGTGATTAATTTGAAATTTGCCTATTTGATTATTCAAACTTCTTTGCCAAATTAAAAAGGAGAATTAATGTAATAAGATGTCGATCCACTAGAAAAGTCATTGGAACTTTCTAAGTACAATAATGAGGGCTATTGACTAAAAAAATAGTGAGAGTATTTTAATTAATTAAATCCGTAATTAAAATAAATATTAATTATGAATAAAATTACTAATATCTTTATCTATAAATTGTTGATCACATAATCACAATGTCAAACCTAATGTATTGATCAATTGCTAAAAAGGAAAATAGGCTCATTAGAAAAACCTCGCTAGTTTGTACATAAATTTTCGGATTATTCTACATTAGAAAAAGAGGTTGTACATCCTTGAGGGGTCATTGCCCTGTGAGCTTGGTCTTGATGCCACCTGGAAGAAAACATATACTTTTCATAAGTATCTTGATGACTCCGTGGAAGTTCAGTGTCTTATGCTAACTTCCATATCACTTGAGCTTAAAAAACAACATAAGGAAATGGGTGTTCTATCAATACTTGCACACTTTCGAGAGTTATATTCCAATTGTGCAAGGGTTAAATGATATGAGGTGTCAAGTGCATTGTTTGATTGCAAACTCTCTGAGAAAGGACAAGTTAACCTTTATGTGGTTAAGATGATTGGTTATATTGAGTGGTTGGTGAACCTGGGCTTTATCATGGACAATAAGTTTGCTATTAACCTAGTGTTGAAATCTCTCCCTAATTCATGGGCTAATTTCATTATGAACTTTAATGTAAATGAAAAAGAGAAAACCCTCGAGGAATTGTTATATATGCTTAAGTAGGCTAAACAAGAGGTACGAAAGGTAACTTTAACTAACATGTTTATGGTTAAAGCCTATGCATCTAGATCCAAGGCTAAAGGCAAAGACAAAGCCATGACTAAGCCTAGCCTAAGCCCAAAGCAAAGAAGTAACCAGATATTGTTACTCAGCCAATATATGGTGTGGGGGAAAGAAAATGTTGTTTACTTCTATTATGGCAAAACTAGTCATTAGGAGAGACATTGCAAGGTCTTCTTAGAAAATAAGAAGAAAAAGGCAACTGAAGCATTTGTCATTAAGATAAACTATTCTCCTTGTTCATTTTAGGTTCTAGGCACAGGATATGATACTCATATTTGTTTTCATATGTAGGAACTACAGCATAATAGATCGTTTTTTAAAGAAGAGGTTAACCTACGAATTAAAAATGGAGCATGTGTTACTATAATAATCGTAGGAATTTATTATCTTAGGTTTCCCACTAGACTTATTTTAGAATTAAATAAATGCCGTTATGTTTCGTATTTTTATAAAAATTTAATTTCTGTGTCTTTTTTTGACAAAGAAGGATATTCATTTTGATTTCTAGTGATACTATAACCATTAGCTTTAATAATATTTTTTATAGAACGACTGATTTGCATAATGGTTTGTACATTTTAAAATTTGATAATGAAATTCTTAATGTGTAAAATAATAAATGTTTGAAAATAAAGGAAATGATAACCACATATCTATGACATTGTATTCTATGCCACATAGAACTGGAACACATGTCAAGATTTCTTAAATAAAAAGTCTTGCAATCATTTGACTTCTAATCTTATGATGAATGCGAATCATGTTTATTAGATAAGATGGGTAAAACAACTTTCATTAGACAGAATAAAAGGGTGATAGAACTATTAAGGATCATTCACAATGATATGTGTGGGCCCATAATAGTACATACTAGATATGGGGAAACCTATTTTATCACATTTATTGATGACCTCAATAAATATGACTATGTATTTTTGTTGAAACACAAGTTTAAATACTTTGATAAATTCAAAGAATTCAAGAATGAGGTAAAGAAGTAACTTGGGAAATAAATTAAAATTCTTCATTATGATCGTGAAAGTGAATACCTAAGCGTTGAATTCAGAGGATACTTAAAGGAACATGAGATAGTCTTTCAACTCACTTCTTCTACTACATCATAACATAATAGCGTATTTGAATGGAGAAATATGCCCTTGATAGAAATGATCAAGTCTATGATAAGTTTTACTGATCTACCCATGTCTTTTGGGGACATTCCCTAAAGATTGTTGCCTATATACTAAATCATATCCCATCTAAATCTGTGGACAAAACTTTATATGAGTTCTAGACTGAGTGAAAGCCCAATATAGAAAACTTGAGGATTTGGGGTAGTAAAACTTATGTCAAGAAATTGACTTCGTACAAACTGAATGCTAAGTCCAAAAAGTGTCTTTGCAGGGTACCTAAAGGAAACTAAGGGATACTGCTTTTGCTACCTAAAGGAGAGAAAAATCTTTATTGCTCATATTGGCGTGTTCCTTGAGAAATAATTTATTCTCAAGAGGAGCAATGAGAGAAGGGTGGAACTTGATAAAGTTTCTGTACCATAAGATACCACAGATATTAGACAGCACGATATGTCATTATAGATGGTTGATCATAAGTTTCTTAACCTTGAAAGAAACAACCTCAGGGCATATAAGAGTTACGTAGATCTGTATGAGTACGTTGTAAGCCAAAAAGATTTAGTTTTCTTATAACTTAGCATGATGATGTATTGGTCATCTTTGATGATAAACTTAAGACTTACGATAGCGCTATCTCAAGTCCATATTCTGATAAATTATTAGATACCATAAAATCTAAAATAGACTTTATATACTAGAACCAGGTACGAACTTTGATAAATGTATTTGAATGAGTAAAACCCGTAGGGTGCAAATGGATTTTCAAAAAGAAAACTAATATGAAAGGTAATAGAAATACCTATAAAGAGCGATTAGTTGCTAAAGGTTTCGCAAAAAAATATGGCATTCATTATGATGAAACCTTTTTGCTAGTTTTTATATTTAAGTCTATTAGGATTATGCGTGCTATTACTACATATTATGACTATGAAATTTTTCAAATGAATGTCAAAATTGCCTTCCTGAATGGTAACCTTGTAAAGAACATCTATATGATGCAACCTAATGGTTTTATTCTTACTAGATAGACTAATAAAGTATACAAGCTACAAAAGTCCATTTATAGGCTTAAGTAGATTTCCAAAAGCTACAATTTTCATTCTAATAAAGTTATACAAGATTTTGGTTTTATCAAAAATGAAGATGAGTCATGTATGAATAAAAAGGTTTATGGGAGTGTGATTGTATTTCTAGTATTGTATATCGATGATAGCTTAATTATTAGAAATGACATACCGAACTTACAAATCGATAAAGGCTTGGTTATCCAAGTGTTTCTCCATGAAAGACTTTGGAAAAACAGTTTACATTTTTGGGATTAAAATTTACCAAGATAGAGAACATAAACTGCTTAGCCTAAGTCAAAGTACGTATATAGATAATGTGTTGATGAGATCGTTATGAAGGAATCTGATAAAAGATTTATACCTATGTCCCATATGCTCGACTATAAAATCAATCATGTACATTATGCTATGTACAAGACTTGATGTCTCATGTGCCTTAAGCGTTTGTAGTTGACATTAATCTGATCTAGGTGAAAAACACTAGATGGTTGTCGAAAACATCCTAAAGTACCTGAAAAGGACTAATGATGCTTCTTGGTTTATAGAGGGGATTCTAAATTTACTATTATAAGCTATAGTAATGTCAGTTTCCAAACTGATCGAGATGACTTTAAATCATAATTTGGATTTATTTTTTGTTCAAATGGTTATACAATAAGCTAGAAAAACTCTAAGCAAAGTATAATAGTTGATTCTACAAAAGAGTCTAAGTACAATGTTCTTTTAGAAGCGACAAAAAAGATTGTATAGATAAAAAAGTTCATGACAGAACTTGAAATAGCGTTAAGCATTGTTGAGGCAATTAAGCTTTATTAAGACAATAATGAAACAATTGCTTAAGCAAAGGCACCACTATCTCATTAGAGGCCTAAGCACATTCTTAGACAATATCACTTGATCCAAGAGATTATTCAGTGAGGTGACATACAGATAAAAAGGATTGATACATATGACAATTTAACTGACCTATTAACAAAACCTTTATCATAGTAGAAGCATGACAGACATGTAACAAGATTTGAGATTATATATATGACTAATTGGCTATAGTGCAAGTGAAAGATTATTAGGACAGACGTCCTAGAGCCAATTGATTTGACATTTGTAATTGTAATTTATCTTATTAATTAATAAAATGATTTATAGTTATTCAATTCATATGTTTGTCAATTATATAATTGTGTGAATAACATACCCTTAGAATGGTAGAATTGTGACGAAGGGATCAGATGACTGATCGTGGGAACTCTATGCATATATTAGATAATCATTCTAGAAATTTCCATAATCTTAGCATTGCAATAACTAAGCGCATATATAATAGTGATGTGATTATCATAGTGTTAAGCAACCCCACTGAAAGGTGGTGATAGTTTTCACGTGTTGAAACTATTTACTAATGGCTTGGTATAACACATGAGTGAATGTTATAAGCATGTTCATCGAATTTACCTCACTAGAGGATATCTATATGGTTTAAGACTATCTGACGTATCGTTGTAATAAGGGTATCATAAAGGAAGTGAATGACCATATCATGAGATACATAAAGACTATGATTGATTAATAAATGATTCATCACTTTTGAACATAAGAGAAGATGTCTTATATGCAAATGTTAAAAGACATTAATGGTTGCTTGTATTTATAACCACAGTAAGATGAGGTTGTAGTATAATTTATGTAAGTCATTAATATGTATCAACTTATATTAAGGAACTATTGAGATAGACACACTTCTATATCTTAACCTTGAGAGATATCAGATGATGAAAGAATTGAATTGCATGTAATTATGTTGTTGTATAAGCTCATAGAGATGTTTGCTGACACTTTGTCATCCAAATGGTCATAATGCTTTGCGAAAGGCTAATCTTGGTCTATATCTAAATTCAACCAAATTCAGACATTACAAATTTGATAGAAAGCTTATGGGTCACACGTATTAAGGAGTTGATATGAATCAAGAGGCAAAGATCGTTTGATGATCATCCTATGATCATGGAAAGAGAGAAACGTATAGATATGTTTTGATTGGAATCATTTGGTATGCACTATGCCATGTGGCATCCTACAAATGCACTATATGATTTCAGTTGGACCCACTTAAGAGTCCAACAGAGTAAAGCCAAATGATGGATGCAAGTCAACTAGCTAAATCAACTCATAGGTAAGGTGTTTTAGTTAAACAAAGATTTTTCAAACTCCTTATTTGATAGAAAATTTAAGTTGAGTTGGAATTCTAATTTAATTAGGATTCCTACATATCAAAACTTTTAATAAATTAAGATTCTTAATTTAATAAAAACTTTTGGACACTTTATCACCTATGCAATTAGAGTCCTAACTAACTTAGGATTCATAGACAACTTATAAATAAAAGTGTTTAGTTTGAGTCAAAATTTACATAGCAATTTTGGATACATATATCTTAAACACACATCTCCATGCCTATAATCTTTCTAAGGCAAGCTTCCATTATTGTGATCTAATTTCCAAGATCTAGTCAATAAAAACCCTAGTAGCCTTCTTTTTGAATCGCTTCCCATTTGTGCTTTACATGGATACCAAGACACCACATCAAAAGGGTAGGATAACTATCTTTACATAGCTATCTGAAGTCTTAGGGGAGCCAACAACGCAAGTATAATTTTCAAACATTCTACGTATATTTAACATGTTCATGAATCTATGCATTAAAATAGGTGTCCTGCAAGAGGTTTTAGAATCTTTCATAATTTTTTAAATTGTTAAATCCATTATTCTATCACTTAATGGTGCTCTAAAACCCTACAAACCATTGTAGGAGAATCCACATAATCCAATGATTTTGCTAAAGTGACTTCATTATCCTTAGTTAGGTTAGACAGGGAAATTTTATAACCATTCAAACTAATTACCTTCTTCTTTACCCCATTTGGAATTCTAACATTGTCTTTATGGGTTTTTTTTTTTTTAGTGTTATGGAAAATTTCCTTTTCATTCATTATTTCAGATGAGACAGCTCCCACTTCCATAGAATTACTATTTTCTCCTTTCTCTTTTCTCAAATTCCTTGTTATTCTTGGCTAGAGTTTTAAAACCATTAGAGAGTTCTAGAGAGACACCAGTTATATATGGAACCAGGTGATCATTTTTTGATTTTGGCTCATTTGCTACTTTATCTTTCAACATTAAAATCCTAACTTGACTTATAACTCCTTTGTTTCTAACTTTCTTCTCCTTTTTTTCTACTTGAAAACTTCTTATAGGTTATTTACCCATCATTGCCTCATGATTTTGATTTCCATCACCCTTTGCTATTAATTGAGCTCTCCTATATTCCTCCCTTGTATAGCCAAAACATGAGCAAGTGGAGTATTTTATTGGTTTCCAGTTATAGTCCACTCTAAGTTTAAGTGTTTCTACACTAGGCACGTTTAGGTCAATGAAATCTATAAAACATTCACCAATCCTCATCTTAATGCAAATTCTAGTGAATTCCAATCTTGTTCCTTCCTTAGTTATTAAATTCAAGTACAATAGGCATTCGAGACCACTTGTTACATAGCTTAGTCCTTTGTTCAATCAATACTCTAAAGGAATCCCATAAATCTTCACCAACACTCATACTATCCATTTTCAAATAAAGAAAGGTTGCAACCAAAACATCTAATAGCCCTTTTCTACCACTCTTATCATACCATTTTCATCTCTAAATTTAAATGAGAATAAGCTTTGGCTGAATGAGATAATTTCTAGCAAACCAAAACCACTTTATTTTTTCATTGCTAGCTTTTTAACCATAAAAAAGTAGGTTTTCTACCAAGGATGAAACTAACTACACATTTATCTCATCTCTTAGCACCTTCATTTGCTATACTAGGAGAATGAGAGACTATCACTTTACCACTAGCAGCAAGAGCACAAAGTTTAAAATATTCCAAAGATAATACATTAGAGGATTTAGAGAATAATTTACTCCACAAGGAGGGTAGCTTTGAAGGAGGAAAAACTTGAAGACTGGATGAAATATGCTTGGAAGATACAGGTACATGGCCCTTCAAGGTGGAAAAGAAGAAATGGTCAAACTTGAAAAGGGTTCAACTCTATGCCAAAAAACATAATTTAAAAGAGAGGCTTAGAACAACAAAACCAAGACACAAATAAAGAATCATAAGATCACATGGAGGGAGAATAAAACATGTTACGTAAGGAGCAAAAATGAAACAAAGGATAAGGCACCACTCACACAATACTAGGATGCACTTTTAAATGCCAACAATAGTATAACCCAAAGAAGTAAAGACATTTTCAAATAAACAAATGCACCCAGAGGCAGGATCTTAAAGTAGAAATCAATCTAAGACAACCCCAAGAAATAGTAGACATGAGAAAATTTAAATTCAAATGAAAGATACATTATTGGAGACCAACACCTGACATCATCGAATAGCACAAACAATAACTAAATGAGAACACACTAACCACCAGAAAACAATAACTAAAGGCACCAAGGCAACTAACACACATCATCGAAAACACCTCTCTAGTAAATAATTTAAACATATTAACTAAACTTGAAGACTTCGACTAAGCTAGAACATTGGATAGGTTGAAGCTTCGGATTATTCAAGGTATGAATATGTGTATTTAATGATATACAAATCTAAATCCTTTAAAAAGTTTAGAGAATTCAAGAAAGAAGTAGAGAAACAATTCAGAAAGAACATTAAGGTCTTATGATCAGATTTTGCAGGTTAATATTTGAGTATGAATCTTCAGTTATTTAAAGGAAAATGGAATAATATCCCAATTAGCTCCTTTGTATACAATACAACATAATGGTGTATCAGAAAAAAGGAATTGTTGTACTCTATTGGATATGGTAAGACTTATGGTAAGTTTTACAAACTTACTAATTTTATTATAAGGATATGCCTTACTTTTTGCAACGTATATTCTAAATTTAGCACCATCCAAATCTATCTAAAAAACACCCTATAAGATATGGTATGACAAGCCTCCCAATTTTAATGATTTGAAATAGAGATGCCCAACTTATTTCAAGGTACTTAAAATAGATAAATTAGATGCAAAATCCAAAAATAGTTGGCTTATAAGATATCCTAATGATTATTTAAGATATTACTTCTACTTCCTAGCTAATTAAAAAATTTCAATCATCAGAAATGCATACTTCTTGGAGAAAAAGTTCTTATAAGAAAGTGGTATGGAAAGAGGAGTAGAGTTCAAAGAAGTGTCTGAAGAGTCTTAAATCAAATAGGTTAAGCCAAGAGAATCATCTTAGTAAACCTCTTCATTTGATATACCCATTCTAATTCAAAGATCTTTTCGAGTATTGAGACCTTTGGATTGAGTAGGATTTTGAATCCTTCTAGTAAGAGAAATAGATCAAAGTAATGATCCTAGAAATTATAAAAAAATTATACTGGATACTAATTTAGGCAAATTGTTGGAAGCTATAATTTTGAAATAGAATCCATGCATACTAATCAAGTTTGAACATTTGTTGATCTATTAAAAAGAATAGTTCTTATAGGTTATAAGTGGGTTTTTATGAGAAAGATTAGCAATTATGCAAAGGTAGAGACCTATAAAGTTGAGCTTGTAATGAAAAGTTATACTTTGAGACAAGGGTTGGATTATGAGTAAACCTTTTCACTTGTAGCTATGATTAAATTCATGTGTATAATGCTAGTTATTGTTGCATACCATAATTATGAGATTTGATAGATGAATGTCAAAACAGTGTTTCTCAATGGATTCATTAAGGAAAACATCTATATGAAACAACCTATAAGTTTTTTATTTGCTATTGAAAGACATAAAGAGTGCAAGTTGCTTTAATTTATTTATGAATTAAAACAAGTTTCTAAAAGTTGGAATATCTAATTCGATAATATGATCAAGTCAATTGGTTTTGTAAAGAACCTAGATGAACTTTATGTCTACAAATGGGTTAAGGATCATGTAATAACATTTCTCATATTTTATGTAGACAACATACTATTGATGGGTAATGATATTGGCAGGATGAATGAGGTTAAGATTGGTTACCCAAAACCTTTTCAATGAAAGACTAGGGGATGTGACATATGTCGCTAGAATTCGTATAATAGAGATAGAAGGAGATGGATAATTGGCTTATCCTAGAAATTGTACATAGAAAACTTGTTGAAGAGGTTCAACAAGGAAAAATCAAAGAAAGGTGGAATAGAAGAGTAAAAAGAGAAATGTAGCACTAGGTTTGCCTACTTAATAGATGAAGTTATTTTTGACGAAATAAAGGGTAGAGTTGTTCTAGTTAAGTAGGCTGCTGAAGAAAGGTCTTTGGCTAAGGGAAAAGAAGTTTTTGTCTATAAGAAAGCTAGTGACAAAAGAGTTGCTTATAAGAAGGCCACTCCTAGCATCAAATGGTAAAAACTTAAATCTAAAGGAATTGTTATCAAGGATAATGTTGAACAAGTGTAACAATCGGAAGAGGATGAAGAGGAATCTCCCCAAGTAATGTTGTTTGGTAAGTTTTTAAAATGGATGAGAAAGAGTAAAAAAAAGTTTCAAATAGCAAATGAGTAAGCATCAAAGGAAGAACATGGTTAAAAAGAGAAAGTAATCCCTATTTTCAAAATAAGTCGATGATTAATTTTGGAGCATGAAATATAAGGGGGTTCAACTCCCTCTTAAAATAGAAAGAAATAAAGCTTTTCATGGTTAGGAATAAGTTAGAAATTATGGTTGTGTTAGAGATAAAAGTAAGGGATGAGAATTGTGAGAAGATAAAAAGAACTATTTTGGTGATTGGGACTATATAAAAAATAATGACTTACATCCAAAAGGTCCAATCTAGGTGGCTTGGAATCAAAAAATGTTTCAAGTAAGAAAGAGTAAAAGATCAGTGCAAGCTTTCCATTTGAAGGGTAGAAATCTTTCTATCCAAGAGATTTTTTATGTAACTTTTGTTTATGGTCTAAATGACTATAGTGATAGAAGAAAGTTGTGGGATGAGATTGTGGCTTACTTTAAGACTATCCAAAATCATCTTTGGGTTATTTTAGGTGATTTTAATGATATAAATGAGATGAATGAAAAGAGAAGGGGATTAGATAGGTAGAAACTCACCGTGAAGACCTAAACAATTGTAGCATGCATGCTTATTTGAAGGACCGTAGGTACGTGGGATCTTACTATACTTGGAATAATAAAAGTAAGGAGGATAAAATGATAGCTTGTAAATTGGATAAAATCCTTGTCAATAAAGTTTGGCTTGATAAACAGTTGAACTCCATGGGAATATTCCAACAAAACTCCTTATCTAATCACTGATTATGTGTTTTCCTCGATGGTGACTAAAGGGAGAGAAGAAAGTCCTCCTTTAAGTTTTTTAACCATTGGGTCGATCATTGGAACTTTATGCCATTTGTGGAAAGTGTTTGGAGAGAAGATGTTTAGAGAGACCTTATCCTTAGTTCATAGTTGGGACTTCCTGCGAGGTATTTTTTATGGTGTTTAGTTATTACTGACCTCAATTTGCTTGGTCAGGTACTCTGTGGTGCTTATGTTCAAAGTTACTTTATTAGTGTACTTGTCAATGCGTTGTTAGCAGACTTAGCTTGTTTTATTTTTGTTGCCTTTTAATTGCTATCTCACCGGGGGTATGTATATATCTCCTTAAGAGAAATGTGCCTTTGTGTTGTCGTTTCGACTCCTTTCCTTAGCTTGGGTGTTTGTTCATGGCAAGGCTTTCTTTCCTTAACCTAGGGGTTTGTCTCATGGTAAGGCATTTTTGGTACTAATATATTATTTTAATTATTGAAAACACATTAATGTCTCATTAAGAGCTTTTCTTTGGGATATTCTTTTGTTTTTTTTGTTTCTTGTGGTTTGTTGGTTTTGATGCTTTATGTGTTTTGTTGGTGTCTTTGTGCTATTTTTGTTTTTGCCCTTCTTGGTTACTAACTTTCCCTCGGCTTAGTTAGCTCTCGAGTATGAGGTGTGCATGGTTGGTGTGTTTGATCTTAGCCCGAGGCTTTGTTCGTGGTAAGGCTTTGGCTTTCTTTCCTAACTCGGGGTTTGTCCCATGGTAGGCTCATTTTGGTTATAAATTTTATCTACCAAAAAAAACACACCACGTTTTCCTTTTACCTCTCAATGTTGGTGAATTAAATGGCTCTTTCGCACATTGCCTTTTTTAATAAGCTTGATCAGCTTCTCCTTGCTTGTTGTCTCTATATCGAAGCACATATTATTCTAGTCCTTACAAAATAATATTTTAATTACCAAAAAAAATATACGGTGGCTCCAAAACAAAACTTGCTAATGTTATTTCTCAAGGTGTCCTTATTCCATCTTCTTGAGCAATTAAAAACACAATTTTGTCTAGAATGGGGATATACTACTTAGAACTAAAAGAAATAACACTGTTCCAAATTTCTTAGCTTATTTCACATATGAAGATAAGGTGAACTAGGTTTTCCTTTCCATAGTTGCAAAGATAACATGTGTTTTGTTAAATGATTCCATACCTCAAAACCCCCTCTTTTATGGCCATCCATGTGATTAAAGCATGTCTAAGGTAATGCTCTAAGTTCAAGTCATGCCAAATCACCCTAGTCTTCTTTATTCTAATTTTTTCTCATTGAATATATTAAGAACTTGCCTTGGTGATGTGGGAGCCAAATTGTGGTGTCTCCTCCTTTACTAGTTAGGCGACATAGTAGATTTAATCTCCATCAGCTTCATGGAATTAGTTATAGGCCATTTCCATCTTCTATCCTCAATAATCTCTTTAAACGATCCCGAAGATTAGCAAAACTGGTAGAACATTAGAACTTCTAAGGTAAAGGCTTAGGTTTAAGCCTTTGTTACAATTATCAAACTGTAACACCTTTTCCTAAAAGTACTTCCCAACGAAGGAGAAATGTTACGAATTAATATCTAGAGCGTCTATTTTTTTCTTTTTAAAATACTTTAAAATAAACGCATCACTAAAAGTGTTTAGAAAGTATTCCAAGAAAATTGAAAATTTGGAAGCGAATAAAATATATATATACTTATTTGAAAACTCATCTGAAAGCGTCTGAAAATAGGGAGTAATCATATACAACTACACAATTATCTCAAAAAAGTCAAAAGTCAAAAGTCGATAAGAACATGCTACTGTATGCATGTAATATAAACCAGAGATAACTTGTTCTAGCCGGATCTACCTATGCTGACCTAACCCTGCCTCGCAGCTACCTCGATCACCTGTACCTGTAATCATGAAAGAAAAGGAAGTGAGAGATAAGAACACTTAGTAAGGGGAAAGAATCAAGTAAACTATTATATCAAGTAAACTATCTTCTTTCCTAATCTAACTCACTCTCGGGACTCAACCTCACACTAAGTGTTTTTATCTCTCACTTCCTTTTCTTTCATGATTACAGGTACAGGTGATCGAGGTAGCTGCGAGGCAGGGTTAGGTCAGCATAGGTAGATCCAGCTAGAACAAGTTATCTCTGGTTTATATTACATGCATACAGTAGCATGTTCTTATCGACTTTTGACTTTTGACTTTTTTGAGATAATTGTGTAGTTGTATATGATTACTCCCTATTTTCAGACGCTTTCAGATGAGTTTTCAAATAAGTATATATATATTTTATTCGCTTCCAAATTTTCAATTTTCTTGGAATACTTTCTAAACACTTTTAGTGATGCGTTTATTTTAAAGTATTTTAAAAAGAAAAAAATAGACGCTCTAGATATTAATTCGTAACATTTCTCCTTCGTTGGGAAGTACTTTTAGGAAAAGGTGTTACAGTTTGATAATTGTAACAAAGGCTTAAACCTAAGCCTTTACCTTAGAAGTTCTAATGTTCTACCAGTTTTGCTAATCTTCGGGATCGTTTAAAGAGATTATTGAGGATAGAAGATGGAAATGGCCTATAACTAATTCCATGAAGCTGATGGAGATTAAATCTACTATGTCGCCTAACTAGTAAAGGAGGAGACACCACAATTTGGCTCCCACATCACCAAGGCAAGTTCTTAATATATTCAATGAGAAAAAATTAGAATAAAGAAGACTAGGGTGATTTGGCATGACTTGAACTTAGAGCATTACCTTAGACATGCTTTAATCACATGGATGGCCATAAAAGAGGGGGTTTTGAGGTATGGAATCATTTAACAAAACACATGTTATCTTTGCAACTATGGAAAGGAAAACCTAGTTCACCTTATCTTCATATGTGAAATAAGCTAAGAAATTTGGAACAGTGTTATTTCTTTTAGTTCTAAGTAGTATATCCCCATTCTAGACAAAATTGTGTTTTTAATTGCTCAAGAAGATGGAATAAGGACACCTTGAGAAATAACATTAGCAAGTTTTGTTTTGGAGCCACCGTATATTTTTTTTGGTAATTAAAATATTATTTTGTAAGGACTAGAATAATATGTGCTTCGATATAGAGACAACAAGCAAGGAGAAGCTGATCAAGCTTATTAAAAAAGGCAGTGTGCGAAAGAGCCATTTAATTCACCAACATTGAGAGGTAAAAGGAAAACGTGGTGTGTTTTTTTTGGTAGATAAAATTTATAACCAAAATGAGCCTACCATGGGACAAACCCCGAGTTAGGAAAGAAAGCCAAAGCCTTACCACGAACAAAGCCTCGGGCTAAGATCAAACACACCAACCATGCACACCTCATACTCGAGAGCTAACTAAGCCGAGGGAAAGTTAGTAACCAAGAAGGGCAAAAACAAAAATAGCACAAAGACACCAACAAAACACATAAAGCATCAAAACCAACAAACCACAAGAAACAAAAAAAACAAGCCTAAACAAAGACGAATATTGACACATCTAAATTAAGCGCAATAATATTGTTCTTATAAGATCTTTGAATGTTTGATAAAAAAGAGACTCAAGCACTCACACAATCCCTAATGGTAATGACAATTCTTTCTTTTGAAGACCATCCTTTACTATAGAGCACATTGTTCCTCTCCTTCCAAACATAATACAAGGCAACCCTAAACAAAGCTTGCTTACCAAATGCAAGAGGGAGTCTCTATTCTAACGGACAATAATATTGTTAATTAAAGAAGGCCACGACATATTGGGGGCTGTTAAATAAGCAAAGATCGGCTTCATAGTTCTAAATGGAAGCAAAGAAATGGCATTGGAAGAAGAAATGTTCCAAAGATTCTGGGGTTGAGTTGTATAAGCCACACACATTTTGGGAAATCATGCCAAACCTGTGGAGTTTGTCTTTGGTCATAAATCCATAATGCTTAGCCCCATAAAGAAGAAGTGTTTTTTGAACCAAACAATCTTGTGCCAACTCACTCTCAGCTTGGACTCTTTAATGTTCCTCAAGCCCCTTTAATCAGAGAATTTACCATTAGCATTAGAAACCCACCAAAGGATGTCTTCACCACTTGAAAGGTCTTATATGGGGGTAATCTTGATGTCCAATAAAGCAACTGAATTTGTCACTAGCCAATGCCATCAACCACCTTTGATAATTTCTTTCATTCTAGTATAAATGTAGAGGCTTGCATCATATACCACACAAGAGCCAAACCTAGCCAATAATGAACCCAACGAGTCCATAAGTGAGTATTTTGCCCATCCCCAATCATGATCTTGATATTTTCCTTAACACACCTTTTAAAAAGAACCAATTTCCTTCATGCCCAAGAATAATTCCTATTAGGTTTAATAACCCAAAAGCTCTTATTCCCAACTCTATTATCCCTAACCTAATCTACCCATGAAAAGTTGTTATTGTCGTAAAGAATCTTCCATATGCGTTTGATCATGGCAACTTTGTTCCAAGATTTACTTTTCATGAGTTATAGGCCTTCATTCTTTTTAGGCAAGCAAATGTCATCTAATTGCTAGAGATAGTCTCATCCTCCATGTTTGTACAATACTAATTCATTGAAAAAGCTCTAACCCTTACAAGGGTCTTAATTTCCATAATCAAGGCTACAATATCTTTGGACTTTTGGAAGAAGATTATATTATTTCTTTCCCTCCAAATAAGATACGCAACAACCCCTTAACAAAGTTTGGTCATTCTATGTTTGAGTTTATCCACCTTCAATCTTTAAGCCTAATATAATCTTTCCAAGATATGACCAAATAGTTCAAATTACACCAACTAAGAACCTCCCTCCAAATCCTTCTAGATACAAGGCAAGAGAAGACATGATGATTTAAGGACTCAAGAGGCCTATTGCAAAAAAACACAATCTTGATTAGTAGAAATACCAAACCTCATGAGTTCATCTGTAGTAAGCAATCTCCTTTTCATGGCAACCTAAACAATGGTAGAGTGCTTAGGAATATGGTTCTTACACCACAATAAACTACTCCAAGAAACCGTTTAATGCTTAGTTCTAATTTTGTCCCAAGTTAAATAGGAGATAAAACTTCCAAAACTATAAGCATTCCACCTCACTACATCACTTCCTCTTATTGGAAAGAAGGGTGTTTCCTTTTTAATCTTTATCAACTCCTATGAATTGGCACTTGGCCAATACTAAGTACTTTCCCTAATAATTGTTTTCACTTTTGTCATTTTACCAAGACCAGTGTCATAGATCATTATCTCACATTATTTCTCTACGAGAATGCCAAAGGGATGCCACTTATTATAGAACAAACTTATTCTATTACCATCACCAATAAGGTAATTTATATAATCCTTGGCTATGGTCCTAAGCTTTAGAATACTTCTCTAAGCCAGTAAGTAACTTTGAAAGATATGAACTTGCCAAATAGACTTGTCTTTCAAGTAATGTCGATAAACCCAATTAGCCAATATAGAGTCTTGTTTTGTAGTAACAATGTTTTACAAATGTCTTATCATAGTAGCCTTGTTCTATTCAAAAGTCCTCATTATGTCCAATCCCCCTTCCTTCCAACAAATACACAAGTCTTCCCAAGCAACTCTTGCCTTTGCATTGATCTTTAATAGGCTTGCCCAAAAGAAAGATCTAAGAATTCTTTATATGCTTTTGTGAATGGTAGAATGAAGAATGAAGAGGCTAGCCTAATATACTTGGATGCTAAAAAGAATCGATTTGATCAACATTAAACTCCTCGTATAAGGTAAGAACTTGCTTTTCCAAGAGTTCATATAGCCAAGAATTTTATCCACAAAGGGTTTTGTAATGTACAGTTTTTGTACAAAGAGAAAAGGAAACAAGTATACTTTTTGATAAAGAAGATATGAGGAGATACTAAGATTAAATTGATATGGTGGCAAAGCAAGAATTAAGGAAATTATATATTGGAGGATTATTATCTTTGACCCAAAAAAAAAAAAGATTTTAGGGTTTGATAGATTTTTTTTTTAAATACGGATTTTTTTTTCTAAGGGTACATTATTTGCATACTCATATAATAGACAAACATACGAACTAAATAACTATAAATTTTTTTATTAATTAATTAGATAAATAACAATTAAAAATGTCAAATTAATTGACTTTAGGGCATTTACCCTAACATAAAATGCTCTTAGTCTTATCATCCATATTGTCTCTAGTAAGCTTATTGGCCATGTCTTAAGATAACAGGAATTTGATCAGCTCCCTCAAGTCTTCAAGGTTGACATTTGTTCTATAAGAGCCATTTACCACACTATTGAAAAAGTTGACAAAAGCCTCTTTGACCTTGCCCAAATCATTGGAAAATAATGCATTCTCAACTATAATGCCAGTTATGGAATTAATATTTCTTCTGTCGTTGATTTATTTGAAAAAGTAGGTTGTGTTTTGTTCTCCTTTGAGCCAATGCACCTTAGCTTTCTGTCAAGATAAGGATTATTCTACCCACAAAAGTCTCTAAAACTCATCTTTCATAGCTACTTCCTTCTAAGCAAGATCATCATTAGAAAGGGACTGTTAAATCCAGATTAGATATTGTTTAAAGCCATTCTCACCTCGGTGATCTTATCAAAGATATTACCATAGTCTTTTTTGTTGAGAGCTTTAAGATTGCCCTTTAATCTCTTTAGTTTACTGATAAGTTAGTACATAAGGCTGCCTTCACTTTCTTCTGACCAAGAATCTCTAAAATTGCTTTTGAACCTCTTATAACATGTCCACATATTGAAGAACTTGAAAGGGATTTTTCTTTGCCTCTCATTAGTTGCACTATCCATTAAATAAGAAGAGTGATTCGAGATAGATGAATTGAGAATAAGTTCCCTATGAATCTTAAGTCATCCAAGTTGGTATCTCTATAACAAGCATTTAAATCTTTATTATAAAAGTTGCCTCATTGACTTCTACCATATTTTCATTCCTACATCTCGTAACATTAAAATCACCCACCACCAGCCATGACACATCTTTGATAAAACTAGTAAGATGGATAAGTTTGTCCCACACCAACCTTTTTTCAAAAGTGAGATTAGAGTCATAGATAATAGTGAGTAAAATATTCAACCAATCTTTGTGAAGGCATATGTTATAGTTCGTAAATTAAGGGTTTATATCAATGATGATAACTCTACAAGTCTTAATTGTCCTAACTAATCCATATTCTACCATTGGAAAATATCTAAATTACTCATATTTTCCCAATCATCCTAATAAAATTTACTAACTCTTTCCAAGTTACTACTTTTGACCTTAGTTTCAAGGATGGCCATAAATTCCACTTTATTAGCTGCTACAAACTTCCTAATCTCTCTTTGCTTAATAAGGGAATTAAGACTGTTTATGTTCCAACTAGCAATTATCATTGGGGAAGAGGGATCGAAAAGCCAACCTTCTTTTGCTTAGCCAATTTCTTCCTCTGGTTCTTGCTTAATAAGCCACCTTGATCTTTTTTTAGGTCCACCTCATCTACTTTTAGCTTACTCCTAAACGGCACAATAGATGGTGAAACATTTGCATCCAACTCTTTATCCTTGGTTTGCATCTGCTTACTGCCCATTTTGAAACCTTTACTATTAGCTTGCGTAGGGAAGTCTAGCTTATCTTCAATAAAATGTTGGGTGGCTTGCTTTTCCTTTTCCAATGCTTGATTGGCCGTATGAGAATCCAAAGAAAAAGGGTTGTAGTTTCCTTATCAAGGCCAAGAATTGAAATAGAAGATGCATTCTTATCACAATTATCAATTAACACAACTTTTGGGCATTCATTAACAGTCTTAGTATCGAGAGTAGTAAACTTGTTATTAAGAATAATAGCCTTGGTCACCTAATTTTTCTTACGAGTAAAAGGTTTGCCATTCAATTTAATAATTTTTTTGACAACAACTCTAAATATATTATCATTTAGCTTAGATAATTCACCTGAACTAGTCTTTCTTTAACTTAATGAAACCTTAACGTTAGCTCGAATAACCTTATTTCTTTCTACCTCCATAGCTTCCGTTCTTTTCTTACACTCCCCACTGTTACGTCCAAATGTCATACACACATTACACTTGATTTGTCTCCAAGCATACTCTACCTGAATCTTTACCTTCTTCTCATTTAGAAGGAACAAATTGATTTAGTCCAAGAATTGCTCATTCACACTCATTTCAACAAAAATGCGCATAAATTATAGTCTATTGCCATATTCTGTGACAAAATCCATATAAATGAGACTGTCAAAGACACTAACAACATGGTTAAACCTCTTTGTGTTCTAATAATCTAAAGGAATACCATAAAATTTAACCTAAGTCACCACCCTGTTGATATTCTTTGCCACTATAGAGAGATTCTTTTTCTACCTATGCACAAACAAAGGTTGACCTCTAATTATTCATGTTTCCTTTTCCAAAATTTTCATCATACCTTCCACCTCTTTAAACAGTAGAAGATAGATGCCCATCCCCATAAAGATGACATCCTCTAAGCTAAAGTTGGACCAATTTCAAGTTGCAAGTTTCTTCACTTACAAAAACATAATCCTTCTACCCATAAAGAATTTAACTAGATGACAAAATGTCAGCGAACATCTCTTAAACTTTTATAATATTATAGTTATGTGCAATTCAATCGTTTCATCAACCAACATATCCTAAGGCTAAGACATAAAAATATGTATATCTCAGTAGTTCCTCAGTATAAACTGATACACATTATGACTTACATAGATTTAGCTACAACCTTATCCCACTATAACTATAGATTCAAGTAGTTATGAATGTTATTCATTATTCTCATGTGAGATATTTTCTCCTATGTTCAAGAGTAACAAATCTTTTATTGATCAACCATAGCCTTCATGTATCTCATGCTATAGTCGTTCACTATTTTTATGATACCCTGGTTACGGTGGTATATTGGATAGAGTCAAACCATATTGATCTTTACACGAGACAATCTACCAACCTCTAGTGGTGTTTAAAGCATTTGTTTCATAGACACTAGAGCAACCATCCATATGGATATCCTTTGGTGGGGTCAATCTAATGAGTATGTTTATAACGTGCACCCATGTATTGCACCAAGTATCTACAAATAACTTTGACACATAAAAACTATTATCACTTTCTGTAGGATCACTCAACACTATAATAATTTCATTATCATTACATGTGCCCTTGTTCATTGTAATGTAAAGATTACAGATGTTTCTAAAATGGTTACTTAACGTGTATATAGGGTTCTCACGATCAGTCATCTAATCCTTTTGTCATAGTTTTATTATTCTAATAGCATGTTATTCGCACAACCATATAAAAGGACACATATAAATTGAATAACAATTAGATCCTTTATTAATTAATGAAATGTAAAATTACAATTACAAATGCTAAATCAATTAGCTCTAAGGCATCTACCCTAATAGAAGCATGTAATAATCCTATCGCTTTCGCTAAAGAGGAAAACACAAAAAAACCAGATGGAGAGAGAAGGAAAATGATAGGAGTTTGAATTTGAATTTAGACTACCTTTTACTAGAGAACTTACAATGTAATAACAAAGAAAACATTACAACGGATAAGCAAACCACAGTGATCGAAAGCAAACCCACAACCAGAAGACACCTGAGAATACAAATGCAAATAGAACAAAGGAACCGAACTGCAACCTAATGCATTAAATCAAACCACTAAAGCAAAAATGAATAGAAACAAATATGAGCAAACCAACCAGAGAAAGAAGTAAATGGAACATAACTAAAATCAAGAATTTGTCTACTGATAACTAGTAAGGTCATCGAGGAAGAGGGTTAGCACTTAAAAGGCTATCAACTAGGGATGGTTAATAGGATGGGTCATGGCAAAGGTTGGCTTGGTTTGAGTTTAAATGTTAAAGAGAATATATAACAGTTTTCACTCTTTTAAGAATAAGATTGACTAAAGATAAACTAAGAATAAGGACAAAACTGATCAAAATAAGGTTGTTAGAAACTAATAGGGTCATCAAAGTGAGAGGTTGGTACCAAAAGTGTCACCAACCAAGAAAAAATAGGTGAGAAAGGTTTAGCAAAAAAACAAATAAGCTAGGTTAGGTTAAGTGTAACTTGCATCAACTATCTAGAGAGAAAGGAGAGGAAATTTTAGAGAACACCTTCACTTTTTTCAATTTAGTGCAACATAATATTACTCAAAAGCAATTTTTATATTGGCCAAATTCTGATCAAAATCTCTCATAAGCAACAACATGTTGCCATTATCCGCCTCCTCTTCATCCTTAGCCAAGTCTTCATTCTTATCATCATTATCATCTTTTATTTCTTGATAGGTTTCTTTAATGGCTTGTATCTCTTTAAGTGTCATCACTCTTCGATTGAGGCAATTTGCTTGGAAATGCTCATAACCATGGCACTTGAAGCACTTCCTAACATTTTGGTTTGATCTTACTGGGTGAGATTGTCTTTAGGCTGATCAAATACCTTTTTTTTCCCTTTGTTCCTTAATGATGGCTCAGGTTTAGTATAAGAAGAAGACCATTTGGAAAATAAAGTCCTTTTGGTAAATGTTCTAGTGGTCGGGAGTCTCATGGCCTTTTTTTGTTTTTTATCCTTGATAGCAACTTTACAAATATCACCAAATGAGGACTAAGGTTGTAACTCTACTATATTATTTATATCTTGCCATAAATTACCTAGAAACTGAGCAATGGTTTGCTCTTTTAATTCAGACATTTCACTTCTTATTATAAACTTCTCAAACTTCCTAATGTACTCTTTTACACTATCATCCTCTTGTTTAAATGTATAAAGCTTAAGGTATAACTCTTGCCTATGGTTCTCGGGTAAAAATCTTTTCTTAAGTAATTTTTTAAGTTTTTCCCATGATCTCACTTTATCTTTCCCCTCTTTACTTCTTTGCTTTTTAATATTCTCCCACCATAATGAAGCATAATCTTTGAATTTCAACATGGCCATATTACACTTTTTTTCATCCGAATATCCCTTATACTCAAACTCTTTTTGGATGACATAGAGCCAATTCACAAAGTCATCCAGGGTAAGAGTGGGCATTATCCATCAGTCTCATTCTCCTTCTAATCCCCTCATTGTTACTTGACTCACTAGAGATTCATATCTCCTCTTTATAAAAAGCGAGTGAAGGTGGTTCCTTAGATGGTCTTTAGTGATGGTATGATTGATAGGGAGGAGGTGATGGCGCTTAGGTTTGTTGAGGTGGGTGTCATGTTGGGTTTTGGTTTAGGTCCCTAACAAGCTGTAAGACTTGGGCTAGTTGTTCTCTAAGTTCATTGATTTCTCCTTAGACTTTTTGGTGGCCAAATTGCCAAGGATAGTGTGAGGATGATGATTCATTCCAATGAGACATTTTGTGTTTGTAAGTGTAGGATTTTGGTCTCAGGTTTAGGTGTTGTTTTTCTTTAAGGTGTTTTTAAGGCTTCTAAGGAAGAGTTAAGGTGGTGTTTAGGCCAAATGTGTCATAGTAAGGGAACAGTTGAAGGTGTTTTGGTTAGTGTTTAGATAAGGTTTGAGTACAGTAAGTGGTTTAGAAGAGATATCACACATAAACTTCAACTAATAAGCAAACTTGACCAAGTAATTTCTAGCCACAACAAGTCAAGAACTCACCTTTACAACTAAAGCTCCAATACCAAATGATGCATATATCAAGTACAGATACTTAATTAAGTTTTAAGTGAGTTAAAATGCAAAACTTCCAAGTATGCTTAGCTTAGAAGTTCAACCAACCAAAAGGGAACACATACACAAGCAATGGTTAACTTAAAAAGACCTAAAATGCTTCTGAGGCTTAAAAGATACTCCACCGACCAAGGAACCCACCACCTATCTCCCAATGAAGAGAAAGGATAAAGGCACAAGTATTTTGAAAAATACTTAAGATAACTTTCATTCATGCAAGTCAAATGAGTTACAATGAGTTTTTAGTCTTTATAAGGGCTACAAACTACAAAAAACTAAGCTAAATTTGAATTCAAACAATAATAAAGTAAGGCTCTTTGAGATCTCAACCCAAATAACATTAGATTATGTGACATGCTCAAAAAGGAAAGGGGATAAGTGGTTGCCCAAGGTGTCATCCTTAGCCCTTGCTGAATTGGGTAATTCTTAAGCTTGCTAATTGTCATCTTTGTCTCTTCCACTAAAGCCTCCTTTGACTTGATTGCAATTCCCATGATGAACTAATATGCTACAAATAGAGTTCAGTTACACAAAAATTAAAACATAATTTAATTAGACACACAATTAACTCTATTGGGCCTATGTGCAAGTTTGGATCCAAGTGATCAAATTTCACTTAAATGAAAGACTTGAGCCTATTGAAGCTTGAATGGCCAAATGGTAAAGAGGATAAGCTTGGGCTTGGATTTGCTTGTTGAAGCTTGAAGTGTTGGAACTTGATTATTGAATGTAGGTCAAGTTCTTTTCAATCTTAGGCTAATAAAAGTGTTCCTTGAGCATCTCTTAGGTCTTGTGAATACCAAAGTGACCTGGCAAACTTCCACCATGAGTCTTTCTTATCAATACATCCCATAAAAGCCATATTTGGAACACATAGCCGATTGCACTTGAACAAGAATCCTTTTTGCACCATGTAGTCTCCATGAGCTCTCTTAGAACACTTATTCATGATCTCAATCATCTCATTATTTGTACCATAATGCTCCTTCATAAGTTGAAAGCCCAAGATCCTAGCATCAAGAATGGAAAACAAAGAGTGTCTCCTTAAGAATGCATCAACAACCATATTAACAACACCTTGTTTATAAGATGAAACAAAAGACGATGATTAGAGGAATTATACCCATTTGGCATGTCATGGATTGATCTTGTGTTGTCTGTTGAGGAATCATACCCATTTTAGTATTTTTCACATATCTCTTATTAAAAATTAATATAAGAATTTAAATGTAAAATATTTAATTAACTATTAAACCTAATATAATATAATACATAATTAAAAATTTTCAATTGGAAAAAATGAAAAAAGTAATCAACTTGGATTTCAGACTTCAAATCAAAGTGAATGTTTGTATAAGCGGTAGGGGAGGGAAATCGCAAAATTAAGGTTAGGAATTAAAAAGAAAAAAATATTGTTGGGTTTCTTTTTAAATGGTAGTGATATTTTCGTAAATAATTAAAAATAGAAAGGACAATTTTGTTTTTTAAGTTTAGCCAAAAATTAAAAAATATGCAATCATAAAATACAACGTATAATTTGCGTTTAATATGGAAGGCGTAAAATACATATTTAATATGTTTTGGATTCAAAAATTATTTTGAATGTGTTTAATATGCGAATAATACTGGAACATAAATAATATACGTATTTACTAACTAGGATTATGACCACCTTAGAGGAGCATTTCACCATACTCCTTCATTTTGTTAATGTAATCACTAAAACTAAGATTGTTTTTCTTAGTGGTTTGAAATTTTTGACACGAAGAAGTTAAGATTTGGAGTCTAAAATAAGCTCATTCTCTAATGTTGACCAAATCTCATTAGCAACTTTGCACTTAGAGATTACGCTAAACATGCTCTCAGATATTGATAACACTAACCAACTAACAAGTTGTTTATCTATTTTCAGCCGCACAATATAGTCAAGATTGGTTTGCTTGGTAACAATTGTCTCTTCAGCTGTGACAAGTGTTCTAATTTGGATAAAGGGTGCAGGATAAGCTGAGAGACCTAATAGATGACTCTCTAAATTATGGGCTCTTACGACTAACAGTAGTTGGTACCTCCAAAAGCTAAAATTAGATATATTTAGCTTAGGTGTAATAGCTTGGATATTAGATGAGAAAGTAAACTTATTGATAGAAGAGGGACCAAATTGGCTACCACTAGCGTGAGGACTTAGATTACTGTTTGAAAACTCTTTCATGATTAAATTCAAAATTTAGACTTAAAAACCAACAAAATAGTAGGTTTTCTTCTTTTTTTTTTTTTTTTTTTGGGCTAAGTTAGTATTATTAACAAAGCAAAAGGACCACAAGGGTTCAAAAACAAGCAAGCCAGCTTAATAAAAGTCGGAGAAGAACAGCAAAAATAGATCATTTCTAGGACAAACCTCTAGCTCATGGCAAAAAACCCATAAAACACAGCCCCTTCTTTCCTAATCCATCCAGCTCCTAAAAACAAGATAGAAAAAAAGAGAAAAGACTCAAAAGCTACAGTAGAAGCGACTACAGCAACCTACCCACTCTTTTGTACCTATATAATTTGTACCAAGAAACTTATCAAGCAAATAACTACATCTATACAAGCTAAGTCTAAATTTATACAAGTATAAATTAACCACAGCAAGCAAAAAAAAAAAAAAAATCAGCATATTTGATAACTAAGAACACAACTTGCAGCAGAGCACCATCTGACATGCTGAGGAGAAATGCAAGAACTGTCATAGATTAGGCTTGTAGCAGAGTAACTTCTAGGATGCTAAATGGGAAAATTAAATCTTTGACTCTCTAAGTTGTGCTTGGCATAATCAACCACCAGGCAATACAGGGAGCAATAGGTGAGGCGAAACAAAATGGTAGATTTGATAAGGAAGTAGGCTAATATATCAGAATACAAATTTTTTAATGAATTACCGAATAGTCAAGTAGAAGCAACAACCTAAAAAAAATTCATTCTAACACAAACATGTTGTCAATCAACAGGCACTAACCAGATCAGCTTAATTTTGCAACTAATAAAGTCAAATTTTATCAAAACATAGTTTTTAAGTTGTCTTCTGATTAGCACTAATCAATTATACACAATATACTCTTCACACTATTTTGCACTGCAACACGTGCTACATAAGTATTCAGATCAAAGATCATGTTCAGATTTCAACCAACATGTTTTAGCAAACAATATCATCAAATCAATGTTAATTCGCATAGTTCTAACATATCCATCACACAAGAAGCAGTACCAATATTAATACATTTAAGCTAGCTAGATCAACATATTTCAGCACACATCAACATCAAATCACCTTTGACAAGTAGTTCTAACAAGGACTTAAGTCAACACAAGCAGTCTAACATACAACATCATGTTCAATTTGAAACCTATACTTGAACATAATAGATGTAGCAATTTTAGACTTGATACAAGCAAGGACATCAATCAACAACCAGATTATTAGTGATAAGCAACAAAGACTCAATGAAATACTCATGATCTACAGTTAAACAGAACAGATCTAGAAGCAGAAATAACAATCAAATGTCATATTATTATCAGTAAAGGCAAGAATAGCAATTAACAGTCATGTTATTACCAACAAAATACACATCCACAACAAGATACTCAAGATCTACGATTAAACAAGATAGATCAAGCATTTCTAGGCTCAACACAGTCAAGAACAACAAACAATCGCCAAACTATTATCAATGAAGATAAGGAAATTAACCAAATGTAAGAAAACTAACAAGATGTTTATGATCTAGAAGATTAGGAACAGAGAGTTACCTATCGCACTGCTACACTTGTTCATTTACTATGATAGTCTTACCAGGACACACAACAGTGGTCTCGACTCTGATACCATACAGAGAATCAAATAAATGATAAGAAAGCAATGTTTCAGATCAACAAATACTAGCTAGGGTTTCGAGGAACACACATAGAGAGAGAAAGAGAGCGTTTGAAGTTTTATTAATTTTGCAAAAAGTCACCCAAACAAATATTTTTCGGGTTTATATACAAAGACTTTCTAAAAATTGTAGATTGACCCTTTGACTTTTTTGACATTTATAAATTGCCTTGGGTACAATTTCACTCAAGAACAACACTCTTTGGATGTTTACAACACACTCAATGTTTACCAATAACCTTGAATGAAATTTTTTCACATCAGAGAATGAATATATATATATGAACAGCAAAATGTGAAGACATCTTCAGAAGTTTAAATAGTGCTACCTTAACAAAACATAAAAGTCAAAATTAATATTTACTCTCAAACCTTCAATTAACAAGTTAAAATTTTAAAGAAATTTTATATCATCAGGTTTATATAAAATTTATATTTAGCTTTCACTATTTCTAAAATTTGGCAGAACTTCTTTCAATCATAAAAATCGCTTAAAAACAATTTCATTGCAAAGAATTCTATATACCAAAAAAAAAAAAAAAATTACAATGAGAATCATTCATTTCCCCAATCATAAGATTTCTTACGTTTAACTAAGGATCACATTAGATATATAAACATAAAGGCACTATAATTTAAACCTTTTATTGTAAATTGATTAAACATATATTACAATCATAAATCAACATAATTAGGAACAGTCATTACATTGATAGACATGAATTCAATTACATACTACATATATAAACCTTTCTTCCATATTTTAACTTTGTAAAAAAAAAAAAAGGAATCATTTAAATAAGTTAGGAAGCAAAAGAATTAGGAATACTAATTATAATGTCTAATTCTAATGATACAATGAAACACTACTGATTTGAATCGATAAAAGAAATTGAATATTATTATATACAGTATCATGCCTATAAATGCAGACAACAAAAAGGAAAAGAAATAATTCCAAGGCAATGCTAACTATAAAAGGAAATTTAATTCTAATAATACAAAGTTGAGAACACTTAAGATTATTGATATCTCTAACAGGTACATAGCCTAGCTATATTTATACATAAATGTATTAATTCTAATCTAATTATTGTAAAGATTAAGCAACCAAATTGTTCGAAATAAGTATACTCTTACATTCCAATTTTTTATATTCAATTATGTATCATATTTATATATGTATTCAGTAACATTATAATAAAATTAAAAACGGGAAAAATGTTCTCTTTCTCTTGTTTCTCACCAGTGCCCCATAGAATCAATCTGGTCTTGTGGCTGCAACTGTTTCTGAATGGAAGTTGGGGAGAATGGTAAGGAAAGAGATTGATCAGTTGGCACAAATGGTGGTTGACACATTAGGGGTGTGGAGGAGTATACACTTGCATAAGGTACATTTTGATCTTCTTGTTCATGTTGTTGGTGATTCTGAGGTACTGATCTTTGATCCGATCTTTGTTGCTTGGGAGCATTAAGTTTATCACCTTCAATCTCTCGGTATTTGCTTAGATATAGTTTTAATGGACCGACGTAATTCTCAAACCCTAGGGTGGTGATTGCCCATATAATGTCATCACCATTGATAGTTTTTCGTTTTTCTCGTTGACATTTATCTGATGCTTCACCAGTGACGAAACTTATGAACTCAGAAACACACTCTTGCACGGTTTCTTTTGCATCTTTCGAGATTTTCCCATTTCCAGGAATCACTTTTTTCATTATCCGACCAACGTTTGCAATGGGAAGAAACCTGTCTTGTTCTTTGTTGGTGTGGTGGTGATGATTGTTGCCGTTATTGTTGATGCTACCTGTGCTTTTTACACAAGGGCTTTCTGGGCTGCCTCCACCGGGCCCATGAGACCCATTTCCATTATTGTCCTCTTCCATTAATTCTCTATTTCCCCTCTCGTTGTTTGAGAGATGGGTTTGCGTTTGGAGAGTTAGATTATGAAGGTGAAATTAATAATGAAAAAAATGCCGTATAAATAGGCAAGTGAGATGAAAAGCTAGAAGACTTGGCTCATTTGCATAAAACGACTCCCCGGGACTCGCTCCTTGTATGAAGTAGTTACTTGACTAACTACCCTTTCATATCATCTTGCCACTTGTGTCTTTCTCCTTAACTACTCTCCCTTCACCCAAAAATGGCAGCTTTCTAACATACATGTAACATCATATTGTAATCTAAATTGTCGTACTTGTAACCTCAAACATTGAACTTGCAATGTGAATTCCAATTATTATAACAAAAATGTGATGCCACAGTTGACATTTGCATACAAAAGCGATCTTATAAGCAAATGGGTTTATTTCAATTTCCCCTGAGATATTGCTTAAAATTGGAAATCAAGTACAACAGAGTTTAAAATACGTGTCCTCTACACTTTCAAGAATTCAATTGTAAATCAAAAAATAAATTTGTTTTACAATGATACCACAGCAGGCGCTCAAGTGCTTATCTTGTGATAAAAATAGCCAAATTTTTTTTTAAGTTGGACACCGAGGAATTTAACAAGAGGAAGCACTGGATATGAAAAAAAAAATTTTGAAGGCATGATTTTGACAATAATAACCTACTCAACATGATACACGAAGCCAACATAATTGCAATTAGCAACAGAAACAAAAGAATATATAGTCTCAGCATTTTGGCTCAAGAAATGAAGAGCTGAGAGAGCAGAGCGTGCTTAAGCAAGAGCAAACTTAATATCTTCCCACTGGTTGGGTCGCCACATGGACTTTTGCACACAGAGCAACCCCTCCTTGTCTTTCGAGTAGGTCATGCGAACCTCCCATTTCAGAGATTTAAACAAACTCTCCAATTCATTAATAGTCTCAACATTATCACGGACAACTAGCTTTCCTTCTGGCCTGAGGATACGATCAACCTCAGCAACTACAGCTACTAAATTGCACCTGTGCGATCATTTAACATTCCAGTATCAGAAGACAGCACACAAAAAATGATGCACTGGCGAGTTCTAGCAGTATCACCAGTAAGGAATGAAAGAAAATGTTTCTGTAAATGCTGGTACTAACCTCTTCTTAACCTTGGAGAAAAGATGATCAGCATGAAGAAGATCATATGTTCTAGGATAAGTGTTAAATGACTCACACCAATCATGATATATACCAAAAAGACCTCTTTCATAAATAATTGGGAGTGTATCTGCAGAATCTACTGAGACAACATTTAGGACCCACAAATTGACATCTTTCAGGGCGGCAGCAAATCTGAATGCACAAACACAATATCAGAACAGGGCAAAGGAGGAAAAAGGACATCATAGTTTTTTAAGAGAATCTGCTAAAAACACCCAAACCCTACTGAAAAGAGTTTATGGCTGATGTTACCGCAACATTTGATCCACAGAAGTCGATCATTATTAGTTGAACTAAACACATTACTTGACCAGGCCACTAGCCCATAACAACAAATAATCATACACAAATTATTAAAGGTCAAGTTAAACATGCATTAATCTTTTTTTTTTTTTTCAGAAAGAAAGAAAAAGTAATTAGGCAAGATTGAAGAATTATTTTTCAGAGGATTTCATATTTTCCTAGCATATAAGGCTGATTTTGCTTACCCTCCATAGACAGATCGCATGTCCATGACATTTCTCACAGATGACCAATCTATACCAAGGCCATTTAGATAAGACTTGGACACTACGCGTTTCCATTGTTCAGAATCTGCAATGAAATCTTCAGGTGCAGATTTTCCATAGACCCCAACTTGGGAACTCAGCAGCCAGTATGGGGGTTTCTCTAACCTTGCAGGCCACTGCTCTGGCCACTGTGACCCACGTTCTAATGAATCTACTGGCACCTTATGCATGCAGGCTTGCAGTGGAACATTCCTAAGAACAATAAATCAAATTAGTCTGTAGGACAGCTAAGAGCAATCAATGTCATAGCAAACAATATCACTCTGGAAAATGTAGCAACATTTTTCCAATTTGGCGTCAAGGTAACCTTCCTGTTTCCCAATCCATTGATTTTATTCGGTGTGTAACATAATTTCTTTTTCTCAGTGAAGAAGATTATTACCATGCTGCATTTGGATCATCAGTCTCTGGGCACATTGAAGGCTCTTGTTTTGATCTTTTCTCATAGCACTCATTAGTTGTGGGCTTCTTATATATTGCTATACCCACTCCATTAACTGAATCATTACTGATGGACACAAGTTCCCAGCACATAGCTTTTGTTAGCTCAGACATAGCTGCAAAAAATTTCACAATAATTTGAGTTGTTAGAATCAATGAACCTTTCAAGGAAGATTTGAATATGTTAAGGTAAGAATCATGTACCATTCCAAATCGCAACATCTTCATCAACCTTTCGATAAACAGGAGTAGCAGACCACACAAAGAAACCACCAGGTCTCAACAAACGATTGAGCTCCAAAAGAAGTTTCCCACCTGCATAATGCAACAATTAGAATTAAAAAAAAATGAATGCCAAAACCTTCGTATGAACTTATAACATAGAAATCACTACAGTTTGTAAAGGGAGTTGCTGCTTAGAGACATAAAATATCAAAAAGTGAAACATTAATGTAAATTTCCAGAAAAAGGAGTGCCTTCAGAGATAAATCACAAACTTTAAATGACCTCCATTTCATCTGATTAATACTCTATACCTTCTACATGCCATGGGACTCTGCAACGTGCACAGTGGACTATATCAAAAACTTTGCCTGGGTAGGGAAGTCTCTTTGTTCCCATAACAGCTGATATACCAGGGATTCCCCTTTCAAGTGCAAACTGAACTTGGGCTTCATGTTCATCTTTAGGAGCAAATGACATGGTCAGAACATCTCTATCAAAAAGAAAACCTCCAAAGCTGGCCACCCCACATCCGACATCCAATACAACACGAGAACGTCTTCCCCAGGCAATGTCAGGAACAGTCTGCATAGTGCACATATATTGGTATCAAATCAAACTTGTAAGACAGTGGAGTAGACAGTTTTTAAAGTAAAGAAATGATGGGTGCCCACCCATAAGTCCACATTTACTTATAATAGCCTAGCTATGCTAGTAGATAACAATTAGGAGTATAAATATCAACTGCCAAAGCATTAAGACATGAACATGCACTGGATTATAAACAAGCAACTGAATTTAAGGATCTTCATGCACAAAGCAATTCCTCCCTAACGTAATTTCCTAAAATCTGATTTGAGATTAATATTCTTCTTAGCAGGTAATACCAACACTCACATGGCTTTGCTTACAACTTTCAAATAAAATACTAGAATTATTAATTACATATACTAAAATAGAAAACATTTTTGCTGCATCTAGCTTCCAGTTTGGGTGCACATGCATTCACCAAAAGATATTGAATAGAAGTATATACATGTACCTCAATATATATATAAAAAAAAAACAAATGTAGTCCTTCAGTGAAAAAGAAATAGAAAGGAATGGTGAGAAAACAAGAAGCAATATCAAAGAATCCACCATGCAAAGCCAAATAGATTTGCAAAAGGAGCAAAACCAGCTTATAAAGTAACCAACAGTAATCATTAATTGAATTGCTCACCTCATTTATGAAGTCGATATAATGGAGAGCACCATGCGTAAACTGGGTTCCACCCCCTGGGAAAGTGAGGTACTCCCCATCAACTTTCACCCAATTTTGGTGCCCCTTCACTACCGCAAGTTTGGTATGGGGAACATTATAGTACCAGATCTGTAAAAACGCAACTTAACAATCATCTTAACAAGAAAGGAAAAACACATAAAAACAAAAGGAACATGATTTTTTACCAATATACCTTTTCCCTGCTAGTAGGCCACTTAATAGAACGTCTGTATCCTTCAGGAAGGGGAACAAGGCAGGTGGGGGGTTCTTCAGGGCAGTGCCTCTCTCGGTGTTCATAATGCTTAGTAGATCGAAGACTCTTAATCACTTGAAAGTTGTCAAGGCATGGGATGAAATCAAACCCTGCAGTAGTATTGCAGAGTTTCCAATCATATCCACTTTGATTCTTAGAAGATAACTGAGCTTCCTTTTCATTCTTTGACTCCGTTGCTTGCGTTGACCAGGACCCATTTTGTGTGGCAGTTTCTTTTGAAAGCTCCAGCTGAGCTCCAGAAGGAAATACCTCATTCGAACTCTGGTTTTTCGATTGGTCATCCTCTTTCTTATCATCAGAGATTTTCTCTGACTCCTTGTCTTCATTTTGGTCCACCTTCTCCTGTATCTGGCCATCTATACTTTCTCCATCCTTTTTATCATCAAAGTTCTCCTCTGACTTTGTCTCATTCTCATTTGAATTCTCCTCAGAATTTCTTTCACCAGTATCAGTATTTGTCTCCCCAGATTCTGAATTTTCTTCAGTCTTAGAAGCCCTATCATCCATTTTATTCTCATTATTTTGTGTCTCCATATTCAGTCCATCATCTGAATTAATTTCCTCATCAGACTTCTCTTTGTTTACTTGTGTATTTCCATTATTTTCCTTCTGAACAGAACTATCTCCTTTTGTCACATCCTCAGGCAAATCGCCGGTGTTATCTTCAAACTGCTGAGTATTACTCTCATTGCTCTCCACCACCTGTTCCTTCACCTTACTTTTCTTCTCCTGAGCGGGCACATCTACATTCTGAACTGGTGCTACAGACGAAGACGTCATCATCCAGACTCCAACCAAGCAAAGAGCCACAAACACAACAACAGTCACAGTTGGCCAGTAGCTCGACGAAGATCTCCTATTATCTATCCTACTATATTTCCCTAAAGCCATGATTTCTTTAATTCAAATAAAAAATCCACACCTAAGGATCAAAACAAACCAAAACTCAAATCATCAAACAAAGTCAACCATAAATCAAATTAAACAACATTAGATCACTCCAGTCTACATTAAATCACTAACTCACTTGATATAACAAAACACCCACTTCATTAAATGAACCAAATTCACTCAGATCCATGCTAAATCACTAACCTACTTGAGCTTAAATCAGTAACAAACATCTACTTAATTTTAAACCATTATAAAAAAAAAACCTGTTATGATTGAACGCACAAGTTAATTCTAATTCACTTCCAACATAAATTTATCAAATTGAACTTAGATCTACATCAAAATCAGGTTACTTTTTAAGAAAAAATGAAAATGTTTAAACAGGTTGTTGTACCTTATTATTGAAAGAGCACAGCAGGGGCAGATCTAAGGGGGAGTGGAGCTGAGGCTTTGCGAGGTTTCTACTTCGTGAAAGATATATAGAGGGCGATTTCAGGAAGTGATGATTTAGTTGAATTTAGAAAATAAAATATTTATATTTCTTTTTTCTTTTTTTCCCCTTTTAATTAAATTATGACAGAGACAAAATATGTAAATTATCGCATTTTGCCACGGGTGAAATTCAACAGTGAGCCAAGTTTTAAAAAAACAGCCGTCATGAGAGCAAGAGTTACAACAAATCCTTTCCAAGGTCTAAGCATAGTAAAAATATATAAAAAAAATATTATTTATCAAAATATATATCTCCTAAATTTATTAAAGTATATGCTAAAGAGAGAATAACATAAAAAAAAAAGAGAAATATAATAAAATAAACAATAGTAAATTATTTAAGCAAAGTTTTCTATTTTTACATATTTAAAATAAAATTAAAAAAATATACATATAATTGGTCAAAGGGTATTAAGATATTTATATATTAAACTAATTAATTTTTTAATATTTGTTGAGAATGATCACTTCCCATTTGAATTAATTTTTGTATATTAAACTACGATATCATTTTTTAAGCCAAAAGGTCACATAAAATTCTTTAATTTTCAGAATAAAACATATTAAATAACAAAAATATATTTTGTTATTTTTAATAATTATTAAAATTTTATAAATCTTTCCCCACCCTTGCCCCTTCCTCTCCAAACTTTATTAAACGTATTTTGAATCCTAATTTCTGAAACAAGTATATTAAAATTTAAAATAACCCTTGGCAGACATTTATCTCCAATGACCCTTTAATCACATTAAAATAGTACAATTCCAATTGAGAATCATACTAAAATGGTGTAATTCTTGTCAAAATCATATTGGTCTAATATGATTCAATCAGTTCACACTATATTTGTGTCATTCAATCAGAATTACTCCATATTGATGCTATTTTGGGTCAAAATACACAAGAATCACACCATTTTGATGAAACATTTTCACTAGTCGTTATGCTTAAGTCTATTAATATTATGGTTGTTATAGTTGCATACGATGACTATAAAATCTTTTAGATAGATGTCAAGACTGTTTTCATGAATGATAACCTTGTAGAGGATGTTTATATAGGGCAACCCTGATGGTTTCATTCTTGTTGGATAAGTAGACAAAGTATACAAGTTAGAAAGTCCATTTATAGACTTAAGCATGCTTCGTGAAATTAAAATATTCATTTTGATGAAGTTATTCATGAGTTAAGATTTATAAAAAATGAAGATAAAATGTGTCTATAAGAAGGTCAGAGGAAGTGTGACTGCATTTTTGGTATTATATGTCGATGACATCTTGATTACTAGAAATGACATAACAAACTTGCAATCAGTAAAGACTTGGTTATTTAAGTGTTTCTCCATGAAAAACTTAGAAGAAGCAGTCTACATTCTTGGGATTAAAATTTATCGAGATAAAGAGCATAAACTATTGGGCCTAAGTTAAAATACATACATAAACAAGGTTTTGACTAGATTCTGTATGAAAGAATCTAAGAAAGGATTTTTACCCATATCTCATGGTGTATCTCTTTCCAAAGATATATGTCCTAATACATAATATGAGAGAGATAAGATGAGTAGGATCTCATGTACTTCGGTAATAGGATTAATCATATACACTATATTATATACAAGGATTGATATCTCATATGCCTTGAGAGTTTATAGCAGATATCAATCTGATTCAAATGGTAAACACTTGATAGCTATCAAGAATATCCTAAAGTATCTGAGAAAGACTAAGAATACGTTCTTGGTTTATGGAAGGGAGTCTAATCTCACTGTAAGAGGCTATAATGATGTTAGTTTCCAAAATGATCGAGATGATTACAAATCCTAATCAGGGTTTGTGTTTTTGTTTGAATGTTAGAATAATTAGTTGGAAAAACTCTAAGCAAAGTGCAGTGGTTGATTCTATAATAGAGTCTAAGTATATTGCCTTCTAAGAAGCAATAAAAGAGGTTGTATAGATTAAAAAGTTTGTGACTACATTTGGAGTGATTTCATGTATCACCAAGTTGATTGAGCTCTACTACAATAACAATAAAGCGATTGCTTAGGCAAATGAGTTGCAATCTCATGAGAGATCCGAACACATATTAGACAGCACTATCTAATCTGAGATATTGTACAACAAGGTAACATACCGATAACAAAGATTGGTGCAGATGACAATTTGGTCAACTCTCTAAAAAAGCATTTGTTGTAGTAGAAGCATGAAAGACATGTAGTATGAGAGAGAGATTATTAGGGTAGGTTCCCTAGAACCAATTGAATTGGCATTTATAGGTGTAATTTTCTATTAATTATTAATAAAAGGATTTATTGTTATACAATTCATATATTATCTATTTATATTATTGTATTAATAATATACTCTTAGAATAATAGAACTATGACCAGGGGATTAGACGACTGATTATAAAAACCCTATATACATATTAAGTGTTCATTCTAGAAACATTTGTAATCTTGAAATTGTAATAAATAAAGGCACATGCAATTATGATGGGATTATCATAGTATTGAGTAACCCTATAAAAAATGATGATAGTTCTCATGTATTGAAGCTGTTGTAGACAATTTTATGTAATATATGGGTGCATGTTGTACACGCATTTATTGGACTAACCTGACCGGAGGATATTCATATGAATGGTTGCTCCAATGTCTATGGAATAAATCCTTTGAACACTGTAGGTGCATGTGACTTTTGATTTGAGGTCACTGGACAATCTTATGATTTTTATTATTTGTATTAGATGTTTTTAAATCCTTTGTATGTGTATTATTTGTATTCGATGTTTTTAACTCATGCTTATGATTTTTATTTATATATGTGCAAGAATCCGAGTGCCAATAGAATTTCATCCAAACCCAACTCTATCAACACACGTGTACAGGTGGTGTACTTGTGTGCCACCCAACACACTTTAAACCATGCACAGGTGGACACAAAAATATGCCACCTGATATGTCACATGCATTACACGGTTGGAAAAGACTTGTCTTGTTGTGCCATGTATTTTAATTTTGCATAGTGTCAAATGGCATATGACACTCTACACACTAAGTCAAACTTGGTCAAAGTGTGGTCAACCAAATTCTCTTTGTCCCTAGATACCAAGAATTTCACCAAATGATCCTTACACCTAGGTTCGCATCAAGCCCTATATACAGGTGATCTATAAGCTCTTTATTGAACAGGTAATGTATGAATTCAAATTGAATTTAGATACAAACTTAGATTAGCCTTTAACAAAGCATCATGACCACTTGAACGACAAAATTTTAGTGGACATCTCTTAAGTTTTTGCAACATCATAGTTATGTGCATTTCAATCTTTCTATCAACCAATATCTCTTGAGACTAAGACATAGAAACATGTCTATCTCAGTAGTTCCTCAATATAAGTTGATACATTCTAATAACTTACATAGGTTAGGTTACAACCTTATCCTACAGTGGCCATAGATTCAAGTAGTCTTGAATTTCATTCAATATTCTCTTGTAATATATCTTCTCTTGTGCTCAAGGGTGACGAATCCTTTATTGATCAACCATAGTCTTTATATGTCTAACGACATAGTCGTGCAATACCTTTATGATACCCTAGTTATAGTGGTATTTTGGATAGTGTAAAACCATACTGATCCTTATAAAATATAGTTAAGTGACCTCAAGTCATAAGATCATATGTATCTATGGTGTTCAGAGGATTTATTCTATAGACACTAGGACAATCATCTATACGGATATCCTTTGGTAAGATTAGTCCAATGAACACATTTACAATATGCACCCATATATTACACTAAGTTGTGTATAAATAACTTCGATACATAAGAACTATCACCACCTTCTAGTGGGGTTGTTTAACACTATGATAATCTCATCATCATTACATGTGCGCTTGTCTATTACAATGTCGAGATTACAGAAGTTTTAAGAATGGCTATTTAATATATGTCTAAGGTTCTCATAATCAGTTGTCTGATCTTTTCGTAATAGTTCTACCATTTTAAAGACATATTATTTGCACAATTATATAAAAAGACATATATGAATTGAATAACAATTAAATCCTTTATTAATTAATGAAATAGAATATTACAATTAGAAATGTTCCCTAACAATCTCTTACTTGTACTATAGTCAATCAGTTATATGTCTAATGCTTAATTCTGCTACATATTTATCATGTTTTTGTTGCAGTAGAGGTTTTATCAATGGGTCAACCAAATTGTCATCTATATGAATCCTCTTTATTTATATATCACACGATAAATAATTTCTCAAATCAAGTGATAACGTTTGAGTATATGTTGCTAGTTATCGATGCCCTAAAAACTTTACAGTGGTATCACAACCATCGTTTAGCATATTTTCATGAAAATATATACTTGTTATTAGTTTTGATTGATTTTATATGTTGATTGCATGTAATCAGATTAATTAAAACTGTTAAAATTGGTAAACATGATTTGCAATCATGTTGTTGCACGATTTATTGAGTATCACGTACAATGTAAACTATGTTAAATTGTTGAGTGATGATTCTTGAATTTTGCTTGAGTTTTGTTGATATTTCAGGTTTAAGTTTTGGTTGAAAGCTATAGGTTTTGTGTTGTTGCATAAAATTACCTTTAAATCCTTTTGATTACATGATCTGAGGGTTGCCACTGGTGCGAGTAGGGTTTCGTGTCATATTCCCTTACTTCAATGATTGGCTCATCAAGAACGAGAGTCATTTGGATTTTTCATTGTTGAAAAATCCAAAAAATTGGTTCTAGAAAACTACCATGCATGACTTTATTCTAGTCATGCACAGACGGTACTGGGTGGAATAGCCTTTTCATGAATAGTGCATGACTAAACCATTTCTAGTCCAGTCATGATTGTTTATTGGTGCATGACATGACTCTTTCATGGCTTTAAGCCATGTGTGTGCATATTGTGCATGGTTAGACCAATTTTGGTCTAACTATGCTTTTTTGTGCATGGTACCTCACCCTTGTTGCATTCCGATCATGCCTAAGCCATGACTCTAGTCATGCAACATTTTAGAATTTTGGTGAATTCTAGATGCACGACTGTACTTTACACTTGTACGTCCAATAAAGTTAAAAATTCTAGTTTAGTCTTGTTTGGTTAAATTTAGATTGAATTGAGATTTTCTTGAGCTTTGAGGTTGGATACAATTTTGCAAAACTGTAGGGACTAAAATGTAATTTGACATTAGGGATAATAATAATTAAAAATTTAATTTTTAATTGATATATATATATATATATATATATATATATATAGATGTATGTATGCAAGGTGCCTAGTACACAACCAAAGAACCTTTATGGATGTTTCTTTATTTTATTTTATTTTTGGGTTGTAATTCCTAAATAGAGTATACATGTCCTATCTTTATCTATTTTCTTCTTTTATAATAGGTTCTTTTTATTTTTTTAGAATTTTATAATTTTATAATTAGGGAGCAAACCCATGTAATAATTGAATACTAGAGACAAAAGGACAAATGCGAAGACTTAAGATGAAGATTCGCATAGGTTAACCAGTCAAACTTCTCCTGGCTCGAGAGGCTTGATATTAGATATGGTTGTATGTTAGCACCTTTTTATTTTACATTGTTGAATGTATGTGTAGGTTTTATTTTTAACATGCGACTTAAAATCTAATGAAACTAATTAATAAAACCTTCAATTTAAATATTAAGTCTAAGATTTAATTTATGTCTTCTAACATGATACCTTAATTAGGCCCTTGTTTGTTAGAACCTTGTTCACTAAAGTAAAGGTTACGCTTCTACTAGGTGAAAAATAAGGTGATGGTCATGTTGGGTTTGATTTAACTAATTTACTTTGCTTATTCACTAAAGCGAAGGTAAAGTATGTTAGAGGTATGAGTAAGGAATGCATTTGTTAATGCAAAGAGATGTATAATATCCACCATACTAATATCAAGAGTCATATTTGAGGTCACACGATTTGTTGAGATAACACTTAGTTTAAGTTCGTAGGCCTTTGGTGATTAATTTGAACTTGTCTGCCAAAACAAAAGGGAAAAATTAATGCAATTGGGTTTCGGTCCATTAGGAAGTTCACTGGAACTTCGTGAGTATAATAGTAAGGGCTATTGACTTGAGGAAAATAGTAAGAGCGTTTTAATTATTAAATATGTAAATAAAATAAATATTAATAATTAAATAAAATTGCTAATTCTTTTATCAGTAAAATGCAGATCATTAAATCACCATGTCAAACTCAATGTATAAATTTCTTCTCAAAAAAGAAAATAGGCTCACTAGAAGCAACTTTACTAATTGGTACAAAAATCTTCGAATTATTCGGTGTCAAGAGAAAAGGCTATATATCCTTAAAGGGTTATTGCCCCATGAGCTTGGCCTCAATGCCACTCAAGAGCAAAATGATACTTTTAATAAATATCTTTATGACTTTGTGGAAGTTCAGTGTCTCATGTGTCTCATGTTAACTTCCATATCACTTGAGCTTAAAAAACATGTAGAAATGGATGGGCAGTCTATACTTAAATGATATGAGGTGTCAAGTATGTTGTGTAATTGCAAACTCTCTGAGAAAGGACAAGTTAGCCTTCATGTGGTCAAGATGATTAGCTACTTTGAGCTGTTGGTGAGTTTAGGTTTCATCATAAATAGTGAGCTTGCCATTGACCTAGTATTGAAATCTTTCCCTAAATTATGGCTAATTTCATTATGAATTTTAACCTAAACGAAAAAGAGAAAACCTTTGAGGAGTTGTTCTGTATGCTCAAACAGGCTAAACAAGAAGTACGAAAGGTAGCTTCAACTAATGTACTTGTAGTTAAAGCCCAAACATCAAAAGTTAAAGCCAAAGGCAAAGGTTATGTCAAGGCTAAGCTCAAGCCTAGTATGAAAAAGTAACCTGATACTACTACTTAACCTATAGGTGGTGTGCAAAAAGGAAAGGTTATTTGTTTCTACTATGCAAGTTAGACCACTAAATGAGACATTACAAGGCCTTTCTAGAGAATAAGAAGAAGTAGGCAACTAAAGCCTCTACTTCTGGTATATTTGTCACTGAGATAAACTATTTTCTTTGTTCATCCTAGGTTGCAAACACAAGATGTGGTTTTGATGTGCAGAGATTGTGCAGAATAGATTGCTCGCCAATTGAGAAGTTGACCTATGTGTTGGAAATGGAGCATATGCTGCTCATTAGCCGTAGGAGTTTATTATCTTAGGTTGCCCACTAAGCTAATTTTGGAATTAAAACATTGTTATTATGCACATTTTATTTCTAGAAACTTCTATACCTTAGTTTTTTTTTTTAATTTTTGCATTGTAATTCATATCTCATTACTGAGTAATATTAAGAGGTTTCCTCTATCTAATAGAGTTTAAACGTAGAAGAAGGTAAACAATATATTTTATGCTACTATAGATTCATGTATATTTTTACAAATTTTTTTTATTAGTTTGAAATATTATTTTGCAAACAAGTTATACTCAGGTTGACATGAAACCAATCCGAATTGATCAAACTATCCAAAAATTTTAAACAAAATATTGCATAACATCATAACAATAAAAGAATCTCCAATGTACAATATTTTTTCGTTTGACAGAAAGAGTTTTAATTCATAAAATCTCTATTTCCTAATTTAAATCAACAAAAAAATAAGAGTCGTATCAGCAAACACTGAATCTACGTGATCTTAAGAAATGTATAAAACTATTTGTAGTTTTTTTTTTTGTGGTGTATTATAAGTACTACTAATTTAAATTTATTATGTTTGGTGTGTTATATTCATATACTTGTTAGGGTCAGTTTAGTTTGAGTAATTTTTTATTTTTAAAAATGAAATATTACCACAAAATAGGTTACCTAAAAGATTATTGGGTATAAATTATTACTATATTTGATAAAATTTGGTAAAAATTGATAAATATAAATAATTATTGTATTTGGTTGGAGATAATAAAAGAATACTAAAATATTATTTTACTTAAATGTTTTTGTGTATAATTATTCTAAAATATTTTTCATATTACTTGTTATATTAATTTAAAATGAAAGTATTCTGGTCATAAAAAATCAACAAGTGAGAATACAGTTTTAATAAAATTAAGATTACTTTGGTAATACTTTAATACCTAAGATAAATATAATAATCAGATTATTCTTTATATTATGTATCACGTAACTACTAATAATAGAAAATTATTTAAATTTATTATTACTTAAAAATCAAATAAAGTAATGTATGTAATAAAAAATAAATTATCAGAATAACTTTTGTATCCCTCCAACTAGACTCATGCTTAATAGTTTTAATATTTATGAGTCATATTCATTATATAGATTGAAAAATTAAATTTTTTAAACATTTGACAAGTTGTTAATCATGTTAGTTATCAATTACATTTTTAAAAATTGAAATTATAAACTTATTTGAGTTTTTAGATATGATTTTTTTTTTTATCCTGACAATTGATCGTATAAAAAGTCAATAAGCAAACTATTAATATTAAATTGAAATAGAGCAATTTTTAACAAAAAGTTGTTTCATGTCAAAATATTTTTTTGTGTATTATTTTATAACAAATTACGTTTTTCCTTGATATTTGACAAAATGTATTATTTCGTAACAAATCATATCAATATATGTTGTGTTTTGACACAACACATAGTTTGGATTAATAAGCATTGGGTCAAATCAACCTAAAAATATTTTGATTCAATTTAGGGTTAAAATTTTTTTACATGAATCTATTTTGGGTTAGGTTAGGTTTTTAGAGTCTTTGACCCAAAATTTAAATTGACACAATACAAACACAATCCAATGATATGAATTGTCAAGTCTACTTGAGTAGTACTGTGCAAAAGTAATGTATACAAATAATGATATGTCACCAAGTGATTAGATATTATTTTTTCTCTAATTTAAAATTATTTAATCATATGGTAATATATCATTATTTATTAAATTGTTTATGCATATAGTTTAATGTTATGGCAGTAACAATTATAATTGCTGAAATAATTAATGAAATATTAAATTAATTTCATCATTGTTGTGTTGCATTTATGTTATGTTGGATTCAATTAGAATGAAGAAATTATGTATACTTAGTATTAATTTATATTAATGGTAATGTGTTACTATATAACAAAACTATATGCACAAATAATATAAACAAATTTGAATTAAAATGATGATATATCACTATGTGATTAGATATTGTTTTATCCCTAATTCAAATCACACAATCACATAGTAACATGTCTCGTTTGTGCATAGTTTATGTTCATTGTTTATATACATAGTGCTACTGATTACTTTATGATTGAAAGATTTTAAAATAAGGATAAAATAACACACAATCATGTGATGATACATTATCATTAATGCTCAAATTGATATTTGTTAAAACTATATATAAATATATATATATATATATATATATATATATATATATATATAAAAGTTTAGTTGGGTGAATTTATATTTGATTTAAGTATAATTTATGTTAGTTTATATATTGGATAACAATAACTCACATCGTCATTAAATTGTAGTTAATAGTTTGTTGAATGATTGTATTAGTGTACAAAGTAATCATTTCACCTGAGATGTTATGGTTAGATTTGATACGAATGCGCGAGATTCATGTGATGCATAAATATAGGGCTAACCATATTTCATACAAAAAGTTATATTGGTCATGTGTTATTTGTATATGGAGATGAATGATGATCAAGATGGAATTTGTTGACTCAAAAAGTATTAGGTTCTAAATATTTACTTATTTGACTTGGATCTGAGTTCTAGAGTTAACTTTAATAAATACTAAAAATCAAAATCTTTAGCCAAAGTATAATGTAAGTCATACGAAAGGGCATTCATGATGACATGTTCCAAAAATTTCAATCTGTGATTCGTATATAATCGAAATTAGGGCTTTGATGATTCATGAGTCTAAAATCAATCTATATTGGACAACGAAATGTTATTACCTACACGAAATGTACAATTTGAGGTATTAGGTTCAATGGAGTATTTTTTCATCATAATTTAGGGGTTATGACACATTGTTAGATATTTACTATAGTCGTTGAGTTTCCATATACATTTTTAGATCGTATGAAAAGAGCCTCATAGTTATGTCACAGTTACTATAAAGTGTCACACCAATAAATCAAGTTTTTAAGATAGAGAATTAGTTATCCAGGGTTGGTTAGCACCTTTTGAAGAATAATAAAAATTGTATAAAGTACTGTATAGGTGCAAAGATAACATTTTAAAATTTATGATGTTAGTGAGATGAAATTAGGGTGGTCAGCATTCTAAATTCAAATTAAGAATTCAATGGGTTAAAATAGAATTTCAAAATTGCGTATTGGGCCAGCATTCTAAAAGATGGTTTTTAGTTCATTTTGAGCTAGCTAATATCATTTTTAAGCCTTTCTTTCTCTCATAAAAGAAAAAAAACTCTCTCCTTTCTCTTTAAACCTCTTGGCCAAGGGAGGATTTTTTGCTTGGTGGTATAATCTTTTAGAGGTCTTGCAAGTGAAAAACTTTATCCATCATCCTATATCAATATATGATGCAAAGGAAGACGTAAAATGGCTTAACCTTCTTTCATGTTCTTCCTACATGCTTTGATTCTTGGTTTTTTTCTACGTGCTTATTGGTTTTGCATCTCTTTTCTTCATCTACTCTTTCAAATGGTATCATAGATTGTATAGCTCTATGCATGTTGATTTTTAAGCCAAAAATATGTTTATTGTACATAAGAGTTTGTATATTTATCACATGTATGCATGCATGTTAAGGATTTGCCTTAGAGTCATTTTTTTAAGGCATGTTCTCTTCTTGAACCTCACGACTGGACTGTTTTAGCTAGGTTTTCATTTTTGTTTCATGTTATAGTGTCTTTAAAATGAAAAACATGTGATATATGACATCTATATGATGAAATGTTCATAGGATGTATGTGAATGTGCTTGTTTTTTAACATGCATGTGCATTTTGGCGTTGATGATCTAATAATAGACTAAACCTTGGGTGGAAATAAGTCTTTAGGAAATTGAAATTTTTACCCTCATTTGGGCTCACGTATACATTTATATCATATTTGTTACACTCTAAACATTTTTACCACTTTATATGATAGGATGTCTAAATTGCCCTTATCTTCAATCTTAAGAAACCAAAACAAAGTTTACAGTATTACTTGTTTTTAATGCATTGTAGAGAGAGAACATGTATATATTTAGTATCAATATTTGAAATAAGATTTATATATATGTGTTAGATAAGATCAAGTGAATTTAAATTTGTTGAGTTTAAATTTTATAGATTAAATGTACAAAAATTGTAAACTCAGTTGATCTTATCTGTCAAAATTTTGGTTAGCGTCAATCTCATATTAAAGCAGCACATGAAAAGATAATCTAATAGATCACCCATGAAGAGCATGCACTGAAGTACTTGGTGTTAAATATGTAAAGAATACATCAATATATATATCCCAAGAATCAAAACAAAAATGAATTGAATATTCACGTGAGCTTGGAGGGAATAATTTTAAAATTTTTAGAAGCTTACAAGGAATAACTTGACTTGCAGAGGAGAGATAATGCAATGATTTGTACAATAGTTTCACGTGAAGTAAAATTTCATTTTTAGCACACACACACACACACACACACACACACACACACACACACACACACACACACACATATATATATATATATATATATATATATATATATATATATATATATATATATATTCATTCATCTTTTGCACAACTATTTTAAACATACCATAAAAGAGAGATCTATATTTAGCACAGATTTGTATGAAAAAAATTCGGTGAACAATCAGCCGACGAAACTTGTTAGATTTGTAGAGGCAAAATAATGACAGGATAATAGGTGAGATTTTCTTATAAAACATAAGTATAAATATATTGTATCGTATCAAAATTAATTTAATTTGAATTCCGCGTAAATCAGTTTAATTTAATTCTATCGGAATTTAATTAAGTAAATCAAAATATTGCAATTTTAACAATATTGTTAATTAGCCAATTGTTGTAATTTTAAAAATAAAAAAAATGTCAGAAAACTGATTTTAACTGGGAAGGTTAATTTGGGGGGGCGGGTTGGCGATGCAAATTTGGGGGTTGGCTTAATGCTTCAACCCCTTTAGTCAGCTTTACATAAAGAGGTTGGTGTCAACCTCTTTATTTTGGCTTTATGGGAGTTGGCGACAGCAACCCCCAAATTAAATTTTTTATTTAAATAAAGTCTATACCTTTTTTTTTTTGCTTTATTTAATTTTTATTTAAATAAATATATATATTTTGTTAGAAATATTTTTTTGTTAAAATAAATAATATTTTGTTAAATAATAAATTTTTCTTGTTAGTTATTCAATATCTACTTTGCGTATGAACTGTGATATATAAATAAATATATATTTTTTTATTTGGTTAGAGTAAATATTATTTTTTAAAAATAAATATTATTTCGTTAAATAATAAATTTATTTAAGTATCCAGCATGTAAAGAAATACAGACAATAGTTTTATTCGAATGTTATATTAGTTAATGTTAACCATGTTATTATAATAATGATAATCGAGTTTGATTGATTTTTGATTGATAATGATTGTCTTTAATTAATCTTTCATTAATTACATTAATGAATTAATATATTTTTTAGGCATTTACAACCAACTACCAAGAGGGGGCATACAAATTCCATGATGTGTATAGATTCCGAGTGCATATGTCGCTTCGGACAACGATGGACATTGTGACTATACTTAGGAATAAACTAACATTTACTTAGAGAGCTATTTTTCGGATAACCTGTTTTGGACACTTTTTAGATTTGGCGGAGCCACGGTTTAATGTTGTTTTCATACAATTAATGTTACTTCAGATGATTAACTGCAGAAACCCAGAAAAAGAAATGTGGTTTAGAATAAATGGTGTTGAGTTTTGCTTCAGCCCTGTAGAGTTTATGCTAGTCAATGGTTTGATTTTCAAGGAGGACATCGATGTGTCCAATTATGTTGATTGCCTAGGGACACCTTGACTGAGAGAGGAATACTTTCCTCGTATTCATAGGTTGTTGTCCCATGAGGAGATCAAGCAAGTAGTCGACAATCAAATATGGGGAGGCAATGACAATGATGCAGTGAAGTTCACAGTACTGTACTTTGTGTTCATAGGATTATTAGGGGTGGACAATAGAACAAGAATACCTGATAATTTTTTGTATTTAGCGGACAATTTAGATACATTTAGTCGGTACCTATGGGGGACGATTACATGAAATAAAACAATTGAATCGATGCAGAAAGATATCCATAACAAATATCAATATTATGTTGAACACTACTCGCCCTACAAAAGTCCGCTTCCACTTGTTAGTTATAATATTTTGGGATACCCGATTGTTTTCTAAGTAAGTATCGTATAATGAATAAAGTTAACATTCATCTTGGCAATTGTTAATACTACCCATAAATATTGTACATTTTACAATATTAGATTTACGAGACGATTCATAATTTATCACCTCATATTTGTCTGAAAGCAAATGATCAAATCCCTCGTATCCTGAAGTGGAAGACAAATGCAATATCGACTTAGGATAACATATCGAAACTTTGGAACGCTCCTCCAATAAGTTGCTCGTTAGTTGATTTATGTTTTATTATTCACTCCATCATTTCATTTATTTTTATAAATTTTCTTCATGTTTTAGGAAGGGATTATAGCTACATTGCATCTGATTGAGACTGAATGTAACTCTGAGTGGTACATCCAAGCTCTAGAGTTTATGGGAGAACAGGTTTCATCGACATCATTAGATGATGAGTCCACAGATTTTGACGATGATGATAATACCTAGTTGATTCATCTTGTTCCCTTTTAGACAGCATCTCAAGGATCTTCACGGTCTTCAACTGCTAGGCCACAAGTCCCTTTTGTCCCTATGGCATCCTTACCAGTACAAGATTTCCCTCCTCAAGTTTCTAGGACATCTCGTGTTAGATAAACATCTCCTCTACGGGGTTCATCCTCTTGTACTGTATACTCACGAGAGTCATATAGGTCATCTGCTAGTATACACATATCCCCTTCACAGATGTTTATCTCTTATGCTTCCCATCCTTGAGAGTACTAGAGGGACGAGCCCATAAGACACTCAGTTCATCGGACATCATACAGTAGTGTCTCGTATGATCATCTTCAATAGATTTTAATGGAACATGGAAGAGGCATCAGTTCTTAGATGCAGTAACAGTTAAACTAACACGCTGTCGTGATACACAGGGAATGGGAGCAACAAGCATTAGTGTTTCATAGGGAGCTACAAGAGTAGTGACAACATTGATGTTCCATGGAAAGATACAAGACCAATGGCAACAACAAATATCAATGTTTCGTAGGGAGATACAAGAGCAATGACAATAGCAAACATCAATGTTTCAAAGGGAGATGCAGGAACTCCAATCCTCATTAAATAATTGAATGACAAGACTTGAGGATTCCTATGTTCAAACATCGGGATTAGTAGAAGTTACTATCAACTATACTTTTTTTTTTCTCAATTAGTTATTTTATGAAATAATGATAACCATAAATTTTTTTTCAGTTAGATAACTCATCAAACGATGATGTTCAGTAAGAAGAATAGAACCAATCGACAACTACTCAAAAGCTAATGAAAACAAAAAAAACGTCAGCATTTGGTCGTGTGCTACGAAAAGGAAAATAGTTGGTCAGTCCATTCACATATCCAATGTAGACCAAAAAGAACAAACAACCCATACTTAATAATTATCTTATTGACTCACAATTGGCTGGGGACTACAATGAGTTCTTACTATGGTATCGCTATGCATCAGATACTGATAATCGTCATGTCTTCCTTAGGTGACTAACTGGAACGACATCCTATGTAAGCAAACCCTTGTAAGCCCAAATTGTTAATCAGGGTCAATGGTTAGAAAACACGGTGTGCACCATTCCTTTGTATTTGTTCATATTGGGTAACACTGTCAACTTATAGTTTTGCTTATTTGTATATACAGCACATCGAAGCCTTCATAGTAATATTTCGCAAATCTTTTCCAGATAGTAACTAGACGACTGTTTAGACCTATTTGGTAGCATTTCCCCCACAGTGCTATAATGAGTTCAAAAGGTTGGGTGCAAATATAAAGTGGTCGTCATTTTTCCTAGATCAAATTAATAACATCTCACGTCTACAATCCGTCGAATTCTTTTAGCTATGGAGCAGTGTTAACAAGGTTGTTTATAACTGTAAGTCGTTTATAGTATACAGTTATTGGTAACTATACTTATTTCTCTTCATTGGTTGGCAGGTATTCATTTCCTTGAACATCGACAACCAACAGTGGGTGTGTGGCATATTGGATATTAACGATTGGAAGTTGTATGTATACGACTCTATTCAATATACCACTAGCTTAGAGAGGATGAAAACATTGATGATGCCATATAGGACACTGATACACCTAATAAAGGTGAGTAATTATTATGCATCAAAGGGAATTCAACCGCCAGATACTCTACCAAAGTTACAATATAGGTGTGTTCCTGACGTCCCAAAACAAGATGTAGCAAATGAGGACTGTGGCATTTTTTCACTTATGTTTATGCAATACCTTACATGAGAGCATCCATTCAATTTCACATTGAAACATTTTAAAAGACTAAAAATGCGCATAACCACTACCATATTCCATGAGAAGGCCCTCAGTAAGTATCTAGGGTTTATGTTTTGTTTATATGTTATCAAACCTTACTTAATTCGTCATACTTATTAAATTCAATTGGCTGGTGAAAATGTAGGTTTCGAGGATTTCAATTAAGGCATGGCACATGAATTGGATTTCATTTTGTTATTGCTTCAATGGTGTATTTTATTATTGTTTCAGTGATGTCTTTGCATTTATTAATCATAATTCCTTTTGAATGATTTATTAACGCTTATTCATGAAATGAAACAAATTAATAAAACATGTTAATATAAAATACATAATATGATATAATAAACAGGCCAAAGGATTATTTCCTACCCAAGGATTGTTGTTTTTCTAAGTATCCCCATTTAACTTTGAAAATCCTAAATACCCACCCATGAGTAGTTAAATTTAACGGAACTTTAACCCCTTAAAATTTTATCACTTTTCCCCCCCTAAACCTTAAAAACTAAAAGTTTTTTTCCTAATCTAAGTTTTAAAAAATGATAGTTTTCCCCTACGGTTTGGTTTTCAGATCTCCGACGTCAAATCTGACGTCGTTATCAGCCGTTTATCCCTCCCAAAGCTTTCTCTCCCTCTGACGGTCTCTTTCGACCTATTAGATATCCGATCAATGTCGAATGAGGCTTAGACTTCTTTTCCCTTTGGCAATCTCTCTCTACCCATTTAGACGTCTATTCGACATCAATCTTCTTTTGAAAGACGGCAGGAGACAAAAAGTTTCATCCGGGAAAACGAAACTCTTTGTTTTTCAGAAGAAGATTGACACCGAACGGACGTCCAAATGGATGGAGAAAGACCACCAAAGGGAGATGAAGCTTCAAAAGGGATAGACGACTAGCAATGTTGTTGAATTTGGCACCGGAGATTTGGAAACCAAACCCTAGGGGGAAACTGCCATTTTTTAAAACTTTGGTTGGGTGAAAACTTTTAGTTTTCAAAGTTTAGGGGAGGAAAAGGAGATTATATTTTAGTTTATTTTTAATATTATAGATAAAATGATAATTTCACTCTTACTACCGTTAAATTTAACTACTCATAGGTGAGTATTTGTGATTTTCAAAGTTAAAAGGGGGATACTTAGGGAAACAACAATCCTTGGGTGGGAAATAGTCCTTTAGCCTAATAAAAAATCAAATATATACATAAAATGAACATCAACAAATAACTGTCGTGGTAATTCTATTATGCTGATTTGATCCATCGTCATTGTGTACATGCAAGATCCTAAACATAAAAAATTAATACATTAAAATCTATTGAAAAATCCAATAAATAAATTATGAAAAATTAAACATGCAATATATACACAATTAAAATTACAATATCAGATGCAATCATAAAATTAATCATGATTACCTATTCAGTCGTATAGGTTACACTGTGAGTTTGACGACCTCATCGTTGTCTCCTAATTGATGTGCAAGACGAGCCAACCATGGGCATTGGAGCTGGACTTGGACACTTTAAGCTAGTATGGTTAGGTTGATGACATTTGTTGTAGTTTGGTTATCAAACTTCTTCTTCTTGTGAAGGTATTCTTGCATGGTTGGAAGGATGACTAGACCTTTGTTGTTCTATCATTGGAGGATAAATCGCAGGCATATTTGATGGTGCCCAAGTCGATTAATCCCCTAATGGATTAATATCTTCTTCATACACCCTACGTAAATATTTAGTAGAGTAATATGTATGACCTAACTGACATAATCTAATAGGTTATTATATCTTGCAATAGCTGCAGCATGTGCACATAGAATTTAGAAAAGTTAGAATTTCCCACAATCACACGTTCGATATAGAAGATTCATAATGAACACCTGTTGTTGTGAATCATGAACTTCATATTGTTAGAGGTTGATTTAACAACCATATTGGCAGATTTGAACACATATCAAGCAAGTTTGTCTTCAACCCATGGTGTTAATGGGTGAGATCTCTCACCTGTAAAAAACAACTAATAAATGAAATGAAAACAAAAACATCATTAAAATTTAAGTCATATGTACTAGTCATGTTTCGCCTATTAAAAACTAATGTTATATCGTGCTCCGAAGAAACTCAACTAATATGGTGATAGGCAAAGCACGAGCTGTTTGTGTCAAGCCATTGAAAGACTTAGTAATATTGGTCATCATAATATTGTACCGCCATCCTCCAAAGTGGGCATGCACCCATTTTTCATACCTAATGTCAGTCAAATAGGCTGTTGTAGCAGGATTTACTTAGGTAATTCTACTTATAGCAGCTTGAAAGTCCCTTACCCAATATGCCTTAGTAGCTTTCCAAAATAATCTTTCAATATGTTTAGTTTTTTTAAACTGCGAATGTATGTTACCCTTTTATATGATAATTACAAAACTAATGGTTGACATAAGGCATTATGTTCGCGACTGATGTAATTATTGAATGATGGCAATTAGAAATAATGGCCAAAGCCGGCAAATCACCAATGCACATGTGAAAGTATGTCAAAAAATGTGTCCATGTATCTATTCCCTCTTTGTGCCCAATACCGAATGTGAGAGGATAAATTTGATTATTACCATCCTTCGCAACAACAATGAAAAGAGACCAAAGATACTTTTTCTTTAAGTGTGAAGTATCAATGCATATCACTGGGTGACAAAATTGTTGGAACCCTCTTATTGAATAACCCATACACATGAAGAAAATCTTGAACCTATTTTTTGGGTTGATATCAATACATGTCATGGTTCTTAGGTTCTTAAGTTTCAAATTATGACAATACTCATATAATAGACCAAAAGACTTTTCCAGAGATCCTCGTAATGCATTTATTGCATATGTTTTGGTATGTCATGCTTACGTGTAGGATATGTCAATTTTGTACCTATTTGTCATATCTGAAATAATTTTCTTCGATCAATAAATGCGATCAACTACAAACATTGACTTAAGTATATTCCTTAACGATTTTGCACCAATTTGTTTATAGTGCGACAATATTTGATCCCAAGAACAAGTGTGTGTCTCGTCCATATGTCGTAAGACCCAATAGTCTCCATCTTGCTTTCTTATTGCTCGTGTCTGCCATTTACATTGTGGGTGTACACATATAAGCTCATAGCGTGTATTATCAGAGTGACTAACCTTCTATTGAATTCTTGTCTCTAAGGCATATGTTCAAAAAAATGCTTTTAATTCTGCCTTCGAATTATAAAAACCCATCACTTGTAAATGGTTAGCCCTTTGTATTGCTCGATTACTAATACTTGTATTTTCAATATCAACTATAGGCTTAAGAACCCATTAAAATGGATTTGGAATATGGATGTGACTTGGATATGCTCTAATATTTATAAAGTCATGACTTCTCCTGCTACATTCAACCCCCTAATTACAAGCATCACTTTGACTTTTGCTAATGTCTTGGCTCGAAATACCATACATGTCCTTATCAAACCCTGAGAATTCATCATCATCATCATCATTCTCATTATCTTCTACTTCATAATCCTCATTCATATCATCATCAACCCCATAATTCCCACCAAACTCTTGGAAACTTTGTAGATGTGCCCATTTATCTGTCAAATAATTTTCCTTTTCTTCCTTATGAACATCTTCGACTTGTTGATTGTCCCTTCCGCCAATTGGACACCCGGTAACATAAAGTTTATGGTATTCTTGTGAACTCCTTACTACAACCATCAAAAACTCCATATCATCATCATCTACGATCTCTATTGGACTCACATCACCTAGGATAAATACACGTACATTTGATTGACTTTGATCAAGTCTTAGAAGATAGCTTATTCTCATAATGAATCCTTCAAAATTAACACTTGTGTCAATACACATCTCTCTCTCATTCCCACCAACATATCTTGTCACATTGTCATCACATTCAATCCACTAGCCTCCGTAGTGAATTTTAAATGTAGTCTTTTCCATTTTGACTAGGAATAACCCTAAAAACATAAAAACACTAATGTCTAGGCAATGTTTATATACTATGGACAGTAACCATCGATGAACAATAACTTTCGAAAAAAACAATAATTTTCAAAAACATTCCATACTTAAATTTTTGTATTCTATAACCATCAATACAACATTAAATAATTAAAATAACATGAAATAACAGCATTAAACAACATAAAATTGAGCAGAATGGAAGAAGAAAAAACAATGCTAAGGGTTGGCCCGCCAAAGGGTTGGTGTCGCTAACCCATTTTTGGTCTAGAAATTTTCCAAAAATATATTTTTATATTTTATAATTATCAGTATAATATTAAACAACATTATAACAACTTTAAACAATAAAAATTGAATGAAATAACAATATTAAACAATATGAAATTGAGTGGAATGGAAGAAAGTGTGAAAAATATCAGTTCGAGTGTTGGTGAAGCCAACCCTTGCCGCGAAAAGGTTAGCGAGGTTGGTGACACACGTTCTTCGTCTGAAAATTTTTCAAACCAGAATTTTTATATTTTTTAACCATCAATACAACATTAAGTAACATTATAATAATTTTTAAACAATAAAAACAACATGAAATAACAATATTAAACAATTTAATAATATGAAATCACAATAAAATTTAATTTCACAAGAAGTCATGAACATGAATCTACCATACATTATTTGATTTTCAATTATTCATAAAGAAAACATATAACATATGAGCTTGAATCAAAACTGACCTGAATGTGGTGATTTTATTGTGAAATCTTTTCAACAAATGTTAATTCTCTAAATAAATCTATCAATTTTCGTCTCTCCTCCCTTGTGTCCAATTTGAATAATTTATAATAGCTTTCTCACAGGTTTTATTGTTCAGTCATATGTGATCTCTGTTGAAGAAGTGTTTTTCTTATGCTATAGAGATTCCTTCCTCATTGGAATGTTGAAGAAAAATATTCTCTCTTTTTGCATACAGGAGTTACATTAAGGGGGTATTTTAGAAAAATAAAATATTGTTATGGTATTTTTGTTTAGGCTTTAAGATAAGTGCTATATATATATGCATGGTTAAAAAAAGGATAAAAATTTCAATCTCTAAGTCTCTTCGGCCTTTATAGAAAAAAACCATTAAAAAAAAGATGAAGTAACTTGTCAATAATACATTTAATAAAACGATAAATATAATTTAAACATATAAAGCTATACTATGACTGACAGTATGATTTAAAAGTGTAATTAAAACATGTTAGCCTCAATAATCTAGTGTATTCCGATTAGTTTATCTTTAATTTTTGTTATCAAAGGTAATTAAGTTAAATAACATTCTTTTATGACTTTAATTCATCTTTAAATAAAATATTTACATTTTAGAAATTAAAAAAATAAAGAAGGTTTTATTAGAAAGGATGATAAATATATATCCCAGATTTCACATCCTAATCAACGTTTCACTTTATGAACATTATTATATTATTTAGGTGCTTATTCAATGCATTCCCATTGTTTATATAATTCAATGTCACATGTGAAGGGGATAAAATACAGAAAAAAAAATTTGGATAAAGCAAATTTTTAAAGGTTATTCCGAAGGAATATTTAAAATTATGATTATATGGTAGACCAAATCATGAAATGATTCATTGAAATAAGATTACCTAATAATATATAATAATCAAATTTGTAAATGAGTGGGCATTTAGATAACGAGACACATGTTATAGTTGCATCATTTAATTAGAGGTTTCATTTAATATTCATTTACCAAGATACTAATTTTAAAGATGTTTATGAACCCCTTTATATATCCTAAACTCTAGCAATACCCTTAAAATTTTCAAATATTAAAAAGTCTGTTATTATTAATTTTTAGATCTTAAGAAAGAAGGATAATATGTTAATATTTACTAGCTTGTTGGGAGTATTTTCGTTGTTCTAAAACTTCAGGGGACTATGTGAGAGATTTAGTAAGATACTATTTTTAAAATCAATGACCTTTACCGTCAGTTTCATGCAACGCACTGTACGCACATTCCCGATATAAACAGATTGCCTTTCAGTTTCGGGCGCTAGTGCATTAATTCATTGTTCTGCTCTCAGGAAGCAAAAAACTTTATTTTTCTTTGTTTTTCGGATCTAACATTTCCAGATTCTTAATTATTTAACAGCCCCTCAGCGTTGGTTTTCCGCATAGTTTAGGTTCTATTGTTTCCCTTTCGTTCCCTTTTCGTTATTCATTGTCTCACATTGTTCCTGTTTTTCTTGAATTTGGTTTAACAAGGGTGGGCCTGAAGTGGTGTTTTAGTTTTATGTAATTTTGTTGATATTTTTCTTTTTTTAAATCAATTTTTATGCTGGAATATGGGTTTTTTTTTTTTATTATTTATTGTTGTTCTAAAGTTTTTGATTTATAAGACTTTTGGGAAATATTTAGAAGTTGTAAGATACGGCTTTCAATGAATTGTTGATATTCAATTTGGTATTGGATGGACTGTTTCAATAAATTTGTTTAAACTTTTTGTGAAAGATTGTTTTTTTCTCATGCATGCATATAAAAATGGGTTGTGGCCGATGTAATTGAAAAGTTTAGATTGAGTGAATGCTTTGGATTATGTATTTTTTGTTTTTTGTATTGGAATGGATGAGTTTAAGCTTTTATGATTGGTGTTTGGGATGGCTTCTTACTGTTAAAGGGACTTGTCTTATGTGAAGTAATTGCGTGAAAAGGAGGGGATGTAGCTGCGTGAGGCAATCATGTAGAACGGTTTTGGAAATTAGGGGTTTTTACATCTTAAATTGTCAGTCCAATTGTATTTTTTGCTGCTTTAGCAAGGGTACTGTATTTCTGTAGGATTTTATGCTGTTCTTTTCTATATTGTGTGCTTATCGGGCTAGAAATATGCTATCTTGGTTTTGTTAGTTTTATTTATTTATCTTTTCTATCTGTGTTGAATGCTACAGATTAGTTTTTCAACATGCAGCAGAGGCTCATGAATGAGTTCATTTTCTGAAAGAAGCTGATGATCCTTGCAGACAAATTAAACTTAAATGAGAATGAAGATGCATTAGATCTGACCAAGAGTCTGTTGTTTTGTAGTTTAAGCAGAGATGAAAGGAGGAAATAATTATAGAATGAGAGGAAGACATCTTTCTCTCACGCTAATTACACTTCTTTTTACAACCATTTTTATTTGGGTTTGCGAAAAAAATCCTTTTGTTACAACTGTACTGCCAGTCCAAGATCAGTTTACGTGGTCTTCATCAGGTTTGTTTCTGGATCAACTGCCTACATGAATATGTATTTTCATATCTTTGTCCTTTTCTTTTCACTGAATAATAAATTTAAGGCAAAGAAAAGAGTCGGTGAAAAGTTTACTGGGAAAAACTATATAGTACCTAAGGCAATTGCAAAATTTGAAACCTTGATGTTGGGTGATGGGATCTATGAATGTTACCACAGAATTGTGCTTCTCTTTCCTGCAACTTCTTTTTTCTTTTCTGTGGCTTAGCATTTGATGAAGAAGCTGGAAATCATTCCTTTCAATCTATAAGGCCAAAGGAGCATATGCAAGGAAAAATTTCTGAATCAATAACTGAAGAAGAAACAAAAGAACCTGGTGTAAAGAATTTAGACAGGCAATTAACAAATTTTACAACCTCGTATATTCCAGAGAGGAAAGAAACTGATGGGGAAGGGATGTTTTCAACCAAGAAGAAAGGTAGTGTCTCATTCTCATGCCGTTGCAAATTCTGCTACTTGTGCTGTGTTAATTTTTTAAGCTCTCTTGTACACGATTGCAATCTGTGTTTTAATTGTTTTCCCCTGGACTTATGATTGTAATGACTTGCTTCATGATTGAGGTTAGTGTGAGCGAAACAGAGTAATTTAAAAGAGTTTGCTTATATGTGGCATTTTCACTGTCAACTCCCTTTAGTTTGTTTCTCATATAAATTATTGAAGGGGAGCAATGGTACATGTGCCATACTCATGTAACTATATTTAATACCAAAAATGGTGAGACCCCGGTTTCCACGTGGTTATTTATAGTTTGCCTTAAGAGATAGAATGTGGAAACTGGTAACTTCTGCAGCCTTCAAAAAAAATGTGGATTTTTTGTTTGCTTTACTATTTAGGTCCATTATAGTGTCTTCATGAAAAGATGAATAGAATTTGATTAACCAGTCGTACAATTTTTTTGTAATTCTTGAAGGATAATGGTACATTTCCTTAGGATCTTCCTCATTGTCCATTACATGCAATTGCTTCTTACAAATTGATGGTTTGTCTGCTTAATAGTTTAAGCCTTCAGCTGTTTATTTGCTAACAACCATTAGTGTAAATTTGCAACCTACCCATAGTATACTTTGGCTTAAATAGTTACCTAGTGTAGATTTTTAAGATAATAGAAGCCTTTCTCAAAACTCAGTACTTTCAGAAAGAAAAAGAAGATATATTTATGTTTATGTTAGGACTAGTGAAACAAATATGCAGTTATGAAACACTCAAGGGCAATTATGAAGTATGGATGGGCAGTTATGAAATGGGCAAATATAAAAGAGAGATTGAAGAAGGAGAGGGGAAGAAAATTTGAGTTTGGGCAATCATTGGTAGTGGGCAGTCTTAGGGCTGATTGGGGAGGCTTCTGGTTCTGGCACCTCCAATGGCCAAAATTGGAAGGCCTCGGCTCCTCGAATTGTCTATTTATCCTTGTAAATACCTTTTTATCAATAAAATCATTTGTGTTGTTTGCTGTGTTTTTGGTTAAGACTGGCGGGGTTCCTAATAGTTTATATTTTTCTTGTTTCACTTTTTTTACGAAATTATAAGAAAGAGAAAATAATAAAATGCTATCTTTTGTATCTTCTGGACCTCAGATGTGTCTTTTCTGGAGTTTCAGCTTTTTGGTACAATAGAAAGAACAATAAATGCAAGAGATGCAGGAGGTAGAAAATTTAGTTCGACAGTCAAATAATTAGCCCTCAACAAGGTGAGGGAGGAGAATTTTGAAATGAAGGCATATTTATAAGAGAAGTTTAAAAAATATTGTTCTTTATATCTTATATTAATGCCTAACTGTCAAAACTGTCTAATTTTTGAAGAATCTTTTGTGGATCTAGCTATTTATCTTAATATTTTAAATGGTTGTATTTCTAAGGATGTGTGGCTTTTCACTTTGCAGTATGTAACTATGCCAAGGGTAGTTGGGTTTCCGACAGCAGGCGTCCTTTGTATCCCGGGTTTGGATGTAAACAGTGGTTATCAGAAATGTGGGCGTGTCGATTGACCCAACGTAAAGAGTTTTCTTATGAGAGATATCGCTGGCAGCCAAAAGATTGTGAAATGCCAGAATTTGAACGATCTGCATTTTTGCAAAGGTTGGCCTCTATAATTGATTGTTGTTATTCTTCTGCTTCTGTTTGCTTCTTATCTTTCATGGCCTCAATGGCATCATTCATATGTTTTTTTGATCACAAATCCTCCATAGCTAGCTGTTTCTATTGAATTTCAATCATATGATATTGTCATTAGAAGCAAAATGTATGTTTAGATGATTGTTTCTCTGAATATAGCTTGTGAACTTTAGGATGAAGGACAAAACAATTGCATTTGTAGGGGATTCTTTGGGCAGGCAGCAATTCCAATCTATGATGTGTATGGCCACTGGTGGACAAATGATCCAAGAAGTTGAAGATGTCGGAAGGGAATATGGTCTTGTCAAACTACGTGGACATGCTCGTCCTGATGGCTGGGCTTATCGTTTCCTTGCGACCAATACCACCATTTTATATTATTGGTCATCAACACTTGCTGACTTGGTGCCACTTAACAATTCAGACCCCAAGTCTGATGTTGCCATGCATTTAGACCGTCCACCAGCTTTCATGAGTAAATACCTCCATCGGTTTGATGTTTTAGTTCTCAATTCAGGACATCACTGGAACAGAGGGAAACTTAGAGCTAACCGATGGGTTGTATATGTGAATGGAAAACCTAATGAAGATAAAAGACTTGCAAACCTGGAGAGTGCCAAGAATTTTACGGCTTACAGTGTGGCTATGTGGCTTGACTCTCAGCTTCCATTCCATCCTCGACTTAAAGCATTCTTTCGGACAATCTCTCCAAGACATTTCCGCAATGGGGACTGGAATACTGGTGGTAGCTGTGATAATACCACCCCTTTAACCAGAGGAAACAAAGTTAAGCAAGATAGATCAAGTGATGAAATTGTTGAAGCTGCCATTAAGGGTACAAAAATAAAACTTCTGGATATAACTGCTCTTTCAGAACTGAGAGATGAGGGTCACATATCCCATTACAGTATCAAGGCAAACCAAGGCATTAATGATTGCTTGCATTGGTGCCTACCTGGAATTCCAGACACATGGAATGAACTCCTTGCCGCACAGGTGTAGTTCCTGCATTATATCTGTTGGTAAGACATTAACGAATATGAACTCTATGATTCAATTAGGTGAAAATCAACCTGTTTTTGATAGTCAATAATTATTTACACAAGTCAGCTTTCTTGTTGATTGTAGAATAGTAAAGAACCTTTCTTCTAATTCATTTCATATATTTGAAACAGCAAGTAGAACTCTAAAAGTTTCAGCTCTACCTGTAGTCGCTCAAATTCTAGCAGTCATTTGGTTTCTATTGTTTGCGTTTTGACTTCAGTCTAATCACATGCCAAATTCCACGAAAAGTAATTAGACAGCTAAATAGGAAAAAAACGTGTATAATTCACTTGCAGAAGTCAATTATAATTTAAATCTCTTGCTTTAATTTTCTCATTTGCCATCGATAGTTTCTTTGCAAGCAAGTTTCAGATTCTTGTACACATAAAATAATGACAATACTAATCATCTTTAATAATAGAAAAATAAATTGTCCTATTGATTTGAAAAAGTGTATATATGATCTAGTATCATTTTGAAAAAAAATCACAAAATAAATTTATACATATAATATTTTAGATTGTTAACTTTAGGGGTGTGTGAATATGTTCCCTCTCAACAGAATTAATTTTTATTTGTTATTCAAGTTCTAATGTTTCAAAAATTTTATTTATGAAGACTATAAATAGCATTCTCCAACTTTTCATTTTTTTTCATATTTTTAAATATTCAAATTCTATATCATGAAACACAGTTGAGTCATAGGAATTTTTCTATCAATATAGTTATTGAATTTGGTAGAAAATGGAAAGGGAAAAGCAAAAGGAAAAAAGGATTGTAAGATTGGCATTCAATCCTAATAAAATTAAAAAAAAAAAAATCCTATAGTAAAATAAATGGAACAATTACAGAAAAGTATAAAGATTTGAAAAAAATCAATTTAAAAAAATAATAAATTAAAAGAATATAACATTAATAATCTTGTATGTTGCGTGCATATTGTTACAATCCGCTTGTTTTGAACATGTCATAGGATGTCCCAACAGAGTAAACACACACAGCCCAGGTGTTTCTATCCTGAAAAAATTCATTATGGATAAAAAAAAAATAATAACTGATATTATTCACATATTCGAATTGATACAGTAGCTAACATATATAAAAATAATAATTCCTAACTAATTCCTTATATACAAGGCTAAATAGGTGACCACCTTCCTAAAACTATGTTACAATAAAAAAAGGAAAATACATTATTGATTTATAAAATTAATCTTATCTCTCAATTTCAAAATATCTCATGGTCTGAATAAACAATTCAAAATATCTGTAATTGGTCTTAGTCATTAATCTAGAATATCCACACTTCAAGAGCCTTACTTAAGCCGATTATAACTGAAGTAAATCATGAAGTGCTAAAAGAGGATATTCACATGTTGGATGCCTCCCTCAAGCTGATGCTACCAATGGCTTGCAAAATGACTCAAAATTATTCATGTCTGAGTCCCTTCGTAAATATATAAGATAATTGTCGATGAGAAGACACATATGGAAGACTAAGTAACTTGCCTACACCTTTTCCTTGATGAAGTGACAATCCAAGCCAATGTTTTTAGTTCTTTTATGGAACATTGAATTGGATGTAATGTGCATAGTTGACTTATTATCACAAAACAAACTTATAGGTCGTGGAACTTCTATAAACAAATCTTTAAGGATAGAAGTTAACCACACAACTTCTTTGGTTGTTTTTGCCATAGCCTAGTATTCAGTTTTTGTAGATGATAATGATACTATGGGTTGTTTCTTGGATCATCAAGTCAAAGGAGCAATTCCAAGAAAAGTTACAAAGCCTACCATTGGTTTTCTAGTGGTTGAACATGTTATCCAATCTGCATCAGAGTATGCTCTTAAAACCATCTCATTGGCTTTAAGGTAAAAAATTCCCTTGATCTGGTGCCTTGCTAATGTAGCGAATCATCTGTTTTGGCATGTCGATGTAAGGTTGTCTTGGACTCTTCAAAAATTGACTTAGCAAATAGATTTCATTTGACAAATCAGATTGAGTCAATGTCAAGTACAAAAGTCTTCCAAATAGTCTTCTATAACTCCATGCATCTTTAAGCAACTCTCTAACATCTTCAGAAAGTCCATCTTGTTGAGGAATAGGTGTTTCTGCACATTTCACATTCTCCATCTTCAACAATTATATCCTTGACATATTTTTGCTAACTTAGGTGTATTCCCTTTTTGGTCCTCTTAACTTCTCGGCCAAGAAAATAACTCAATGGTCCTAAATCATTAATATGAAAACAACCTTGCAAATGATTCTTGAATTATGCACAATGTTCTTTGTTATCTCTAACAACAATTAAATCATCTACATACACAAATACCATAATCCTACTATGCTCTTTGGTCATGGTAAAAGGTGAATAATCTAAAATGCTTTGTTTGAAACCATAAGACAATGAAGCTTCAGAAAGCTTACCAAACTATTGCTTGGAGGCCTGTTTGAGTCCATATAAGGACTTTTGAAGTTTACAAACAACTCCCTTATCATTGATGCATCATCCTTGTGGCACTTTTATAAAAACTTGTTTATCTAAATTTCCATTAAGGAATGCATTGTTAACATCAAGTTGATACAATTCTCATCCTTTGATTGCAACCACTATAATAAGATACTTAACAGTTGCAAATTTTGCTACTAGAGTGGATGTTTCATTGTAATAGAGTCCTTTCACCTGACTTTACCCTCTTGTAACAAGTCTGACCTTATATCTTTCCACTCACTACAACAAAAAGAGTATTTGGTGGTTTTTTTTTTTTTTGTGATATTTGATAAAATACCACTAAATACCACTAGAAATCATGAGAAGTCAAAAAATTAATGACATATTGTGGCATTTTAAATAATTGACATTATAAAAATATTAAGTGGCATTTCTTTTAGGGAAATTAACTTAAATACCCATAAAAAAAAAACAAAAATACCCATCTTTATCAATACAAAGCAAAAATACTAAAGTTATGTGAATTGATGAAAACGTCCTTATATAAAGAAATAAAATGAATGCATGATTTCCTTGAAATCACTATTCAAATTCGGGTAAAATTTTCTTTTCTCATGGAGCTTCCACAAGGTGCATCAGATTGACTTTTCTCTAATGGTTTTTCTAGTTTTTCGATAATGAAAATGACAAAAGAGGTTAGTATATCGTCCCTTTTCATGTTTTAATCATTTTGGTATTAAAATTTTATCGATTGAATGAAGATTTTAGATGTTTTTAGTTAGAATTTTCAGTTTTGAACATTTGATTTTGTGGGTCAATTCTTGTTTTTTTTTTTGATAAATTGATTGAGGGATATTGTGTTAAAGTAAGTGTAGATTTGTTTTTCGTTGAAATACTACTTAGAAAAATGAAATTTTGGTCGGAAAATATGTATTTTAAGGGTTAGTGCTCCACCTCAGGGAATTTTGAGGTCCACGAGGTGGATAATCTTCCCCTTGGGTGGAGCGAGGTCTTAGGTAATCTCAAAGGGAAGAGGGAAATTCCAATTTCCTAAAAAATAACCATTTTGAGAAACCTTGGAAAAGTTCATAGGATAGGGAAAAATTTTTAAATTTTAAACAGTAAAACTTAGAGAACTCAGGGGAGGGGGAAAATTATAAGTTTTTAAACAGTATTAATATTTAAGGAGACAAATCACGATTTCAAGGGCAAATTAATATTTTTTCTATTCTATGGTTTTTTCATGTGTAGTTTTCAAATTTTATATCATCTTTTTGTTTTAGGGTATTTTGACATGTAATTTTTAAATTTTAAGTCAATTTTTTCAATTTTTCCCAATCTAGAGTTTTTTAACGTATAGTTTTCAAATTTTAAGTTTGATTTTTTGTTTTTCCTATTCTAAAGTTTTTTAGCATGTAGTTTTCAAATTTTAGGTTCATTTTTAAAATTTTTTCCATTATAAAGGTTTTTTGATATGTAGTTTTTGAATTTTAAGTATTGTAAAAATTTTTCCTATTCCAAGGGTTTGTTTATGTGTAGTTTTTTAATTTCAAATTTGTTTTTTCAATTTTTTCCATTCCAAGGGTTTTTTGACATGTAGGATTCAAATTTGAGGTTTATTTTTTTTCAAATTATTATATAAATTGATAGATTATAGATATGCATTTCATATTGATTTCAAATTTTATGTCTGTATTTCTGAAATTCTTATCAAATTTGTTGTGATAATAATTTTTTTTTACTAAAAGTTTTCCAAAAAATAAAACATAAGGACCCAAGGGGAGAATTAAGAATCCTTAACATGGCGTGACATTTCTAGGTATAGGTGACATTGCACGTGCAACAAAATACTATATATCCAAGATAAAATTCACATTGACACAACAACAGTTGGGCATTTCCTTCACTTTCGAGACACGAGATTCAGTGGAGTGTTGGTACACTCTTTCTTGTTACCACAGTTGTATCGAGGTGATTTGAGAAATCAGCTTTGGTTATAGATTAATGAGGTTAGCATGAGGTTCAACCTATTCGAGTTTACACTTATTACTAGGTAACACTTCAGTTAGTCTACTGGGATAGGGATATATATTTCATAAGGTGTCAGAGATAGGATTCATAACACCATTTCCAAAGAAGTCAGAAGGTGAAATACAAAGATTTGGAGTGAGTTTTTGCAACGAGGTCATGGGGGGATGATGATATCAATGCAGTTGAATTGACCCTTTTGTATTGTCGTCATATAGTGTTACTAGAGAACAACAAACCAAAAAAGGTATCTTTGGAGTATCTCCAATTGATTGATCACTTAGACGGATTCAATTCTTACCTGTGAGATGTACAGGTATGGGATATGACCTACTAATCCATGTGTCAAATGACTGAAAAGATATGCTGTAGTTAGATAAAAGATTTGCATAATACAATATCTACAAGTTTTCAATCGCATTCCAAGTAAGTGTATAATTATGACTAATTTTTATTGATTGCTAGAAAAAAAATATTAATTACGGTTATCATTGATGGAATTTAAACATTGATGTTGACATTGCAGTTTTGGATATATGAGATAATAGACACCCTATATAATTGGGTGGATTTAGTTGATGTTGAGGTGTTTCCAAACATGTGTAGGTAGCAGACGAGAGAAATCCCTAGATGAAGCCATTTGAGAATTATATTCTTCGGTGATAAAGTCTCTAATTGTTAATTGATTAGTTGACTGATTAATTAATTAATTCAAAAATATTTATTCATATATTAATAAGAGAATTTGTAGTTATTTAGTTCATATGTTTGTCTATTATATGATTGTGCGAATAACATACTTTTAGAATAGTAAAACTATGACAAAAGGATTAAACGACTGATCATGTAAGCCCTATGCACACAATAAGAGGTTATTCTAGAAATATCCATAATCTTGACATTACAATAACCAAGTGCATATATAATGTTGACGGGATTATCATAATGTTAAGCGACCTCACCAAAAGGCGGCAAAAATTCTCATGTGTCAAAGCTAGTTGTTGATGGCATGTGTAACACATGGGTGCACATTGTATACATGTTCTTTAGACTAACCCTACTAGAAGATATTTATATGGATAGTTGCTCCAATGTCTATGGAACAAATCTTCTAAACACCATGAGTGCATATGATCTTTTAACTTAAGGTTGTTAGACCGTCTTGTGTAAGGATTTGTATAGTGTGACACTATCCAACATATTGTTGTAATAATGGTATCATAAAAGTATTGACTGACCATATCATAAGATGCATGAAGGCTATATTGATCAATAAAGAATTCGTCACTCTTGAGCACAAGTAAAGATATCTCATATGCGAATGCTGAAAGACAATCATGACTACTTAAATGTGAGGCCACAAAAGGATAAGATTGTAATCTAATCCATATAAGTCATTAATATATATCAGCTTATATCAAGGAACTACTGAGATAATAGACTTCTATGTCTCAGTCTCGAGAGATATCGGTTAAGGAAATGATGGAATTGTACATAACTGTGATATTGTAAAAGCTTATAGAGATATTCGCTGACACTTTATCATCTGGGTAACTATGACGCTTTGCTAAAAACCAATCTTGGTCTGTATTTGGAATTGATATGAATTTAAATACTACTAGTTTAATAAAGAGCTTATAGGTCACACGTATTAAAGGGTTAATACAAACCAAGAGACAATCGTTTGACAATAATCTATAATCATGGAAAGAGAGAAACGTATAGATGTGTTTTGACTGGAATCATTTCGTGTGTACGATGCTATGTGGCATCGTGCAAATACATTGCATGGTTTCGGTTGGACCCACTTAGGAGTCCAACTAAGTAAGGTTAAATGATGGATGCGAGTCAATTAGATGAGTTAACTCATAGGTAATGTGTTTTAATTAAATTAGGATTCTTCAGAGTCTTTGTTTGATAGAAAGTTTAGGTTAAGTTGGAATCCTAATTTCATTAGGATTCTTATACATTAAAACTTTCAATAAATTAAATTTCTTAATTTAATAATAACTCTTGGACACCTTATCACTTAATTAGTTAGAATCTTAACTAACTTAGGATTCATGTACACCTTATAAATAAAAGTGTTTAGTTTGAGTGAAAATTTTTTTTACAATAAGCCAACACATACATCCCAAACACATATCTTCACACCTAGAACCTTTCTGATGCAAGCTTCCATTGTCGTGACCTTCCTCTCACTTTGTCGTGATCCAATTCCCAAGATCTAAACAACAGAAGCCTTAGTAACCTTCTTTTTGGATCATCTCCCATTCGTGCTCTATGGGGATACCAAGGCGCTGCCTCAAGAAAGTTGGATAATGATCTTTACATAGTCATGTGAAGTCTTGAAAGGGCCAACAACGTAGATATAATTTCTAAACACCTTATGTGTGTTTAACATATTCATAAATCTATGAATTAAAACTGGTATCCTAAATGGGTTTTAGGATCTTTGATAATTTTTAAAAAATTTTAATTCCATTGTGCTATTGATTAACAGTGTACTAAAACCTTATAGTTTAGATATAATAGTGATGATTTATATGACATGTTTGATTTAATATGCAATTGTGATGAGCCATATGATTGTCTATCATCTTGATTGTATGGAATTGATGAAATTAGAGTTTATATGCATATGAACAGTAATATGTGCATATGTTCTTGCATGTGTGTGATGGATTTTAGTGGATCAAGTGTGGAAGAGACTGTTTGATTTATGCATATACATCCAAGAATCTTATCAACATGATTGTGGTATGAATATTATGCATTTTGGCTTGAACCGTAATAATGCCCAGAAGTGATCGTATATAGGTTGTAATGCATGTTTTCCGATGTATATACTTGTTTAGGGTTCTTTAAAGATATGGTCGGAATTGGTTGCTATGGTTATAGTGCTCATGTACATTTATGTAATGTAGAAACCCTTAGGATGTAATTTCTATATTATGCCACATGATTATGTATGGTCTCATACACGCCTATGTGTCATTCTAAGAATTTTGAAAGTTTGAGAATCTTATGTTTATTTTGAGAAAAGATATGCATGGTTATGTGGTACAGGACATATGTGGTGTATGGATTCTCAGAAGTGGACGACGTGTAGTAAAAGACATGTGGCAAGTACATGTGGACCTATGTGCATGAGGTGTCCAAGTTAACTCCCCATGTGCATTTGTTTTATGCACAATCATGTGTTAAGTGTCATATGCCTATGTATATAGGTTATAAGGCACACGAGTGTGGATGGAAAAGCACACGATTGTGTACCCCTAATCAAAGGAAAAAGACAATCATACCCTTAGGTTATGTGCACAGAAAGGGAAAGTTAAACAAGAAGAATAATGAGCCATCAAAAGATAAGGAATTCAAGAAAGGCATAGATTAAGTGTTCAACTATGTGGACGATAACACAAGCTTGGAAATAGTTGAATCCTAGTTAAAAGTTAGTAACCTTAGAGCTAGTGTCACAGATTTAGATACTTACCAACTATGTGTGTAAGTGAAGATAATTGTGAAAGTGATAGGGTCAAATACCCATGAGACGCATCATACACGTGGCACTAAGATGCATAGCCACCCATTTTAATTCAGGTGTGCATGGTAAAGATATGAATTTAGATATTCTTCACATAATCAGTAGGATACACCACATATATACCTAAGATAAGGGTCATCTCAAGATGGTTAGTCAGTAATTTCAATCAACTTATATAATAAGAAAAAAAGCTGTTATCAGAGATTTTTTCGTATGATCAGGGTATTTCAGTTAGTTAGCTCGATAGGCTGTTTGACATATAAGCAAGGCACAACCGTAGCTTTCACCAGGGCATCATATGTGTTGATTTCAATTTAAGTCTTTACAACTTCCATAGATGATCCATATCAGGGCATTAAAGTCCTATAGTGTGACCATATTCAATTTACAGATGGAATGCAAATTTTAACATTAGTTTATTCATATTAGTTTTGGGTGCCAAGAGGTCACCACTTATTAAGTTTTACTCATGTGTTTCCTTTCATATGTTTTACAGGTAAATGTGAGTAGCATGGTGGACAGGGGATCCAATGGATAGTTGTGTGAGGAAAATGAGCAATTATGTTATTTCAATTTAGTTTCCAGATTATCAATCTATTTTATTAACATTCCAAACACAACCGTTATTTATACTTTATGCATTTATTTCATATAGGGATTTCCCATATACTTATTATTATTTTATGAACTTTTATTAATGAAGTATTTATTTTTTCATCTCTCACCTTTTTGCATGTTTTATAATTATGATCATACATTAAAGTTTTCAAATAGTTTAGTTGTGCATATATCTTTTGGTATATTCCCATCAAGGGTATAAATCTGGAAATGAGTGTTACATTATCTCTTTCATAAACATTAGAATTATTAACAAACAGTCCACTCCTCTAGGTTTGATTCAAGTCCTATATGCATCTAATCTATAAGCTCATTATCAAAGTAGTAGTGTTTCGATTCAAAGTGAATCTAGACATAGACTAAGATTAACCTATAGCAAAACATCATGACCACCTGGGTAACAAAGTGTCAATAAATATCTCTTAAGCTTTTACAACATATAATTATATGCAATTCAATCTTTTCATTAACTAATATCTCTCAAGATTGAGACATAAGAATATTTATATCTTAGTGATTCCTTGGTATGAACTGATACACATCAATGACTAACACAAATTAGGCTACAATCTTATCCTACTATGGCCACAAATTCAAGTTGTCATAAATGTCATTTAGTATTCTCATGTGAAATATCTTTCCTTATGCTCAAGAGTGAAGAATCTTTTATTGATCAACTATATCCATCATATATCTCACAATATGATCAATTACTACCTTTATAGTTACCCAATTACGATAGCATATTAGATATCATCAAACCATACTGACCCTTACATAAGACGGTCTAGCAACCTCAAGTCAAAGGATTACAAATACCCACAGTGTTTAAAGGATTTATTCCATAGACATTAGAGTAACCATCCATATGGATATTCTCTGGTCATGTCAGTTTGATGAATATGTCTATAATATGCACTCATGTGTTATACTAAACTATCTGTAACAACTTTGACATGTGAAAATTGTCATCGTTTTTGGTGGGGTTGCTCAATGCTATTATAATCTCATCATCATTACATGTGCCCTTGTTCATTATAATGTCAAGATTACGAACATTTTTAGAATGACCACTAAAAGTGTACATAGGATTCCCACGATTAATCATCTAATTCCCTCGTCATAGTTCTATCATTCTAAAGACATTATTTTTATGATAAAAAAAAAATAGAAAACATATTAATTGAATAACAATAAATCCTTTATTAATTATTAATATATAACTACATCTATAAATGTCAAACTCGATTGACTCTAGGGCACTTACCCTAATAGACATGATGAATGAGGTTAAGATCTAATTATCCAAAACCTTTTCAATAAAAGATTTAGGAAATATTACAAATGCCCTTGGAATTCGTATCTATAAAGATAAAACAAAAGAGATCATCAGATTATCTTAGAAATTGTACATAAAAATTTCTTAAAGAGGTTTGGCATGGAAAATTCAAAAAGAGGATTTTTGCACTTTTCTAAAGACATGGGTCCAAAAAGCAATGAAGAGTGATAACGGATGCATAATTTGCCTTATGCTTTAGTTGTAGGTGTTATGTATGCAATGTTATATACAAGCCTTGATACAACTTATACAACAAGTGTTACAAGCATATATTAGGGCAATCTAGGGAAAAACATTGGTTAACTGTAAAATCAATCCTTAAGTATTTAAGAAGAACTAAAGATCTAATTCTAAGTTATGGATGTTTGTAATTAAACATGTAAGGATACTTAGATTCTAATTTTCAATTAGACCTTGATGATAAAAAGTCTACATCAAAGTTCATTTTTATATGTAATAGAGGTGCAGTTAGTTAAAAGAGTTCCAAACAGTCAGCCAGAACTTACTCCGCTATAGAGGTTGAAGATATTGCTGCTTTAAACGTGGCAAAAGAAGCTATATGGATACGCAAGTTTGTATATGAACTTAGTATAGTTTCAAACATGGCTTATTCGATAACCCAATATCCTGTGAAAATACTAATGTTATTGCATAGGCAAAGGAATCAAGGGTGCATTAAAATTCATTGGAACTAGAGAGATATTGATACAAAATACACTGACAACAGAGAATTTTGCTAACACACTGACTAAAGCGATGACATTGAAGCAGCTGGACTATTATCTCAAGAAGATGGTTATGAGATAAAATAATGAATGAATTTAGTGCAAGTAGGAGTTTAGTTATTGTATGCCTTAGAAACCATTCGTGTTATCAGTTTTAAGGCATTTCATCTTGTATATTAGTAATTATGATCTATTAATAAAAGAAAACGTTCTTTTATTTATATACATAAACTACTTCTTTTATTTGATTTAATATAAAATATGTATATGAACTGTCTAGATAATTCACTTAATAAGTAAAATTGAATTATTGAATTGTTTACTACGGAGAGATAATAGTTGGACAATAATATCATATAGTAGACTACTCAATGTCTTCGTTGAATATCATGAGATGATATTAGTATGAGTGACGATGATGGTTATGTTATTAGAGCATTGGTATGAATTAACAGTTAGTGAACCATTTTTCAAATATAACTAATAATGATAAGTCACATAGTCATTGAAACATATTCAATAACTCATCGTATGATTGTATTAGTGTACGAAGTAATCCTTTAACCTAAGATATTATGGTCGGATCTGATACAGATATGTGTGGTTCATATGATGTATAAATATAGGGATAGTCATATTCTGTATAAAAGGCCATGTTGGTCATACGTTATTTATATGTAGAGACAAATGGTAATCAAGAAGGGATCCATTGACTCGGATTTATTGGATTTAGAGTATCCATTGACTTGGCATTAATCTAGTTTCGAGTTCCTAAATGAATGTCGATAAATATTGAAAACCAAAATCTCTTACCATAATATAATATAAGTCATAAAAAGAATTTTTATGATTACATGTTCCAAATATATCAATTGATGATTCTTAAAGTATCGAGATTAGGATTTTGACGAATCATCCCAAACTCGATTAGGATTGGATAACAGAAGGATCTTACCTGCACGGAATGTATGATTAAAGGAATTGGTTTAATGGAGTGTTTCTTCATCATGGTTTAAGGACTATGACATATTGTTAAATATTTACTATAGTCGTTTAGTTTAAGGACATGGTTTTCGGATTGTCAGAAAAGGGTTCATAGCTATGTCACGGTGAATGTAAAGGTTCATACCAGTAAACCAAACATTTTAAAGAGAAATGATTGATTATCCAGGAATGATTAACACATTCTGAAGGATAATAAAGATAACATCATATAAAGTTATTATATAGGTATAAAAATAACGCTTTAAAAGTTAAAATGTTTGTGAGATACATTAAAGTGGCTACTATATATATGTGATATACATGCACAGTCATTGTTGAAATTGAGATTTTGCAAGGACCATGCAACAATTATTAAATTGCTAACTAAACCACTAATAAAAATATATGCATTTTAGTTCATTCCATGTATTAGATATTCATTTGAATTAAAATCACTTATCTCTCTAAAAACTTTCTCTCCTCTTTCTTTCTAAGCATTTGACCAAGGTGTTTTTTGCTTGGTTCAGTGGATTTCTTTAGAGGCTTGACAAGTGTAAAGCTATCCTTCATCATCTTTCATCAAATATTCAATCTTGGAGTAAGTAAAAATCTAACATGCTTGTATTCATTGCTTTTTGTGTATATGTTACATGAGTGTGAAACTATCCTTTAAAGCTAGCAATTTTCAATACGATTCATTTATCAGACACAACACAATACGAAAAATATTGGATTAAGGTTGAGTTTTTTAACACAAAATTTATTTTGGATCAACCTAACACAACTTGAAATTAAATCGGATAGTATTAAGATTTATACGAAAGTAACCTGACACGATATGACACAAATTGACGAGAATATTTTAAGAAAATGTTACTTTCATAGAATTTATTAAGAATAAATTATTGAAATATTGAAAAACAATATCAACAACAGTTGAAATTTTTATAGATTGTATATAGTTGTATATTTATATAATTATAGTTACTCATATTATTATTTATTTTTATTTAAATGGTTTATTGTATTATTAAGTAATAAGAATTTAATTTTGTTAGTTAGATTATAGACCTATTTTAAAGATTTTACTCATATTATAATTATATATTGTATCTTTATAGTAAGAATTTGAAATATTTACAGATTTTATATAGTTGTATCTTTATATAATTATTATTTTTTATTTTTATTTAAATATTTTATCTTATTATTAAATAATAAGAAATTGATTTAGTTAGTCAAATCATTGACGTGTTTTAAAAGTTTTATTATGTAAATTTTTTAGATCACTTGTCAATAAAACAAAATGTTATATTATGTGTTTTATTAATAATAGTTGGAATAATTTTATGAAGAAATTAATACGATAAAAACACTTTTAAGAGTGAAAATAAGAGATAATTTCAAGTCAATTTGAGTCGGATCAAGTTATTTCTTATATTAAAGGGTTGGCTTACCATTAAAAAACTTTAACACGATTTTAAATTAGGTCGAGTTAGAGTTGAAGGTCTCTTATATGAAACCTAAACTAACACGATACGAATATGATCTGATGACATAAATTGCCAGGTTTACTATCCTTCATCATTCTTTATCAAATATTTAAATTTGGAGTAGATAAAAATCTAACATACTTGTATTCATTGATTCTTGTACATATGTTACATGCATGTTGGTTCTTGTGTATATGTTACCAAATTCTTTCAATCTTTTTATTGAAATTCTATTAAAATGAAAAAGAAAATATAAATTGATATATATATGTATATACGTGCACTCGAATAATGAATCAAGAATGAATGCATTATAATTCTATTGTTTACTTATATGATTAAACGTTGACATAATTAAATCCACTATGGACAAAAGTATCCTCGCTATAAAAATATTCTATATAAATTAAAAATTATTATTAATTTTTATATAAAAGTTGAAAACACTAATTATCCAAATATTAATAAAAATTAATTACATAAATAGAAATAAATTTAATTCAAAATTTTAAATTTATTTATTTATTTATAGTTTAACTATAATAATATTTGGTCAATATCGATCGATGGTAATTAACATTAGTCTAATATGATCAACATCGATCAATAAACTGTTAACAGTGGTCAATAGTAAACAAAAAGTCAATCAATACCGGTCCACATATGCTTAAACATCGGGTAACACTAATTAAACATATATCAATAATTGGTCACGTCAATCAGCTATGATTGATGATGGTTAACTCTAGTTAATTGTTCAACTAACATCAATATCTACTAAATCTTAATTTATCAAATGACAAATGATTATTTTCCATCAAAGATTTGATAAAATAACATATTCTCAACTTTTAAGGTTGAAATTATTTTTCACCTATCTGTCAAAGTCTTTAGTTAGTTTTAATAATCAAAAGACATATATATATATAAAATTTTATCCAAATAGTATAATATGGACGTAAATAGCTATCATATTATCTTCAAGATTTGAAATATTACAATAAAACCTCACCTAGAAAAAACTTTGAACAATATTATAGGGTGTCAATGTCCTTTTCTAAAACTTACTTGGGGCAAAGAGAATTTTCCCTTTTTTAAAAGAAATTATCATATTCAGCTCATGTAGTTTGAAAGTATAATTACACTCATAATAGTTTGTAATATAATATTCACACCTCTAATTTATTATATTTTGTTTTATTTTAGGGAGTGTTACAATCATTTTTTAAACTATTATAAGATATATTAAAGATGAAAAATTTTAAAACACCCAAACTTTTTCGAATTCTTTTAAAACTCCTCAAATTTTTTTAACACCCCTCATATTTTCAAAAATTAATTTGTCTGTCAAATATTCAATTATACATTATTAACACATCACATTTATACAAGTACCTAGTGAATTTTTTAATTATTTTAATTGAAATTAATATACAATTAGGGATACAAAAACTATTCAATAAAATTTTGAGGGTAATGTGTTATTTAAATTAATTATTTTTTTATCTTTTCAATAATTTTATAAAACAATTTAAGAAAAAATTTTAACAAATATAATATACGTATGAGAAAATGATTTTTTAGAAATATATTATTTTATCAAATGTTGGATAGGTTATGGGTACTAGATTTGGGTAGTTTAAATTTAGAACTTAGGAAACAAAGTTTATTGAAATAATAAAAATATGTGTATACATTTTTAGTGTATAATTTAAATATATAGATAATATATTTTTATGTGATTAGATGGTTTTAAATTAAAGGGAAAGTAAAATTCAATCATATAATAATATATTATCTATATATTAAAATTATATACTAAAAATATATATATAATATTACTCTTACTGAAATAACAAGGAATTAATTTTGTTGTGGGTTCACCATATAGGATTTTTTAAATTATTTGCACCTCTCATACGAGAGAGTGATTTGGATTATTGTGTAGGTTAGAAACTTCAGGGCAAATTTAATTAATTCGTGTCATCATTTTTTCTCACAAAGCTTTTTCTTTATCAATAAGTATTTGTACAAAAAATGACTCTTGACAAAATTGTCGCCTGAGAATTCTGTGGATAAAATGGTTGCTCAAATTGGGAGATCTTTGAGACCTTACAATCACGAAGAACATTTGAGAATTAGGAGAAAGGTGAATAATAGAATCGAAGACATTATTATCTCTTGGAATTGAGACTAATTAGCAAGAAGAGAAAATCTACCTTGAATTCCAGAAGACTTTTATAAAAATGAATGAAAGGGCAAATTTGGAATTACAAGCAGTCAATTACGTTTTTGCCGTTAGTCAACGGGCTCAAGGGGAGAAAAGTGCAAATCTTCAAAATCTAAAGGACACGTCGACGTTTCACATAAATCGCTAACCCAAACTGGCCTCTCGAGGCCGCTTGCTTCTATATTCGGACGTGTATGCTCTTTTTGCTCTCATCCTTGATACGATACAGTTTCGCGAACACCTCTTGTTGATCGACTCTGATCCGGTACGCTACTAATAATGTTCTGTTCTCGTTTACTGTGAGTTTAAGTTCTCGCCGCCGTTAGATCTGGCGAAATATCAATATAATTCTGTCCTTTACGCGTGTTTTTGTTCAATTCTATAGTCGATCTGTATGTGTTTTGGGTTTTATTGCTTTTGTTGATTCAGAATCGGTGTTTTAATTTGTAGAGCTTTGTTGTTCTGTTACTTGAATTCTTATTTATAAGCTTTTATTTTAATTTTCTAGAAGGTTGCTTGAGCATTATAGTTGATAATTTTTGGATCTGCTGAAGCTTGTTTGTAATGAAGAGATTGCTTAAACTGTAGTTGAATTAAACAAACACTTATTTATGTTCCCTGTTTTTGAGGCATCTTGGAATTGTGTTTTTTCTAAGGTTTTTTTTCTTCAATTGTCGATTCGGTTAAGTTCAAGTTGTGGAAATTTCATTAAATTCAGATTGAATGTTGGTATGCTGATTTTATAGAAAAGAAAGATATTAGCGAATGATTTAGTTTTTTTTTTTTCATTGAGAGAAACTGGTTTAATCAAGGGAAGAATATTGGTGTTTTTGTTAGCTACTGCTTCTTTTAGATTTCCAGTAAATTCAAGGTTTTAGCCTCGATGAGATCAAGAAAGTTAGCATCTTGGCGATTTGTGGATAGCTTTTAAATTCCAGAGCAGGTTTTAGAAGGCTTTAGCTTGTATGAGCATGTTTTTGCAAAACATATTTCTTGCTTCGTTGCTTACAATTGCACTAGACTATGAAAGAAAGTAGCTGTTTACTAGCGAAACAAGTCTCTGTTGGTAACATTGGAACCTGTAGTCACTTAAATAGAATCCCAATCATGCTTGTGGAGATACTTGTTTTTAAATTGTAAAACATATCTCCATAACCACTTTGGTGGGAATTTAAAATGTTATTTTTTTTTTCACTAAGTTTCCTGCAACAAAGTAATTTTTTTTTTTGGCTAGCTAGACAGTCTTTCCACAATTCATTCCTTGCATAGTTTTTGTGACTTCTTTGCCACATTGATGGGGATTTATAATTGTGAGAGAAAATGCAAAGAGTATTTTGATATGACTGAATGTAAAGAGTAACTCTTCTTCCTTACTAGAGGCATGCCCATATAATCAATTAGTAGACTCTACAAATCATTAATGCTTGGATTGCCACCTAACATTGTACCAAAGTTACCAATATTAGTTACTGTCCCCAGGTTTTCATATTAAAAGAGTACAAAGGTACTACAGGGGTCATTCACCTAGCTGATAATCAACTCAAGAAGCTGATCCTACTATTATCTTTTCGTGAATATTGATGGCACTAATAGAACTTTTGGGCTTGGTGAACTTTTTGGCTTGGTGGTTTACAAAATATTTAACCATTTTGATACGATTAAAATCTTAGATTCATGTCCCAATTATAAGAAAATAGTTAATTGCAATTTTGGGACAGGTTTGTTGTTTTAAAACCCTTTACCAAATCTTAATCCATAGATTGTGCAACATGCCTACATTGAACATACAAAACCTGGGTAACAAATAAAAGAGAAAACAGATTGCTCTAATTGTTTTCTTTGAAATAATTTCTGCAATTAAAACTTTCCTCATATGAGCTACCTTGTGATGGATGTTAATTGTGGATCCTAAGTGATTTAGCCATATGTGTGCCATACTAAATCTCAAAATTCTCTTAACTGGTATCTTTTTGTCTCAAATATATGGTGTAATCGGATGTAGAAAAGATTTGAATAATGTGTGAGCAATTTGTACTCTATTTTTGGCATTCTAACTTAATGAATAATATTGATCCATGATGTTGAATTCATGTAGACAAATTGGAATTGAGAGGTAAGGTATAAGAAGCTACTACTGTAGGAGTTCAAGGGGTAATAAAAAGAAGAAATATCAGGAACGATGCCTGCTCAGAAGATTGAAACTGGTCATGAAGACAGTGTTCATGACGTAGCCATGGATTACTATGGAAAGCGTGTAGCCACAGCTTCATCAGACACCAGCATTAAGATACTTGGTTTGAGCAACAACTCTGGCTCTCAGCACCTTGCTACACTGAAAGGTCACAGAGGTCCTGTTTGGCAGGTTGCTTGGTCACATCCCAAATTTGGGTCAATTCTTGCTTCCTGTTCCTATGATGGCCAAGTGATAATCTGGAAGGAAGGCAATCCAAATGAGTGGATACAGGCTCATATATTCAATGATCATAAATCATCTGTGAACTCTATTGCTTGGGCACCTCATGAACTTGGTCTCTGCTTAGCTTGTGGATCTTCTGATGGTAACATCTCAGTTTTTGCTGCAAGGGCTGATGGTGGTTGGGACACTACCAGGATAGATCAAGCCCATCCAGTTGGAGTAACATCTGTTTCATGGGCCCCAGCAATGGCTCCTGGTGCTTTAGTCGGATCTGGATCACTGGAACCAGTTCAGAAACTGGCATCATGTGGTTGTGACAACACTGTAAAGGTTTGGAAGCTTTATAATGGAATTTGGAAGATGGATTGCTTCCCTGCCCTTCAGATGCACACTGATTGGGTGAGGAGTGTAGCATGGGCACCCAACCTGGGGCTTCCAAAATCCACAATCGCAAGTGCTTCACAGGATGGTACAGTAGTTATATGGACTTGTGCTCGGGAAGGAGACCAATGGGAGGGTAAGGTTTTGAAGGACTTTAAGACACCAGTTTGGAGTGTCTCATGGTCGCTGACTGGAAATTTACTGGCTGTAGCTGATGCCAACAACGTTACACTATGGAAGGAAGCAGTTGATGGAGAGTGGCAGCAAGTGAGTGTAGTTGAGCCACAGATTTAAGGTTTCTCTGCTTTTATCATTTTCAGTCATTGTATTGTCCTTTATCCGTTGTATTGTCCTTTATCCAAATCGAAGTTGAAACAAACTAAACTAGTGTGTTTTATAACTATATTTTTTGTATTGGTTTTGTGAGCACTTGAAGTGTATGGCTAGTCGCTATTTGCTTGCCAGATTTACAACCAAGGAAAGGTATTGTTCATGATTATGTGGATGTCTTGAATTAGGTTGAACTAGCCTCGTGTGATCAATTCATGTGTTCGTTTAGCTCGGATTTTGCCAGGGTTTACCCGGGAGGACAAAGAAGTGACAGATTGATATGTGAGGAGATTAATAAATTATTATTTTTATTATTATTTATTTACTTTTTGCAGCTTCTCGCTGGTGTTACAGGAAATTCGGTTTATGAATTTGTCAGGGAACAGGTTAATGTACACCCTTAATATATTGTATAACAGTAACGTTATTCCTTGTAGAGTTGGTAGTTTGTGTATATAAGTTTAGATTTTGTGTTAGATATTTTTAACTTTAATCTAACTCGAATTATAATTAGGGAGAAGGACTATTTCCCACCCAACTTTTGATGCATTTTCAAATTGGCACCCACGACAGATGAAAATCCAGTTTTCCCACCCGTGACCAAACTGTCTTCCAATTTTTCCGTTTGGGACAGGGGTAAAATCGTCATTTGCTATTTAAAACCTTAAAACTTTTAAATTTAACTATTTCCCCCCTCCAGGTTTTAAAAACTAATAACTAACCCATCCTCAAAGTTTAAAAAGTTTAGATTTCACCCCTGGGGTTTGCTCCTTCTCCGGCCACCATCGACGGCCGACGCATTAGACCGATCTCCCATCTCCGACTACAAAGGACGACGAAGGACGACCCTTCGTCGCCCAGAACGACGAAGGACGACGAAGCGTCCTCTTTCGTCTGTTCTTCCAGATCTGGACGACCCTTCGTCGTAGCGTCTGGACGACGCGACGAGCGACGAAGGACGACGAAGAGTCGTCCTTCGTCGTCTGGGTGGAGTGACAAAGAGAGACCTCTTCGTCGCACGGTGGTGCGACGAAGAGATCTCTGTCTCTTCGTCGCATTGTGCGACGAAGAGATCTCCGTCTCTTCGTCGCACCGTGCACCAGGAGAAGGAGATCTCCGTCTCTTCCTTCTTCGGCCACCACCGCTGTCGCACCAGGAGAAGGAGGAGGCAGGTGACTACGCCGGAGACGACATCGGGAGATGAATTTGAAGAATGGGGGTGAAACTGCTAGTTTTGAAAGTTATGGGGGGCGGCTGTTTTTTTGAAAAATTTGGAAACCCTAGGTTTGGGGGTGAAAATGTTAGTTTTCAAAGTTTAAAAACTTTAGGTAAGGTGAAATGTTAGTTTCTAAAACCTAAGGGGGGTGAAGGAAAACCCTCACATCAATTTTGGGATGAATTTTGCAGAGGGGTATTTTTGTCATTTTATCTAATAAGGGTAAAATGGACATTTTATCCTTATGCAAACAGAAACCATCCACATTAACAGCACACGGGTGGGAAAACTGGATTTTCATCTGGCGTGTGTGGCATTTTGAGAACGCATCAAAAGTTGGGTGGGAAATAGTCCTTCTCCCTTATAATTATATTAAAATTTTTTAATCTTATCTTATTCCTTAAATATTTGAATTGATCCAATTTGTCTTAAATTGATATGAAATTATTTATTGTTTTTGTTTTCAAAAGTACTTTTATTGTTTTAATTTCTTTATAAAATTATCTCAATTTACTATTAACAAAACATATAATATAATATTTTGTCTTGTTTATAAATACTCTAAAAATTACATACTAAAAGCTTTAAAACATAAATAATCTAACTAGCGAAATCATATTTTTACTATTTAATACTAAAATAAAATATTTAAATACAAATAAAAAATATTATGAGTAATTATTATTATATAAAGATATAACTATGAGGCTGTTTGGTTAGAGTGTTTTAAATATTGTTTTGATAATCTATCTTTTATTACTTACATGACTTTGTTTGGTTTGTCAATAATAAAATATTACAGTAATATTTTATTACCAATACTAACGTGACAGGTAATATAGGTGGTAATCTGATTACCACTTTTACCTTAAGTATTAAAAAATTACTAAGGTAATTTTAATTTTATGATAATTATATTATTATTTATTAATTTTTTAAGACAAAAATAAATTTATTTTTAATTAATATAATAAATAATATAAAAATATTTAAAAATAGTTATATTTAAGAGCATTTAAGTAAAATAATTTATTAGTATTCTTTTATTACTGTTAACCAAACATATTAATTATTTATATCATTCATTTTTACTAAATTTTATCAAACGTAGTAATCATTTATATCCAGTACTCTATCTTCAAGGTAATCTTTCTATTTTAGTAATAAAACATTATCTAAACCACTGATGATATTGTCTTTCAATATTTTTATAATTTATCTATAATAAATTCTCTTAAAGTAATATTTTTTCAAAATATTCAAATCGATTGAAATCGTATCGAATTACTATCACGTGGTCCATAGCACTACCAAATTTAATTTCGAATCGTATTGGATTGACTCAAAATAAATTTTATATCAGAAAAACTTAATCTTAACTTGATTTTTTTATTATGTTATATCAAATTAACGAATCGTATTAAAAATTATCAACTTTAACTCCTTGTATTATTATAATGTGATCTGCAACTTCATTATCTCTTGTAATGAAACATAACTGGTAACGTTGTTCTTGCAATGTCAAACTTTATTTTAAATATTTTTTCTCTTTTTTCACCACCTTTTTTCTAAGTCTTATGAAACTTTGGTGGACCTTCTAATATGGAACAATACAAATCAAATGGCCATTTTAAATGGACTAGACGACGTATTTCCACCCAGGGTTTGGTAAAAATCTAAACTCGTATTTTTTAATTTTTAAAAATTTAAATATCTACTATTTTATTAAAATACGTTGTTAAATTAAGAATAAAAATGTTATTTAGCTAAAAATATTAAAAGCCCTAAAATTTAATTATATTTTCCCCCATTAGTTTATAAAACTTATTTTTCCCTTACCCAAAATTTGAAAAATAACCATTTTCCCCCTAAAGTTTTTCTTTCCCTTCTCTAATGACAACCATAGTACCGGCCAACCGGCCTTTGCTATGATCTCTCTCTCTCACCTCACCATCCATTTTTTACAGATAAATTAAAACGATTTATCTTTGTTTATCTATCAAAATTAATGATAATGCTTATGAAATGGACTTACTTGACAACATAAGAATTTCTAAAACCTTTAACGTAGTTGATTTGACAAAATTCTACTCCAATGAAGACTCATACAATGATAAGTAGCAGACGAGTTCTTTTCTAGTAGAGGAGAATAATTGAAGACCATAGAAAGAGGGTGGTAAGATAGAAAATGTTCAAAATGTTGAAGAAATGCCCTGAAAAAAGGAGGATGACATGACACATGATGTGGCACTCAAGAACGAGGTGGTAGCTTAATTGGCATGTGGCATGATGATATGGATGTGCATGATGATGTGGGAGCTATATAGAAAGCCTTATGCATGTGAAATAAGGATTTCTAATTCAATTTAGTTAATTGAGTCTTTTATTAATTTTAGTTTTCTTAATATTTTAAGTGTCCATTTTAATTTAAGAAATAAAGAGTTTTTATGAATTATTATTTAGGAAAACTCAATTTTAATTAGTAGTCTATTAATATTATTTTTTAAAAGTCTAAATTTCCTAGAATTTGGATAACAAAAAAAAAAACTCAAATAATGTAACACACACAATTTGGATGACAATAAAAACTCAAAAAATGTAACACACACAATCTTTGCATAACAAAAAAAAATTCTCTATTCTTCTTTCTACTCTCTGTGCTCCAGTGCTATAGAAGAAACCAAATCACTCTAAATAATTTAGTGCATAAAATAGCAAAGAGTGTTGTGGAGATAATTTTGGCAAGCTTCAAATCATCAACGAATTGGCTTTATCGTCAAATCCACTCAAAATAGAAACTGGGTACATCAAATTTTGATCTTATATATTAATTCTAACATTGGTATCAGAGTCTAAATTAGGTTTATGATTGAATTAAAATCATGTCTATATATATTTCTGTGCAGTTGATTTTTTATATATGATTTTTGGCTTAATTTTTTGTTAAAATCAGAATTTAGGGTTTATATAAAATTGATGCAATCTACATGAAATTATTGCCTAAAATCATGTTAGGATTGCATGATTTCTTTGTGAAATTGCATGGAATTAAACCTTGAATTGACAAAATCAGAAGACAAAAATGCATAGGAAAATTGTTACTACCTTTTCTTATGTTCTATTGAATTTTGGCGAGTTTCGGTTAGATTTTTGGTTCGAATAGGATCAATGATTAAAGCTCTCCCAAAGCTTTAACTTTTTGTCATCATTTGTTGGTTGAAAGATGACAAATTGAAATGGCCAAAAGTTAGGCACTGCAGGTTTGTAATTAGGTTTGAAAAACCCAATTAGCTAACCTGTTGGTCAATGGGTTGCCCAAACTCGTCGTTAACAAGTCAACCAACCTGGTTAATTAGGTGGCTTGACTAGGGTCTACACCTATGAGTCAGTTAACTGATCAACAATCAATGTTTGATCAATCAATGGTCAACGGTTAATGTTTGACTGAATGCCAATCAAAGTCTAGCAATGGCACGTGCCAACACGTGAAGAGTGTTTTTTAGCACGTGGCAGTGTGTGTAACATTGTTCCAATACGTGAAGGCACATAAGGACACTGTTTTAACATATGGTAGTGTGTGAAAGCTTTTTTCAGTGTGTGAGTGCACATGGACCCTTCCCACTAGCACATGGCAATGCGTTCCCTCTCAGATCGATGTGTAGACTTAAAATTAGTGGGTCCTATTAAATGTAAAAGCTTGTATGACCTTTTTTAATTTTAAGCAAAGTCATAATATTGTTTCCAGGATATGTTTTAAATTATACAATGCTTATTAACATGTCAACATATGTTTCTTTGTATTATTATGCATATGTAATTTATTTTTAACCACTTTTATGTATAAGATATGCACGTTAACTAAAAACCATTATCTAAACTACAAAATCAGGTAATCTTATAATCTTTACATACATACTGGGATTACAACTGGGAGATATTATGATTTAAAATAAGAGGGCATATTCTTAACCCAAAAGGAGAGGATATATGGTTTACTAATGTTCATGTCTGATACATGGATAAAGTACAACTTGCTGAATAGCAAAACATTATAATGAATATGAGAAAATCCACAACTCTGTCTATTTTTCCAAATCAATGGAGTGAGAGACATGTGGGCTATCACAAACAATATAGGAACTTTATCATGGATAAAGTTACTCCAAGGATTGTTAGGGATCAAGAAATGGTCTTTCACTACCTCTTTTCTCCAAATTGATATAGATATGAAGATCGGTTAACAATTAGAATGCTTTGTTTTAATGATTATAAGCTTTAATAAAGGATAGTTCAGAAGCTAGAGCTAGTCATTGTTGAAATGTTGTTTAGATTTTGTGTAAATAACCTTTTATATTAGATTTTTTTTTTTTTTGTATTGAACTCTACTGCATTATATATAAATATTGAATCTGTTCTTGTCTGTTTATTGATTCAATACTTGTTATATTGTTTTGTGGGAATTTTGAGATGGATATAATTTATTATAATTCTCATCTAGAATTAACATTGGCGTAATTAGATTAAATTTTAAAATATCAAACATTTGAATCATAGAAGATGATTGGGAATATAGTGAACTTTCGATTTTATGTTTTATCAATATATTTTTTAGTTTTAATGCATAATTGTGACAATAGATATGTATATGCTTTCATTAGTTGATATTGTGTTTAATATGTCTCTATAGTCTTATGATCAATGGCTTCGAAAAATATCATTGTTGATTTGAATAAAGGAGAGAAATTGAGCAGAGACAATTATAATATCTAGCATTTGAGCATGCATTATATCCTTGATGAAAAAGAGGCCTTAGAGCTATGAATTAGGAAATACAAGAGTCTAAACTAGCTAAAAGGTAACATCCTAATAATGTCCAGCACAAGTGTGACATGGACGCAGATCACACATGGAAAAAGAAAAGTCGACTACATGAAGAATTATGATCAACTCCATTAATAATGATCTAGTTTATGAGTGTGAGCAATATAAGACTATACATGCCATGTGGGTCGCATTAAAAAAAAAGTTTGGAGGAACCACTGTCTCCAAGATGTGGAAAACGAACAACTCGACTACGTGAGGAATTTTGATCAGTTGAATGATGACCTAGCTTATGAGTATGAGTAATATAATACTACACATGCCATATAGGTGGCATTAAAGGAAAAGTTTGGAGGAACCATTGTCTATAGGCTTAGATAGCTAACTATCAAATTTGAAACTTATAAAAAGATTCCCAACAAACTAATGAAATAACATTTAAAGGAAACGTCAAATATGATAATAGAGCTCAAAAAGGCTAGGCATAACCTAACCAATGAGTAGCAAGTACAAGTTGTTTTACGATCTCTGTCTAATAGTTGAGAGTACATGAAAGTTAACATGACCTATAATAAGAATATCAAGACTTTTTCAAACGTTTTTTACCACCTCAAACTAGAAGATGAACATTTAGAATTTGCCAAACTAAGTATTCATACATATGTTACTGAATCCAATTCTAAGAAATTCTCTTACTTTAAACAAAAGTGGCGTAAGTCTAAGAAAGAGAAAAAGATCATTCAAGGATTGATGAATAAGAACAAGTAATTCAAGCATAAAAGAGGTAAGCACTCTAGAAAGATAAATAAGACTAAACTGATCTATTATAACTTTTGTAGGAAGGGTCACTTTGTTAAGGTAGGTGTCCTAAAGCCAATCAAATTTGACATTTGTGGATGTAATTTTATATTAATCATTAATAAAAAGATTTATTGTTATTCAATTTATATGTTGACTATTTATATGATTGTACGAATAACATACCTTTAGAATGGTTGAACTGTGATAAGGGGATTAGATTACTAATCGTGAGAACCTTATATACGCATTAAGTGGTCATTTTAAAAACATTCATAATCCTAACATTACAATGAATAAGGGCATGTATAATGATGATGGATTATCATAGTGTTGAGGGACCCCGTCAAAAGTGGCAACAGTTCTCATGTGTCAAAGCTATTATAGATAGTTTAGTACAATATATGGGTGTACGTTGTAAACGTGTTCATTAGACTGACTCGATTAGAGGATATTCATATGGATGGTTGCTCTAATGTCTATGAAATCAATTCTCTGAACACTGCAAATGCATGTAATCCTTTGACTTGAGGTCGCTAAACCGTCTCATGTGAGGATCAATATGGTTTAACGATATCTAATGTGTCGCCATAATTTGAGTGATCATAAAGGTAGTAATCATTCATATCGTGAGATACATAGAGACTATGATTGATCGAGAAAGGATTCGTCTCTCCTAAGCATAGGAGATATGTCTTACATGGGAATATTGAATAGTATCTATGACAATTTGAATCTATGGCTATAATGGAATGAAGTTGTAATCTAATCCATGTTAGTCATTGATATATATCTTTTCATATCGAGGAACTATTGAGATAGACATTTTTCTATGTCTTAGCCTCAAAAGATATTAATTAACAAAATGATTGAATTGCATGTAACTTTGATGTTGTAAAAGCTTAAAAAATGTCTATTGACACTCTATCGTCTAGATGACCATGATGCTTTGTTAAAGGTGAGTCCTAGTTTGTGTCTGAATCTAGACACTACTGGTTTGATAGAACGCTTATAGTCATACATATATAAGGGTTGATTTAAACCCAAAGGTAAGGATTATTTAGTGATAATCTTGTTATTTAGAGAGAAAGGGAAATCATTGAAAAATTAAGTTTGCTCATTTGGATTAAAAAATCCAACTGACCACTCTTTGACCAAGGTACACTTGGTGTGCATGGTGTCAGCTAACACCATGTAAAATAGAAAGCCTAGCATAACTGGACAAAAGATTGTCTAGTTATGCAAAACTTAAAGACATGTCGGGCAACACATTTATGATGTCACCCATGCATATGTGTGTTGAAGGTGTCGAGCTTGGTTGAAATTCTTGCCATACTTGAACACCTGCACATATATAAAGTGTGCATTAAAATAAACAAATAACACATATAATTAAAAAAGGCGAAAAAACCCTAGCAGCAAGTTTTTTGTTTTTCTCTTATTCGCCCATGAACACATTGGTCTAATCAGAGAGCCCTAACAACCTCTTAACTTGGATAGCCTTTATGCTCTATATGGATACCAAGGTGTTACCACTCGAGGGTTAGATAGCATTTAATCCCAAGCCACGTGAAGATTTGGAGGAGCCATCAATGCAAGTATAAATTCTAAAACATTTTATGAGTGTTTTGCATGTTCATAAACATATGTCTAAAACAAGCATCTTGGTTAAGGTTTTTAGATAGTCTGATTTGAAAATTTTTAAATTCCATTGTACTGCTAGTTATCAGCGCCCTTTATAACCCAACTATGGTATCAGAGACACCGTTTAGCATATTTTCTTGAAATTTAATACTTGTTGTTAGTTTTATTAATTTTATATGTTAATTACATGTAATTGGATTAATCAAGACTATTAAAATTCGTAAAGATAATTTGGAATCGTGTTATTACACGATTTGTTGAGTATCATATACAAAGTAAACTATGTTAAGTTATCGAGTTATAATTTCTGAAATTTTGTTTGAGTTTTGTTGATATGTGTAGGTTTAATTTAGGTTGATTGTCATAGGTTTCGTGTTATTGCATAAAATCACCTTTGAATCTTATTGATTACATGATCTGAGGGTTACTGCTAGTGTGAGTATGGTTTACATATCGTATTCCTTCACTTTAATGATTGGCTTGCTGAGAATGAGAAGTTTTCTGGATTTTCTATCACTAGAAAAATCCAAAAAATTGGTTCTAGAAAAACCCCCTACACAACTTGGTTCCAGTCATGCATGGTATGTCAAGTGGGTAATTCTATATTGCATGAGTGGTGTATGATTAGACCAATTTTTGGTCCAATCATGTTTTTTTCTTGATGTTTAGCACCATATGTATACATTGGTCATGGTTGGATAAAATTTGGTCTAGCCATGCCTCTTTCATAGTGCTTGGCACTATGTGCTGTGCATGGCTGGACTAATTTTTGGTCTAGTCGTGATCTTTGTTAATGCCCTACCTTGATTGCATTTCAATCATGCCTAAGCCGTGACTAGCTATGTTATATTCTAGAATTTCGGTGAATTTCAAATGCATGGTTGGACTTCACACTTGCACTCTTGGCAAAGTTGAAAATTCTAATTTAGTCTCCTTTTGTTAAATTTGTATTGAATTGAGATTTTCTTGAGCTTTAGGGTTGAATTATAATTTTATAAAACTTAGGGACCAAAAGAATTTGACATTTTTGATAAAAATAATTAATTTTTTCAATTGGTATGTATATGTATGAATGTACGTATGTATGGTGTCCAATACATAGCCAGAAAACTTTGGGGATGTTTTATATTTTATTTTATTTTTCGTTTTTGGGCTGTAACTCTTAAATAGGACTTGTGTGCCTTGTCTTTATCCCTTTTCTTCTTTTATATTAGATTATTTTATTTTCTTAGAATTATATAACTAGGAAACAAAGTTATGTATTAATTAAAAACTAAAGATGAAAGGACAAACGCGAAAACTCAAAGATGAAGATTCATCTAGGTTGACTAGTCAAACTCCTTTTGGCTTGAGGGGCTTAACATTAGTTATAACTGTGTGCTAGTACATTTTTATTTTACGTTGTAGAATGTATATATAGGTTTTATTTTGCAAATATCACCTAACATGTGGTTTAAAGCTAGTTAACAAAACCCTTAATTTAAATATTAAGTTTAACATTTAATTGGTGTCTTCCAACATGATGCCCTAACTAAGCCTTTGTTTCTTGGAACCTTAATTGCTAGAATGAAGGGTACACTTTTACTAGGCGAAAAATTAGGTGATATCATGTTAGGTACTGACTTAACTAATATGCTTTATTTGTTCGCCAAAGCGAAGGTGAAGTATGTTAGAGGCATAAATAGGGACTGTATTTGTTGACATAAGAAGATATGTAGTATCCACCCTCCTAATACCAAGAGTCATATTTGAGGTCACATGATTTGTTGAGTCAACATCTGGCTTGAGATCATAGATTTTTGGTGATTAATTTGAAATTTACCTATTTGATTAATTCAAATTTGTTCGCCAAAGTAAATGGGAAAATTAATACGATAAGATCTTGATCCACTAGAAAGTTCATCAAAACTTCTAGGGTACAATAATGAAGGCTATTAACTTGAGAAAAATAGTGGGAGCATTTTAATTAATTAAATTCATAATTAAAATGAATATTAATTATTAAGTAAAATTACTAATTCTTTTATCTGTAAATTATAAATCATAAAATCACCATGTCAAACCTAATGTATCGATCAATTCTTAAAAAAGAAAATAAACTCACTATAAGCAATTTCGTTTATTGGTATACAAATCTTCTGACTATTCTACATCAGAAGAAGAGACTGTACATCCTTGAGGGGTCGTTACCCCCTGAGACTGGTCCTAATGCCACCCAAGAGTAAAATGATACTTTTAATAAGTATCTTGATAACTCTATGGAAGTTTAATGCTTCATGTTAACTTTTATATCACTTGAGCTTCTAAGACAACATGAGAAAATGGATGCACAATCCATACTTACACACCTTCAAGAGTTATATAACCTTTGTGCAAGTGCTGAATGATATAAGGTATCAATTGCACTATTTGATTGCAAACTCTCTAAAGGAGGATAAGTTGGCCTTCATGTTGTCAAGATGATTGGCTACATTGAGCGGTTGGCGAGCATGGGCTTCATCATGAATAATGAGCTTGCCATTGACTTGGTGTTCAAATCCTTTCCTAAATAGTGGGCTAATTTCATCATGAATTTTAACCAGAACAAAAAGGAGAAATCCCTTGAGGAGTTTCTATATACACTTAGGTAGATTGAACAAGAAGTACAAAAGATAGTTTCGACTAATTTACTTGTGGTTGAAACCCAAACTTCAAAAGTCAAGGCCAAGGGTAAAGGCTAAGCCCAAGCCAAAGAGAAAGAAGCAACTTGATATTGTTACACAACCTATAGGTGGTGTAGGGAAAGGAAATGTTGTCTGCTTCTATTGTGGCAAGATATGTTACTGGAGGAGATATTTTAAGGCCTTTCTAGAGAACAAGAAGAAAAAAACAACTGAAACCTCTACTTTAGGTATGTTTGTCATTAAGATAAACTATTCTCCTTATTCATCCTGGGTTATAGACACAAGATGTGGTTCTCATATTTGTTTTGATATGCAAAGACTGTGATATAGTAAATTGCTTGCAAAATAAGAAGTTGACCTATGTGTTGGAAATAGAGCATGTGTTACTACATTAGTCGTAGGAGTTTATTATCTTTGGTTGTCCACTGGACTAGTTTTAGAATTAAAACATTATTATTATGTACTTTTTATTTCTAAAAATTTAATTTCTGTGTTTGTTTTAGACAAAAAGGGATTTTTTTTTTTATTGCTGATGGTATTATAACCATCAACTTAAATAATATTCTCTATGAAATCGTTGAATTGCATAATTGTTTATATATTTTAAGACTGGATGATAAAATTCTTAATGTGCAAAATAATAAACAATTAAAATTGAATGATCTGACAATCACATATTTGTGGTATTGTAGTCTAGCCACATAAAACTGAAATATATATTAAGACTTCTTGAACAAAGAATCTTGCAATCATTAGACTTTTAGTTATATGATAAATGCAAATCGTGCCTATTAGGTAAGATGGCAAAGCACCCTTCATTAGTCATAGTGAAAAGGTGACTGAATTGTTAGGTCATACACAACGATGTGTATGGGCTTATAACAGTGCATAACAGATATGGCGAACCCTACTTTGTCATATTCACTAATGACTTTAGTAGCTATGACTATGTGTTCTTAATGAAACACAAGTCTTAGTACTTTGATAAATTTAAAGAATTCGAGAATAAAGTAGAAAAGCAACTTAGGAAACAAATTAAAATCTTCTGAAGTGATTAAGAGGGTGAATATTTAAGTGTTGAATTCAGATAATACATGAAAGAATATGGGATAGTATCTCAACTCACTCCTTTTAGTACTCTACAACATAATAATGTATCTAAATGGAAGAATAAAACCTTGATCGAAATGGTTAGGTTCATGATGAGTTTTACCGATCTAACTATGTCTTTTTAGGGTCATACCCTAGAAACTGTTGCCTTTATATTAAACCATGTCCTATCTAAATCTGTGGATAAAACTCTATATGAGTTATGAACTGGGTGAAAACCCAATCTAAATTGCCTTAAGATTTGGATCTGTAAAGTTTATGTCAAGAAATTGACTTCGAACAAGTTGAGCGCTAAGTCTAAAAAGTGTATTTTTATAGGGTACCAGAAGGTTATTAAAGGATATTACTTTTACCACCTGAAGGAGCACAAAGTCTTTTTGCTTGAATCGACATGTTTATTAGGAAAAGGTTTATTCTCAAGAGAACCAGTGAAAGAAGGGCAGAACTTGATAAAGTTCCTAAACCACAAGATACCATATATATTAAACAAGATAACGTGTCATCATAGATAATTGATCATGATGAGGAAGTTCCTCCACCTTAGGTGGAACAACCTTAACATACACAAAAACTATGTAGGTCTACAAAATACGCCACGAGCAAAAGAGATTTGGTTTTCTCTTAACTTAGAATAGTGATGTACTGGTCGTCAATGACGATAAACCAAAGACCTACAACAAGGTTGTTGTAAAATCTAGATTCTAATAAATAGTTAAATGTTATAAAATCCAAAATAGACTTTATATACTAGAACTAAGTATGGACTCTGATGGATGCACCTGAAGGGGTAAAACCCATAAGGTGTAAATGGGTTTTCAAAAAGAAAACTAACATGGAAGATAACGTGCATACCTATAAAGCGCAGTTGGTTGCTAAAGGTTTCACTCAAAAGTAAGACATTGACTATGATGAAACTTTTTCACCAATAATTATGTTTAAGTCTATTAGGATTATACTTGCTATAGTTGCATACTATGCCTATGAAATCTTTCAGATGGATGTCAAAATTGCTTTCATGAATGGTAACCTTGTAGAAGACATCTATATGACACAACTCAATAGTTTTGTTTTTGTTAAACAAGCAGACAAAGTATGCAAGGTAGAAAAGTCCATTTATAGACTTAAACAGGTTTTGAAATGTTAGAATATTCATTTTCATGAAGCTATTCGTGAGTTCAGATTCATCAAAAACAAAGATAAACTATATGTGTACAAAAGATTAATAGGAGCGTGATTGCATTTATGATATTGAATGTCAAAGACATCTTGATTATTGAAAATGACATATCGAACTTGCAATCGGTAAAGGCTTAGTTATCTAAGTGTTTCTCCATTAAAGACTTAGGAGAAGCAATCTACATTCTTGGGATTAAAATTTATAAAGATAAAGAGTATAGACTGCTAGACCTAAGTCAAATCACGTACATAGACAAGGTATTGACTAGATTTAATGTGGAAGAATCCAAGAAAGGATTTCTACCCATATTCTATAGTGTATATCTTTCGAAAGAAATATGTCCTTATGTACAATCTAAGAAAGATAAGATAAGTAGGATTTCATATGTTTTGGCTATAGGATTAATCATGTACGTCACGCTATATATAAGGATTAATGTCTCATACACCTTAAATGTTTACAGTAGATATCGGTCTGATCCAGAAGAAAAATAATGGATGGTTGTGAAGAATATCTTGAAGTACCGGATAAAGACTAAGAATGCATTATTGGTTTATAGAGGGGAATTTGAACTTATTGTAAGAGGCTATAGTGACAATCGTTTCCAAACTGATTGAGATGATTATAAATCCCAATCACGATTTGTGTTTAGTTTGACATGGTAATACAGTTAGTTAGAAAAGTTTCAAGCAAAATACAGTAGTTGATTCTACAATAGAGTTAAAGTATATTGTCTTTTTATAGACGTTAAAAGAGATTATATAAATCAAGAAGTTCATAACTGAACTTGGGGTGGTTTCGAATATCGTCGAGCTAATTGAGCTCCATTATGACAATAATAGAGTAATTGTTTAATCAAAGAAGTCACGGTTTCATCAGAGGTCTAAATACATGTATGAACAATATCAACTAATTTGAGAGATTGTATAAAAAGGTGACATATAGATATCAAAGATTGATACAGATGACAATTTGGCTGACTGATTGACAAAGCCTTTATCACAACAGAAGCATGATAGACATGTATCTGAGCTCGATATTAGATATATAAACAATTGGCTATAGTACAAGTAGGAGATTATTAGGGTAGGTTCCCTAGAGCTAATTGAATTTGACATTTGTGGATGTAATTTTATATTAATAATTAATAAAAGGATTTATTGTTATTCAATTCATATGTTGACTATTTATATGATTGTATGAATAATATGCTTTTGGAATGGTAGAACTGTGATAAAAGGATTAGACAACTGATCATGTGAACCCTATGTACGTATTAATTAGTCATTCTATAAGCGTTCATAATCTTGATACTGCAATGAATAAAGGCATGTGTAATAATAATGAGATTATCATAGTATTAAGTGATTCCACTAAAAGTGGTAATGATTCTTACGTGTTAAAGTTGTTTAGACAACTTAGTATAACACATAGGTATACGTTATAAATGTGTTTATTAGATTGACCCGACCAAAGGATTTCTATATGGATGGTTACTCCAATGTCTGTAGAATAAATCTTTTGAATACCATGGGCGCATTTGATCTTTTAACTTAATGTCGCTAGACCGTCTCGTGGGAAGATTGGTATGGTTTGACACTATTTAATGTATCACTATAATTAGGGTAAATATAAAGGTAATAATCAGTCATATTGTGAAATACATGAAGGCTATGGTTGATTGATAAAAGATTCGTCACTCTTGAGCATAAGAGAAGATATATCACATGAGAATATTGAGTAGCATTTATGACAACTTAAATATGTGGCCACAATAGGATGAGGTTATAGTCTAATTCATGTTAGTCATTGATGTATATCAGTTCATACCAAGATACTATTAAGAAAGACACTCTTCTATGTCTCAACCTTAAAAGATATTGATTGATGAAATAATTGAATTATACATAACTATGATGTCATAAAAGCTTAAGAGATGTTTACTGACAATCTATTGTTAGAGTGGTCATGATGTTTTGCTAAAAGTCAATTTTGATTTGTGTCTAAATTCGATCTAAATCTTAACACTATAATTCGATAGAGAGCTTATACGTCATACACATATAGTGGTTGATTCAAACCTAGAGATAGGGATTGTTTGGTGATAATTCTAACATTTAGGGAGAGAGAGAAATCATTGAAAAACTAGGTTTACCATTTAACTTAAAAAACCTAGTTAACCACGTTTTGACTAAGGTACACTTAGTGTGCATAGTATTGGTTGGCACCATGGAAAATAGAAAACTTAGCATGATTGGACAAAAAATATTCCAGTCGTGCAAGACTTAAAGATATGTCGGGGTACATATTTGTAATGCCACTTATGTATATGTGTGTTGAAAGTATCAAGCTTGGTTGAAATTCTTGCCATACTTGGACACCCACGTATATATAAAGGGTGTTGTAAAATAAACAAATGACATACAAAATTAAAAAGGCAAAATAACCCTAGTTGTGAGATATCTATTTTTCTGTCATTCTCCCGTGAACACATTGGTCCAACTGGGGAGCTTTAATAACCTCTTCACTTAGATTGCCTCTCTCGTGTTTGTGCTCCTCATGGATACCAAGGCCCTATCTCTTAAAGGTTGGATAACTTTTTATCTCAAGCTATGTGAAGATTTGAAGGAGTTATCAATGCAAGTATAAATTTTAAAACATCTTATAAGTGTTTTGTATATTCATGAACATATGTCTATAATGGATATCTTGGTTAAGGTTTTAGGATTTTTTGATTTAAAATTTTTTATAAATTCCACTATGCTACTGATTATTAGCACCTTTCATAACCCAATACACTTTGTCTATGAGTGCACAAAGCTGAAAAATGGAATTGTCTTATCTTATCTTAAATTATGAGATTTATGTTTATAGTATTATTTTATTAATTGAATCTTTTCCTACGTGAACTGTAGGCTCATGAGCCACAAACCATGTAACTCGCGACAGGGGAGTCTTTGTGGAGTTTCGTCAAATTTTGAAAATGACACAATTGATTTATATAGGCAATAATACAAAATTTGAAGTGAAAGACATAGACACATACAAATTGGTCTTGCAAGATAGTCAGACCTTATACCTATATAAAGTCTTATACGCTTTAGAAATTTGGCAAAATTTGGTCTCTGTGTTTATTCTTTTAAAGTTAGGATATAATTTACATTTCTCTCATAAATCTGTTAAAATTTATCTTGGTGCTGTATTTTATGGATTTGGATTTCTTTTGAATGATTTTATGGTCTTAGAAACTCTATTTTATGATTGTGATAATACTATTAATTTTTTCTTATTTGTGACTCTTAGTTGTGTGGATTTAAATACAAATATATGACATGCTAGATTATGACATATTGGTCAAGATATAATGAATAAATTGGCCCATGAAGGTTTATTATGACTGATCACAAAATTAGATCTACTTGTTTGAAAGCATTGCTTGGTTGGAAACATTACAAGAAAACTATTTGGCAAAACTGTAAAAGCTAAGCTTCCTTTGCAACTTGGGCACTTAGATATTTTTAGTCTTATAAATGTCAAAACAAGGCATGGTGTCTCATATTTCATCACTTTCATAGATGATTATACATTATCTAGTCATGTCTATTTAATCTTCCATAAGTCAGAAGTAATAAATTGTTTTAGACGTTATATAAATGGGGTTAAAAATCAATTAGATAGAAGAAGTTTATCTACAAAATTCAAGGAATTATATAATGAAAAAGGAATTGTGAGGCACTTAACAATTCAAAGAAGTCCATAACAAAATGGTATAATGGAAAGGAGAAATCAAACTCTTCTAGAAATGGTTAGGTTAATGATGGCAAAAACAAATCTTCTAGTATATTTTTTGAGGAGATACATTGTTAACTACTACATATGTACTTGTAACACCCCTTCTAGAAGTACTGTCTTCTGAAGAAAAATGTCACTAAATTACCTACTTTGAACATGCATTTGATTTAAAACATTTGACTAAAACTTCATTTATTAAACTTTGTAAAATGACTAAAATACCTTTTATTAAAATCGACTTGGAAGTGTACTAAAAGATATCCATACAAAAAACATTAACTGAAATTATAACAGGTGTAGTCAAATACATAAAAAATCTAAAGTGAAAATGTCATATAAAACTTTGAGAAAACTAAATGACAGAAATCCCTCGGAATCTTACGCCTTCTGACTCCCCTCGTCCCATAGCCATCACGATTACCTGTATCTGCATATAAGAAAGTAGAGAAATAAGTGATAAGAACATTCAACCAGTAGAAGACTTTACTGATAGCTTTTACTGAAATCATTAAAAGGCCGTTAGTCTCGACTTATACTAACTCTATCATCCAAAGTTGGCATTTAACTCCTCTATGGATGATGATAGGTTCTATGTACTACCTTTGTGCTCATACTATACTCTTGGGACTATCTAGGTTGTATATTATAACTCTCGGATTAATTATGTCCCAATCGATCACTAAAGAACCACTCCCCTAGATTTTTATCTAGTGTGACCTTTACTAAACTTGGTAGAAGCATCTAAATTTGAAAATTGTAACTGAAATTGTATATTAGGCCAATTAGTTTGAATCAAATATAGGGATTTGACACATTGGCCATATGAGTTATCTCTCTGTTCCATTACAACAAAACTCTATCTTAACTAGGCTTTATTTTAAGTATCCTTACTGTGAGTAGTGTAGTGAATACGTACTAACAGTGCCCCCTCATAATGATCTTATGATGTCTAGTGTATATGCATCTCGAGCCTTAATTAACTTTGGCTCACTCTTACTTCCACCTAAAAATGTATCTATTGCCATTCTATGCCTTAAAGCTTAGGCACGTAAGGTACTATTGTGTACTTGGGATCTTACTGTCTCCCAGGACAACCCATAACCTCTCAGCCTAATTCCCTTTCTCCTTTCTTTATTATGGTTGACACATATGGGCTTGCACATCTAGACACACGGAGGTGTGTCTTTTTGTTTTACTCACGCACAACCACCTCTCTATTTTTTCTCCTCATATGTTCCTATTCATCAATATATAGGCATGTATCTAGACTAACATGAGCATGTGCACGTTCAGATATTTATTTTAATCTCCTTTTCTATTCTCTTCCTAACTGTACTACTTTTCACTGGTATTTTGGTCATTATCCCATACACAGTTGTGTTAACGCTACACATAAGAATTCCACATGTTGTAATTGACTCTTAACAAGTCAATGGCACCCAGCAGTCGCTGGGACACCCGAAAAACTCAATTTGGATTTTTGGACTAGCACACATGAGCGTGTGTCCCATACCATATGGTTGTGTGGCGAACCTAGAAAACCAGTGAAAAACCCTACTTTTAATCTCTAATTTGTCTCTACGCTTTCAATCAACAATCATTCATACTTTGGTACAAAGAAACACGTAAAACATCAACATAACTCATCAATAATCATACATAATTGCTTAGTTGATTCTTAACAATAATTTCATCTAATTATATTACTTAATTCATCCATTTCATGAGACAACATTTCATGATAAAATCTTTTTAACCTTTATCTCGATTTCATCAAACAATCCCAATAAGTAAAGCGTAACACTTTATATATCATTTACCAAGAGTAATTATTGTTCTCATACATATTACGAAAATACAATAAAACATAGATCACATAATGAGTCTTTTCTTTATAATTCTATCATTCACTGAACACAATCTTATCATTATGACCATGTAATCAATTTTAACAGTAGAACAATATCTCCTTAAATCATATAACATCACCCATAATAGAAAGAGTGTGTCAAACCCTACTTACCTCAATTTGCAATAGACGACAACATAAGTAAGGTTTTTTCTTTCTAGATTTTCTTTCTTTATATTGTCAAAAAGCAATCATTGGATCTACCACCAAAAAGCTGGGATATCATACTCTTGTTCTCACTTTTTTTTCTCTCTAATTCGCGCTTATAGGGATTTGAATGATAGCCCCTGAAACGTAGCAACGTGTCTTTTTTTATAAGCTGAAAACATATTACATACACATGGCCATGTGTTTGAGGCACATGATTGTGTGTTAGTTAATTTTGAATTCACACGGTTTCAGCCTTATCTAGCTGATATGACATGACACATAGGCATAACCCTTCATACACGGTTGTGTGTCATCCAAAACTCACATTTTAACTTCCAAAGCATAGCAGCACAAGCAAAAAGACTGTTTTGTCGTTTAGACATTCTTATGGGTGTTATAATTCCTCCCATTTATTAGAATTCTGCCCTTAAAATTCATTGGAAACAACTCGAGTTGTTTATCTCTCATAGTTTACTTTATCTATGAAGTGGCCTTTTTAATCTTATGATTCCTCCAAAGAACCTTGACTAAAGAAATTTATCGATTCCTTAACTTCTGATATCTAAGATCTAAACAAGTCTCTTATTATAACTCAAGTCCTCCGACAATTGAATCTCCTCGGTCCTAAATACATGAGAAGAATCACCAATATACTTGTGCAACGATGAGACATTAAAAACATCATGAATACAATTCATGTTTGTCAGTAACATAAGTCTATAAGCTATTTTACCAACCCTTTCCACTACCTCATATACACTGATATACCTGGGAGCCAACTTACCCTTTCTCCTAAACCTTATCATATGCTTAAATGGGGCTACTCTAATGAAAACTCTATCACCCACATTAAACTCTAAGTCTCAATGTCTTTGATTGGCATAACTTTTATGCTGATGCACATTGTGTTATTGAATTATTTTATGTTTAGGATGAGCTTGAAACTATGTCTTAATTTAAGTCAAATTATTTATTTAATAAGTCAATAATTGTAATGGGTTGGACTATATTTTAATTTAAGCTTATTTAATAGGTTAGGTCATTGATTTCTATTCTATTTGGGATTCTAATTTAACTATAAAAAGGCTTGCAACCTTTTGGAGAGGGGACTTTTAATGAGAGTAATAATATTGAGAGACTTCTGTTCTCTTTGGTTTTTTTGAGAACTTTCTAATTTTATCAAAATTATTCTTGCAGCGATCTAATTTGACTTATCACTCACATTCTCAACTTGTTCTTAAGTGTGGCATCAAAATCCTTTCTTATATTTTGCTTATATAAATCTAATTTAGCTTTTTTAAGGTTTGAATTCCTTGTTTTGCTTGTGGGTCTCATTGTGCTCTTTGGGTTTCACATCATCTTGGTATCAAAAATAGGTTCTAAATAAGATTCATTTATCTAATTTGAGTTTTTCTTTTTTTTTTTTCTTCTTATCCATAATCTATTTCCCTTTTTTTTCCCTTGAATTCACAACCATAATTTTTTTTCTTCTCATATTTATAATTTGTGTGTAGAAAAAAATGAAATTAAAAAAAGAAAAAAGGAAATAAAAAAAGGAAAATTGGCTTTGTTGCTTGTACTGATGTGTTCTTTGATAAGGAATTCATTCTCAAGAGAACCAATGGAATAAGGTTAGAACTTAATGAAGTTCTTATACCATAAGATACCATAGATATTAGATAGGATGATGTGCCATCACAAATGGTTGATCATGATGAGGATGTTCCTCTATCCTAAAAGGAATAACCTCAGAGCACAGAAAAGCTATATAGGTCAACATGAGTATGTCATAAGCTAGAAAGATTTGGTTTTCTTATAAATTAGTAAGATGACATATTGATCATCTCTGATAATGAGTTAAAGACTTACAATGATGTTGTCTCGAGTCCAAATTATAATAAATGATTTGACACTATGAAATTCGAAATAGACTGTATATATTAGAACAAAATATGAATTTTGGTGGATCCACTTGAAGGGATAAAACTTATAGGGTGTAAATGGGTTTTGGAAAAGAAAAATGACATAGAAGGTAATTTGCATACCTATAAAGCATGACAGGTTGCCAAAGGTTTCACTCAAAAACATGGCATTAACTATGATGAAACCTTTTCACTAGTCGTTACGCTTAAGTCTATTAGGGTTATGCTTGCTATAGTTGTATAATATGACTATGAAATCTTTCAAATAAATGTCAAAACTACCTTTTTAGATAGTAATCTTATAGAAGATGTCTCTATGGTATAGCCTAGTGGTTTCATTTTTGTCGAATAGACAAATAAAGTATGTAAACTACAAAAGTCCATTTATAGACTTAAGTTGGCTTCTAGAAGCTCAGACATTCATTTTGATGAAGTTGTACGTGAGTATGGTTTTATAAAAAAATGAAAATAAACCATATGTGTATAAGAAGGTTAGTATGAGCATGATAACATTTTTATATTGTATGTCAATGACATCTTGAATATTGGAAATGATATATCGAACTTACAATTGATAAATGTTTAGTTATCCAAGTGTTTCTCTATGAAAGACTTAAGAGAAGCAACCTACATTCTTAGGATTAAAATTTATCGAGATAGAAAGAGTAAACTACTAGGCCTAAGTCAAAACACGTATATAGATAAGGAGTTAATGATATTCTTTATAGAGGAATCCAAGAAAGATTTCTGCTAATGTCCTATGATGTATATCTTTCAAAAGATATGTGTCCATCTTTACTATCTGAGAGAGATAAGATAGTAAGATCTCATATGCCTTAACTATAAGATTGATCATGTATACCATGTTATGTACAAAAGTTAATGTCTCATACGCCTTAAGCATTTGTAATAAATATCAATTTGATCAAGGTGAAAAAACACTAAATGGTTGTAAAAAACATTATAAAGTACCTGAGAAGGACTAAAGATGCATTATAGATGGGATTCTGAACTCACTATTTGAAGCTATAGTGATGTCAATTTCCAAATTGATTGAGATGATTTTAAATCCTAATCGGGATTTGTCTTTTGTTTGAATGGTGTTGTAGTTAGTTAAAAAAGCTCCAAGTAAAGTATAATCGTTGATTCTATAACAGAGTCTAATTATATTACCCTTTCAAAAGTGGCAAAAAAGGTTGTATGGATCAATAAGTTTATGACAAAACTTAGAGTGGTTCTAAACATTGTTGAACTGATTGAACTTTATTGCGATAACAATGGAGTGATTACTAAGGCAAAAGAGTCGTAGTCTAATCAGAGGTCTAAGCATATACTCAAACGATATCACTTGATTCGAGAGATTATTCAGTGTAGTGATATATGGATAGAGAGGATTGATACAGATAATAATTTGGTTGACTCATTGATAAAACTATGTCACAGTAGAAGCATGATAGACATGTAACATGATTAGACATTAGATATATGACTGATTGGTTATAATGCAAGTAGGAGATTGTTAGGGTATATGCCCTAGAGCCAATTGATTTGACATTTATGGATGTAATTCTATTTCATTAATTAATAAAAGATTTATTATTATTAAATTCATGTGTGTCGTTTTTATGTTATTATGCGAATAACATATCCTTAGAATGGTAGAACTATGACAAGGGGATTAGACGACTAATTGTGAGAACCCTATGAATACATTAAGTGACCATTCTAGAAATATTTGTAATCTCGACATTACAATAAATAAGAGCACATGTAATGATGATGAAATTATCATAATGTTAGCGACCCTACCGAGAGGTGGCAACAATTCTCACGTAGCGAAGCTATTCATAGACATTTTGGTGTAACATATGGGTGTATGTTATAGATGTCTTCATTAGACTAACCCCACCAGAGGATATCTATATGAATGGTTGTTTTAGTGTCTATGGAATAAATCTTTTAAACACCATGCGTGCATGTGATCATATGACTTGAGTTCACAAGACCGTCTTGCATAAAGATTGGTATAGTTTGATACTATCCAATGTACTATTGTACCGAGGTATCATAAAGGTAGTGAACAATTATATCATGAGATACGTGAAGGCTATGGTTGATCAATAAAGGATTTGTTACTCATAGGCGTAAGAGAAGATACATCATATAAGAATACTGAATGACATTCATGACTACTTGAATCTATGACCATAGTAAGATAAGGTTGTAGCCTATCTATGTAAGTCATTAATATGCATTAGTTCATACAAAGGAACTACTAAAATAAACATATTTTTATATCTCAGCCTTGAGAAATATTGGTTAATGAAAATATTAACTTGCATGTAACTGTGATATTGTAAGAGTTTAAGAGATGTCAACTGACACCATGTCATTTGGGTGGCCATGACACTTTGCTAGAAGTCAATCTTAGTATGTTTTAAATTCAACCTAAATTTAGATACTATCGGTTAGATAAAAAGCTTATGGGTAACACGTATATAAGGGTTGATTCAAACCAAGAGGCAAGGATTATTTAGTAATAGTCTTGTTGTTTAAGAAAAAAGAGAAAGACGCGGATGGATCAGGTTTGCCTAATGGGTTGAGAGGACTTGGTTTGATCATGCTTTAACTAAAGTACACAACCACATGTACTTGGTGGTGTTGATGTTGACCATGCATAACATGGCATGGCTATACCATCCTTTAAGGAAGTGTGTCACGACTAGACATGTATTGTCCAAGTTGTGTATGCTTGGAGATATGTATGGGCAACACCAAATGTGCCAATTGTGCAAATAAGGAAATGCATAAGAAGCACACTTGTGTGCCACCCATGCATGTCATTTTAACATGTGTAAAGTTGGAATCATAATTAAAGTAGGATTCTTTGTGCACTTATATATATATAAGTGTTTTATTCGCGTTAGACATCTATCATAGATAATACACATGCATTCACGGAAAAACCAAGTATCTTTTTCTCTCTTCCTATCGAGAACATGTTTCCGTCCAACACACAAAAGCCCTAGCAACCTTCTTCCTTGACAGTCTCTCGTGTTAATGCTTTGTATGGATACTTAGGTGTCGCATCACAAGGGTTGGATAACGTTTGTTTTTTTGCCACAAAAAGACTTCGAAGAGCCACTAATGCATGTATAAACCCTAAAATACCCTGTAGTGTTTTATATATTGATGATAAATATGTTTTAAAACGGGGGTCTTGGTCAAGGTTTTAAGATTGTATGATTTTATAAATTTTCAATTCCATTGCACTGCCGATTCTTGGTACCTTAAAACCCTACAAGAATAAGCTAAAAAAACAACAAACCAAACTTCATTAAATTTGTAGTAGGAATACCACCATCAACCCCAATCAACAAACACAATCATCAAGAACAATCTTTAATCATCAAACAATCAAAACCAATCTAACAGAAAAAAGGTATTTTGTGGATTGTCATTTTTGGTTAAATTGGTTTGACTTGGCTTGACTATACTAATTTCTATTAGACTTTCGAGCATGATTCTCTAACTTTAAATGTTGATTAACATGTCTCCTACACCTTTTAAGTTTAAGAAAGAAAGAAAATGAGTTTTATAGACTTTTTCTTGCTTTTACTTTAATTATTTATTAATGGAGATGATCTAAGAATGAGCATACAATTCAAGAGGTAACACCAAGTGAAGGATATCAAGTTGCAATGATGAGGGAGAAAGAAAAAAGGGAAAAATAAAGGAAATAAAGAAAAAACTGGTAATTGAGTTGAAAGAAGAAGAGAAATAGAGGAATAAGAAAAAATAAAATAAAATCTTTTTTATTCTTATTTTTTTAAATACTAATTTAATTAAAAATAAAAAAATTTGAATGGAGGTGGAAAAATATCATTTTCGAAATTCTTGGGTAGGAATAAGTTATTAAGGTAAAATGCAGATGACCGCTTTTTCAATCTATGTTTCTTGCAAAAGGTCAAAAGGCCAAATCTCTTGTTGAATGTGGAGGTGGATTTTTGTTAGGAAATTAAAATAATTACCTTTTCTTAGGGTAATAAAAAATTTATCCCAAATTTTGGGATTTAAATGAAAATACTCATATATTAAAGGATTTAAACGAAAATACCTCAAATATCCTATAAAATACCAAAACTACTCTTCTTAATTAAATTACCCCTTTTTTAAGGGTAATAAACAAATTTACCCCTTAATTTTGAGGTTTAAACAAAATACCTTTATTTTAAAGGGATTTAAACAAAAATACCCCAAAATAATACCAAAGCTACTCTTCCTTTATTTCTATATAAGTCATATATCTTTTTTCATTTTTAATATATCTGAGGGAGAAAAAAACCATATATTAATAGTCATAATATATAATTGAATTATGAAATAGGTATAATTGTGCAATAGAAATATATAAATAGTATTTTCAGTCATATTATTTATGTTGATTATATATTTTATTATAAGATTAATCTAAATGGCTAGATATACTTCAATTAAATACAAAGGGAAATGGATAAAAAAGGGTAACAATATTATAAAATATGTTGGAGATAATAGAAAATTGAGTAAAATTCCAGAACACACAACATTCAAAGAATTAATCCAAATGGTGAGTGACAAGTGCATTATAGATCAAAGGATATTTAACATTCAGTAAAGTATAAAACGAAAGCATCTTGAAGACGACATTCAAGTAGAAATTGCGAATGATAAAGAAGTTGAGGTTCTTAACGGTTTGTCTAACCTCTTCAAAGAATGTATTCTAGTTTTTGTAACAACTACAATTAATAATAATAGTTATGAGGCTCAACAAGCATATAAGGGTTTACAAGGTGGTGAGCTGAGTAGTTATCTAGAAAATCAAACTGTTGGTATAGAAGAGATTCAAAATATCGAGATCAATCTAAAACAAGAATTTTCAAAGAAAGATTTTACGTATTTAAATGATATTGATGTTGATGCATTGTATCGTGCAAAAAAATTTTTTAATGGCTACAAAGAAAAATTTTCAAAGTGGAGTGAATTTGATGGAAAAGTTGTGCATGATATTCCAGTCGAGGAATCGAAGGTTAAAGAGAAGACATATGTTAATTAAGATATCGGAGATAAAAGTAGTTTTCTAAAAACAAATCCTGATGTTAAGAATGTTCATATTGATGCATTTTATTGGTTACCACTTTTTCCTTACTAGCCATCTACATCTAGAAGCCTAAGAGTGTCAAGCAATAATGATTCTCCAAAAGTTGATACATTATTTTCAAGTAAACAATATGTCATTGATGTGATATGTGAAGATGTTTTTCAGAGAGGATAATAGTTTGCAGTGGACGAGTCAGACACATGCAGATAGGTGGTTAAATGTGTTCACGAAAAATGTAAATGGTGTGCACAAGCAATTAGGGTGAGAGAAAATGATAGTTTTGAATTACGCCGTTTAGATAGTCATCACACATGTTCTAGAGACCAGATATTACCTCATCATAGATAAGCAAGCACCCAAGCTTTAGGACAGATTTTGGGAACCAAATTTATAGTAGTTAATCGTGTTTATTGACCAAAGGAAAATCATTGCAGATATCATTGACCGATATAAAATTGATATATCATAGCACAAGCATAGTGGGCGAGAAATTTGGTACTTCAATCATTGAAGGGCACACTAAAAGAGTCATTTATGTTACTACCAGAGTATTGTTATAATTTATTCGTTATAATCCGGGAATTGTGACACATACACTAACAGATGAGCAGAAATGATTTAAATACTTTTACATGACATTGGGTTGTAGTATCCATGTATTCCAACAACATATTTGATCAGTCATTTGTATTGATGCTGCCTTCTTAAAGTGTAGATATCTGGGTCAACTATTTATCGTTGTCACATTAAATGGTAATAATCAGATATACCCATTAGTTTTTGGCATTGGTCCCAAGGAATACCATGACATATGGTGTTGGTTTCGAACAAAGTTACGAGATTGTTTTGGTAAGGTACCTCATTTAGCCATGATTTTAGATCGACATATCAGTATATTTTCTACAATGGCTAAAGTATTCCCTGGTATGCACCATGGTTATTGTTGTCATCACTTTCATTGTAACATGTGATCCAAGTACAAGAAGAATGTAAAAGTCGTGTGGATGTATTGGAAACAGCTAAGACGTACATGGAATATGAATTCCAAGAGGTAATGAAGTCATTTCCTGTATGCACCCTAATGCATCCGTATACCTATGTGAGGTAGGTTTCGATTAATAGGCATGTGTATATTTTCTAGGACATAAATATAGTATAATGACTATCGATATCGCTGAGTCGTTTAATGCACTAGTCAGACATGCTCGAGGTTTATCTATTATTATGCTAATTGAGTTCATCAAAGGTACATTGCAGTGATAATTTTATGAAAAAAGAAATCATGCAAGTATATATTTAATGTTATAACATGTTATAAATGTGTGTCTATAAACTTATACTTAATTACTCACTATATCTGTTTGTATTTATATAATTTGCAGATACTTGCACCAGCCTAGTAACATATTTGGTTGAGGAAAATATTGTCAAATGTGTGTGAAAGTTTTCAAACTTGGAGGTGCATGCTATAACATTTGAACGATATCAGGTTCTTGGTTGTGGCCAATATGATGTCATGGTTGACCTTACAGAGCAGACATGTACTTGTAGAAAATTTCAACTATCATAGATTCCTTGCTCGCCACTTGCATTCAATAGGTGCATCCATACTACAACATCACTTTTTATCGTACAGTCTACGCGGAGGTTGTCAATTCATTAGGAGATCAATCGAAATAGATCTATCCAAAGGAGGTAAGTGTTATCCATCCATCATTCGTGCATTGTCGTCGTGTGAGGCGTCCAACAAATAAAAATAGATATCCTTCCCAAGGAGAGATTGTTAATCGATGTCACAAACTTGGACATACGAGACAGAATTGCAAGAGTCCTATTCTAATACCTAGTTTTGTACCATCAAGTTTAGGGAGAAAAAAGAAATATGGAAGATAATTACATTTGTAATTATACTTGTTAATTTTGATATAAATGTTGTCATTGTACTTGTTACTTTAATTATAATATTTGTGATTGTAATATATTTTTATATAAATGTTATGATTATAATTGTTACTTCATATATACAATTTCTGATTATAATATATTATCTTTAAAATTTGTTATTGTTTTTGTTAATGTATCTATAAAATTTTGACTAGTAATCGTTATATATGTCTATATTGATTTCATATGTCCATTTTCAGTTCTTTTTTGTTCATTATACTTGTCATTTATAGTAATTATATAAAACACAAACACATATAAATGAACCAATATATGGATATACTAACACATAAAACATATAAGTGAATAAACATATATACATATACAAATGAGATATAATATCATTGTCAATCAATGTCCCGAAAAAATAGTTGTGTGCCTAAACGCGTGCATAGGTGTAACGAGTCCTCCCCTTCAAAGATAATGATCGACGAAGTGTCAAACACTCAATGTATCGTAACATGAACACACCACAATCACCTAAAGGGGCTCTGCTACGGTATATCCACCATCCTATGCAATGCAAATGGATCATCCCGTGTAAGACCAAAATGATGTCGTAGCTAGCAAATGTGATATCATCGATGTATACCGTAACATCTGTCATCTAAATAGTTTTGGGTTAGCAGTAAAATTATGTAACAAGTCGTAAACTGTAATCTTCCACTCCTTTAAATCCAAGATCCCTGTTACCTAATGTGCATTATCGATTTTTTTAGGATAAAAACCTGCACACAGTGATAAAATACATATATTAGACCATAATTCAATATTTCTTGAAAAATAATTGAGATTTGAATACTGACCTCATCGATCACACCCCATTGCAAATATAAATCAGGTGGAAAATCAACATCTACCAGTCGTGTGAAGAGTGAAGGAAACTGGTAGTTATATTGATCTTTCATCCATGCGACATACTCATGAGGGATGTGTCTAATAAAACAAGTCAAAACTGTCATCCAATTTTGACAAACATTCGCAGTATCATCATGTTGTCGTCAACGTAATAATCCCAAAAACAAATCTACATGCTATAAAAATAGAAAATATAACATTATCACGCACCTGAATGATCTTCTATAATAAAAACAAAATTAATTGATCAAGTGAACTTACCTCATCAGACAACCATTCGGATGTGTCTTTGAGTGTACCCCAGAAGGTAATTTTGGTCCTTTTTTCTATGTCGTATACATGACATTTCTCGAATAGATTTGGTTCTAAATATCATTTCTTGAAAATTTTCTTATGCTCAGTACTCAATAATAAAACAATCGGTCTCGACCGTTGGATCTGTGGTTTCAAGGGATTTGTGTATGAGCTACAAATGAGTTATCTCTTCTTGATGATTCTACCACGAACTGTGCAAAAATACTATAACACAACAAATAATACATCATTTAAAATTACATTAACTCGTGAGATTTTTATAAACTTTTGAATACCTTCTATAAGACAAAAGTCATGGTCGAAGAATCGACAAGTAAAGTTAGGTTGACTATATTATCTTTTGAGACCGGTTATAGTTAAATACATCAATTAAGTAAATGAATAATATTTTTTCAGTCATACTTATTAAATTTTTTGAAAATTTAATAACCTAAATGAGATCTCCTTGTATAGGGAGCTCAACCATATCATCAATGACCTTGTCATCCTGAGAGACAATATCGATCACCTGTTTTCCCTTGCTCGGTGCGTTGAGATAGACCAAACAGAGATCCTATTGTAACAATAAATCAAGGGTAAATGACAATTGATATTAACAAAAGCAGCAATTTACAGTGGTTAATCCAACATTTTACCTCAATCTTCGCACAAGGTGATAATGGGGCATCCTCATGGGGTGATCCATCGTCATTGTCAGTGATATCCTATGACAATATTAACATTTCATATTAGTAAATTAAACTATTTAACAAAAATTATAAAGTATACAGTTAACAATATACATACCTCTAAAGTCAAAACAAATATCATAATGGGATCCCTTCTTGACGTGGCCTTCTCAACACTAGGACACTATCACAATATCGACAATAACGAGTTAATAAAGAATCATAATATTACAATATTAGAATGTGTACAGTTAATAGTATATGTACATCTACTTTTGGAGTCGATGTCATCACGAGATCTTCCATTGGTGTAGCTTCAGAAATGTCAGGTTGTTGTTATAATGTTGATAGTAATGAGTTGAGAGAAAATTGATAATCGAATGTATAAATGAGATATAATATTAATAGTCAATATTATATTTACTAGAATCATCACAAAAGGTGTTGACGGGGAGACTGTGTGGGGTAACCCATCATCACCGATATCTTGTAACAGTATTAACAATTTACATTGCTTAATCAAAGAGTTACGTTTATCGAGATTAGTAGGTGTACAATCGATAATATACATACATATTTTTTTAGAGTCAATGTCATCTCTGGATTCCCCATCAGTACAGCCTCAGAAATGGCAGACCTCTATGACAATGTCGACAGAAACTCGTTAACAGGTAATTAATCAACAATTGTTGAATTTAAATATAACATTTACAAACGACGTTATAATTTCCTGAACCATTATAGAAGGTGTCGTCGGAAAAACTTTATGCGATGATATGTCATCTCCTATATCAAAAGTCAATATAAAATCCTTTCTGGATGGTCCCTCATCAAACAACTGACACCATAATAATATCAACATTCACAAGTTAACAAAAGACTAAAAATATTTCTAAAGTACTATTTCCAATAAACTAAGAAAGTTTAGCATTCATATCGACAACAGGTGGAAATGATAATGTCGGACCTTCTCTCTATAGTTTGTCACCATCGTCACGAGAAGACTGTAACAACATATTCAATTATTGTAGGGTTTATATGGTTGCATATATAAATAGATGAAATATCTAGTAAATTATTAACTTTTTTACCTATCGACTAGTATTTGTGTGGTGATGAGATCGTGTCTCCTCTGTACAAATCACATATCCTCTATATGACTCAGTCTATCCTTCATACGAGTCATCCTATCCTCAATCTGATTAAACCTATCCTTTATTCTGGCCTTCATACTAGTGAATCGATCTAAGATAAGATTTTCCCATCGAGCTAATACAACATCAAAATAATGAATGGAGAAATCTGGTCCACTGATAGGAGGATCGTCTAACGTATGTTTAGTGGTAGAGAGTAAAGGCATGGGCTCCGATGATATGTGCTCATCGATAAGGGTTGTAATAGGGTCATTGATCAGACAAGGCTTGGTGACAGGAGGCTGTATAAGAGCCTCGATAAGAGGATGAGCAATAATCGAAGAAGTAACATTAGGAGGACCCAATGATACATCTCTAGACAACGCCAAAGGTGATGTGGACGAAAAAGATTGACTATCTAACATCCTACCTTTCTCTATTAGTCTGTACCTTTCTCTTCTGGAGATAAAACTAGTGAGAAATTAACATCATCTTGTAAATTTTTTTTAAGGGCACTTTGTTATTATAGTTTATGCATATGTTAATTAATAACAAATTAATACTTACTACATCTCTGGTAAAGATAGTTGAGATAAAATCTCATCTTGGGATATCTTTTGTGTGTCATCTCAACATTTGGGCAACTCCTAAAACTAGTGAGATATCTACCCATCGATATAGCGAGTCCAATGTCTCGTATATCCAAAACTGTAATTTTAACTTAAATTGGTTATTGTATATATTTACAATCGTATTAAATCAATTCTATTTTAATCACAATTTTTTTAAATTAATAAATGCCATAATTACTTGAAATGCTAGTGGAAATCTCATGATACCATACTATTTAAGCTGGTTTTCTTTCTTCTTTTTCGAGCCGAAATCTATAGAAATTCAGGAGATATTTTACATATAGAGCGATATGTCATTTGCCACACCCGTACTCCTTATGGGTATGCATTAAACCCATCAAGATGATTAGCCAATTACAGTATCTTTTAGGGAATTGTTTTCCTTAAATCACTCTCTAATAACCCCATGTAAAGATAAAACAACAATGCTAACTTTATTGCATCAATGTCGTCCTCCCCCCATGACTTCTACTGGAAAATATGACTCAGATCAGCATATGCAACTGACTTACACCTGTGAAAATATGTCTAGAGGATCCGATCTATAGCCTTCGATGGAATATAGATATCAATATCTACCATATACTGAATTGAAGGCCTGTCATAATGGCAAACTCATACTGACTGAATTTTACATCCACATCATTAACTCGAAACCATAACTCCTCTCTCAAGGTCATTTTATTTACCGTTCTAAGGATGAAGGAGTGTATTAGAACCCTACTAAATCGACTATCCATCAAGTCTATGAAGTATCCAAAATAAGTACATTGGAAAATTTGTAATTGCCTCTCTGTTAATAATTTTTTGATCATGACTCCCAAATTTCTATCACAACGTGTAGTAACTTGAGCCTTAAAGTATTTTTCGATAGGAAATCACATTTCATCCTTGCCTTTATCAAAATTAAATTACAATTATATTAAATTTATATCAATTTTATATTATAAATTATTCAATTCTGAACATATAGGCCTTATTCAAAAAAACAAATATCAAATTTGAATTTTACACGTCAAAAAACCATAAAATGCGTAAATTTAAATTTGCCCCTTATATGAAAAATACAAAAACCCTAAAATTTTGCGTAACATCATTCTACCCCCTAAATCCAACCACGTGAATTTGCATGGTAGATAACTTTGGAAAACTGCATTTTACCCCCTACCATGCGAATTCACGTGTCAACCACACAAATTCGCCTATCAACCGCACGAATTCATGTGGTTGACTGTCCCTTCGCGTGTCAACCAACTTTTTGAATTTACTTTCACCCCACCACATGATTAAAACTTGCATTTTTACCCCCAACCACACGACCTCGTTTGGTCCATGAAGTTTGAAAAATGCACAAAACCTCCCCGCCTCCAACAAATCTCACCATATGAATTTCCATGGTCACTGTCGAATTCATGTGGTTACATTTTACCTCCCAAATTTTGTTTTTTAAATGTCATTTCAACAACAATCAACTCTACACCTAATTTAATGCAAAAGCCCTGATGAAATTTATCAAAATCAGCAAAAAATCAAATAATTTCATTAACTTTTTCAAATTAGAACCCTAACGCTAAACATGCAAATTTCATATCAAATCAAGTAAATCTTGAACCAAAATGCATAAAGAGATGACAAAGATTGTTTTACTAACCTTTTTGTCCATTTTCGTCATCAGAAATGTCGTAAAAATCGCTTGAGAAATTCGAAGGTGTCGACTGCATGAAACGTGTGTTTGAATTTGTTGTTTTTGTGTGTTTGACACCTAAACGCATCATTTTCTTCAATTTTGTTATGAGGGGCATTTTCGTCTCTGCAAGAATTTAGGGCATTTTAGTTTAAAACTCAAATACAGGGGTAGTTTTTTTTGCCCCCTTAATTTTGGGGTAATTTTGATTTCCTTTTTTGTTATATATGAAAATTCAGGGAAATTTTAGTAGCTTGATTATACCTCAGGGGAGCCTTAAAGCCCAATCCTTTTTTGTCCTTCTGCTGTAAGTTTCATTCCGTCTTCTTGTTTTGTTCTTTCATCTTTTCGGCAACCAGATAGGCAAACACAGGAGAAGGGCGATGGAGTTGGATAATTTCGCACCTATATTTGGAGAACCGAAAATTGAGTGGGCTGGCTCGGGTTCAGGTCGAGTGATTCGGTTCTTGTTCCATGTCTTCGCTCCTGATTCCTCTAACCTATTTATCCATGCCACCGATTTTCACTCCAGTACTTGGGAGGCTAAACGCTCCGTGTTGCAGCTTGAGGACATGGTATGTAATCTTCCTCTGTTTTTTTTTTTTTTAAAGGTTAAGGAATCCCTATATTTGGTTAGCATTGAATTTTTAAGCAAGAGGAAACTTTATATGACTGAAATCCTTAGCATTGAATTTGTTTTAGGGATCGGCACTGTGTTGTTGCTGGGTATATGGCAGGTTCTGTTTGGTTTAAGTGAATAGCTAGTGGATCATTGAAGCATTTTCAAGTGTTGGGTTTATTAGGTTTAGATTATGAATATGATGCTTTATTTTACTTTTCCTGATCATATTTGCAGAGGGATGAAATTGGAGTAGGGGGCTCGTGGTCTGAGTTCATTGACTATGTTGTCTCGTCCATTAAATCTGAAGATGTCAAGCTTGTTCTGGAGGGATTTTCAGACTCAGATGGTAATCAAAATTCAAAGTTATCATTATCTTTCTGCTATTAACTATAATGATAAATTAGGGTGTTTTATTTTGAGGTAGTTACCAAGTTAGTGATTCAGACAGAAGAAACCTTGAGACTCTCTAATAGAGAAAAACTTTTGATGCTACTTACTGTTCACTGTGCTCCAGATGTTGCAAGTGCAAGATTAGTGGCCCAAAAATCGAAAGGGATGCCTCTAATCTCCATTTCTCTCACAAGACTCAAGGGATCTGTTGCTTCTAAGGCTATGGAAAATCTATCTTTACAGCTCTTCAAAGATTTCAAAAGCATGCAACAACTACTTATAAATGGTAATATCTTATATATATACTTTAATTATTATACTTCTAATTTTTTTCCTGGTAAGGGGATGTTGGGTCATATACTTGAAAATTTTATTGTTGTCAATTTGCATGGTTTATTTTATAAATCATATAAGTTCTTATAACTGTGGTTGTTGTTCTTATATCTACACAACTATTAACAACTTGTAGAAAAGGTCACTGAGATGTACCCTAACACAAGGAGATAGCCACTAAAATAGATATTGGATTGACATATACTATTATACTTAAATGAGGGTGGGCTAGTAATGAAAATGTAATTGATAATACCCTATTATGAATCTATTGGTTCTCATTGGTTGGTGAATTGGTCTTCTTAAGAAAGAACTTTTACAATCTTTTATTATGTTCAATTTTTTTGTATATTGCATAAATGCCAATGGTTATGTGTTTTTATTATTCATTCTTCCAGCTGCACCACTTATATGATGTACTTTTTCCTGGCATTATGTTATTGGTGGTGTGTTATTTATATAGATCTTTTCTTTTATCCCCCATTTCATGTTTTTCACATGGTGTGACTTTAGGACAGGCTTAATAGTGTTGGTGATGAAACTATCTTTTGAGAAAATTAATTGTTGCTCATTTTGTATTTACCATAGAGCAAGAATGGTCTCTTCAACTAACAAAAGTGATATTGGCTGAGAAGGTATGCCTTTGTGTCACTTCTATACATTTAAGCTTACAGTTCAATCTTTTTGGTTTCTACTTGCACATTTGTCAAGGCATATCGTTATTACTTTTTTTTATTTGATGCTGCATATTTTTTAGGGATAATCACATTAGCTTTTGCCTTTTCACATCTCTCTATTTGGGTTGCATATGGCAGTCTCACTTGTAAGCTACAATCACATTTAGGTCTTTAAGATTTAGGCTAATTAATGTTTGGTTCACTAAAATCAAAACTTAAGATCCTACATTATTAACTAAAGTCAAACACACCCATTTTAAAAGAAACCATTAAGGACATATGAAGTGTAATGTAATAGCCAAGAAGGTTGACAACATACCAATCGTGTATAAGAAAGGCCTCTAAGAAGAAAAGGTGTTGTAAGAATATATTGAGTATAATATCTGTTGAGTTGTACATATTAGGTTAGGATTTCTCTAAAATAGGATTAGGTAATTGTATCATGTAAAATGGGAATGTATTGATAGTCTTTCCTATATTTGGCTTCTTAAAAATTTTTTCGGTGATTCTGATTCATTCTCCAACAAAGTTTGTCATTTTTCGACTGTCTTCTCCGACTACCGTGTTTTTGTCCTTTTTTGATGGCCATGGCTACACCATTGTGATCGGAATGACTTTGCTGACAAACCATTGGAAAGAGAGTCACCATTCGACGTTGCACACTCCTCCATGTGTCATCAGTCTACTTGGTAGTCTCCATTACCGATCTGCTTTTCTGGTGAGCGTGCGATGACACCACCTTTAGTAGTCAATTCAAAAGACATCGACGAATTGATCTATGGTGACCCCACTGTCATTGGTCATCAGAATTGTTTGAATGCGCTAGACGTTTCCTTCTTGGATAGTCTTCTCTGATTTACTTTTTCGATGCGCAAGCCAACATTGTTGATACCATCATCTTTGGCTAGCACCAGCGTATCTTCTCCAGTCATCCACGCGCTTGTTCATCGCTAGCCGTCTCTATCATTGTTAGAAAACAGTTTCTGTCAGATTTTTCCTTCTCTCTAGGCTCTGTTCACTTTTCTAACCTCATCACCGGGTACTTTTCACCAGCGTTCCTCAATTTATGATTAATTTCTCCATCTTGTATGGTTAATATGGCTATCAAGAGTTCCAAATCCAAATACTTCTCATTTCTCTCTCTTCCCATTATTACAACTAAAAAATTAACGGGAAGTGCCAACTATACCTCCTGGGTTGCTTTAGTTGAATTATGGTGCATAGGGCAAGGTCTCAAGGATCATTTAACTACCCAAGCTAACAATATTGAAGTGGATAAGTCGACATGGAGGAAAACAGATGCTTTGATGTGTAGTTTGCTCTAGAATACGATTGATCCTCAACTCCATCCTATCTATAAGGCCTATAGAACTTGTTTTGAGATATGGACTCAAGCCAAATGCCTTTATACTAATGACGTCTAGAGACTTTATTTTGTTGTGTCCTCCCTTGTTAATCTAAAACAACAAGAAATGGACATGTCTAAGTTTCTCGGTCGAATAGCCTCCCTGAAGGTAAAATGTAATTCATTGATACCTGCTGGCAAAACTGTCACTGAAGAGCTGGCTCAACGGGATAAGTTCTTTATGGTGTTCACCTTTCCTACTATTAATCTAAATCTTGCCTTTGTTCAGGATCATATTTTGTCCAATGCTACTGTTTCCACTCTGGATGATGTGTTTGTTCGGCTGCTTTGGTCTCTTCCAATAGCATAGGATCTGAATCCATAACCGTTGATTCCTCTATCTTGACTTTCAATTCTCAACATAATCTAGGTGCTCGAGGAAACATGGGGGTTGGCCTAGATGTAGTTATTGTAATTGGTGGGGGCATACTAAGGAGAAGTGTTATAAATTACATGGGTGACCCATTCAGAATGCAAATGTTGCACAGGTCCAGTTAAGTCATCCTACAAGTCAACTTGAAATGTTTACAAGCCAATCTTCTTAGCCTTCCTTGACCTTTACAGGTGTCGATTATGAAGAATATCTACCATTTCAGATTGCCAAATAGTCATCTCAATCTTTAGAGGAAGGTGATGCAGGAAGGAAAATTGTGCTTGAAGAAGAGTTTGAAGAGCTCGTAACTGAGCCTATTCAAGTAAATCCTTCAGGTATACAATCACCTATACCAACTACAACGGCTCAAATAAGAAAGTCTATTAGAGTGTCTCGACCTCCCGAGAGATATGGATTTCTGACAGAAGGAGATTTTGAATCGCTTCTAATGGGAGAAACTGAGCATCTAGAGGATCCAAAAACTTACCAAGAGGCAATATTGGATATTGACTCCGACAGATGGCTAGAGGCAATAAATTCAGAAATTGAATCTATGAATGCCAATCAAGTATGGACATTCGTTGATCCACCTAATGGAATAGTTCCGATCGGATGTAAATGGATCTTCAAGAGGAAAATTGGTAAGGATGGAAAATTTGAAACTTATAAAGCTCGATTGGTAGCTAAAGGTTATACTAAAAAACAAGGGTTGGATTATGAGGAGACCTTTTCACCAGTCGCGATGCTTAAATCCATCAGAATCCTGCTAGCTATCGCAACACACTATGATTATGAGATATAGCAGATGGATGTTAAAACTGCTTTTCTCAATGGGTATATTGAAGAAAATATTTATATGGAGCAGCCAATCGGTTTGATGAAACAATTCGAGTATTCGGTTTTATTAAACATCCGGATGAGCTGTGTTTATAAATTGGATAGGGATAAAATTGTCGTTTTCCTAGTCTTGTATGTAGATGACATATTATTAATTGGAAACAACATTGACACTATGACTGAGGTTAAGCTATGGCTAGTGAAATCTTTTTCCATGAAGGATCTTGGAGAAGCAACCTATATTCTAGGTATTCGCATCTATAGAGATAGAGCGAAAGGATTAATAGGTTTATCTCAAAAGTTGTACATAGAGAAAGTGTTGAAACGTTTTCATATGCAAAACTCCAAGAGAGGTCTTTTACCGTTTCCTCATGGAACACATATATCAAAAGATATGTGTCCAAAGACTGATGAGGAGCGATAACGAATGTGTGAGGTGCCATATGCTTCGGCAGTAGGGAGTCTCATGTACGCCATGTTATATACACAACCAGACATTGCTTTTGCAGTTAGTGCAGTAAGCAAATATCAGTCAAATCCTGGAGAAAGACATTGGACAACAGTAAAAGCCATCCTGAAGTATTTAAGAAGGACCAAGGAGTTGATACTGGGTTATGGGGGTTTAGAGTTGACGCTCAAAGGATACTCAGATTTTGATTTCCAGTCTGATATAAACAATAGAAAGTCTACGTTTGCATTTATTTTTGTTTGTAATGGAGGCATAGTTTGTTGGAAAAGTGCCAAACAATCGACTACTGTAGACTCTACTACAGAAGTTGAGTATATTGCCGCTTCAGAAGCTACGAAAGAGGCCGTTTGGATGTGTAAATTCGTTACAGAGTTGGGCATGGTTCCTCAGATGAGTCAACCAGTAATTATATTATGTGACAATACTGGTGCCATTGCACAGGCAAAGGAACCAAGAGCGCATCAAAGGTCAAAGCATGTTCAACGAAAATATCACATCTTGAGAGAATTCGTTGGAGTTGGAGATATTGTCATTCAGAAGATTGCTTCGACGGACAATCTTGCAGACCCATTAACTAAAACACTAATACAAAGACTGTTGGACCGGCATCTAGAGAGAATGGGCATTAGGTACTACAGCGATTGGCTTTAGTGCAAGTGGGAGTTCTTGTTAGAATATGCCCTAAAAACCAATCGCTTTAATTGGTTTTAAGGGTTGTATATCTTGCATATACATTATTAATAAAAAAAAAAGTTCTGTCATACTTCACATGTTTTCTACGTCACTTTTATATTTATGTTGTAGTTGTATATTACATCCATATTAGTTACATGCATACAACATGTGAAAGGTCCTGATGAGTTTTAATAAACGTCATCAAATCGTTTCCTGCATAGGCAATTTGTTTGGGCAATAGTATTGCATAGTGGGTGTGTGCTATATCACCACAGTATATCAATGGATGATATTAGACATGGTGAATATACACATGGGTAAACAATGGAACCATTTGATGGTTAGAGAACTGATTAAAGGTTATTATATTATATTGTTTATCGAACGTGATCGCTGAACGATGATCACATGGTCATTAATATGTAGTCAATGATACATCGTAAATCATACTAGTGTATAGATCCTTTGACTTGAGATATCACATTTGATCATATGTTGCTTGAGCGAGAGGATAAGTGATGATCATACAGAGATCTGTCAACTCGACTGCTCTCGAGTTTCCATACAAATATCGAGAAATATGAAAATCTAAGACACTGGCCAGTGTAAATAAAAGATCACATGAAGAGAGTTTCGATGTGGCACGTTATGATGTATGACTTGATATTCGAAAAAATTAAATATTGGATTTTGATATTCTATGAATCCAAGTTCAATTGGGATGTAATGACAGAAGGATTGGACTACATGGTAAATGTGAGTAAGAAAGATTCATTTGACATTATGTGAAGCTTGTACTTCATTGTGATGTAGGGGTCATGGGACATTGCTAGATGACACCACATGATCAGTGGGAGCTTCGTTTTGTAGCGGAAAACAAAGTATATTGGTCAACGATAGTTTTGAGTTATACAATGATATAATGAAACGTATCGCCTGATATAGGCCCACGATTACGTCACTATGAACCTTGAAGGTTACGCTCATATTTCAAGAAAAAAATGGTGTTATGAAGCTGAAAATATTTATCCATGGTGGGCTAGCACTTTCCGAGGATAAAAAATTATGTTTTTCGAATAAGATTCGGAAAAGGGGTAAAATTGTCATTTTACACCTTTTAAATTGTTTAGAAAGTTAGAATAAATAATTTTGGGCACAAATTATTCAACATGTGTCAAATTCTAATTTCTCTTAATTATCAACCAATAAGAATTGAACACATGCTTAAACTTGATAAATATCAAGTTTTAGTTTAATAAAAGAGAGAAAAATGTAGAAAAATATTACATTTTCTCTTCTTCTTCTTCTTTTGTCGGGAAAAGCACCATTTTTCTTCCTTGAAGGGTGCAAGTCAAGAGATCATTTATTTTAGTGATTCAAGCTTCCAAACTTCAAATCAACTTACAAGGTACAAGGTAGTTTACATGTTTCTATGTTTTATTTCTTGAAACAACATGTAAATTTTATATTATCATTGTTACATATGATGTGAACATGATCTAAAAATTCTAATTTTCTTGCCAAAATCCTTCAGTCCAATGGTGGGGTTTGATTCACCCAAAATAATGAAACTGTTGGGAGGAATAAACAACAGAGGGGTAGTCATTTTGGTGGATAGCAACGCGACTCACAATTTCCTCCTAGATAAGTTGGTGCAAGAGTTGGGCTTATAGGTTCAGGCTGTTAGATACTCTGTGGTGCTTGGGGACAACCAAAAAATTCGAGTGGGTCGTTGTGAGGAAGTCAAATTAAGGTTGCAGGGGCTCTCAATGTCGCTCAATTTTCTTTCTTTTCCCTTAGGAGGCGTAGATGTCATACTTGGGGCTGAGTGGTTAAAGCAATTGGAGGAGGTCAAAATCAATTGGAATAATCTTTGTATGAGATTTTGGTGGGATGGTAGTAGGGTGGAATTAAAGGGGGACTTGTTGCGATCCCAAATGCAAGGTATGGGACTTGAATCCCACATTGGAAAGTATGGGCAACTAGTGTGGGGTTTATATGGCCTTGGGCTCTCCCATCTCAATAGCTAGCTTTTGAGGTGTGGTTCTCCTAAGGTTCGTATTATTTGGTATCAGAGTCATCACCATGTCTCTCAGTTGCAATCGTGCGGCGCGGGTGGTGACGCCGGCATTGCAATGTTCGCCCGGGGCTAGCAAGGAGCCAGCGCACAGCCAACCCGTGTGGGCGTCGGTGCTGCGGAGCGTGGTGGTATGTTACGATCCCAAATGCAAGGTATGAGACTTGAATCCCACATTGGAAAGTATGGGCAATTAGTGTGGGGTTTATATGGCCTTGGTCTCTCCCATCTCAATAGCTAGCTTTTGAGGTGTGGTTCTCCTAAGGTTCGTATCACTATTCTTTAAGAAGAGGTAAGTTGCTATACAGAGGCAGATTAGTGGTGCCAAAATGTTCCAGGTTTATTCCTTCTTTGATTGTTGAGTTCACTCATCATCTTATGGTGTACATTTTGGTTTTTTCAGGACGTATAAAAGGCTGAATTCTATTATGTATTGGGAAGGTATGAAGAAGGATGTTAAGAGCTGTGTGGTAGAATGTGATGTGTGTCGAAGGATGAAATATGAGGCAATGCCACCAGCGGGCTTACTACAACCACTACCTGTCCAAGCTAATACGTGGGAGGACGGACTTAACTATGGATTTCATCGAAGGTCTTCCAAAGGTAAAAGGAAAGAGTGTTATTTTGGTGATCGTGGATAGATTAATAAAATATAGGCATTTTATCGCACTACGCCACCCCTTCAATGCCAAAGACGTGGTAGAGGTGTTTATCAAAGAGGTGGTTCGCCTCCATGGGTTCCTACGAAGCATAGTTACAGACCGAGATCGTATTTTTCTGAGTCATTTTTGGACATAAATTTTTAGGGCTGTTGGAACTATCTTTAAATATAATACGGCCTACCATCCTCAGATGGATGGCCAAATTGAAGTCGTGAATCGAGGTTTAGAAACGTACCTTCGCTGCTTTTGCTTGAGGTACCCCAAAAATTGGCCTTGGTGGCTAGCGTGGGCAGAATATTGGTATAACACGTCATTTCATAGCTCAACCGACATGACTCTGTTAGGGCCGTCTATGGGAGAGATCCCCTTCCCTTTTTGAGATGGGTGGAAGAAGAATGTAGGATTAAAGAAGTGAATTCCATGATTAAGGAGAGGAACTTAATTTTGGATTAATTAAAAAGCAATTTACACATGGCTCAAGAAAGAATGAGGAAGGCAGCCAACAAACATCGAAGGGACGTCAAATTTTAAGTAGGTGATTGGGTCTTCCTTAAGTTACAACCATATTGTTTTTGTTCATTGGCATCTCGTCCGAATGAGAAACTCAACCCCGTTTTTATGGACCATTTCAAGTGATTAAAAAAATAGGTGCAGTGGCTTATGAATTAAAACTACCTGAGAATGCAAAAATACACCCTGTTTTTCACATTTCTTAACTAAAAAAGTAGATAGGATCTGCTTTACTGCCTCAGCCCTTACCTGACTGCCTCAATGAGGAAATGGAGCTGCAAACTCAACCAGAAATAGTATTGGCAAATAGATATTCCAAACAGGGGGACTTAGAGCTGCTGACAAAATGGCGAGGACTGTCGAATTGTGAGAATTCTTGTGAACTGTATGATAATCTCAAACACTTCTTTCCCAATTTGCACCTTGAGGACAATGTGCCTCTTAATGGGAGGGGCAATGTTAGGGTGAAGGTGTATATCAAAAGGAAGACCAAGAGAGGGAGAGTGACATGTGGTCGACAAGCTGGAAGAAAGTAGGACAACCAAACAAGTTTGAAGAGTCTCTCAAGTTAGAAATAGTAGAGGTCAGAAGCAAGAGAATTGTACTTGATCCTGGGAAATTCAAGTGATGAGTTGGCAAATCCTGAGTGGCAGAAAGGAGGCAAAGGAGTAGGAGAGTAGATATAAGCTTGCAGAAAGCAAGTATGGGAGAGCAGTTTTTTGAGGAAAAAGTAATAGGTAGGGAAAGTATAGCCTCTTGAAAGTTGTTGTGGTTCAGCAGTTGGTTTGGTGAAACTACTGCAGGAGTGTGTTTTGGAATGTGTTGTTACTGTTTTGTGTAATTTTCTGGAAATCAATATTGTAACATTGAATTAGAAAATTACTTCTGTAATTGTAACTGAATTGCTGAATGAAATGAATATATATTAATTCGGGGAATTCTGTTACATTTAATGATTTACATTGCACTGTTACATTGGAGCTATTTCGACTATAATGTGTAGCATACTGGCTTTAAAGGAGCTGTAGTCTAAAGTTGGTATCTAGTAAGAGCCTGCTTTTCTCTAGGTTGAAACCTCTCACTCTCCAGGTCTGTATCATAGTTTTGGTGCCTCCCGAAGAGATTGAAAAGTGTGAGAAACATGCTTAAGTGTGTGCAAAGGAGGTTTGCAGTGATGATTTATTGGTGGAAGAAGAGAAAAGAAAAGTCAAGGAGTTCAATTATCTTAGTTGGAAAGAAGAGTTATTTTTTGAGTAAAAATCTAGAGTCAAGTGGCTCTTGGAGGGAGACCAAAATATTGGTTATTTCCACAAGTGTGTCAAGACTAGAACCAATAGGAATGCCATTAATAGCATTTGTCCTAAAGATTGGAAGCATTGAGTGTGAGAAGAACAAAGTGAAAGAGGAGTTTGTTAGATACTTTTATCATCTTCAAAATGGCCTTAATCAAAAGGTGAAAGAAGAAGAAATTGCCAAGGTGGTCAACTATAGAATCTCGGTTGAACAAGCTTTTGAGATGGTGAAGGAGGTCTCGAGAGAGGAGATTAAAGATGTTTTGTTCACTTTGGACAATGGCAAGGCTTTGGGTCCGGATGGTTTTGGCGCTTACTTCTTCAACAAGGCTTAGAGTGTGATTGACAATGATGTGGTTGAGGCAATCCAAGACTTCTTCAAGTTGGGATCGTTGTTTAAAGAGATGAATTGTTCCATTATTGCTTTTTGTTAGGATTGGGACACTTGTCCTCAATCCAATGGTAAGTCTTCATTATAAATATGCGTTTTAGGTTTCAAAAGAGGGAAGAAGAAAAACATATTAGGGTTTATTGGTTGGTAGCCAATCTTGGTTGATTGTGGGAGGTCTTCCACGTTTTGAATGGCCGAAAAATAGGAGGTTTTGGACTCCTGAAACTGTCTGGAATTGGAGGTCATGAACTCTTCGAATTGTTTGATTTATCTTTGTAATATTTTGATTAATGAAATAGTTTTAGTTTATTATGTTTTTGTGTTTTAATTTTTTGTTTTAGCTGAATAAGAGCTAGATTCCTAACAAAATGGTATCAGAGCAGTTTGATCTGAGTTTTTGCTGTGCTTTCTGCAAGAGAAATGATCGGAGATAGATGAGGAAGTCGAAAAGTCACTGGTTGACAGTGGATGGTCGTTAAAAGGTTCTGTCAGAATAAGATCGACTGAAGATGATGATGGTGAAAGGCAAATTGGCAAGACGACGATGATTGGAGATTTAAAAGGTTGCCAGAGTCAATGGTGAGAAATGGCTTAAAAAAAATAAAACAGAAGAAAAGGGAGAAAAGGAAGTAGCACAAATGGTGAAGAGAAGAAGACAAAAGATGAAGAGAGGAGAAGAAAGAAGAAGAGAAAAAGACAAGGAGAAGAAAGAAAGGAGAGACAGAAAAAAAGTTAAAAAAAAAAGGTGGAAGGCAAAGCTTTTTAAAAGGGTTGTTGGTTTATTGGGAAAAGGAGAAAAAGGGCTGTTAATTTGTTGGGAAAAGAAAAAGTGAAAGCCGAAGGTTGGTTTGTTGGAAGGAGAAAAAAAAAGTGTGGGGCCATATGAGAAAAAAGTGGAGAGGTAAAAAAGAAGTGGCACAGAGAGGGGTCAGTTGATGTAGAAAAAACTAAATTAATTAAAAATGAAAAAAAAAATCAAAAAAAGCAAATTGAAAAAAAAAAAAGTTTAAAAAAATCAATATATGAATGTCCATCTTGAGCAGAAGATGGTTTTGAAGGGGAGAAAAATGTTAGAATTGGGACATTTGTTCTAAATCCAATGGTAAGTCTATTATAAATATGTGCTTTAGGTTTCAAAAGAGGGAAGGAGAAAAACATATTAGGGTTTGTTGGTTGGGTAGCCAATCTTAGCTGATTGTGGGAGGTTTCCGACGCCTTGAACGACCTAAAAATGGGAGATCGTAGACTTTTCAAACGGTTTGGAATGGGAGGCTCCGAACTCCTTAAATTGTTTAGTTTATCTTTGTAATCTTTTGATTAATGAAATAGTTTTAGTTTATTATGTTTTTATGTTTTAATCTTCTGTTTTAGCTAAATAAGAGCTAAATTTCTAGCACTCTTATTCTTAAGTGCCTGAATCCTACCTTTTGTAAAGATTTTAGGCCCATATCTAGTTGTAATACTATTTATAAATGTATTATCAAAATTTTGGCTGATAGGCTTAAAGGAATGCTTCCAAACTTCATTAATAAGCCACAAGTTTCTTTTGTTGAGGGAAGGAAAATTGGAGATAACATTCTCCTTTGTCAAGAGCTTATGCACATTTATTATAGGGAGAAGAGCAAGCTTAAGAGACGTGGCATCAAAGTGGACCTCCTAAAAGCCTATGACATGGTAAGTTGGAGTTTCATTTTAAAAGTTCTCAAAGTGATTGGCCTCCATCCCATGTTTATAAGGTGGATCAAGGAGTGTATGTCTACTCCTTTCTATGCATTAATGGTGAGCTTGAGGGATTCTTCACTAGCTCTAAAGGTCTAAGGCTTGGTGATCCCATCTCCCCTTACCTCTTTGTCATAGCCATGGAAGTTCTATCTAGAATTCTTGAGATCATGTCTTTGAATAAGGAGTTTGAGTTTCATTGGAGATGTAAGAAGAATGATATTACGCACCTTTGCTTTGCCGATAATCTCCTCATCTTTGGTTAGGTCGAAACAAAGTCCATTGGTCTTATTAAGAAGTCTCGAGTTATTCCACAAGTAGTCTAGGTTAAAAGCCTAATAATTCAGAAAGTTGTGTATTTATTTTCGGAGTTGGGTTGGAAGAGAAGAAAAAAATTGTTGAAATGTTAAATTTTTAGGAAGGAAAAACCCCTTTTAACTATCTTGGAGTTTCCATGATTATTTCCAAGCTCACTAGTAAGGATTGCAAACCTTTGGTGGATAAAATCCTTGGGAGGATCACTTCATGGAAAAGTAAATTTGTGTCCTACGCGGGGCATTTTCTCTTAACCAAGTTGGTGCTTTTTAGTACTCATATATTGGGCCTCAATTTTGCTTCTTCCTTCAAAAGTGCTTGGGGAGATTGAAGCCATTGTAAGAGCCTTTGTTAGGTACCTGGAGGGAACTCAGTAGCAGTAGCTAGCCTGCCCTTCCTTGACTTCTAGGGACCGATGCCAACAGCCACAGGTTCATAAGCTAAGGAATCACAAGAAGCAGGCACTGCTTCCTGAACTCAGGAACTCAAGATCCAACTAAAAGATGTAATAAAGATAGCGGAGATAGGCTCAGAAGAGAAAGCCAATATTCTCAATGTATAAAAAGGAACATTGTATGTTTAGCATGTTGATATATAAAAGTCTAATAATATTTCTAGATAAAAGATAAACACTGTCTTCCGATTATAGAAACATATAATTCTTATGATACTTCTCTGGAAGCACCAATTACGGAAACAAATACTAACTTAATAATAAGAAAACAGCCTGCAGCCTTCAAGAGGTCTGCTCTCCCCTCAATTCCCCTCCATTCTCTGATTTTTCTGCTTGCCTTCTTTTTCCTCCCTCTTTCTCTTTTATATCCCTTTAACCGTTTCTGCAGATGTTGTCTGTGGCTCTGCTGTCCTTTGTTGGTTCTGAAGGACTTGGAGCCTGCTGGAGTGACACCTGTCCCCATTTGCTGTTGCCTTTTGATTTCCTTTCTTTGGAGTGTTTTTTCCTGCGTGTTATGTATACATTAGTCCTAACAGCCTTCTTTTGGGATGGTATAACTTTCAATAAACGGAAAGCTAGAGTTGCTTGGAGGGAGATTTGTTTGCCTAAAGATGAGGGTGGTCTTGGCCTTTATGATTGTAAGGAGAGGAACAAATCAAACTTAGCCAAGCTCATTTGGGAAATTTGTCAATTGAATAGCTCTCCTCTTTGGGTGGGGGGAGTTATGATAAGAAGTGCTCTGTGCGGTGCCCAGCAAGGTGGTTATATACTTGGTGGATTTCCAAGATGGTTATGTCCAGCAAGTGTGTAAACAACTTCTGCAAACAGTAAGCACTCCCTTTGATTTCCCCTTGTGTTGCTGCATCATTGTGGTAGACCTGAAGTATCTTTCAAATCTGAGTGCTTGTAGAGCCTGCATCTCAGTTATGCTGTGGTGGGTTTTGTGTTGCTTTTTGCTGCTGCTGCTTTTGACAGTTTTTATTGCTGTGATCATTATGTGTATTTATGTTAAGTTAGTCAGGTTTAGGAGGATTATCACATTGTATAGTCATTACATGAACAGGGATGGTGACATTGCCTTGTTTTTGGTTTCCCCTTTAACTAGGGGTTTGTCCTAGCATTGTGGCTTTGGTGGTGGTGTAGTCTCTGTCCGGCCTTTGTGGTCAGTTGTTCTTGTTTCGGGGTGCCTTTGGGCATCCTTGCTTTGTTTGTAATACATACTTAGCCCAAAAAAAAAAAAAATGCAAATGAAAACTTTTAAACAAAGATACATCAAATAACAAAATAATCACCCAAATACAATTGTGATGGGTAGCTCAAACCCAAACTGTTTCAAACCCTAGTCAGAATACGATATAAGAGTGAACAACACCAGTTGAAAAAAAAAAAAATCTGCCTTGAGCTCCCATAAATAAACACAACAAATTTTGACTTTTATTTATAAAATCATGTACCAAGAAGACCCATTTCCTCCGTTTATGCTGACATCATCCTTCACTCAAGACTCCATTTCTCTTTACTTGTCCTGCATTTCACAATCCAAATGTTCACAGCTCAAAGACGACCCAGATAACTTTGTTGGTTATCAAATTTTGGCTTCAAGATAAACTCGATCTACCTTATAGTTCCTGTCCATTAATGCTGCAGTTGAACCCAACAAAACGAAAAGATCTTTGCAATCTTAGTTTCTGCAGTTTTTTCAACTGCTGTATTAGTAGCTTTTCTCTTTTTCAGGGATCATCATTTCATTTATTGAGTTAAATATGTTCTTATTGTCAGGAAAGGAATGAAAGTATTCAGAACCAACTGTTGAATCTAGAAAGACAGAAATTGCAAAAGATGGAATCCTCTGAAAAAGGTGAACTTTTAGCTCCTTTAATGAGTAATGGTTTGCAAGATTCTCCAGGCATGTATTATTTCAGCTTGAAGTGCATCCAAATTCAGTTCAATAGTATTTGCGTTAGAATATCCAGATTAGAAGTAAGCTGTTTTTGTCCATGGATTGATATAAAATTTCCTATTAAATGAAAAAAAAAAATGGGAATGTCTTGCTCCTAATATCATTATGGGAGTCATCATGATGTTTTTTTATAGGTTATAGGAGAGGCTAAGGAGCTAGGTCTAGAGCCCTTTTCATGGATTAGTTTAGGAAACATTATAGGCTTTGGCATCAGTGAGCAGGCTAAATCCTAAAGTCAAGTTGTTTAGCCTTCTAAAAAGTTAGAAAAATAGAAAAGACTGCAGATTCAAAATTGGACTTTGTGGATCAATTTGACTTATATCTGTAGTCATCTATTTTATGTTTCATAATTTTCTTGCTTTCATTAAACCATTACATATTAACTGATGTATGTAATCTCTTTATATTATCCTATCTCTGTATAATGCCGGATATTTTTGTATATTTTTTTAACCTTGAGCCATTAGGTAGTAGCGAGTTTTATTTTTACTTTTTATTTTTTATTTTTTTAATAATCATATCCTTAGCAATCAGCTCTTTTGTTTTCTATTCACTGAACTGCAGATAAACAACCATCACAAAGTTCGATCTCAGCCAAAGTTGCTAATCGTGTCATTCCAGCATACCGCAGGTACTTGAGCATTTACACAGGATATCACCTAATTCTGTAATTTAATTTGTATCAGCTAACAGCCATATTGTCTGGGCAGGGCAAAGGTAAGGGGTGCTTTACTACAAGAAACTGAAGATGACAAAGATAACTAGAGTAAGAGAAATGACAGTTTTATCACTTTGAGTATTAGCTGAATCAAAGCCTCCATTTATGACCATGCGAATGAGTAATCAAAGCAACACTAAAGAATTTGGTCATATTAGAGCATCACACTAACACACTAGAAGGAGAGTTCATGTAAATGCTGGTTATCTTCCAATTTCTCATATTCTGTTTACAAAGATGTATTAGGTATTTTCACATAGATAGTTTTGATTTCTTGATAAGGGAGACTTATTGTTGTGCTTTTAACAATCTCGCAAATACTGCCAGTTAATTATCAGCTCTATTTTTTGTTATAGATGCTGGAAATGGTTATTGAGTGTAGTTTTTTAATTTTTGGATGATTTGGAAATTTTTTATGGTGTATTTTCTTGGTCATCAAAGATGATATGATGCATATTAAAGTATATAATACAGCTATTTGTAAAGGCAATGAGGCTCATTGATGTTATTATCAGGCATTGGATCATATAGATTGCTACAGCCATTGTACCAGGCTGGAATTATTTTGATATGCATCTGGTATGATCCACAATAGTTGACTGTGTTTATCATTATGGATTTGACTATTCTTCTTGAACATACTTCTTGCTTGTAAACTTAATTAGTGTGGAAATAGTTTTACTAAATTTATGACGCTCTTTGGCTGCAGATAGAAAATCCATGCCAGTGAACAACCACGGCTTCTGTTTTAGTGGATTAGCTGATTCTTGTTAATTGGGAGGTCTCCCTAGTCATATCTTAGGTTCATACTGTGTCATGTAAGCGCTTACATTTATTTTAGATATTAAAATAAAGAATTGAGGGTTAAAGCCATAGAAGGCCTGGAGATTGAGCTGGAGATTGTCTGAATCTATTTCATAGGTTGCTCCAGAATAACTGAAACTGGCATGATGATGGAGCGTAATATCATGTGCATTAGTCAAAATTAATGATCTGCCATCTTCAAAAATGTTACTGGAAGTGGCTGCTGCAATAGGTTTTACACTGAAATTCCACTGACTAGCGAATACAACATCTATTTGCATGTTATACACAGCGGTTTTAGGTCCTTTAAAATGTTGAAAACAGGTATCATTTGGCTTGTAGACGTACTGTTGATTCTTGGAGAGAACTGTTGAAGGAGAATGCAAGGAATAAAGACACTTTGGCCATCATTTCTAGTTGAATGATGCATAATTCAGAAGATGCATCCTCTCAGTCTCTGGTTTTTGTTCCTCTTGGTATGAAAAATGGGCCAGCAACCCGATGAAAAATTGCTCTCAGCTTGCCTGTATAAATTAGAAGATGCACAAAATGAATTAATAGTTGAAAACTTGTACATTTCATAGAACTTCAGCAGAGAGGGAGATTTCAGGTGACTATTCTAACCAATAGAGTTGAGTTTTAGTCAAATCACGGCTTTGATAAATGAAAATTTTCCTTCTGATAATGTAACAAATACCTGTTTGTGCTACTGTTGCAGATGCTGTGTTTACTGCTTGTGCTACTGTTGCTGCTGCTGAAATGCCTGGCAATATTCAGTTTATTCTCTCCTGCCACAGAGCTTCTCCTGATCCACTGTTCTTTATCAGGTTGATTTTCAGATATGTCAAATGATGATCTGGGAGAAACCTTAGACCGATTTCTGACGTTTGTTTTCTTTTTTGAACCAAAAGATATTGGAAAGAACATCTTGATCAAGAAAGTTTCCTTCTCCATACTTTCACTCCTCAAAATCTCACCTGACTTTGTGCTTCTCTTCTTGTTCTTCTTCTGCAGCTTCTTGGTTTCACCTTCATTCTTGAAACAGCAACTTCCCGCATCAGTCAGAGTCTCACGCCTGACCTCTTGCTGTGTTTGTTGCTCATCAACGATATCTTTCAATGAGAGTTCATAACTCCACTCTGGCATGTTATGAATCATGTCCATGAGTTCCTTCCTGCCTTCTGCAATTGCCTGTGACCGTGTCCGTGGTGACAGGTTACTGTATCGATGGTTGTAGGGAAGCAAAGGAGAAGATTCATATGCACTAATTCTCAAATCATTTCCCTTCCACAAAGGAGGGGAGAAATCACCATATCCGTCTCCAACCTGTTCTTCAAAACGAAACTCATCTCTACTATGCTCAACACATGAACTTTTATCTGCACCCCAGAAGTCAAAATCAGTACTTCCTTTACTTTGACGCTTGCTATGCATCTTCCTGGTTGAGATTCAAAGAAAAAACTTGTTTCACAGTGACAAATCCTCAAAGCCAGTGCAGCGATCAGGCTAAATTTAGAGAAGTGAATGAAGGGAGGAGTAGTAAGAGTAATGTTGTGATTGACAAATGTGTATAAGAGGGCAACATTTTCATGAGAAAGTGAAGTTTAGTCTAGCTATGCCATTTTGTCCAGAGACTTTGTTTGTTGGAACTCAAAAGTCATTGCCGTCCTGGACGGGAGGACGAGTGCTGGGTCCAATTTTCTTCACCTGTCTCCATCAAAAGTTTTTCATCTAGACAAATTGCAACGACTGGCTTCTTGTTCTTTGGTCCATGCCTTTGGTCATTTTACTCAAAATTTTCCTCTCTTTTAAAATGCGCACTTTTATTTTAACATATATTAATATATAATAATAAAAATATATGTACTCACTTTGAAGACATATATAAATATATATTTGATGTACATCATCATATGATTGAGCGATCTTGAATTAATAATAAAATAACATTTAATCACATGATGATATACATAAGTGTGTATTTATTTGTGTACTTAAAACATGTATTATAGTATTGTTTAATATATAATGTTTTTATCAGTGGCTGGTGAAATTCTCTTCATTAGACTTTGGGGAGGTGATTATATTTGACAAAGGAATGGCTTAACCATTACACAATGTCCACATGCTTGGGACCAGAATTTCTACACATGAGAGTAAACTTGAGTGAAGGGTAATATTTGACTAATCTTTCTTGTTTGTCCATTCGGGTAAAAGTGAAGTTTCAAATGGATCCTAGTCTTGACCAATGACATGTCTTAGTTGATTTTTCTTCGTCTTCAGATAAGCTTGAACGGGCGGGTATGAGTACAATTTAAATCATCTTTTGTAGCTGCAACAATAGTATTTTTACATTCAATAAACACACAAATAGGCACAAACTTATATGTGTCATTACATAATTGAATGACTTTGAACTATAGATAAAATAATATTTAATTACGTAATGATATATAAGTTTATATATTTATGTATCTATAGTCGGTATGCATAGTATTATTTTTCTACATTTGATCATTTTTTGACTGTAAAGTTTTATATGAGTGGCTCCCAAGGGGTGGTTTAAGTGGCAGAAGAGAGATCTATGTATAAATGAGTATGAATTTAAATCTTCTTTGATAATATTTCAATATCAATGGAGATCTTGAGAGACCCATTAGCTTTGGGCTTAGGTCTCTTGTGCTGCTTAACCTCCCATATTGCTCATATTTATGGATAAGGATTCAATCCTTTCATCCATATACCTATAACAAAATAGCTAACGGTTGACCCAAAAAAAAAAAAGGTTGTATTGTGTTAACCCTTCACAAAATAAATTATCTTTGGGTTACATGTTTTTGACGCGATTCTTATTTGGATCATGTTTAAGTGGAGTGTTTTTTCCCAAAAAACACAACACAAACATGGCTCATTCACATGAATTGCCCCATTTCTGTGAAATGTTTTATTATTCAATTCACTTCTTTGTACTTATTTGTACTTATAAAGTGTTAAGAGCATCTCAATTTTATAATTTTGCAAAGGCCAAAGGACTTATTCCCACCCAAAGTGTTTTGTTTTTCTAAATTTTCACCTTTTAACTTTGAAAATCATAAATATCCACTTATAGGTGGTTAAAGTTTATAGAAATTTAACCCTTTAAAATTTAATCTCTTTCTCTCCTATAAACCTTAAAAACTAAACGTTTTTTCTTTAGGTTAAGTTTCAAAAAAAATGAAATTTCCCTCTTAGAGTTTCGTTTTCAATCTCTGCCATAAGAGATTGAAATTTTCACCCTAGAAGGGGAATATCATTTTTTAAAACTTGACATAGGAGAAACCTTTTAGTTTTTGGGGTTTAGGGGAGGGAAAAAAATTAAATTTTAATTTATTTTTAATATTATAGATGAAATAATGATTTTACCTTTAAAACTAATAAACTTAATCCTTGAAACTAACAAACTTAACCCTTCATAGGTAGGTGTTTGATATTTTCATAATTAAGGATAAATATTTGAGAAATCAAGATATTTTGGATGGGAGTAAGTCCTTTGGCCTTTTGCAAATAAGGTAATTGATATTTTAAAGGTTTTCTGAACAATTAAAGAGTTATTTTTAATATTTTTTGAATGAAATTAAAAAGTATATTATGCAATTTCAAATGAAGAAAATGAAAAAAGATTGTCAGTGTGATAATACTATGCACTTACACTCATTAAAATGTGTTCATTCAAAGGGTTGGTATCAATCAATCAATCCTGTAATTTGGGAGCGGAATCCAACTTTAGGAGGTTAGCTTTTTTCGTTCAGTTGTGATTTGGCTCTCATATCCTTGTCTTCTAGATTATCATTTCGGACAAATGTGTAACATAACAATTTTGTTCATGCGTCAAAAGACCGTGTGGGCCAAATGACTATTTCCTACGATCAACAATTTTCCATTTTGAAAAGTATTTTCTACCAATTGCAACAGCGACCATGTCCATGTAATGGTTATAACGAGATCAAAATCAAATCTGGAAATGGCTTTGTAGGTTTCAATTAACCAACTATGCGACCCAAATCAATATAAATCTCGTATAATCAATACAATTAAACCCAATGGGCACACAAACAGGAAGCTCCAAGGTCCTGGGCGAATATTTTGGAGGGGTTGATGATGATGGTTGTTGGTGATGAGGTAGAAGTGAGTAGCAGTGGTGAGCAACATTGTTGTGTACGCCATAAAAAATAGAAGAGGTCAGTAATGTGAGATGGTAGAGACGACACTAGAGTTGACTAACGAGATGGAAGACCGTGAGTTTGGTGCAATTTCGCTAAAGTTATGTGATTTGACTGAAACCGCACTAAGATGTAAGATTTTGACCAAACTGCACCATCTCAAATGTGATTTGACCGAAAATAGCAGAATGAGAAAAATTAGAAATATGGAAGTTGAAAAGGAAAATGGAAAAATGAGAAAAATAAAAGTTGGAAAGGAGGGGTCCGCTAAGTTCTTCCTTGAAGGTAAAATCATAAGCCATGTCCCTCGAAGAAATGGTTGGAAGACAACATATAATGTGCAAGAAAGCAAAGTCGAATATATTATATCAGAATACAACAAGCTTAATGAAATGAGGAAAGTCACGCTCTTTATATCTTGTTGTATGTATAGGGAAGTAAAGGTATATGATTTGATTCTTTTTTCTTTAACTCTTATTGTGGTTTGATTTGTGTTGGATTGGAGCTATTACAATTGGGTCCTTGGTTTATATCGTTTTTGGCATGAATTAGAAATTTGCTATTTTGTTTAATTTATAAATTTAGATTTATTTAGTTTTGAGTTATAAGGAGAGACTGTTTTAGATTCTGGATAATATGATCAAACAACTCAAGAACCAACACATTCCTTTGATTAAGGTATTTTGTAGAAACTATAATGTTGAGGAAGCTACTTGGGAGATAGAGCAAAATATGAGAATGAGGCATCATGAGGTATTTCTAGTGAATTTAGTGCTTTATTTTCAACTTATTCCTTTAGAAACGTTCGAAAGTGGAGGCAAAGGCTTTTGTACTAGAAAGTGAGAAAAAAACCTGAGAAAGACAAAGTGGAGTGAAGAAAGAGAGAGCAACTTTTTGAAGAATTCGTATTTATTCTTGGAATTTGTGAACTCTTTTCTCATCCTTAAGTTATCTAGAAGCGATGTCTGCTCTAATGTTCAGTAATAATGTTTTTCTTAAACTGTTAATTTTCTTTGAGTTTGTTTATATTTGAATTTTCAGGTTTGTTTATATTTTCAGTTATTTAAATGAGAAAAATAAAAAAAAGTGAACCCACATATCCAACATTTACAAGTTGATACTTAATTTTCATATAAAGTGACAAAAATATCTTTCAGCTATTAAAATTAATGTGTAACTTAGATGAATGAGTGAGAAATAAACTTTTCAAACTTAAAGTATGACAATTTATCATTTCATCAAAGTTTGGGTGAGAAATGGGCATTTAGCTGATTATGTGTATATTTTAAGTGAGTTTTATTATGAGTAATGTTATGTGTACTTATAATTAATATCAATTTCGAGTATCAATGATAATATATTATTATATGAGTAAGTGTTAAAATGCCAATTGTACAATATTATATTAATATATAAAAGTAAAGTTTATAAGCTCATAATCTAAAAAATGCATTCCAACGTAATAAAGGGGTATTGAAATTTTGCCATAATTTTCTCCTGCTTAAGCAATTTACAACAATTTTTAGACACTAAACATTTATACCACAAAGTTAGCATAATACTTAAAATACCATTGCCTTCAACTTTATAAACACAACGAAGAGTCGGCCTTTGAGTGCTAAAAAACAATTTTTTTTTTTTTCAAAGATCTTGTAGAGAACTCATCCTAATCCAAGTTAGTGGTGCATCCATATCCCTTATGTTATGTATTTTTTTTGTTTAATAATTGAAAACCAAAGAATGCATACAAGACAAAGTAGGTGATTAATAGGAAATTTTAATTTATTGTACAATGTTGTTATTTTTTAGTTACAATAGTTAGAGTATTGATAGTTAAACTGAGAAGATAAAATTTGATTATATGGAATGAGTTTAGTAGCAGATCTGGTAAAAATCTACAAAATACTAGCTAAAGAACAGGTAGGCGATTCGACAATGTCGTCTACACATAAGATATATAGCTTAGGCCTAGGCAATCTCGCTAACCTGTTCTTCTAGACTCGTAAATTCCCAATTAGTTATCCAAGTTTATTTGCTTACGTTGTCGGTTTAGTTTAAACAAAACATGGAAAAAGTCACATTTAAGATTCGTTTTGAAGGTTAATAGATTACAAGTGATGACAATGCAATGAGATACGTTAGGATGAAAGACCGATCTGTATTAATATAAGTGTTAATTTTGAAAGATTTATAACAAAATATGTTATCATCTCATAATTAATAGAAATCAATCAAATGTCCATATATTTATCCCTGGTGATGTGTTAGTAGGTGGAAGGCTATATGAGATTGAAGACAATAATGATCTTGAGTATGTGATGATGGTAGCAAGAAGTATACGAGAAAGGGACAACCAATAAGATGAAGATGTCTATGAGGAAGAAAAGGACGATTATCTAACATATGACTGGGCACAACCATAAAGTTTCTAGAAGAATGGTGTGAATCATGGTGATGATGATGACAATGTGGTTAAGGATTTGCAAGGTTTGATGATGGTGATGACATGTATGATGTACCAAACCAAGAAGTTGATAAAAGTCAAACCAATACTTGTAATGACGAGGCCGAGTGTAGCACGACATGACATGGCTCCATATATTAGAGCATATACAAGTCACATTCCTAATCATCCTAATTCATTTCAATGGGTTCCTAAGCCTACTATGGATGTCACATTCCTAATCATCCTAATTTGTTTCAGTGGGTTCTTGAGCCTGCCATAAATGTTGAAAACACGACTATTAGTAATTGGAAAACACAAAGAGACAACAATCTAAAAGTAATGGGCTTTTATAATTTGAAGGCAGAGTCAAAAGAATAATTTCAATGATATGCCTTAAAGACTAGTATTTAATGGAAAATCAGTTAATTTGATAGGACATAGTATGAGGTTCATTGTGTACATGAACAATACCAATGGCAAAAACCTTGCTAGAAGGGAGAAGGATTAAGATTACTGGGTGTTACGAAGTATAGATGACACCCACACTTGCCTACGTGATCAAGTATTGCTACATCATAGACAGATTGGTGTTAGGTCATTAGGGACCATCCTTAAATAAATGTTTCTAGTTAATCAAATTTATTGATGAAGAAAATTATTTCTGACATGGCAGATTGGTACAAGATTGACATTTCATACTCACAAGCATGACATGTGAAGATATTTGTAATAAATGCATTACAAGGATTTCTTGAAGAGTTTTTTATGCTCTTATCTAAGTATTATCACAATCTAAAGCTAAAGGACCCAAAAACTATAACACATAATGATACTGATGTGGAAAATAAGTTCAAGTTTTTTATCATGCAATTGGGTTGTTCGATAAAGGGATCCAGTAGTTTTATCACCCAATAATTTGCATTAACGCTTCACATTTAAATGAGAAGTACCTTAGGACTCTTTTCATTACTATTGCAAAAGACAACAATAATAAAATCTATCCACTAACCTTCGGTATTGGGGACAAAAAGGGAATTAGATGTGGATGTTGTTATTAAGTTACTTACGTATGTGTATTGGCAACATCCTAAACTTGGCCATTATTTCTAATTGACATCATTCAGTCATTGCATTGGTGGCAAATGTAATGGCTCATGCCCTCCATGGTTTTTGTAACTATCACATAAAAGGTAACATGCATACGTAGTTCAAAAAAACCAAGCATATAGAAAGATTATTTTGGAGAGTTGCTAAGGCATATCACATTTGTGAGTTTAAATTTGTCATGAGTAGAATTACCTAGGTAAATCCTATTGCGACAACCTATTTGACCAATATTGGGTATGAAAAATGAATGCATGCCTATTTTGAAGTACAATGGTACAATATCATTACAACCAATATTATTGAGTCCTTCAATGTTTTGACACAAACTGCTCATGCCTTGTTGGTCACCATATTGGTTGAGTTTCTTAATAGCACAATATAGCATTAGTTTTACAATAAACAAAACTATATTTGACTAAAATTGGATTAGTTTTTTTAAGTAAATGGGAGATCTCACTTGTTAACTCCATGGGCTGAGAACAAAATTGTTGGAAATATGCGTAAATCTACAAATATGGTGGTTAGATCAATCAATGTCCACTGATATGAAATACATGACTCGTGAAAATAGGTGTCCATTGTGAATATTCTATACCAAACATGCAATTATGGCAAATTTCAACTTTCTTAGATTCTATGTACACATATCACGACTCTGGCAAAATTTAATAACCTCTTACTAGAATTCCATTATTGCTTAATATTGCTTAGTGTATAACAAATAAATACATTATTGAACTATCAACTCAAAATGCTTAATATTCAAACTTAAGAGGCTAGACATGTTTATGGCTTATCAAAATTGCATACGAAAAACAAGTACATCATACAGATCATCACATTCATGTCTACATAACCCTAAATCATGTGAATATTGGAGAAACTTCAAGGGTTTCATGATCAAATAAGGGAAAACCATTCCACTTACTAGAATTCCAATGAAAACTTCTCCTTTGCTAGGCTACGGTGATTCCGGTGATTTATGACGACTCTTTAGGCGATCACAGACTCTTCTCTTACACTCTTTCACTTTTTGAGTGGTTGAGAAATAAAAGAATATGTGAGAATTAGGGTTGATTGTGTTTTTATTTTATCTCCAAGATGTGGTACACGAGTGTGTATAGATCATACACGATCGTGTGCCTAGTTGCACAACTAAAGCAACTTCCAATTTTGTCATGATCACAATATGATCCAAAAGTTTGACTTTCTACTAACCATACACAATCGGGTATATCTCCATACACTGGTGTGTAATATTGGAATTTAAGATTCACCGAATTTAAAACTAAAAAAAGATTGAAATGCTCTTAAGCTTACCTATGGGTGTTATAATCCTCTTCCTTAATACAAATTTTATCCCTAAAATTCACTCAAACAAATATGAGAATCTCTATTCCATATCTTCCTCAACCTCCCATATGGCCTCCTCAACTTGGTGATTAATATGTGTATGAAATACACACAACTAGGACTATAATAATATATTTTTAAGGTGAATTTTGGTCAATTTTGCCAAATTCTTTAAGTTTTATTTAATCTTGATGGCTTGATCTTATTTTGCATTTTGAATTATATTTTTAGATGCTTTGGAGACATTCAAGCCCTTTTTAACCGAAAATGCAAGCTTAAAGAAGTAAATAAGAAGGGTTTATATCAGGAGATAGAAAGTAATTATGGGCAATCTTATGGCCATAATTGGTGCCCATAATTACTGGGCGTAAATAATATTTAAAAAAATAGAAAATAGGGTTAAATGGTAGGTATAAAAAGAAAGTCATGTCTTATACACATCCCTATCACCAAAATACAACAGTTCAAAGGATTTTTAGAGAAAGAAAGCTCAAAGAAACAAGTAGAAGAGTGAAAATCCAAGATTAAAGATAGAAGACCCAAGAGAATCAAAATTTGAAGACTTTAGAGTTTTTCTTATCTCTCTTATTATCTTTTTTTATTGATTCAAAATGTCTCTCTCTTCATCTTTATCTTGTAGTTTGAATTTTACAACCATGAATAACTAATTTCCTTTGCTAGAATTTATTTTGAATCTATAAATTCTCAAAGATTATGTAATGGGTTTTGATTTTTAATTAATGATATTGAATGTTTGATTTAGTAATTGTGATTTTAAACTTCTTGCTTGGTGTTAGGGCCCAATACCATGCTTGTTTATAGATTGGAGTGTGATATTGAGAAATACATACCCAATTAGTTTATGTCTTTACTAAGCCTAAGTTTTATTTAGCAATAAATATAAATCCTTTGTGGGTAAATTGATTGTCATAAAAATTAATGGGTTTTGATTAACATCATACCATGAAAGTAGGTAAACTTTTAATCTTAACACACCTAATTAACCTTGAGAGAGGAATTAGGTAAAATAGGATAATTAACTATCAGCAATTCATCTTATCATTGATTTTAATTGGATTCATTACTGGCTTATGAGTAATTGATATTGAAATCATAAACCCTAGGCTTCTCTATATTGGTATTTCACTTTTAATTTGTTAGGTGCTTATTTTTCTTTGTTAGTTTCTACCTAGTTAGTTTTCTTTTTAATTATTTTTAATTCAATTCTCATCCATAGCTTTTTTACTTCTTTAGCTAATCTAAATTACAAAGCGAACTAGTACTCAAAATTAATCTCTACGGGACCGATTTCTTTCTATATTACTTGATTGACTCGTATACTTGCGAGCCATTGGCAATAAGTTTTTGGCGCATTATCAAGGATTCGTGCTTTGTTGATATTAGTATAATTTATAGTTTGGCTAGACCAGAGTTTTATTTTATTTTATTTTTGTTCTATTTGATTTCTTTTCTCTCCTTATAGGTACTCTATTGGTTTATGACCAAATCTCAAAATTTAGAAGTATTGGATTTTGACCCAAAAATTGAAAGAACTTTTAGAAGACATAAAAGAGAAAGACGGGCAAGACAAAGAGTTGCCATGAAGGATAACATCAACAATCAACAAGCTCTTTGTGATTATGTTGTACCAATTGCATATGATGGTTATTCTAGTGTTGTGAGGCTTGTTGTGGTTGCTAACAATTTTGAGATTAAACCTTCCACTGTTCAGATGATACAACAAAATCAATTTAGAGGGTTAGAAAATGAAGATCCATATATCCACTTGTCACGTTTCTCTCAAATATGTGACACCTTCAAGATGAATGGGATTTTTGAAGATAATAATCAAATTGAGGCTATTTCCATTTTCTTTGAAGGATAGAATGACTGCTTGGTTGGATTCTAGGGCACTTGGTGTATTCACTACCTGGCAAACACTTTCGAAAACTTTCCTTGCAAAGGGATGATAAGTCCTTATATGAAGTTTGGAAAAGGTTCAAAGATCTACAGAGACAGTGTCCCCATTATGGTTTGCCTAATTGGCTAGTTGTTCAAACTTTCTATAATGGTTTTCCTCACTCGTTGAAGAGTATTTTGGACGCAGCTGCTAATAGGTCATTGATGGGTAAAACATCTGATATGCCTTTGCACTTGATTAAAGAAATTGCTTCCAACAGTTATAAATGGCCTAATGATAGAGCTAGTCAAATAAGACATTTAGAAGTACATGAAATGGATGGAATTACTATGGTGAATACTAAGTTGGATGCATTGACAAAGAAATTGGAGAGATTAGATATGAAGGCTGTAAGAACTTCTAATTGTGAGAATTTTGGAGGAGATCAAGTAATCTTCAAATGCCATTTGGGTACCCACTATGCACATGAGCCTGAAAATGAGCAAGTGAATTTTCTCAATTACAACTAAAAAGGACAGGGTAATCCTTACTTAAATACATATAACCCAGGTTAGAGGAACCACATAAACTTCGCATGGTCAAACCAAGCCAATACTTCTAACCCAAACCAGAATTTTAGGTAGCCACCTCCAGGGTTCTAAGCATGAAACACTAACCCTTAACCTTTACATCATCCTCAACCTCCTCAAGAGCAAAAATAAAATTAGGAATTGCTGATGGAGAATTTCATTCTTGCCCAAAAACAAAAGGTCGATGCTCAAGATGAAGCGATTAGACAACTTATTGCCAAGGTGGATCAATTAGCCACACATAATAAGATGCTTAAGGTACAATTAGGCCAACAAGCAAGTATTTTCAATTCTAGGGAAATGGGAAAGCTACCAAGCCAACCTCAAAATCCAAGGGAGCATTGTGAGGCAATTGTCACCAAGAGTGGTAAACAATTAGGTGAACCTATAGACAAGGTTAAAAATAAGGCTGATGAGCAAGAAGATATTGAAAAATCTAGAGAAGAAGATACATTAATGAAAAAGTAGAGGGAAATGTCCAAGAAACCAGTAAAAAGGAAGTGTCATCCAAAACATATATAACACCTTTGCCTTTTCCTCAAAGGTTTCAAAAGGCAAAGCTTAATCAACAGTTTGGAAAGTTTTTGGATGTTTTCAAGCAGATATATCTTAATGTTCCTTTTATGGAGGCTACAACTCAAGTTATACTATATGCCAAGTTTCTGAAAGATATCCTCTTAAATAAAAGAAAACTTGAAGAGTTTGCAATGGTAGCTTTCTCAGAGGAATGCAGTGACATTTTACAAAATAAGCTATTTCCAAAACTTAAGGATCTAGGGAGTTTTTCTATTCCTTGTGTAGTTGGTAAAGAAACTTTTAAAAAAGCTTTATGTAATCTTGGTGCAAGTATAAGTTTAATGCCTTTATCTATTTGCAGGAGATTGAAGCTTGTAGAATTAAAACCTATAACAGTGACCTTGCAATTAGTGGATAGATCCATAAAGTATCCTATAAGGATAATGAAAAACGTGCCAATTAAAGTTGAAAAATTTTATATCCTCGTAGACTTTATGGTTTTGGAAATGGAAGAAGATATTCAAGTTTCTCTTATTCTGGGAAGACCATTCTTAGCCACAACGAGAGTGATCATTGATGTTAAAAATGAAAAACTCACTTTTGAGATTGGAGATGAAAAAGTAGAGTTCAATGTTTTTCAAATGCCAAAGCAACTTAACATTGTAAATTCTTATTATAGGGTTGACATTATTGATGATTGCGTGAAAAAAGTCTTTATTAAGAAATACCCTGACGATCCATTCGAGTCGTGCATTGTTCATAGAGCTTTAGTCAAAGATGAAAACATGGAAATTGTAGCCTATGTTCAGTTTATGGAAGCAAATCCTAAGGTTGCCTCTATTTTGAATTTCAAGTATGAAGAACTTGAGTCAAGTAACAATTCTCTTCTTTCTCTTAAAGTGAAAGATGCACCTAAGGCAGATCTTAAACCACTTCCTGCTAATTTGAGGTATGCTTTTCTTGGCCTTAATTTTACTTATCCTGTGATTATAAATGTTGAATTAAATGATGAATAAGAAGATAAGTTGCTTAAGGAACTTAAAGCATATAGGAAAATCATTGGTTATAACATTCATGATATCAAGGGAATAAGCTCTATCATTTACATGCATCGCATCCATATGCTTGATGATTTCAAACCTACCATTGAACATCAAAGAAAATTGAATCCTATCATGAAAGAGTTAGTGAGAAATGAAGTCATCAAATTTTTGGATGCATGGATTATCTATCTCATTTCTAATAGCTTGTGTGTAAGCCTAGTATAAGTGGTACCAAAGAAAGGGGGTATGACTGTTATCAAGAATGAGAATAATGATTTAATACGCACTAGGATAGTTATAGGGTAGAGGATATGTATTGATTATAGAAAACTTAATAGTGCCATTCTAAGGATCGCTTTTCCCTTCCTTTCATTAATCAAGTTTTGGAGAGACTAGCAAACTATTCTTATTTTTGCTATCTAAATAGGTATTTGAGATTCTTTCAAATCCCCATTCACCCATAAGACTAGGAAAAGACCACATTCACATGCCCTTATGGCACATTTACCTATAGGCGTATGCCTTCCGATCTTTGCAATGCACCTATTACCTTTTAAAGATGTATGATATCCATATTTTATAATTTTATTGAGCAAATTATAGAAGTGTTTATGGATGACTTTTTTGTATATGGAACATCTTTTGATGATTGCTTGTTTAACTTATCTAAGGTTTTGCAAAGGTGCGAAAAGGTCAATTTAGTACTTAATTGGGAAATGTGTCATTATAAATGAAAGAAGGGATAATTCTTGGGCAAAAAGTCTCACAAAGGGGGATTGAGATAGAAAGAGCAAAAGTAGAAGTAATTGAAAAGATGCCTCTACTGACATCAGTAAAAAAAACCCGGAGTTTTCTTAGCCATGTTGGGTTCTATAAGCATTTCATTAAGAACTTTTCAAAAATTGCTAAACTTTCATCTAATTTACTTGTTAAAGATGTTCCATTTAATTTTAACCAACATTGTCTTGATTCTTTTTACCAATTAAAGGATGTATTGATTTTAGCTCTTATTATGCAACCACTAGATTGGAGTCTACCTTTTGAAGTAATATGTGATGCTAGTGACTTCACTGTGGGGGTAGTTTTGAGGCAAAGGAAAGATAAAAAGGTTAATGGAATTTACTATACCGGTCACACTTTGGATGAAGCACAAGTTAACTATGCCACCATTGAGAAAGAACTTCTTACAATTGTGTTTGCTTTGACAAGTTTAGGTCTTATTTAGTAGGGTCTAAGGTTATAGTTTACACAAATCACTTAGCCATCAAATATCTCCTAAATAAGAAGGATACAAAACAAAGGCTGATTAGGTGGATATTACTTCTTTAAGAGTTTGACTTAGAAATAAAAGATAAAAAGAAGACAAAAAATGTTGTTGTCTTGCTTAGAGCAAGCTAAGTATGGAGGTTTTAATAAAAGTCTACCTATTGATGACTTTTTTCCAAATGAGCAATTTCTAGAAATATCTTATTAGGTAGTACCATAGTATGTAGATTATGTGAATTATCTTGTGTGTGGTGTATTACCTCAAGAGATGAATCACCAGCAAAAGAAAAAGTTCCTATAGGAAGTGAAGAACTATTATTGGGAAGAGCCACTCCTTTATAAAAGATGTTTTGATAGGATTGTGCGACAATGCTTACCATAAGATAAGATGGAAAATGTTCTAACTTATTATCATTCTCTTGAATGTAAAGGTCATTTTAGTGCCACCAAGACAATAATTAAGGTGGTCCAAAATGGGTTTTATTAGCCAACCCTTTTTCAAGACGTGAGGAAATTTGTTCTAACATGTGATAGGTGCCAAAGAACTAGAAAATTTTTAAGAAGGAATGAAATGCCTCTAAATGGTATACTTGAGATTGAAATTTTTGATGTGTAGGGCATTGACTTCATGGGGCCATTCCCTATGCCTTATGGGAATAAATATATCTTAGTTACTATAGATTATGTTTCAAAATGGGTTGAGGCACTAACAAGTCCATCCAATGATGCTAGGGTTATGGTGAAGTTCTTAAACTTTGATTTAAAGAAAGCCATTGGAAAACGTCTTCTCCAACTAGATGAGTTAGAAGAGTTTAGACTGGATACTTATGAGAATGCCAAAATATATAAGGAGAGAACGAAAAAGTGGCATAATAAGCATATTCTAAAGAAAGGCTTCAAAAAAGGTGATCAAATGTTATTTTTCAACTTAAGACTGAAGCTTTTTCCAGGAAAACTTAAGTCAAGGTTGTCCAGTCCTTTTAAGATCTTAAAGGTATTTCCCCATGGAGTCGTTGAGTAATGGAGTGAAAATTCTAGAGCATTTAAGGTCAATGGGTAAAGGTTGAAACCGTATTTTATTGGTAACCAAGTGGAAGTAGAGGTGTCTTAACTACTTTCCAATCCCCCAACTTAAATCTCCAGTTTTTCTCAGTATTTTTCCAAAGCAGTTCCTTTTTTTTCAGTCAACATAGAATGAATTTTTCATTCTAAAATAGGCTAGATTAAATGCATTCTTAATGGGAAGAAGCCATATGAACATTTGAGCAAGTCGTCTATGATAGCACTATTATCCTTTTCTGTGACGACTAGTGACACAGTGACACCGTCACCTTCTCTGCAGCTCTGAAGATGCCTAGAAGTTCATCGAAGTCCAAAAAGAAGCAGCAGGAACATAAATCGGGCCCTACAATAGTGACATGTACTTCACAGGCATCCCGGACAAGCTTTAGACCTCTGTTACTCTTCCCCCAAACTTTGTAATTTTTTGATACTCATCAAATGGGCAAGTATGAAAAGCTTTTACCTAGAAAAATTATCGCAACAATGTATTTAGATCGTCATACCTTGGAAACTTTGAATTTATATGATGACATCCATGAAATCATGCTTTAGGTTGGGATAAATTTTATCAACTTCATCACCATATCTATAAAGAGCTTACCCTAGAATTTCTAAGTTCTTACCACTTTGTTGATGATCCTACTAGTGCAACGTATGGGTTAATGAGTTTTAGGTTTAACAACAAATATTACGGTTGAACCCTTAACGATATAAATGCAATTTTTGGTTTCCTAAATGATAGGGTAACACTTTACCATATGGGCAATTTTAATTGTGAAGATGTGTGGCACAATTTGACAAACCATACCTTCCACAAATCACCCTTACATAAAGCATCCGAATTGAGTAGTCATTTCTATAGGATTCTATTTAGGTTTATTGTGAAAAAAAATTTATGCAATAGGGGATAATGATGGCATTTTACTAAAATTGACTTTATCTTGGTCCATTGTTTAATTAATGACACAAAAATTAATGGTAGAGCTTTTTTAGGACAAAGATTCAAATATAAAGCCTTGGATGAAAAAATTAGAAAGGGAAACATTGCTTGTGGCGGTTTTATAACAACAATAGCTATCGCTGTTGGGGCCTTTAGTGTGTCATGGCATGGGTATGAAACAATAATAGGGGAAGAAGTTATTAGCCTTGAAATGCTTAGAAAAATAGGTATTTATCAAAAAATCGTAAATGGTTCTTATGTCTTAATAGATGAAAACCCAAAACTCTAACATGAGGGTAAGATTGCAAGATATAGAAAAGCGATAGCTAAAGCTCTAAAAGAAATTGAAAAAAATCAATAGCATGTTGAAAGCCTATTTCTATCACCAAGGGTTCACTCTTCCTTCTTCACATGATCAGAGCTCTTTCATATCCAATTTAGAATCCAACCACTAGACATGATGATTCTCTTACTTGTTCTAATGTTTACTTTCTATTTTGATCTGACTTCCATTATGTTTTGATATATGTAGTCATATTTTGATGAACTGATTCATTTGATTAGGTGATATTTTGATGATTGTATTGATGTTGACAGATTGGACACTTTGACCATATGATATTTTGTCACAACTGATTTATTGATGTGCTTGGATGCATGTGAGCAATTTCTGTTGATTCAATGTGATGCTTTCCTAGTTTAATGATGATTTGATGCTCAATTTGTTGGTTTACATATGGTTTATTGATATGGAGATTTGATGAAAATTTTGATGTACAGGTTGTTATAATAGAAATGCTAAGCTTATTGGAAAATTGTTGTTGAATTGTTCATTATTTGATTTTTTTTTTTTTTTATGATGGAGATTGTTACATATGTAAATCTGTAATTGTAGATAATGTTGTTATCTTTCCCTTTTCATTAGTTGGATGTGATTCTTTGAGACATTTTTTGCTAGATGAAGCAATTTTGTTCATATTTACTTATTCTAATTTCAGGGACAATGTTTGCATTTTCATCAAATTTCATTACATGAGCTTATACTGAGCCAAGAAGTTTTTCATCTTTTTCTTCTTCTCTTGTCCATACTTGGTTATATTTTCTTTATTACATATTGAATAAACATTGAAGACAATGTTTGTCTTAAGTGTGGGGGGAGTCTTTAGTGTTAATTTTGCAATTTTATTTTCAATTCTTAAATTAGGTTTATTTTTATGCAGTTTTTATTTTCAGTTTTCTTTTTATTTAATTTTCATATTGCAATTATGTACATATTAGTTTTAATTAAGCCCATATTTGTTTATCCCTCCTTTGATTTTGGACTAAATTTTGCAAATTCACTTTTTAGTACTTCAAAAGACACATTTCTAAAAATATATTTAGGTGATTTGAATAATTAGAGCACCTTTAGTAATCAAACCTACTTTTTTGTTCGTAAAAGGCAAAGAGTGTTAAGACATTTATGATTGGTGATAGAGATATGATTGTTATATTTGTCGTTTAGAGTTTGTTGTGCATGTGGTCATTATTTCAAAACTGTGTATGCTTACTTAAAGAGGGTTTATCCATGCTTGGGCATATTTTCTAGTCTCTCATGAGTCCTAGAACTTGTCACTCAATCTTTCGAGGCAAAATAAAGTTGCATGCATTGATAAGGAATATGATATAGACATTTCTTTGATTCTTTGTATATCCTAAATAGCCTTATTCTGTTAGCTAACCTTTATAAATGTTTAATCTCTTGTTAGCCCTTTGAGCCTTTTTTTTTTTGAGTTTTATTTACAACCTTTTTGCATTTTCTTTGTTTTAACCCTTAATCACCCACCTAACTAATAAATATATTAAACATACCCTTTACATAAGTTATATTATTGATGAAATAAGTGGATTTGCATATGATTTTTAGATCAATTGAAAAAGGAGAATGAAGAAAAATGAGGAAGTCATGGTATTATCACTCTATATGCCCTATGTACAAGGAAATAAGTTTGGGGGATTTTTGAAAGGATTGTATATATTCATACATGTATATATAATTAAAAAAAGAGAGAGAGAAATCTTAAAAAAAATGAAAATGAAAAAGTATATATGAAAAGAAAAAAAAATTCATGTGAAAATAAAGAACAGAAAAGAAAATAGAAAAAAAAGGAAGAAAAAAAACCCTCTTCACATATTATTAATGCAATTTATATTTATATTTCTTTCTTATTTTCTATTTTGTGATCATATAGATCTCCACTTCCCTCATAAATAGTATACTCATGATTATTTGTTAATTCGTTTATCATTTTATTCTTTAACCTATACCTTTAGCCACGTTATAACCTAAACAAAGACGTATTGATTTTTTTAAAATGCATTGCACCTTTATTAGTAGAGATAAGTTGTTTGATTTTGCCTATGGGACTTGGTTGACTCTATTTAGAGATCATGAAGGTTGCTAAGTACATATATGCCTATCTGAAGTGCAACAGTTCTGGTGTGACTAATCACTGTATACATTTCAGTTTGATTTTTGTGACTCTTGTTTTCTTTGGATCTGAGATAGAGTGTTTCTTGTACTTAGGGCTTTTGAAGAGCAACTTTTGGCTTTTGATTGTATAAGGTCATTTTAAGAATTTTAAGAATTCAATTACCTAAACCCTATTGATCCTTTCATTTTTCCCTTTGATTTTCACTTTTGTTCTTTTTTGCTCTTTTTTGCTTGAGGACAAGAAAATTCTTAAGTTTAGCGGAGTTTGATGTGCGTATAAAATACACACATATAAGGTTACAATAGTATATTTTAAAGGTGTATTTTGATCCATTTTGTTAAATTTTTTAAGTTTTATTTAATCTTGATGGCTTAATCTTATTTTGCACTTTGAATTATACTTTTAGATGCTTTAGAGACATTTAAGCCCTTTTTGAGTGAAAATAGAAACTTAAAGAAACAAATGAGAAGGGTTCATATTAGGAGGCCGAGAGTAATTATGAGCAGTCTTATAACCATAATTGGTGCCTATAATTACTGGGCATAAATAATATTTAAAAAAAACAAAAAATAGGGTTAAGTGGTAGGTATAAATGGTTACGTTTTCTTCACATCCCTATCACTAAAATATAGCAGTTCAAAGGATTTTTAGAGAGAGAAAGCTCTAAGAAACAAATAGAAAAGTGAATATCCAAGATTAAAGATAGAAGACCTAAAAGAATCAAGATTTGAAGATCTTAGAGTTTTTCTTATCCCTCTTATTATCTTCTTTTGCTGATTCAAAATGTCTCTTTCTTCAACTTTATCTTGTAGTTTGAACTTTATAATTATGAATAGCTAATTTTCTTTGCTAGGGTTTATGATGAATCTATAAATTCTCAAAGATTATGTAATGAGTTTTGATTTTTAATTAATGATGATGAATGTTTGATTTAGTAATTGTGATTTTAAACTTCTTGCTTGATGTTAGGATCCAATACCATACTTGTTTGTAGATTGGAGTGTGGTATTGAGAAATACATACTCAATTAGTTCATGCCTTTGATAAACCTAAGGTTTTATTTAGAGATAAATATAAATTCTTTATGGGTAAATTGATTGTCATAGAAATTAATGTGTTTTGATTAACATCATACCACGAAAGTAGGTAAGTTTTTAATCTTAACACACCTAATTAACCTTGAGTGAGGAATTGGGTAAAATAGGATAATCAACCATCAATAATTCATCTTGTCATTGATTTTACTTGGATTCATTATTGATTTGTGAGTAATTGATAGTGAAATCATAAACCCTAGGCTTCTCTATATTGGTGTTTCACTTTTAATTTGCTAGATGTTTATTTTTCTTTGTTGATTTCGACTTAGTTAGTTTGCTTTTTAATTATTTTTAGTTCAATTCCCATCCATAGCAATTTTATTTCGCTAGCTAATCTAAATTACAAAACGAACTAGTACTCAATAACTAATCCCTATGGGACCAACATCTTTCTATATTACTTGATTGACTCGTATACTTGTGAGCCATTGGTAACAGTGATTCCTCTAAAGGACTTTTACTAGGGGAATCTATACATTTGAACTCTTTAACTTGTCTGTTTAATATCTAAACTAGCCCCTCCTCGTAGACCAGATTATCTTGAAGCTTGACATCCTCAACACTAAGAAATTTCTCTGCATCTATAATAGGTTGCTAATCCTAGAAAACTCTTCACCTCCTTAGTTGTCTTAGGCCTTTGCCATTATAGCATAACCTCAATTTTGTTAGGGTCTATTGATATACCATTTGCTAAAAATACATGACCTAAAAATGTCACTCTATCTAGCCAGAACTCATATTTAGAGAACTTTACAAACAATTGTTTTTCTCTCAGTCTCTGAAGCATAAATCTCAAGTACTGCTCATGCTTCTCTCGAGTTTGAGAGTAAACCAAGATGTTGTTAATGAATACCGTCAAAAACTTATCCAAACAATCTTGGAATACCCTATTCATAAGGTCTATAAATACTGCTAAGGCATTGGTTTATTCGAAGGGCATAACCACAAACTCATAATGCCTATATCTAGTTCTAAAAGTAGTCTTAGGTATATCTTACTTTACTACTCTGACTTGGCAATACCTTAACCTCAGATCTATCTTATAGAACATTGAAACACCCTTGAGCTGGTTAAACAAATCATCAATTCTCAGGAATGGGTACTTATTCTTCACTATCGCCTTATTCAACTCTCTATAGTCAATGTACATCCTCATCAATCTATTTTTCTTCTTTACAAAGAGGATTGATGCACCCCATGGTGATTGGCCTAGTCTGATGAATCCACTATTTAGTAATTCTTGTAACTATTTCTTTAATTCCTAGAATTTTGCTAAGGCTATTCTATAAGGGGCTTTCGAAATTAGTATTGTTCTCAGGGCTAACTTAATGTTGAACTCTATCTTCCTCTTTGATGTTTCCCTTGAAGACTGTTAGGGAATACATTTGGCAACTCCTATACCATTAGAGTATCTTCTATGCTTGAAACTGTCTTTGTTGATTCTTGAACCACGTGCATTAAATATGCCATACATCCCTTACTTAACATTTTCTTAGCCCTGATACTGTTAATCATAATGTTAAGGATTTGACCCTTTTCAAATGTAAACTACTCATTATCATTCATACTAAATCTAACTTTCTTTTTCCTATAGTTTATTTTAGCTTTGTATCTGTTTAGGAAGTCTATGTCTAGTATCACATCGAAATCTGGCATGTCTATGATTATTAGGTCTATGACTATTACATTGCCTCTTAGGAAGGCTTTCTCTTCTACCAATATTAAAATACTATAAACCTGATTCCTATCTAACATTTGTATTCTAATATGGGGAACAACTAAAGGCTCTAGTCCTAATCTCTTAACTATGCCTCTAGCAATAAAATAATATATGCAGTAAAGTCAATTAAAGCATATAAAGGACAAGTATGAAATGGGAAATTAACCCTATCACAGTTGTAGGGCTAATATCCACCTGTATCTGAGTAGCAGCAAATACTCGGGCCTATCTTCCCCTAGTTGTCTATTCTGTTAGAGTTGTGCACTACTTAGCAAAGTGTCATGATTGCTTACATCTGTAACATATCCTCTGTTCAACTAAACACTCGCTAGTATGCCTTCTGCCACATTTAAACATGCAAGGGAATTATCATGTCTGAGCTGCTCCTCTTTTCTCTATTTTTTACCCTTTTAGTTCTTCTTATTTTTAGGCTAGAATCTGTTATCTTTACCAAGACCATCTTTGTTGTCTCTTTCTTGGTTGGTTTACTAACTCTGTCTCTACACCACGGCTGATGGTGTAGGCTCCACTGGTAACTCTTTGTCCTTGGCTATCTTTTGCTTTTTGGTCTCAAATCTCAATGCTCAACCAAAGGCCTCTGAAAAAGTCTTAGGAAGATTATCTCTCATAATCACATCCTTGGCTATATTTGGCCTCAACCCTTCCATGAAAAAATCCAGATTGTTTCTCTTTGAACTTGCCACATTAAAACATACTTGGCTAATGAGTTCAACTTAGTCAAGACCTCCTTGATCGACATGTTCCTCTGCCTTAGATAGAGGAACCCCTAGGCCTTCATATATATGACATTAACTCAAACATACTCTAACTTAAAGGCTTGTCTAAAGTTTGCCTATGACATCTCTGAAACTTGACAGGTCCTACAAAATGTCTACCACTATACTTTAATATCATATTTTAGTAGAAAACTGGCATACTAGATCTTATCAATATTTCTATTATTAAGTAGATCCTCATGATATCCTTCATTACCTTTAGCCACTTTCAACTAATAGTCCCCCTAATACTATACTACCTCTGAAGTCTATGGATTATTGATAATTAGACAGACTATAAATAGGATGCATCTATCCTATATTGCTACCTCTAATCTCTAATCTCTACTGGAAAGGTGTTTTTGTATCTAACTACTACTCTAACATAAATAGGGTTTGGGTTGGATGCCCTATACTAGCCAACACCTCTCTATTCTACTTTAAAGCCTATTTCATAATCTAGTAGATGACAACACTATTAATAGAGGGTATAACTAGCATGCTAGAAACCTGTCCCTAAGCCTCTGTTTGGTTTCTCTCCTTACTAGAGATATTTGGGGTATCTCTGATTAATCTCCAAGATCTTTTAATTCTAAAATCATAATACGTTTAGGCATAAATTACTTTTAATATGAAAGCAGGTATATTATTCTTACAGTGGTAGGCATACAAGAGTGGTTGATATTGTACAAGGGGCTACTTTCTTACATAAGTCTTATGCATTTTTCAAACATAAAAACTCTTCATCTTTTTGGGTACCAAGATCATGCTCTGATACCACAAATGTAACTTCCTTTTCTAGATATATACCCTAATGGAAAGATACTAAAAGAGACATGCACAACTAGAAAAGTGGAAAACTTTAAAACGTGATCATAATTAAAAGAGTACAAAAAAGTATATAATAAAAACCCTTTATTAATCAATATTCATAAAAACCTTAAATATCTAAAAATACTAGTAGTAATGATAATAATAAAACAATAATAATAAGTATATTAATTATTCATAAAAACTATGAGATCCAAACTAGAATTAGTATATTTGATGTCTTAGTAAAAGTTATTGTAGTGTCTTGTGCGCAAGCCAAATGGTTTATTAGACTATCTAACTAGGACACCTTGATCACATGGGAAAATCTTTGATAACAGTTCTTTCTCTTACTATAAAAGCTGATCGAAACTATTTACTTACTATATTGAGATGGCCTTTACCTCGGGTATATATATAGTGTATCCTGCTCATCATGTGAGAAATATTTAAAAGTCACGTCCTTACCATGCACACCTAAACTGAACAAAGTGGCTATATGCCTTGGTGTGGAATGCATGATGCCTTTTATTGGTATCCAGCCCTATTACTCCCATAAATATCGTCACATAATCACATAGCTAGTGGTTATCTAGTTGTATGACAATAGCTTTAAGGTTGCTAACTTTTTAACTTAGACTCGACTCGATTTGAATTTATGCCATCGTCTACATAGTCGGGCACCTTATTTATGTCTTTTTAAAATTCTTTCTCCTTTACTAGCTTATTATTCTTCTCACATAACTCTCCCCTCTTATACATATAGTCTAGGGGTATAATCATCTTTTGTCTTTGTCTAAGGGTACATGGTCATGTGCTTCTCAACCTATGCCCATATGCCTCTCGAGCCACGTATATAGGTGTATGACATCAACACACGGTTGTGTATAAAACAGATACACATAGGGAGTTAACTTGGATACATTCCTGTGTACCTGAATCCATGTGTCCTCAAGTGCATGTTGTTCATTTTCGGAAAGCCATATACTGGCGTGTACTCTATACGACACAACTGTGCAATTTTTCTCCTCAAAATGAGCGTGGGCTTTTTGAACTTTCAAAATTTCTGGGATGACACATAGGCTTGTGTCGTAATTTGAAAATTGCAACTTAGGTTTCTATATTGTTTCAATTGCATATAAAACTATTCAAACACATATTCAAGCCAATACAAAAAGTCTCTAAGTCCCTTTAAACTGTTTATTCATCGAAAATCATGCCTTATAACAGATACATATATCATATCAAATACATTATTGAACTATCAACTTAAAACACCTAATATTCAAAATCAAGAGGCTAGACATACTTATGACTTATCAAAATTGCATACAAAAACAAGTACATCATATAGATCATCACATTCATGTCTGCACAACCCTAGATCATGTGAATACTACAGAAACTTTAAAGGTTTCATAATCAAATAAAGGAAAACTGCTCCACTTACTTGAATTCTAATGAAAATGTCTCCCTTGCCTGGCTACGATGATTCTAGTGATTGGTAGTGACTCCTTAAGCAACCACAGACTCCTCTCTCACACTCTCTTTCGAGCAACTGTGAAGTACAAGAATATGTGAGAATTATGGTTGATCACGTTTTTATTGTATCTTTATAATATGATACACGAGCATGTATGGACCATACACGGTTGTGCCTAGTTGCACAACTAAGGCAACTTTCTATTTCATCATAATCAAAATCTGATCCAAAAGTTTCACTTTCTACTGACCATACATGACCATTTATATCTCCATACACAAGCGTGTACTACAGAAATTTAAAAGTTATTGAATTTAAAACTAAGAAAAAGACTAAAATGCTCTTAGACTTACTTGTGTGTGTTACAGGCTTCTTATATAATTTGGAAATTTAAAATACTACTTTTAATTTTTATTGATGTAGAGTTATATAATAATTTTGAAAAATAAAATAATAAAGATAAAATAGTAATTTCACTTTTTTATATTGTTGTTTCATTAACATAGTTTAATTTTTTGTGAAAAAGTGTTATTTATGCTAGATTTTGGGTGAAATAATGTTATTTATGCCCAATAAGGGTAAAAAAGTATTTTAAGGTCAAACCTTAGGTAAGAAAATGTATTTCATCAAAACTTTCAACCAGACGGCTTAAGTATAAGTGTAAACTAGATTATAAAAAATAAACTTGATTATTCAATAATAAGTCATACTTTATTAACATTAGTAGTATGTATCTTATACTTCTAACTTTGTTCTTTTATGATTTGTTAAAGGATTTTGTGAAAACTTTTAAGCATCATCTATTCTAAGCTATGAAAATAGTCAAATATGACAATTTTATATGGAATAAAAAGATATTGTCAATAATCATATCTAATAAAAAACTTTAGAAAAAGAGAATTAAAAAAAAATATCAAGTTTTCTTCTAGATAAGAATGAACTCTTTTCTTTGTATAATGAATCGGGGAAAAAGTTAGTATGCAAATATATGTTATCCATTGATGATTAAATATGTTTATGGAAATACAAATAAAACAAAGCATTCCCTTTCTCTATCTTTCAATTACATTGTAATACTTTATCACTATGTTATTTTATTTCAGGAGAACCGCTACTTTTTACCCATATTTTGTTATAATGAGTCTAATGACACTTTCCCATCTTTTAACTTTAGAAACTATTTTGTTTACACTTTCTGTGAAGTTAAATTCTTAACTTTTATGATAAAATTCTAGTTTCCTTTGCATTTCCTACCAATCATGGCCTGAAACTCGTGAAGTTTTTGCTTTGATGCAATTAATTATTGGATCAAGATCCACCCATATGGGTTGACTTGACCCATTTGTAGTTAACTAACAATACACAGTTAGTAAGAGTTAAGGTAGCAGTTGAGGACATATTTAAATTTCCTAAAACTATAGAAACTACTCCCGAGGAAATCGAATTACAGAATGTGATTATTCTATATTCTTCTTCTCCTCCTACAGTACCAAACAAGCAACCTTTTAACACAAAATTTAGAAAAACACTAATAAGGGGCAAATTGTGTTGTGGATTAGATTAATTATCAAACCTTGAATCATATTCAGATTGCATTCGTCATTAACCCAGAATGATTCAGAATATGGGTTTGCAATTTACAATAATTTAATTTTTCAGAATTGGCATACTTGTATCCAACATTGATATTAGAATAAGGTTAATTATCATGCCAAAGATTATGAGTTTAACTATAATCTAAATTCTATGATTTTTGCTTAATTTGTTCATTATTGAATAATGGGATTAAACTAAATTCGCCAAAAGTGCATGAATTAAGGCTTAGAAACATGTTAGGATGTTGTTTGGATATGTACTGTATGATTTGATCTTTAAATCACATAAAGATGAGCCATAAATCGATGAATTTAGAGGCCAAAACTGTGACCCATGTTATGACGTGCAAGTTGCCATTTCATCAGATTTCGATGACGTTGACTTTGGTAGTTGGTATGAGTAAGATCACTATTGTGAGACCTTTAAAAACTCTATGGTTTCATCACTGATAGATGGCTAGAAGATGACAAATTAACCAATTGAAATTAGGGTTCTTCATGACAATGTAATTTGCAATTTGGTTGGGAAAACTTGGCCCAACCCATTTGGTCAACAGGAAAACCCATATGGCAACCGATGATCCAAATTGATTAACATCCACTGGTCAGTTGACTAATCAATGATCAATGGTTGGTTAATCATCGATCAACAGTAGTTTCTTCCTGATGCGTGGTGATGCGTAAGGGCTCGTGCAAACATGTGTAACTAAGATACAATGTGTGGCAGGCATGTACAACACTATTTTAGTGCATGAAGGTATGTAAGGACATTGTTTTAGAGTGTTAAACTTTTCCAGTAGCGTGTGATAGTGTGATGATGCTTGGATTGATATGCTAAATAAATACTATAGGGTTCTATGATGCGTGAGTGCTTGTAATACCTTATTCCAGCTTATGTAAACACGTATAAGTGTTTCAAAACATATGTTTCTAAATCATGCAAACTTGTTGACTAGGACCTTCACATATAATGTAAGATATGATCATTTAATAATCTAATAGTGCATGTTAGGACTATAGATATATTTATATATAATAAAATTTAGATTTAAAAAAATAAGTCGTATACTCTTAGTTGGAAAAGAGATGATATATAGTCTACTAATATCCATGCCTAACCATTAGACTCTTGTAATAAATGATCTTGTTTGGGATAAAAATGTGAAGAACATTTGGGATTTTATGGATAAATTACAACTTGTTGAAGTGCAATGCATAATAATGAATGTGATAAAATCTACTACTTTATTATTATTCTTAAATCAACGAAATATGAGACATTTGACCTATCACAAATAATGTAGAGACTTTATTATGGATAAAGTGATTCAAAGAATTATACAGGATAATGATATGGTTATAGTCATAGTGGTGATGCATTTTTTGTATCACATATTATAAATGTTAAATGTAGGAATTTTAAGATTGGTAAGATTTAATAAAATTCTCATCCATAGTTAATATTGGTGTAGTTGAATCGAATTTCAAAATATCAAATATTTGAGTGATGGAAGATGATTAGGAACATAGTGAACTTTCACTTAATGTGCAATTGTGACAATTGACGTGTATTTAATTGCATTAGTTAATGTTACGTTTGGTATGTCTCTGTGATTTAGTTAACCATGACATCCTAAAATATATTTACTTATTTGAATTAGGATAAGAAATTGAATGAGGATAATTATAATATATGGCATTTATAGATGAACTATGTCCTAAATGAATAAGAGGCCTTAAAGGCAGTAAATCAAGTTATAAAAGAGTTGCAACTAACTGAGGGATAAAATTTGGATAATGCCTAAACAAATGTGATATAGACGCATATCACATATGTCAGAAAAAAGACTTCACTGCGTGTGGTATCTTGAACAGCCTCATGAATGATGTTTGGTATATAAGTACTAGCAATATCTAACTGCACATGTCATGTGGATGCTTCAAAAGAAAAGTTTAGAGGAATTGTAATCCCCAAACTAAAGCAGTTGACCATCAAATTTGACAAACATAAGAAGGTTCCTCAACATATCAATGAAATTACATCTAAGGGAGACATCAAATTGTTTGGGGGTGTCTTTAGAGCCAATTGATTAATTAATAAAAGGATTAATTGCTATTCAATTCATATGTGTTCTTTTATATAATTGTGCAAACAACATGCCCTTATAATGGTAGAACTATGATGAAGGGATCAGATGACTTATCGTGAGAACTTTATGCACGCGTTAAGTAGCCGTTATAGAAATGTCCATAATCCTGACATTGCAATGACCAAGGGCATATGTAATGGTGATGAGATTATCATAGTGTTCAGTAAGCCTATTGAAAGGTAGCGACGATTCTCACATGTCGAAGTTATTTGTAACCAGCTTAGTGCAACACATAGATACATATTATGGACATGTTCATCAAACTGACCTTACTAGAGGATATCCATATAGATGGTTGCTTCAGTGTCTATAGAATAAATTCTCTGAACACTATGGGTGTTTGTGATTCTATAGCTTGAGGTTACCAAACCATCTCATATAAAGATCAGTAAGGTTTGACTCTATCCAATATACTATTGTAACTAGGGTATCATACAGGTAATGTATAATCATATCATGAGATACATGGAGGCTATGGTTGATCAATAAGAATTTGTCACTACTCAGCACAAAAGAAGATATCTCACATGAGAATACTGAATGACATTCATAACTACTTAAATATGTGGCCACAATGGGATAAGGTTGTAGCCTAATCTGTATAAGTCATTAACGTATATCAGTTCATATGGAGGAACTACTAAGATAGACATGTTTCTATGTCTCAACCTTGAGAGATATTGGTTGACGAAGGAATTGAATTGCACGTAACTGTGATAGAAGCTTAAGAGATATTCACTAACACTATGTTGTCTAGATGGCTATGACGCTTTACTAGAGGCTTATATTAGTTTGTGTCTAAATTTGACCTGAATTCAAACACTGCTAGTTTAATTGAGAGCTTATGGGTCATGTGCATGGTGGTAAGGATCATTTTGGTGACAATTCTAGTGTTTAGAGAAAGAAAGATTCTGGTTAGCCATGTTTTGACCAAGTTTGACTTGGTATGTATAATGCCATTTGGCATTATGCAAAATTAAGATGCATGGCACGACTGGACCACCTTTTTGGTCCAGCCATGCAAGGCCAATACATGGCACGTCTAAACAAGTATTATCCAACTGTGCAATACGTGTTAAATGCCACTTGACATAATTTTGTGCCACCCATGCATATGTTAATGGAAATGGGTTTTGATGAAATTTCATTGGGACTCGAATGCCTACATAATAAACAAATATAAGTGTGAGTTAATTAATACAATATGATACAAAATACCATATACGGAAAAGAAAAAGAAAAAACCCTAGTTGTCATTTGTGATTTCTCTGATTTTCTCTCTTCCCATGAACACGTTTTTTTCTAGCATATAGAAGCCCTAGTAGCCTTCTTCCTAGATAACCTCCTACTTTCGAGCTCCATGTTGATATAAGGGGTCACCTCATAAGGTTTGGATAACCTTTTTTCCTTTACCATGTGAAAACTTGGAAGAGCCATCAATGCAGGTGTAAACCCTAAACCACCTATGGTTGTTTTGTATGTTTATGTTAAATATATTGTAAAATAGGTATTCTGGTTAGGGTTGTAGAATTATTTTTTTCTTTTAATTTTTAATTCTGCTGCACTGTTGGTTATTAGTGTTCTAAAACCTTGCACAAATATGATTATAAAGCTAAAGTCAATCGAACATAACCAAATGGATGGACAATAGGTTCATGTGGTAATATTATGTCTTCCTAAAAGTTAGAAACGTATAAAGATGCATATGACCCATAATGAGAGTATAAGATTTTTTGTTGATATTACTCACCATATCGTGCCAAAGGACAAGCATTTTAAGGCAGTTAAACTAGGTATTCATGCATACATTATAGAGTTGAGGTCCAAGAGTTATTTAAGATTTCAAACGTAAGTGACACAAGTCCAAGAAAGGAAAGAATGTCATACAAGGCTCAAAAAACAAGAACAAGCAATTAAAACTAAATATGTATAAACATGCTAAAAAAGGAGACAAAAGTAAGATGACCTTTTATCATTTTGGCATAAAGAGTCATTTCACCTGTGAATGTCGAAAAAAATATTGTCTTAGTCTTTTTTTAGTGATAAAATTTTTGCTTCTAATGCTGTGTACATAACTTAATCTTATCCTATATGGATTGTGGACTCAAAATCCATAAACCATGTAACTCATGACAAACGAGTTTTTTATGGAAAGCTGCTGAATACCAAAGGAAGTCAGATGGATTATTGTGAGCAACAATACAAAAGTTGAAGTAAAAAGGATAACATATGCAAATTAGTTTTATTAAACACTCTTATAATGGCTAATATGAACCTAGATAGGGGTGAATAGGTTTTTAACAAAAAATTAGAGGATACACTTTAATAAATTCTAAAGAAAACTTTGTAGAACAAATAATAGCAACAACAACAATAAATTAACAAACAAATTACGATTTTACAGAGGCATAATAATAACAAAATTTACAATAGAAATAAATAACAACAATAACAACAAATAATGATATCAACAACCATAGTAATAAAAATAAATAATAGTAACAATAGACAAAAGTAAAAGAGTCTGTGTTGTAGAAACACTTAGTTAGAGTGGTCAGAGCTTTCTTTTGCAAGCTTTCTACATCCACTTCTTTAAGTAAATCACCTTGGATTGCATCCACAATGTTTAATTACAAAGAGATGAAAGTATTAATGCCTCTATAAGGTTGTAAATACAAGTTGAGTGCACAAAAATCTCAATAAATAAAAATAGAAGTTCAGAGAGAGTGATAGAGAGAAATCAAAGTATTTTTTATTTTTTATTTTTGCTTTGTAGAATTTCTAACCTTTTACTCCTCAATCTAAAACCAATTTATAGAGCTAGTTGCATTCCATTGGATTAAGTTGCTGTCGAGTACCAACTCAAAAATCTGGTTAAAAAAATAAACCTCGATTAGAGTTACAATGGATAGCTTTAAATATACTCAACACGAGCGACAGATTCGTGTCATCAATGGCTTGCTTTATTTCTATGTTTAGAAAAAAATCCCAAGGCTTGAACGAGAATATACCGACTTGCACATAGTTGAAGTAAGAGTTTGATTTTAAGAGATGTACGATTGGAAAGTTTTGAAAAACTACAGGTTGGGAAGATTTTACACGTGTCACAATTTGATTGAATTTTATGTCACAACTGGGAGGTTTTCAAAAACTGCATGAGAGGGATGAATTTTACACATGTCACACGGATTGGATTTTGTGTCACAGTTGGGACAATAAGTCTTTGGAAACGTGGTAGTGAAATAGATTACTTAGACACGTGGTAGTGATACATTAGACACAGCTTGGAGATAACATGTGGCAATAATCCATGAAAAAAGAGTGTCATAGCTAGTACATTTTTCAAGTGTCGTAACTGGGACATTTAATGCAATTAGACACATGGTGACAGGGAATAGATTGGCAGCTTCCTTGGACATATGGCGGCGAGGCATTGCTTGGAAGTGACACATGACAATGATTTGTAAAGAGAGATGTAATTGTTGGGACTTTTTTCAAGTGTCTTAGCTACGACCATTTTAGCACATGTGACTTGAACACTTGGTGGCAATAGATTAGCACTTCCTTGGACACATGGAGATGAGTCATTAGACACTTCACACGTGGCATAAAATTCATGACTGGAACAATTAAATCATCATAGCTGGAACTTTTCTCTTTTTAAGTAATTTTTATTTCTAGAAAACTGAACGGTTAATGCATGGTTTCATCACGGAAGAGGTACGATCATTATTTCCTTGCTTCAAATTTATCTGCAAATTTCACACTTCGTTCATCTTGTAATGCATTCATGCATTTTTTGGATATGTTAATATATTAAACTTATATTTTTATTATCATCAAAACATTAAGATTCAACAAGTTTTGCATGATGGACGAACCCTATACCTATATAAAGTTTTATATTCTTAAGACATTTGACAAATTTTGGTCTTAGTGCTTATTCTATTTAGACTAGGATATAATTTTAATTTCTCTTGAAGCTCTGTTAATATTCACAATAGTATTGATCTCTTTGGATTTGGATTTATTTTAATGATTTTATGGTATTGGACACCTTTCATTATGGTAATGATGATGTTAGTTTTTCCATTATTTTCTACTCCCAATAGTATGGATATTGATGAGAATACATGACTTGCTAGATTAGGGCACCTTGGCCAAGATAGAATATCCAAATTGGCCAATGACTGTTTTTTAGGAACTTTCACAAAACTTGGACTATTTATACGTGAGTATTGCCTAGTTGGAAAAACTAGTAGGTTTTAGGGCACTATTAACTAGTAGTATAACCAAATTAAAATTTTATAAAATCAAACAATCCTAAAACCCTAACCACGATACTCGTTTTAAAACATATTTAACATAAACATTCAAACAACCATAAGGTGTTTTTAGGGTTTATACTTGTATTGGTGGCTTTTCCAAATCTTCATATGGCAAAGAAACGAATGCTATCTAACCCTCGTAAGGCAGTACCCTGGTATCCACATAGAACACGAATACGAGAGGTTGTCCAAGAAAAAGATTGCTAAGGCTTTTGTATTAGACAAGAATGTGTTCTTAAGAAAACAGAAAATTCAGAGAATCTAGCGGCTAGGGTTTTCTAAATCTATATTGGTATTATTTTTATAGATTTTTATTAACTTAGACTTATTATATTTATGTGTGTAAGAATTCGTGTCTCATGAAATTTAATCCAACAACATTTTTATCAACACACGTGTACAAGTGGAACACTTGTGTGCCACCTAACACATTTTAAACCATGCATAGGTAGACACTAAAGTGTACTGTCTGGCATGAATTATGCCTTGCATGGCTGGACAAGGCTTATCTAGCCATGCCATGCATTAGCCTTTGAATGGTTGGAAATTTCTTATCTAACCATGCCAAGGTTGGATTTTGGTCAAGTATGGTCAACAGAGTTCTCCCTTTCCCTAAACATCAGGATTGTTATCAAATAATCCTCACTTTTAGATTCATATATATGTGTAACCCATAAACTCTCTATTAGAAACAAACTAAGATTGACCTCTAGCAAAGCATCATGACCACTCAGAGTGTCAATGAACATATTTTAAGCTTTTACAACATCATAGTTATGTGCAATTCAATCATTTTTTAACTAATATCTCTTAAGACTAAGACATTGAAATGTGTTTATCTCAATAGTTCCTCTATATAAACTGATACAAATGAATGACTTATACAGATTAGGTTACAACTTTATCCTACTATGGCCACAGATTTAAGTACTCATAAATGTCATTTAGGATTCTCATGTGAGATATCTTCTCTTGTGATTAGAAGTGACAAATCCTTTATTGATCAACCATAGCCTTCATGTATCCTATGATATGGTTGTTTACTACCTTTATGATACCTTAGTTACGTTGGCACATTAGATAGTGTAAAACCATATTGATCCTTACACAAAACAGTCTAACGACCTCAAGTTATAGGATCACTTGCACCTATGGTGTTCAAGAGATTTATTCCATAGACACTAAAGTAACCATCCATATGGATATCTTTTGGTAGGGTTAGTCTAATGAACACGTCTACAACGTGCACCCATATATTACACCAAACTATTTATAAACAGCTTTAACACATGAGAATTGTTGTCACCTTTTAGTGTGGTCATTCAATACTATGATAATCTTGTCATCATTATGTGTGCCTCTGTTTATTGTAATGGATGTTTCTAGAATGACCACTTAATATATACATAAGGTTCTCATGATCAGTCGTCTGATCCCCTTATCATAGTTATATCATTCTAAAGGCATGTTATTCACGCAATCATGTGAAAAAACACATGTATGAATTGAATAATAATTAATCCTTTATTAAGTAATGAATGTAGAATTATAATTACAAATGCTAACTTAATTGGCTTTAGGCTACTACCTTAACAATCTTCTACTTACATTATAGCCAATCAGTCATATATCTAATACCCAATCCTACTACATGCTTATCATGCTTCTGCTATGACATAGACTTTGTCAATGGGTAAACTAAATTGTCATCTATCTCAATTCTCTCTATTTATATATCACCAGGTTGAATAATTTCTTAAATTAAGTGATATCGTCTGAGTATATGCTTAGATCTCTAATGAGATTGTGACTCCTTTGCCTGAGTAGTCACCCTATTATTGTCACAATAAAGCTCAATCAGCTCGATAATACTTGAAACTACTCTAAGTTTAGTAACAAACTTCTTGATCCATACAACCTCTTTTGTCCTTTTTGAAAGGGCAGTGTACTCAGACTCTATCATAGAATCATCCACTGTACTTTTCTTAAAGTTTTTCTAGCTAACTATACTACCATTCAAACAAAATACAAACCCTAATTAGGATTTAAAATCATCTCAATTAGTTTGGAAATTAGCATCACTGTAGCCTCTAACAGTGAGATCAGAATCTCTTTCATAAACCAAGAATGTATCCTTAATTCTTCTTAGGTACTTTAGGATGCTCTTGATAGTTATCTAGTGTTTTTCACCTGGATCAGATTAATATCTACAATAAATTCTCAAGGCATATGAGACATCAACTCTCGCATGCAATATGGTGTACATGATCATTACTATAACCGAGACATATGAGATCTACTCATCTTATCTCTCTTAGATTATGAAGATAGACATATATTTTTCAAAAGATGCATATTATAGGAGATAGGTAGAAATCTTTTCTTGGATTCCTCTATAAAGAATTTTGTCAATACCTTATCTATGTATGTGTTTTGACTTAGGCCTAATACTCTAAGCTTTCTATCTTAATAAATTTTAATCCCAAGAATGTAGGTTGCTTCACCAAAGTCTTTCATGGAGAAGCACTTAAATAATGAAGCCTTTATCAATTGCAAGTTTGGTATATCATTTTCAATAATCAAGATGTCGTTGACATATAGTACTAGAAATGCAGTCACACTCATATTAACCTTCTTATACACACATGACTCATCTTCATTTTTGATAAAATTAAAATCATAAACAACTGTATCAAAACAAATATTCCAGCTTCTGAAAGCTTGTTTAAACCCATAAGTTGACTTTTATAGCTTGTATACTTTATCTATTTATCCAACAAGAACGAAACCATTGGTATATGACATATATATGTCCTCTAAAAGGTTACTATATAAAAAGGTAGTCTTGACATCCATTTGAAAGATTTCATAGTCATAGTACACAATTATAGCAAGCATAATTCTAATAGACTTAAGCATAACAACTAGCGAAAAGATTTTATCATAGTTAGTGCCATATTTTTTACTGAAACCTTTGGCAACCAATCTAGCTTTATAGGTATGTACATTACCTTTCATGCTAGTTTTATTTTTGAAAACCCATTTGCACCCTATTGGTTTACTACTTTAGGTGTATCCACCAGAGTTCTTACTTGGTTTTAGTACATAAAATCTATTTCGGATTTCATGGCGTCTAACTATCTCTCAAAATCTAAACTTGAGACAACATTATTATAAGACTTTGGCTTATCATTAGTGATGACTAGTACGTTACCGTGCTGAGTTATAAGAAAACTAAATCTTTCTAGCTCATGACACATTCGCGTAAACCTACGTAGCTCTTATGTTCTCTAAGGTTATTTCTCTCAAGATGAAGGAACTTTCTTAATGTGATCAATCATCTATGATAACACATCATCCTATCTAATATTTATATATCTTGTGGTCTAGGAAATTCATCGAGTTCCACTCTCCTCCCATAGGTTTTCTTGAGAATAAATTCTTTCTTAAGAAACATGCTAGTATGAGTAACAAAAACCTTTTGTTCCTCTGATTAGTAAAAGTAGTATTCTTTAGTCACCTTCGGATACCCCACAAAGATATACCTTTCAAACTTAGTGTTTAGCTTGTTTGAAGCCAATTTCTTGACATAAGTTTCACAACCCCAAATCCTCAAGTAATCTAAATTGAGTTTTTGCCCAATCCATAACTCTTATGGAGTTTTATCCACTGATTTAGATGAGGCATAGTTTAATGTATAGACATCAATTTCTAAGGCATAATCCTATGAAGACATAGGTAGATCGGTAAAACTTATCATTGACCTTATCATTTCTATCAAGGTCCTATTCTCCCATTCAGATACACTATTATGTTACTAGGAAGAGTGAGTTGAGAAACTATCCCATATTCCTTTAGGTATCCTCTAACTTCAGCACATAGATATTCACCTTCATAATCACTGTGCAGGATTTTAATTTGTTTTCCAAGTTGCTTCTCTACCTCATTCTTGAATTCTTTGAATTTATTAAAGCATTCAAACTTGTGTTTTATAAAAAACATATAACCATATCTACTGAAGTTATTAGTAAACGTGACGAAGTAGGGTTCCCCATATTTGTTATGCTTTATCATGAGCTCACACATATCATTGTGAATGATCCTTAATAGTCAGCCACTCTTTCACTATGTCCAGTGAAAAACACTTTGGCCATCTTACACAATTGGTATGATTGCATTCATCATAAGACTAGCAGTCAAATGATTGTAAGACTTTTTATTTAAGAAGCCTTGATATACATTATGTGGCATTCAACTTATTTGATTTCAATCATTTGTTGTTTTAAATTTTGAGAATTTCATTATACAGTTTCAGAATATATATAAACCATTATGCTATTAAACTTCTCTATAAAGAATATTATTCAGGCTTATAGTTATAGTACCACCAATCATAAAATATAAATATCACTCTTTGTCTAAAACAAACACATAAACTAGGTTTCTAGAACATAATAACAATTATCTAATTCTAAAACTAGCCTAGTGGGCATCCTAAGATAATAAACCCCTAGAGCTAATTCAACAACGGGTATTTTGTTCCTAACACATAGGTTAACTTCTCTTTTGATGAGTAATCTACTCTATCGTAGTCTCTACATATCGAAACAAATATGAAAACCATATCTTATGCCTACAACCAAGGATGAACAAGGAGAATAATTTATTTCAATGATGAACATACCTAAAGTAGAGGCTTTAGCTATCTTTTTTTTCTTGTTCTTTAGGAAGGCTTTGCAATGTTTTCTCTAGTGACTAGCTTCGCCAAAATAGAAGTAAACAACATTACCTTTTACCACACTACTTATTGGTTGAGCTGTAGTATCTAGTTACTTCTTTCCTTTGTGCTTTGTCTTTGCCCTTAGCCTTAGATCTAGGTGCATGGGCTTTATCTACAAGCATATTAGTTGAAGTTATCTTTGTATCTCTTATCCAGTTTACCAAAACATATATAACAACTCTTCAAGGGTTTTCTCTTTTTCATTCAGGTTAAAGTTCGTGCTAAAATTAGGCCACGATTTAAGGGGAGATTTCAATACTAGGTCAATGGCAAGCTCATTGTCCATGATAAAGCTCAAACTAGCCAACCATTCAGTGTAGCTAATCATCGTGACCATATAGTAGCCAACCTGTTCTCCCTTAGAGAGTTTGCAATCAGATAGCACACTTAACACCTCATATCATTCAACCCTTACACGAATAGCATATAACTCTCGAAGTTTGCAAGTATGGAAAAAACATCCATTTCTTCATGTTGTTTTTGAAGCTCAAGTGACATAGAAGTCAACATGAAGCACTTCCATGGAGTCATCAAAATACTAATTAAAAGTGTCTTTTTCCTCCTAGGGGTATCAGGACAAGTCTCACAAAACAATTATCCCTCAAGGATGTACAACTTCTTCTCTTGACATAAAATAATACAAAGATTTTTGTACCAATCACTGAAGTTGCTTCCAATAAACCTAACTTCCTTTTCGAGGATTAATCAATACATTAGGTTGGCATGACGATTATTTGATCTGCAATTTACAAATAAAGGAATTAGTAATTCTATTAATAATTAATATTTATTTTAATTATAGATTTAATTAATTAAAATGCTCCCACTATTTTCCTCAAGCCAATAGCTCTCACTATTATATTCGAAAAGTTCCAGTGAACTTTTTAGTGGACCAAAACTTCATCTCATTAATTTTCCCCTTCATTTTGGTGAACAAATTCAAATTAATCGAATAGGTAAATTTCAAATTAATCAACAAAAACCCATGATCTCGAGCTAGATTTTATCCCAACAAATCATGCGATATCCAATGTGACTTTCGGTATTAGTAGGGTGGATACAACATATCTCCTTGCATCATCAAATGTAGTCTTTACTTATACCTCTAATTAAGGTACACTAGTTAATAAGATGAACAAGTAAGGTACACTAGTTAAGTCAAACCTAATATAAACATCTCCAAATTTTTTGCTTGGTAAAAGTTTACCTTTCGCTTTGGTAAACAAGGTTCCAAATAAAAGGGCTTAATCAGGGCATCATATTGGAAGACACCAATTTAATTTTATACTTAATATTTGATTTGAAGGTTTATATTAATTAATCTTATTAGATTAAAGTCACATGTTTGCTAATATTTGCAAAATATAACCATCTACATACATATAACAATGTAAAAATAAACATGTCATCACATAGCCATAACAAATGTCAAGCACCTCGAGCCAAGAGGGGTTTGACTAGTCAACCTAGATGAATCTTCATTTTTGGGTCTTTGCACTTGTCTTTTCACCTTTAGTCTTCAATAATTACCTGACTTTGTTTTCTAGTTACATAATTCTAACAAAATAAAATAACAATTTAAACTAAAGAAGAAGAAGGGGCTAAGGCAAGACCACAAACTCTATTTCAAAATTACAACTCAAAAAGAAAATAAATAAAAACATTCACATTGATTCTTTGGCTATGCATTGGGTGCCATGCATATATATACATCCAATTAAAATTAAATTTTAAATTATTACTTAACTAAGTGAAAAATTACATTCTAGTCCTTAAAGTTCTGTAAAATTATATTTACTCTAAAGCTTAAGAAAATTTTAATTCGCCCTAAATTCAATAAAACAAGACCAAACCATAATTACAACTTTGGCGAGCGTGCAGACGAGATATCCAGTCATGATTTTGGAATTCAATAAAGTTCCAAAAGATGTACAACTAGCACACGACTTGAGCATGATTAGACTAATATGAAAAATGATCTAGCCATGACATATAGTTGTCTTATGGCTAGATATATAGTGTAACATCTCAGGTCTAATAACCTGATTCACTAACAAGATATTGTCCACTTTAGACATACAGTCCATCATGGTTTTGTTTCTAGGTTTTATAACCCAAAACACATTTTAACAGTTTAAGGAGCTCACATACTATTTAACTAGTCAAATTCTCTCACCTCTAATCGATGTGGGATACATAGACAGAGTATAGATAGACTTGACATTTTTCCCGTGCTTTATCGATATGAGATTCACCTAAAGGTATCACATACACATTTCTTACATGACTCAGCGTCCTCAATGAGGTTTGCCCTACCATCTTTCAAAGAGGACACGCAGAGCTGCTCTAATGCCATTTGTAATATCCCTAGTCTAAGAACCCGACCCATTGTTAAGATATTGTCCACTTTAGACATATAGTCCATCATGGTTTTGCTTTTAGGCTTTGCAACCTAAAACGCATCTTAATAGTTTAAAGAGCTCATAAGCTATTTAACTAGTCAAATTCTCCTACCTCTAATTGATGTGGGATACATAGATAGAGTACAGAAAGACCCAACATCTCTCTTGTGCTTTGTTGATGTGAGATTTGCCTAAGGGTATCACATACAACCCCCTTTACAAGACACAACATCCTCGCTGAGGTTTGCCCCACCATCATTCAAGAGGACACACGGAGCTGCTTTGATACCATTTGTAACATCCCTAGTCTAATAACCTAGCCCATTGTCAAGATATTGTCCACTTTGGACACGCAGTCCATCATGGTTTTGCTTCTTGGCTTTACAACCCAAAACGCATCTTAATAGTTTGAAGAGCTCACAAGCTATTCAACCAATCAAATTCTCCCACCTCTAACCAATGTGGGATACATAGACAAAGTATAGACAGACTTAACATCTCTCTCGTGTTTTGTCAATGTAAGATTCGCCTAAGGGTATCACATATAGTGCCATGATAAGTCATGACTAGACCAATATAAAAATCGGCCCAATTGTGACACCTTTAGGTGTTCTTTGTGTGTCACAACTGGACCAATTTGAAGATGGTCCAATTGTGAATTCTAGTTCTCGAAAGTAAAACGTGTCAAAAAAAAAAAAGATAAGCCATATTTTAAGCCAAAAACCAAGTACTTTAAACCTAAGAGAAAATAGTCTAACTAAGAGAAGCCTAATACTAAAACCGAACCACTGAAGAGAAACAATGAGATCAAATGTTTTAAGTGTTTGGGTAGGGGTCACATAGCCTCTCAATGTCCTAACAAAAAAACCATGGTGTTGAAAGAGAATGGTGAGTATGAGATAGCGAAAGAATCTAGTGATGAGTCTATGCCATTATTAGAGGATGCTAGTGATGCAAAGTTAGAGTATGCAGCAGAGGGTGAGGCACTAGTATCTAGGAGAGCTTTAAGCTTACAATATAAGGAAGAAAATGATGAGTAGAGAAAGAATATTTTCCATACTATATGTCATGTGAAGGGTAGGCTATGTACTTTAATTATAGATAGAGGTAGTTGTATGAATGTAACTAATACCGAACTTGTAGAAAAACTTAGTTTAACCATAACCAAACACTTTAGACCTTATAAGCTTTAATGGTTGAATGACTTTAGAGAAATTAGGGTGAATAAACAAGTGATGGTGGCCTGGTCTATGGGTAAGTATCAAGATGAGATATTGTGTGATGTAATACCTATGCATGTTAGACACATCTTGTTAGGGAGATCATGGTAGTATGACAGAAAGGTGACACATGACAGATTCAAAAATAGATACTTGTTCATGATAAGCAATAAACTCATCAGACTTGTACTATTGTCACCAAAGAAGGTTTATGAGGATCAAGTGAAGAGAAGAAAGATTAATGAAGAAAAAAAAAGAAAGTGAGAGTGAAAACAAAAGAAAAGAAAATATGAGTAAGGATGAGTGAAGAAAAAGTAAGTCCAAAAAGAGAGGAGAAGAAAAAGAGGGTGAACAATTCGACCATAAGAGAAAAAACGAGAGAGAAAACAAGGAGTGGAAAAAAAAAGAGATTTAATGGGAAGATGAGTGATGCAAGGACTGCTTTTGTGACTAAACAATATCTATTATTATTAGTTTACAAGGAAAGATTTTTATTTTTCACTAACGTGGACAATTCTTTTCCTAATGTGTTTACTTCTCTTTTGCAGGAGTTTGAAGACGTATTCCCTAAAGAGATTCCTAATGGACTATCTCTGATTCATGGGATCAACACCAAATTGACTTTTTACCTAGAACAGCAATACCCAATCGACCAACCTATAAAAATAATCCTAAGGAGACAAAAGAGCTTTGAAGGCAAATAGAAGAGTTAATGAAGAAGGGATATAAAAGTAATCCCAAGGAGACAAAGGAGTTTTGAAGGCAAATGGAAAAGTTAATGAAGAAGGGATATGTAAGAGAAAGCATGAGTCTGTATGTCGTACAAGTGATTCTAGTGCCTAAGAAGGATGGGACATGGAGAATATGCTTTGATTATCAAGCCATCAACAAAATCACTGTAAAGTATCACTATCCCATACCTAGGTTAGATGATATGCTTGATGAGTTACATGGAGAATATATCTTTTTGAAAATTGATTTGAAAAATGGGCATCATCAGATTAGGATGAAAAAGGGTGATGAATGGAAAACTACATTTAAAACTAAGCATTGACTATATGAATAGTTGGTAATGCCATTTGGGCTTACTAATGTGCCTAGTATGTTTATGAGATTAATGAACCATGTCTTACGTGCATTTATAGGCAAGTTTGTAGTCATTTATTTTGATGATATTCTCATTTATAGTCGTAGTCTAGATAAGCATATAGGGCACGTGCGTGATGTTTTGCTTATATTTAGGAAAAAGAGATTATTTGGCAATCTTAAGAAATGTTCCTTTTGCACTAACTAAGTTGTGTTCCTAGGATTTATGGTCTCATCCTAGGGGATTAAGGTAGATGTGGAGAAGGTTAAGGCTATTCGAGAGTGGCTAAAGCCTACTTTTGAGACTGAGATTAGAAGTTTTCATGGTTTAGCTAGTTTTTATAGGAGATTTATACAAGACTTTAGTACACTAGCGACACCAATAACTAAAGTTATTAAAAAGAATGTAAGGATTAGGTAGGGTAAGGAACAAGATAGTGCATTTGTATTAATTAAGGATAAGTTAAGTTTTACACCTTTACTTGCTTTATCTGATTTTTCTAAACCATTTGAACTTGAGTGTGATGTTTCAGTAATATGTATTAGAGCTATTTTGGTGCAAGAAAATAGGCCTATAGTGTATGTCAGTGAAAAACTCAATGGGCCTACTTTGAAGCCTACTTATGACAAAGAGTTGTATGCTTTAATGAGAGTGTTGAAGACGTGGCAGTATTACCTTTGGCCATGCAAGTTCATCATCAGGACAGATCATAAGTCCCTAAAACATTTAAAGAGACAAGGTAAATTGAACTAGAGACATGCAAGGTGAATTGAATATATCGAAACTTTTCCTTATGTGATTCATTATAACATGCAAGGTGAGTTGAATATATCAAAACTTTCCTTATATGATTCATTACAAGCAAGGTAAGGAAAATTTATGGCAGATGCGTTATCATGGAGGTGTACTCTAATCTTGACTTTATATACTAAGTTACTTAGTTTTGAGTAAATAAAGGATTTGTATATGAATGACTCTAAATTTTCTAGTATTTATGAAGCTTGTGAGAAAATTACATTTAGAAAGTTTTATAGGCATAATGGTAATTTATTTTAAGAAAATAGATTATGTGTGCTTATGAGTTCCTTGCATGAATTACTAGTGAGGGAAACACATGAGGGTGGATTAATGAGTCATTTCAGTATAGCTAAGACTTTAGATGTATTATAAGAGCATTTCTTTTGGCCACATATGAAACGAGATATAAAATGTATTTATACTCGTTGTATTAAATGTATACAGGACAAGTCTAGAGTCTTACCCTATGGTTTATATACACCTTTACCTATTCCTATTGTACCTTAGGAGGATATTTTTATGGATTTGTTTTAGGGTTACCTAGTTCTAGGAAAGGTAATGATTCAGTTTTTGTTGTAGTTGATAGGTTTTCAAAAATGGCTCACTTTATTCTATGTTGTAAAAACAATGATGCAACTTACACTGTTGATTTGTTTTTTAAGGAGATAATGTGTTTGTATGGAGTTCCAAGGAGTATTGTATCCGATTGTGATGCAAAGTTCTTAACCTACTTTTGGAAGGTATTATGGGGTTAGATAGGTACTAAACTACTATTTTCTACAACATGTCACCTATAGACGAATGGACAAATAGAGGTAGTCAATATAACTTTATCTCAGTTATTACGTGTTGTATTAGAAAAGAACTTGAGAACTTGGGAAGATAGTTTGTCATATATAGAATTTGCATATAATAAGGTTATGCATACATCTACTAGTTATGCACTCTTTGCCCACTTACATCTTTGGACTTGTTACCTTTACCTATTGAAGAACGTACTAGTTTAGATGGTAAAAGGAAAGAAGAGTCAATTTGACAACTTTATAAGAAAGTTAGGCAAAATATTAAAAAGAGAACTAAATGATGTACCAAACAAGCCAACAAAGGAAGGCACAAGGTGGTGTTCCAATCGGGTGATTGGGTTTGGGTACACATGTGAAAAGAATAGTTTCTATCCTAATGGAAATCTAAGTTACACCCGAAGAGAGATGATCCATTTCAAGTCTTTGAGCGTATCAACGATAATGCGTACACATTAGATCTTCTGGGTGAATATAATATAAGTACTACTTTTAATGTTTCTGACCTATCTCCTTTAGATGATACATATTTGAAGGCAAATGTTTCTCAAGAGAGGGGAATAATAGAGGCATCATGAGAGCATCGAGCTATTAGGGAGATCTGCTACTTATTCAAGTAAGGCTAATTATGAGGAGTCAAGCTAAGAAGGTGCAATAGGCCTTGGTAGGACTTGTGAAGGGCTTAGAGACTAAAACCAGCTCACTCAAGGAAGACTGGATGCTTAAAAGAGCCAATAGAGAGGTCACCCTAATTCAGGCCCAAGCTTATGTGGAAATCTAATCTAAGCACACAGATGAACTTTGAACGGGCATAACTTTTGATCTAGGAGGAGTTACAAGCCTATATAATATATCAATGTGAAGCTCATTTTGAGCTCTATAAAACAACCACTTTGCTGATTGCATCCGATTTGTAGGCCTAAATAAAGACTGTTTCAGAGTGTATTAGGCAGTTTTTGTTTACCAAATTTAGGATTTTTGGATTTTATGAATTTTGGTCTTGTTTGTGACTGGGCTTGACTTTATTGAGCCATTGACATATGTTCTTTTAATTTAATTAGTGTTTTGGTAGTTAATTAGGTAACGGGTTTGGAAAGTTTGGAAGTCTATTGAGTCATAGATAGTTTTAGGGTTAAGTTGGCATTGTACTATAAAACTTACTTTTTTATCATGAAAGGATCTTTTGGCCAACTTTGCATACTATTACATTACCAATCTTTGAACTTATCAAGATTCATCTTATGGCATTCACCATTATGATATTGAGATTCGTTCAATTCGATATCGATTCAGGTTAAGGTTCATTTTAGTAATGAAACTAATTCAATCCTGGGGAAAATATCTTCTTGAAAGTTGGGTCTTATGTCAAATTATCAGGGTTCATGTCATAAAGAAAAAAGATGATAGAGTACATAGAGAGGAAGAAAGAAGAAAGAATAAAAAGGATTGAAGAAGAAGAAAAATGAGAAGAATGAAGGGGAACGAGAAGAATGAAGCTAGAAAGGAAAAAAGAAAAAAAAGACAAAGCCACATTTTCCTTACTTATTGGTTGTTACTTAGAAATTATTTTTACTTAGGCTTATTTTTTGTTTCTATTCAATCACTTTTATATCCTTTTATATTATAATAATACTATACATATCCACTTTAAGCACATAAATGGATATACACTTATGTATGTCATAACGTGATTAAGTGTTAATTTATCCTTAATTCAAAATCATCTAATCATATGATCACATGCATCATGTGTGTATCATTTGTTTACTGAAAGTGGGTATACATAGTTTTATTGTTTATATTAATAAAGTTAACATTTAATAGAAAAAAAAACACATGATAAAAGGTGGAAAATGTTATTTTTAGAGTTCAAGGTTGAGAACCATCTTTAGACAAACATAGGTGGTAAATAGTTGTTTTGCTTTCTACTTTTCATTAAAATACAACGTATTCCATTATGCTTAAGGCGTTAGGGGTGATGCCCTAGAGCCAATCCCCATGATAATATAAGTTCATTGATAAAGGTTATAGTTTGTAATTTCTTGTGGTATTCAATCTTTATGTCTAAAAAATAACACAATATGTCTATAATTATAATTATACATAAATCTTTAATTTGGAAATATGGCAGGAATAACATCCAAATGTGATTATAATATATATATATATATATATATATATATATATATATATATGTGTGTGTGTGTGTGTGTGTGTGTGTGTGTGTGGTATTACTTATCGGTCCACTTTATGATTTCTTTTTAACCTTTATATTTCAAAAAAATTGGAGAAATCCTACAAACTTCAAATGAAATTAATAATTTTCAATGAGGTCTACACATTTCACTAATAATCTCGAGATATATAAAAGAAATGCTTATACAATTGTCATACTCAAGAAAAACCTTATTCTTCAATACATGTTCTATAAAATAATATGCACAAATTTATTCGCATATATTTAATATATTTATATCAATCAATGAACATCATGCAAGAAATATGTATGAATGTTTAATCACAATAAACTTTATTAAGGTAACAAGAAATACATTAATGACACCTCTCACTAACTTAGAATATCAAAAGACTCTAAGACACCCATATTTTCTAAATGTTGTTTAAAAATAATCGGTCTTAGTCCTTTAGTTAGGGGATTAGTCATATGGAGTCTTTACGATAATGTTACTTTTCTTTAGTAGGTCCCTAAATGTCAAATATTTTATTTTCAAATATTTTTATTTACTGATAATTTTGTTATGCTTAGAAAAGAACACAATTGCATTATTATCACAATAAATCATCAAAGGCCTTATGATGGAATCAACTACATAAAGCTTAGCAATAAAATTCTTCAACCAAATTACTTGTATGGTTGCTCCATAATGAGCAACAAACTCTGTATACATGGTTAAAAATGCTATCAAAGTCTATTTTGTACTTGTCCATGATATAGGCCCACCAGCAAGCAAAAAATGATTTCTGAAATGGACTTGTAATCATCCATACAACCACCAAAGTTTGAATCAGAATACCCTACTATTTCAAGATTCTTAACCCTTTTATATACCAGCTTAAAGTCTTTTGTCCTATGTAAATATCTCATGACCATTTTGGCTATAATATAGTGATCAGTTCCTAGATTAGAAAGATAACAACCAGCACATTCACAATGAATGCAATGTTCAACCTAGTACAAACTTAAACATACATCAAGCTCCCAATTGCACTGGCAAAAGGAACGTGAGACATAAATGCCCTTTCCACATCATTCGAAGGATAGTTTCACCATATATACCTCACCACCCTTACAAAACCTCTTAAGCACTCATTCAGTATAAGACTTTTGTGATAATTCTTGTAACTTGTGATCTCTATCATGGTAAATCTCAATACTAATGACAAAATATGCTTCTTCGAGGTCATTTATATCAAAAGGCTTTGATAAAAATTGCTTTGACTTATAAAGAAAATTACCATCATTGTTGGCCAACAAAATATCATCAATATAAAAGATAGTTCTACAAGGTCTTTCTTATCATTGCTTCCTTTCATTTTTTTTCAAGTTCACTAGTTTTTTTCTCTCCTACTTTTCAGCTCTATCTGGTTCCCTTGGTTTGAATTAGGTGATTGGGTATCCTTGGTGACTATTTCCAGTTGTTGATATCGGTCATTTAAGTGGTCTCTTTATTAGTTATGTCCTACTTTAAGGTGTTTTCGGTTCTTCTCTTATTTTATGTTTGTTCTTCTGTTTCATGTATTTTTTTTCCTTGAGTTATAGGTGCTTGAGATTTCATCAATGTTTGGTTCTTGGCAATGCTAGTTTTTTGTTAGTTTGTGATGACCTTTTCAATTGATCCTTCTCTGTTTAGTTTTGCACTTATGGACTTAGGCATTGCCCTTATGGGGACTGGTATGGGTTTTAAGGTTATTGGGGTTTATTTTAAGAGTGTACCTTGAAGCAAGCTTTTTGGGAGTAAGGTTTCTTATTCTTCTTTTGAATATTTCCCTCATTCTCTATGCACATCTCTTTGAAAGGTTGTGGCCAAGCCATTAGGTGAGATTATGGAGTATGGAGCAAAAAAGTGGGAGTCTTGTTTTATATGGTTTTTTTCTTGGGAAAGAAACCCTTATTTTTTATTCTGAAAAAATTTATGGATTGAATGTGGTCAAATCTCAAGCTTTGTGATATTACCTTAAATGACCAAGCCATGTTTTTATTTAAGGTTAAAGAAAGTAGTGATATGTTAAGCTTCATTTATGTTTAGATAAAAGGACTATATTCGATGAGAGAGCTATGATGCGTGAAAAGATAGAAGTATCTAAAACTTTGTAAGGCAGTTCTTGCTAGGTATGAGTGATTTTGGCTAATTTATCTCCTAAGGGAATACTCATATTATAGGAGGGTAGGTGTGTGAATTTACAATGGATGGTATTTCCCCACAGGTCCTTTTACTTAAAAAATCCAACAGAGCAAATAAGCGACAAGTTAAGAAAAGCCAAGGGAAGGTGACTCTAGCCTCTTCCAATGTTAAATTTCGGAGCTTGGAATATAAAGGGACTCAATGATCTATTTAAATAGAAGGAGATTAGACTCTTCATTTCGTATAATAAACTTGATTTAGTTACAATTTTTGAAACTAAGTTAAAGTAATATTGACAAGATAAGTAGATATACTTTAAGTCTTTAGGGATTTATAAATATAATGATTTGAACCCAATAGGGCGTAATTTGGGGCAAAGCTAAAGTTAAGTTCAATATTATTAAAATAAAAGAGCATGTGATCCACTATGAAGTAATGGAGGTGATTGGCCATTCTATGACCTTTCTTTCTTCTTTTTATAGATCTAATAACTATATGAAGAAGAGATCCCATTGGGATGATATCATGAGAGTTAAATCTTTTGTTGAAAGGAACCCTTGGGTGGTGCTTGGCAACTTTAATGAGATTAGAAAAAAAGAAGAAAAGTTTAGGGGATGAGTAAATGATATTCTTATGAGAATAATTTGAACAATTGCTACAATATGGCTCTGCTAAAGGATCTAAGATATTTTGGGTCATTTTACATGTGGAGCAATATGAGTGACAATATGAGACATATTACTTATAAGCTTTACATGATCCTTGTTAATAAAACTTAGCTTGATATGTTTCCCAACTCTATAGGAATCTTCAATGTAAATGGTCTTTCTGATCATAGCCCTAATAATATGTTAAGTAGGAATAATGTGGTAAAGAGAAAATGCCTATTTAATTTTTTCAATTACTTAGCCAACCATGAGAAGTTCATTCCTCTAGTGAAAGAGGCTTAGGATGAAGAAGTGTTGGGTAATTTGATGTTCAGATTGGTCATAAAGCTCAAGCATGTGAAACAAAGGCTTAAAGACCTTAATAAAAAGGAATTTTGGTGTATTTAAGAGGTAAACCTTAAGATTGCCAAATCTAAATTACTAACAAACTCTCTTAATGCTAACCTTATAGAAGACAAAATACATTTGGCAAATAAGTATTGTAAGATTAGTTGGATAAAAGAGTCTTTTATGAGGTAGAAATCCTCGATTTTTTAGCTTAAAGATAAGGACCAAAACACGAGATATTTCTTCAATTGTGTCAAAGGGAGGTAGAGTAGAAATGCCATTAAAGCTCTCCTCCTTAAAGATGGTTCCTTTACTTTTGATAAATAGCACATCAATATGAAGTTAGTGAATTATTTCAAGAAGATTCTTAAAGGCCATTATGATGGTAAATTGATAAAAGTTTGGATAACTTGAGTGACCACAAAGTTCTAAGATATGGCTTTTGACATTATCACGAAAGTGATCAGTAAGGAAATTAAGCAAACTTTTTTTATATGGATGGGAATAAAGTTCTAGGGTCGGATGGTTTTAGCATCCATTTTTGTAAGAAAGCTTGAGAGGTTATGGGAAATAATGTGATCAAGGTTATTCAATACTTCTTAATTACTAGTTCCTTCTTGAGAGAAATGAATTATATTATTATTACTCTTGTCCTGAAGTGTAAAAAACTATCAAGCTATAAAGACTGTAAGCCTACTTCATGTTACATATTATCTACAAATGTATAATTAAAATCATGGCCAATAGATTGAAAACCATTATTCTTGGGTTCATCAAAAAATGTAGGTTATTTTTGTAGAGTGAGAAGAATCAGGGATAATAATCTCATGTGTAATAAACTATTCAACAAATAACATAAGAAGATGCCTAGTAGAAAGAGGTATGCTATTAAGGATAATTTAATGAAAACTTATGGTGAATTGGAATTTCATTAGAAAAGTCCTTAGGATTGCATCCTATGTTTATTAATTAGGTAAATGAATGTATCACTTCCCTTTCTTTTTCTCTAAGTATTAATAGGGAGTTTATAGGTTTCTTCAATAGCACTAGCGGCCTTAGACAAAGGGATCTTGTTTCCCTTTATCTTTTTGTCATCACAATGGAGGTTTTTTCTCACATCCTTGAATATATAACAACTAAAAATGAGTTTAAGTACTATTGGAAGTGTACGAAAAGAAAAATCACTCACCTTTATTTTGCAGATAACCTTCTTATTTTCTATAAGGCCAAGGTAAATTTTGTTTAGCTTGTTGAAAAGGCTTCGGATAGATTTCAAAGGTAGTTGGGGTTGTGAGCTAACAATTTTGAAAGTAATTTCTTCCTCTTTAGGATTGCTTACAATGAAAAAATTGTCATTAAAGATATTTTGCTTTTTAAGAAGGGTTTCATTCTTTTCAAGTACCTTCGTGTCCCCATGGTCTCTATAATATTTTCCTTACTTGATTGTAACCCTTTAATCAACAAAATCTTGGCTAGTAATACATCCTAAAAGAGCAAGTTTCTCCCATATGTTGGGAGATTGATGTTTATCAAAATTATTCTTTTCAGTATTCAAGTCTATTAAGGTTCTCACTTCCTTCTTCCTTCTAAGTTACATTTAATCATTCATGTCAAGCTTAAAAGCTTCTTTTTTGGTGGGAGTGGACCTTAATGATAATAAGGCAAAAGTGGCTTGGGATGATATATGCTTGTCTAAAAAGGAAAAGGGTTTGGGGATTTTGAAAAGCAAAGATTGGAACAAAGCTATGATGGCCAAACATATTTGGGATATTTGTTAGAACTTGGTTAACTCTATTTAAGTTAACTGGATCTATATCAACAGTCTAAAAGGTAAGAGTTTTTGAGATATCAAAGTTGTTAATGAAAGTCCTTGGTGGTGGAAAAAAGTTACTTCACATAAAAGGCGATATGAAAAGGAAAATTAAGTACTACGTTGGGAATGATGAGAACACATTTATCTAGATGGATTATTGGCACCATAATGGTTCTCTTCTTGATAGGTACGGTAATAGTATAATTCATGATTTTGGCCTTGATAGAAATGTTAAGGTGAATAAGATAATTGATAAGGAAACTTAAAACTGGCCTGTATCAAACTCCAGTTAGTTGATTGAGATCAAAGAGCAAGTGAATGGCAATCTTTCAAGAGGAAATGATTCAATCTTATGGAGCTATTATCTATGCCTTTTGGAGAGAAAGAAATAACATAATTTTTGCTAAGGGTAGTCAAACTAAAGAAAGGATTATTGAAAATGTCAAGAGAATAATGCAAGAGAAGAATGCAAAGCTTTCTAAGATTGGTCTAACTACTAGTAATGTGTTAATAGTTATGAGATGAAGATTACCTATGTGCATCTTTAAACATAATTTGTAAGTTTTTTCCTTTAGATGATTGTGTTAGGTCACATGTTTTTTCCTTTAACTGGTGTTCTCTTTTGTAGGTATTGCCTTATTGTTTTGTTTTTTTCTCTATCGGTGTTATGTTCTATTATTTATTTTTGGTGTAGTTTCGAGCCTAACTTCCTAACCTTATTTATGTCCTTGAGTTATCCTTTGCCCGTTCTTTACTTTTTGCTTAATTTGTTATGCCTCTCCTTGTTTGTGCATATGGATTATGATGAAGCCTTGCCTTACAATCTTTCATTCAGCTTGTAACTACTTGCTTCCTTTTTTGTTGCCCTCAATCTGGTTTTCTTGGTTACATTGCTTGCTTTCAGTCATCTTGGACCAGATTTATGTTTTCTACCCTAACAGTTTCTTCTGGTTTATCGAGTTGCCTTTTCCTCCTCTATTGCATATTTCTATTGTTTTTTATGGGCTACCTTTTGCTTTAATTCAGTTGTTTAGATTTTTCTATTTCTATTAATGATCACTGTTGCTTGATTGCAACATTTCTTCTTGTATCTGTCTTATGCATTACCTTTTAAAGCTCTTATGCTCTATTTGTGTTTCTAGTTGGTATGGGTGTTTACATGTTTTGTTTTTGTTGTTTCCTGTTGTTTTGTTGGGTTTCTTGTTTGATTGTTATTTTTTTGTGCCTTTTACTAGGTTGTTTTTTGGTTTGTTTAGTTTGTTCTAGTTTGTCTATTTCATAGTTTTTTTTACTAACCTTTTATGGGTTTGATCGAGCTTTGGTTTTCTTTGGGTCCTCCTTTGAATGTCTTTTGTTTTCATAATATATATATGTTTACTTACAAAAAAAATTTGTTTTCAACAAACCCATACAAAGTTATTACCTCATTAAATTTCAAATACCACTGCCAAGAAGCTTGTTTCAAACTATATAGAGACTTCTTTAGCCTGCATACCATATGTCTTTTTCTTTCAATTTCAAAACCTTCTGGCCACGTCATATAGACTTTTTCATAAAGATTTATATTCAGAAAAGTTGTCTTCATATCCATATGGTAAAACTCTCAATCAAAATGAGCTACCAAAGTCATAATAATTCTGAATGAATCCTTAATAGACACAAGAAAAAAAGTTTCATTAAAGTCTATACCTTTTCTTTGGGTAAAACTCTTAGCAACCAATCTGGCTTTAGAGTCTTTCTTGGTTTTGAAAACCTATTTACATCCAATAAGTCTAACCCCATTAACTAACGTTACAAGATCTTATACATTATTGTTTCTCATAAACTGCATGTCTTCCTTTATAGCCTCAAACCATTTATCTTACCATGGGCAAGAAATGGCTTCTTTAAAATTCACAAGATCTACAATCAGACCAATATCATAATCAAATTTACCAAGATAGATATAATAATTATCAAGGATAACTAGTCATCTTTGTCTAAATCTTCTTCTATCTGGAATTTCATTTGTAAGCTTATCATGTATAGTATCTGACACATACAACTATGCTAATGAGGGATCAAAAAGAGTATGATCAGTAGTGGCTTCATTTTGAAATGCTTATGTTCTATAAGATTCTCTAAAACCTGTTGTTTGGGTTTCTTAACAAAAATAGGTAAAATACCACTATATATATCGGTCAATAGTTCTAATCCATATGAACTTTCAAATTTCTTTAAAGGTTTAGAGCTACTAACTTCTATTGAATCTAACTTAAGAAATTTAGGTATCATTGACACAACCATTCAAGTGCTGAAAGAAAGGCAATAAAATCTATATCCTTTAGAATAATATTCAAGGTAACCAATGAAGTATTCCTGAGTAGTCCTAAGATCTAATTTCTTCTCATTAGGATTATAAATTCTTACTTCAATTGGACAACCTTAAACTCGAACATATCTCAAACTAGGTTTTCTTTTGGTCAAAAGCTCAAAAGAAGTTTTAGGTATTGATTTTAAAGGAAACCTATTTAGACTGTATAATACAGTCTTGATAGGTTCACCTCATAAACACTACCAAATTAGACTTACACATCATGCTTCTCATCATATCTTTAAAGGTGCGATTACGCCTCTCAACTACACATCTGGTAATCAAGTCATAAACAATCCAATCCACTCTTATAGTATTGTAAACTGTTTCAATCTGAGTGAACTCTGTAGGAAAAGAATTTATGGTATAATAAATAATATAATTGTCATTAATAAGAATGTTATCATTATTCAGTTTTGATTGCATCCCTACAATCTTTAAAATAAAATTTTAAACCTTTTTAAAACTTTCATAACTTGAAGTCATCAAATAGGCAACTAAAGCATGATCGAAAACCTGATATCTTTGTCTAATGATATTAAGAAAATCTCTAGTATTTGTAGACTATGATAGACTATTCAATAGATACTCAACAATGGTCCTATTCAAAGCAATAATGTTGAACTTGTTAGATTTTTCCTATTTGGCATAATATTTTTTCTCAACTATGGAATTTTGATAAGTGAGTTTAAAAGGTTCATCAACTTACAAGATTATATCAATATCAGTAATGCCTAGTGCAAATTAAATATTAGACCTTTATCTCTTAAAATTACTATCGATTAGGAGTTCAATAGTAGTATTGTTGTTGTTCACTGTACTAGTTTCTGAATTCAAAAGTAAACATTTCAACTGATTACTAATATGGACAATTATCTAATTAGAATAGCTTTAAAACCTTATAACTTATTCTAAATTAAGATCACTGTTGCATCACCATTAACTCTCATCTGATTAAAGAAAATGACATGTTGTTAGAATCACAAAGCATAAGGTTATAAAACCATATAAGGATCTTACGACCAAATGATTCTCAAAAAAACATATACCGTTTAGGTAGATAAACTTTTTAAACCAATGTTCATCCTAACTCTAAAATAAAACATGTGTTGATTGAATAAATACAACCACCTTTGGGTGTATTAGATCTATTCATGACCATGGACCATATATTTCATATAATCAACCTTATGCAACAAATAGTCTTAATACATACAATAACCCTTTCTGTGTAGGAAATGATATGTATTAAAACTAAAGAATGTATCATTACTAGATGGAATATTTCATAAGCCTTGACAAATGCACAACCTTAGTAGTTAAACATTTTGACAACCCACTAATTTATTCTTATGATACTAAGCAAACTTGTCCCAACAAAGAGTTCATGAGATATCAACCTTTAACATCTCTAATAATCTTTTAAAATAAAGTTGCATCAAACATAATGAATAAACAACCATGTACAGAAATTTAATACTCAAATGCAACAATTTATAGAAAAATAAAGTCATATATATGTTATAAATGAGATAAAACACCGTAAAACAAACATATGCACTTATTGCAAGTATACAAACACCCTCACGTGCCATTATGCATTAAAAAATCATGTTCATGCACTGGCATGTGTCAGGAAATGTTGTCACATGCTTGCAGATGTTGACGACACATTGGCAAGTACATTCACGTGCCCTCACATATCAACAAGATGTGCGATTCAGGTTGACTAGATTAGTGGGTTAAATAACCATTAACTAAACTCGAGTCGACCCTTTGACCAATCAATTAATTAACCACTGACCCCTAAATTGGTAAACCTATTAACTGAACTAATCGTGTAATAAGGTTTACCCAACTCAATTTTGACTCACACAAAATTGTTAAGAACCCAAATTCCTTTTCCATAAGCTGATGCAAAATTCACCTATTCTGGTCAGTAATTGGTCTGGTAACCTTGGTGGGGGAAATGACGACCACTTGCAGGCGACTTCACGTGGTGCACTCCTAGTTGACAATGACAAGCAAACTGACCAGAATTGAGGCAGAACCTATAACAGTTCTAACCCTAATTTTGATTGATTTTTGATCAATTTAGGGTTGAACAACTTGTTTAAAATCATATATAATGTTCAAAAAATGCAAACACATGATTTTAATGCTCAATTAGGAATTAATTTAGCAAAATTCCCTAAACCCTAATTTGGGAATTATTGCAAAATTAATCCAAATTTCATAAAAAAATACAAATTTTATAACCTAAATGTGTTAGCTCTGATACCAAATATTAGCAAAATAATTATTACACAACACATCTGCAGAATCAAAAATCTTAATTATTCTATTCCAATTTCCATCAAACACAGTAGGTTATAAAACATTGAAATTCATAGATTAAGGACTTAGATAAACCTATTTGCACTATTTTGTTGCGGATAATTGATGCAGAAAGGATTTATTATCAATCTTTTAGCAAGTTTTCCTTCTTAAGTTCCAAAAAAGCAATTTGTAGAAGGGGTGCCAAAAATATATCGTGTATATTGGAAATGAGACCTAGCCCTTTCTTTTATATTCATATTAAAAGGGTAATTGGACTCTCACATTAAAAGCCACTAACCTTTATTGGCCCACATTTATAATCTAAATTAATAACCACAATATAAAATGTATCAGGTCGTTTTTGAACAATCATATCGAACCAATAAAATAATTTTTTATAGACTACACATTCACCTAGTTTTATATTAAATAGTTAAAATAATGAATGGGCATATTTCATCTTATGATTATACGTGTATACATGAGGAATCATAGCATATGCATGATTTCTGAAAAATAAAGAAAGAGGAAAAACATTTTCTAAGTTATGTATGTTTTTGGAAAATGTAAAACAAGTGTTTTTGGTTTTATAATGACTCATATGATATAGGAAAGTAGAAAGCATGCTTAAAATCCTTACACGTGAGTTGTACTATGTGGATAGCAAAGAAAGATATTAGCTATACTGTTCCTACAGCAAAGAAATATATTAGTTGTGTTGTGTGGACAACAAAGAAAAAAAATAGAGAAATATACGTGTAAGAGAGGATTGTTATGAGACCCTTAGGCAAATCCCACATCGACAAGCTGATGGGTGGTCACTGGGTAGATAAGCAGCAAGCCCTCAGAACTCAGCAGATGCATTTTAAAGTCGTGCGGGCCAAGCGTTTCCCAAAGCGGATAATATCTATTGATGGGGCAAGGGCCCATAGTTTGGTATCAAAGCCCAGCCCATAGCCTTTGAGTGATGGTGGGGCAAACCTCAGCGAGGACACTGAGTCCCGTAAGGGGGGTGAATGAGAGACCCTTAGGTAAATCCCACATCGACAAGTTGATGGGTGGTCGTTGGGTAGATAAACAACAAGCCCCCAGAACTCAGCAGACACGTTTTAAAGCCGTGTGAGCCAAAGGTTACCCAAAGCAGACAATATCTACTGATAGGGCAAGGGCCCATAGTTTGGTATCAGAGCCCAACCCACCATTGCTCAGAGGCTGTGGGCTAGGCTCTGATACCAAACTATGGGCCCTTGCCCCATCAGTAGATATTGTCCGCTTTGGGCAACGTTTGGCCCGCACGACTTTAAAACATGTCTGTTGAGTTCTAGAGGCTTGTTGCTTATCTATCCAATGACCACCCATCAGCTTATCAATGTGGGAAAGATATTCGCTATATTGTTCCTACAGCAAAGAAATATATTAGTTGTACTGTGTGGACAACAAATAAAAAAAAATAGAGAAATATGCGTGTAAGAGAGGATTGTTGTAAGACCCTTAAGCAAATCCCACATCGACAAGCTGATGGGTTGTCGCTGGGTAGATAAGCAGCAAGCTCCCAGAACTCAGCAAATGCGTTTTAAAGCTGTACGGGCCAAGGGTTACCCAAAACAGACAATATCTACTGATGAGGCAAGGGCCCATAGTTTGGTATCAGAGCCCAGCCCACAGCCTCTGAGTGATGGTGGGGCAAACCTCAGTGAAGACGCTGAGTCCCGTAAGGGGGGTGAATGTGAGACCCTTAGGCAAATCCCACATCGACAAGCTGATAGGTGGTCACTGGGTAGATAAGTAGCAAGCCCCTTAAACTCAGTAGACATATTTTAAAGTCGTGCGAGCCAAGGGTTGCCTAAAGCGGACAATATCTAGTGATAGGGCAAGGGCCTATAGTTTGGTATCAAAGCCTAGTCCATAGCCTCTGAGCGATGGTGGGCTGGGCTCTGATACCAAACTATGGGCCCTTACCCCATCAGTAGATATTGTCTGCTTTGGGCAACCCTTGGCCCACACTGCTTTAAAATGCGCCTGCTGAGTTCTGAGGGCTTGCTACTTATCTACCCAGTGACCACCCATCAGCTTGTCGATATGGGATTTGCCTAAGGGTCTCACATTCACTCCACCTTACAGGACTCAGCGTCCTTGCTGAGGTTTGCCTCACTATCGCTCAGAGGTTGTGGGTTGGGCTCTAATACCAAACTATGGGCCCTTGCCCCATCAGTAGATATTGTCCGCTTTGGGCAACCCTTGGCCTGCACAGCTTTAAAACGCGTCTATTAAGTTATGGGGCCTTGCTGCTTATCTACCCAACGACCACCCATCAGCTTGTTGATGTGGGATTTCCCTAAGGGCCTCACAATTGTACCTTGTATGGTGACTACGAGTACTATCCTATAAAGTCTAGACCGGTCAATGAAAATATTTGACAAACAAAAAAATACATGAGGCATCATAGCATATGCATGATTTCAGAAAAATAAAGAAAGAGGAAAAACATTTTCTAAGTTATGCATGTTTTCGAAAAATGGAAAACATGTGTTTTTGGTTTTATAATGACTCATATGATACAAGAAAGCAGAAAGCATGCTTAAAATCCTTACATGCGAGTTGTACTGTGTGGACAGCCAAGAAAAAAAAATAGAGAAATATGCATGTAAGAGAGGATTATACCTTGTATGGTGACTACGAGTACTGTCCTATGTAGTCTAGACCAATCAATGAAAATATTTGACAAAAAAAAAAAAGAATTAGTAAATATTTTATGAAAGTCATTTGCATTAGAATCATGCATGCAAACCTATGTGGCTGATAAAGAGTTGAGAAAGATATACGATCAGAAAATAGAAAAGTCATGGCACTCATACATGCATAAATCATAACGAGTGAATCATATTTATATAGTAAGGAAATGAATAAATGGGTGAAAGAAGAGAATTATGATATGTGTTTAATACGTGTTCTATGTCAATAATTTTGTATGTGAATAGCCCAGACACGCTGAGTATGGAAGAGATTAGTATTGGTATAAAATGCTTTGAGTATTGAGTATGATTTTCTTACTGAGCCATGGTCGCTCACTCTATTTAATTTAATATTTTACAAATAAATAGTTGCAGCAAAGGTTCCCGGGGAGCACTAGTGAGACATGAGGCTGAGGAAGGAAGACACCATATTTTTGTTGACTTATATGTTTTTGATGTATATGTGAATATATGCATATATATGTGTACCTGATATAGATATTAGTGGATATGTATATATTTTGTTTCCTATATGTATATATGTGATTGTGTATATATATATCTATATATGTATATATATATATGGCTAGTCATTGAAATTGGTTATAAAGTTTCTGTGGATGCTAATTTTTATGATGGTTACTATTAAGTATTTATTTTGTTAATTGTGATTATGTTGATGAAAATCTAGTTGATTGATAGGATTGGTTTGTGTGAATTGCTAATTAGGAGTGTTACAGGGCAAAAAAAAAAACAAAATTCCCCGGGCCCTCTAAAATAGGGGAACTCTTATCGTTTTTCTGTAACACACCTATTGGTTAGGAGATGTTATATTATAGAATTTGGATATTTATGATTTTAAAACAAAAATTTTAATTTTGAAATTGCAGTTCTTAAATCAAAGTTACGGCTTAAATTTTTTAAATCAAGGATTGATTCAATTTCAATTTTAGGGTTTTTAATTGATGAATCAAATCTTGAACTTAGGATTATACAATCCTAGATTATAGAAATTGAAAAACGAATTTTAGGTTAGTGCATTAAATTTCTATATAAATCAAACCCTAGAAATTAGGATTACAAATTCTGAAATTAAGGTATATTAAAATCCAATTAGGAATTATTTTGGTTTGCTTTCGAAATTGGGAATTCAAATTAATCCATGAAACATTGAAATTGGTGTTATAGATTGTTTGATTTCAATAATTTGAGATTGGATTTAAATCTAATATGTACAATTTTTGAACCGAAAGCATTTTTCCTGCTAAAACCAAACTTGAATAGCCGTCATGTGTGGCCAAATTCTTGTTATGATTTCTAGTGAAATTGAAGGCATATAAGCCACTATCGAGATGAGTCATGACCTCATGCCCATACTCCTTCAATCGAAGCTATTGATTGATGCCAAAAAAAGAAGCAAAACAATCCTTCAATGTCGTTGGCTCTTCCTTAATCTACCACTACTTACTAGCACAAATTCGATGAATTAATCTATGCATATCAAAACCCCTCTAAGATTTGATGGAATAGTTGATCAAAAACTTGGAATTTATGTCATTAGAGCTACCGAACTGAACATAGGTTTCTTTCTATTCGTAGATTGAAATCAGGTTGGGAAAACCTGGTAACTCGACCCTGGGCAATAATTGAATAGTTTCAACCTGGTTAAAGTCAAACTAAGTTATAGAGATCTGTCAAGCCAAATCTGCCAAAGTATTGAGCCAAACCAACCCAAAAGGTGAGCACATGGAAATTAGAGAATGTTGTGTCATGCACATGTGAGCGCATCTATGAAGAAAGATGCATGTGAAGGCTCGTGATCATGCATGAAAGGCGTGATGAAGACCTTGACGCATGTGAACCTTTCCTGATGGCACGTGAGAGCACATAAAACATATACGAAAGGGCGTGCAAGAGCGTGAATGGTGTTGGAAGTGTGTGTTAGCACGTGACAGTCTTCTAGAACATATTTAGGCATGTTGAACTATTTTGGTGATCTGTGAGGCACAGGAATATGCTTTAGAGGTGTGTTCGGTGCAAGAGATAATTTATTTACTACCTTGGAAGTCCCTAGATGCAAATATAGCCTTACGGTAGGTGCATGTAATATGTAGGGTTTTCCAAAAATGTGTTAATGCATGTAAATAATGTGTAATTGGTTTCTTATATGTGTGTGTGTGCATGCATAAAGGATCATATAGACATATTAGTGCGTGAATGTCTTATGATAGCATGTAATAAAGTTTTAAAGTTTTTCCTCTATGTCATGTTATTGCACATGATAAGGTTTTAAAGTTTCTGGGACATACGAGTGAAGGTAAAAAGTTTTTAAAGTGTGTTAAGAGTATTAGATAATGTATTAAGCATATTAAAGTCATATAGACTTCTATAGGTTTCAATTTGAAAAGAAATTGAATTTTTGATTAAATATTGTAGTGTAAAGTACCCCCTATTGTTAGGATTAATGAATTCAAATATAACTCTGTAGTGTGTGGTTAGGTTACCACATTAGGTTAAGATTATTGTTCACTGGGTTAGATGCAATAGTTTTAAGAAAAGATTGTTAGAAACAATAAGGTAACCTATCTCATGAAATCTTATTAAAGACTAATATTTAGTATTATTGGAATATTTAGTGAGTTTTCATGATAATACATTGTGAGGCCTACAAAATTTTCTCTTCAGTAACGATACATTTTTTTTTGTTTTTAATGCATAAAGTTAATTTAAAAAATGCACTGGTCATGAAGAACTCAATACACCAAAAGGTAGTTGGGCTTATTTAATTGACATGTGCTTTCATATTAAATAAAGGAGAAAAAAATAGTCTAGAAAGTTTTATCTACCCAAAGGTGATATTTCTTTCGAAAACCATATATTTTGAAGGTCCTCATATGACTTTAACCTTATGTTTGGGATCCTAATAACATGTTATTTTTTCTACCCAAAGGTGACTGAATGATGATGTACCAAGAATCCTTATAAATTGTAGCTTATACGGTTTTAAAGCTACCTTGATTATTATCTAATATGAATTTATTACAATACCTAATTAAGATTGTTAGAGATAATTTGGGGCAGTATCTCATGAAATCTTAATTTTGACAATATTATTTAGTCTCGGTAGAAGTTATTGTAAGTTGTTAAAATGTTTAATCGCCAAAACAATGCATTCATTGAAGCTTGTGAAATTTCTACATTTGGTGAAAGAAACATTTTTCAATTGACACATACAATTTCTTTCTCAAAGGTGGTTATTGTGTGTTAAAATTGATGGTTGCATGAAGTGTTTGTGGAATTACATTAGTTGTGAAAAATTCAAATCACCCAAAGGTAGTTATGATTTTTCAATTGATATATGTTTTTTTCCTATTAGTGTGAAAGGGAGCAGTAACCTAAGGGGTTTATCTACCTAAGAGTGATAAAATTTTCAAAAAAGTTATTTGTTCTTCTTATTTTTAACCTTATGCTCGAAGGTCCTAATTGTGTGTTGTACTTTTTGCCCAAAGGTGATTATATGATGATGCATTTGGAACACTAAAAAATAATAGCTTATAAGTTTTGAAGTTATTTATTGTCAATGATATTGCTTATTTATTGCATCTCATCTCTAATAGACTTAATTATTGTGAATAATAATAATAAAGTCACAATTGAGGTTTTGATTAGCTCTAACTTTAAAATATTAGAGATAAAGGTTGAATTTGCACTACTAATTAAAGATATAGTTTTGGCCTAGTAAGTTGGTGAACCACTTAAACCCAAGATAATAACTTAATTGAACTAAAGGATTTCTATGTTAAGTGGGAGAAATCAATCAGATTAAGGTTGTTTGTCCTAAAAAATCTCTTACTAACAATCTCATTAGAGGTTTACCTTAAATCACAAGTGTTAAGAAGGTTCTCATTAAGATTAGCTAGACATATGAAAATATCGAAATTACTAGTTTAGTAAATGATATGACTTGGACAAGGTATAATGGTCATGAAGGAGTCAAAGATTGATGAATATATATTGGGTTTTTAAAAGTTACCATAAGGCCCATTTGACTTCAGTCAAATTAAGACTTGTATATGCTTTAGAATCATACTTGAGGTATTTTATCGATCTGACTTTTAAATGCTCCTAAATAAATGAAGCATAAAGTGAAGGAGCCTTAATGGTAGGCTTTGTTGTTCAATTGGTACTCAATTGTAAAGTAAATAGCAATAATATGGGAAATTATTAAAAATAGGCAAAATTAAAGGGGTCTAAGCGAAATTGCCCAAAAAATTCAGGTTTAAGCAAAAATGTCCAGGTTTTGTGAAATGACGAAACTGCCCCCATATATAAACACAGCAAATTTTTACTGTGCAATTCAAAGAAAACCCTACCTCCCACGGCAATCCCACGACAAACGTCATTTCAGCCGATTTTCTTGCTTTCCGGCAACCGAAAATGGCAAAGAAGGTTAGTATATCTCCTATAATCTTGTTTGGATCAAGTTATTGCTCATATTATTGAGATTTGATTGAGATTTTTGGGTTTGAAATTTCAGGGTTACAGTTTGAATAATGCTTAAAATGTTTTGATTTTTGGTTGTTTTCATTGAATTGATTGAGGGGTTTTGTGTTATACAACGTGTAGATTTGATTTTTGTGAAAATCGGAGGCCGAAACGACCAAAATTTGGCCTAAAATGGCTGCCGAAAGGATCAGCAGTCTTGCCGTGGGAACAGCGTTTCCCACGGCAAACGATTTATCCCACGGCAGCTGCATTGACCATAAGTTGGGAGGGGGGGTAAAGTGGCTTTTTTAAAATATTGGGGTGTCGGGGAAATCATTAGCCCACATCAGGTTTTTATGAAATTTCCCACGTGGTCGTGGGAAAGGCGAAATTACGAAACTGCCCCTCTTTATAAGCACAGCAAAAAAATCATTTCTTCCCACGACAATCTTTCGTTTTCACTGTGCATTTCTACTGAAAATTCCAAAGTTTCCCACCTCCTACGTCAATCCCATGACAAACGTCATTTCCACCGATTTTCTTGCTTTCCAGCAACTGCAAATGGCAAAGAAGGTTAGTATATCTCCCGTAATCTTATTTGGATCAAGTTATTGCTCATATTATTGAGATTTGGTTGAGATTTTTGGGTTTGAAATTTTAGGGTTTACGGTTTGAACAATGCTTAAAATGTTTCAATTTTTGGTTGTTTTCGTTGAATTGATTGAGGGGTTTTGTGTTATACAACGTGTAGATTTGATTTATGTGAAAATCGGAGGTCGAAACGACCAAAATTTGATCGAAAATGGCTGCCGAATGGATCGGCAGTCTTGCCGTGGGAACAGCGTTTCCCACACCAAACGATTTATCCCACAGCAGCGTATTGAGCATGGGTTAGTGGGGGGGTAAAGTGGCTTTTTTAAAATGTTGGGGAGCCGGATGAGATTCGTTAGAACACAGCGGTTTTTTTGGAAATTTGTCATATGACAGTGGACCTTTTCAATTAAGGAATATTGATGAGGGGGTAAATTGAGAATTTTCTTATCTAGGGTTTCTGACTGTGTAGTTTTCGAATTTTATATCTGTTTTTTCTGTTTTAGGGTTTTTCCATATGTATTTTTCAAATTTGAAATTCGAGTTTTCGAATTTTGATACTTTTTGACACAATTTACGATGTAATGATGTAATTTCAACTTAATATTTCGATTTTTTCGTTTATAGGATATATTGATTCGTGTTTTTGAATTTCAATTGCGTTTTTCCATATTTTTTCTTTTGATGATATATTGATTCGTTTTTTCTAATTTTCAAATGATTTTTCGGTTAGCGACATTCATAGGTATTTCAACTGATAGAGTTCGAATTTTAAATCCATTTTTTCATTTTTTTCCCGTGTTAGGATAAATCGAGTCTTCTTTTCAAATTATCTAACGATTTTTCGATTGTTCACATTCTATGTTATTTTATCGTATAGATTTCGAATTTCATTTTCGTTTTATCAAATTTCGCCGTTTCAACTTCTAGAATTCGAATTTCAGTTCCTTTTTTTCGAATTTCACAATTTCAGGATATATCGATTCGTATTTTCAAGATTTTCGATTATCGTCACTTTAAGGTATTTCAACATATAAAATTCGAATTTCAGTTCCATTTTTCCGAATTTCACCATTTTAGGGTATATCGATTTGTATTTTTAAGATTTCCAAATGATTTTCTGATTATCGTCACTTTAAGGTATTTCAACTTGTAGAATTCGAATTTCAGTTTCGTTTTTTCGAATTTCACAATTTCAGGATATATCGATTCGCATTTTCAAGATTTTTGATCGATTTTTCTATTAACGTCACTTTAAGGTATTTCAACGTATAGAATTCAAATTTCAGTTCCGTTTTTCCGAATTTCACCATTTTAAGATATATCAAATCGTATTTTTATGATTTCCGAACGATTTTTCGATTATCATCACTTTAAGGTATTTCAACGTATAGAATTCGAATTTCAGTTTCGTTTTTCTGAATTTCACTATTTTAGGATATATCGATTCGTATTTTTAAGATTTTTGAACGATTTTCCGATTATCGTCACTTTAAGGTATTTCAACGTATAGAATTCGAATTTCAATTCAATTTTTCTGAAATTCACCATTTCAGGATATATCGATTCGTATTTTCAAGATTTCCATTTGATTTTTTGATTATCGTCACTTAAAGGTATTTCAACATATAGAATTCGAATTTCAGTTCTGTTTTTTCGAATTTCACCATTTTTGGATATATCGATTCGTATTTTCAAGATTTCTGAATAATTTTTCGATTATCGTCACTTTAAGGTATTTCAATGTATAGAATTCGAATTTCAGTTCCATTTTTTCGAATTTCACCATTTTAGGATATATCGATTTGTATTTTCAAGATCTCCTAACGATTTTTTAATTATCGTCACTTTAAGGTATTTCAACGTATAGAATTCAAATTTCAGTTCCCTTTTTTTGAATTTCACCATTTTAGGATATATCGATTCGTATTTTCAAGATTTCTGAATGATTTTTCAATTATCATGACTTTAAGGTATTTCAACGTATAGAATTCGAATTTCAATTTCGTTTTTCTGAATTTCACCATTTCAGGATATATCAATTCGTATTTTCAAGATTTCTGAACGATTTTTTGATTATTGTCACTTTAAGGTATTTCAACATATAGAATTAGAATTTCAGTTCCGTTTTTTCAAATTTCACCATTTTAGGATATATCGATTCGTATTTTCAAAATTTTCGAATGATTTTTTGAGTATCGTCACTTTAAGGTATTTCAATGTATAAATTTCGAATTTCAGTTTGGCTTTTTCTATTTTTTGTCATTTCAGGATAACTTGATTCATATTTTGTTATTTTCGATCAATTTTTTTATTGTTAACATTCTAGGGTATTTGAACGTATAGAACTCGCATTTCAGTTCTTATTTGTTAAGTTTTGTCATTTCTTTTTTGATTATTTGGTATTTCTCATCTTTTTATGTTTTTTCCACTAATACATTTGTTTACATATTTATTTTTATGAATGTCTAACAAATTTTTAAAATTGTTACAGGATATTTCTCGCAAAAGAAGATGGGTTGACAGTGAGCTGTGCATTCCTAACGAGTCCAGAAACTTTCGAACAGATATGATATCTCATGCACAGCATACCGCATTATCTCCGATTTCTTCTACATTGACCCCGGGTCAGCTACGACTTTTTGAGAGGACATGTTTGGGTCTCTCTTTCGTTTACCCGAAACCAAATTCGTCGAGATATTGGTTCATGCATTTCTACTATGACAGCTACATCCACCCTTTGTCAGAGACGAGTTTTGGTTTAGGGTTAGCGGGGTTGATGTGAGATTTAGCCCGTTTGAGTTTGCGTTGGTGACAGGGCTTTCGTTTAGCCGACGGACTGATGTTTCTTCATATATTCCTCACTCCTCTAGATATAGTATCAGGGATACGTACTTTCACAGTTGTCCGAAGGTGCAGTATCACGACATAGAGCGTGTCTTCTTGTCGAAGCCATGGGGGGATGACGATATTGATGCTGTCAAGATGGCCTTGTTGTATATTCTTCACATGGTTTTGTTGGGGAATGATCAACGAAAGAAGATGCCCACGGATTACTTACAGTTAGTTGATCATTTAGACGGGTTTAATTTCTACCCCTGGGGCGTTGTTGTGTGGCAGATGACATACGACTCTATGTCACAGGCGAGTGAGAGAGTCTATTCCAGACGAATGCAGACCACACCGATTGACGAGTTTGAGTTTTTAGAGCTCTTCACGAGGATGGTTGATGCAGCGTACACTCTAGGATTGTTGTACAAACCATGAGGGATAGTCGATCAGGTAGAGTTTATATATATTTCTATTACATTCAATTGTTTAACAACAACGATAAGTAACTAAAATGTCTCACTGTTTATAGGTTTTCATCCCTATAAACTTCGAGAACGCACATTGGGTTGTTGGAGTTATAGATTTCTGTGAGTGGTCGATTACGGTATACGATTCAGAGGTTTCATATTCAAGGAATATAGGGACTCTGAAGTAGTGAATGCGACCGTACATGACCTTTATTCCCACGTTATTAGAGGTGACAAGTTTTTGGACAGCTTCTGGGAGGACTCCACGACGTGATCCCCTCACTTTGCATCGAGCGTCGGATGTCCCTCAGCAGGGATTGGGCTCTGGTGACTGTGGCGTGTTTATGTTATAATTTTTTGAGTGTTTGGCGTTGTCACGGAGCTACGCTTTTCCCCGAGAGTCGTCTACCACTATGCGTCGACGATTAGCGACGCAGTTGTATTTTCACTGTATCGAGTAGCTCACGAATGTATATTTATCAATATTCTTATGTTTAGATGTATATATTTATTGTATGTGCATATGTGTATGATATACTTTATTTGTGATTATATATGGATATGTATCGTATTTGATTTCATTTTTTAAATAATCTTGTCATGAAAAAATAATAAAAACGTATGATTACTCAAACATTTACTCACTTGAAACAATTATAGGAAATAAAGTAATACTGAAATAACTCATACGAAACACTAAATTTATTACATCAAATGACAATACAATTACACGTTTGAAATAATAATAAAAATACATCGGTTACATAAAACTGAAGTACAACAATGAAGAATCATATAACAAACAAAATTGAGTATAAGCATGTCAAGATCTCATTCCTTTGCCTTTTGTGGATGAACGCTACGGGGCAGAGCTCGGGACCTGTGCTGGGGATTTACATTGGGTTCGTGTAGGCCCCGGTTCATGGCAACAACTACAAATCCTCAGTGTAACAATTTCTCCTTGCGATGGATGTCGATTTCTGTTGGATGGACGACTTGGATGACGACTATCGAGGATGGGGGGCAATATAACTCTGTCTTCTAGTGAGTGTAACCAATCACATTGATTTCCAAGAGGATTGATCGGTTCCTAATATATTACACAGTGAATGTCGGTGCGAAAGAATGGATGAACCCATGCGTGCACATTCGTGAGTCTCATATGTCGTGCAACGGCAATGGCATGCTTACACGGAATACGTGAAAGCTAAAACTTTCTACACGTGCAAGACATGTCACCAAAGTCCACAATACCCATGAATCCACCAAATCCAATAACCTGATACCGAGTAGGTGTAATCGATCGAACATCCAGACTTACAGACTTTGATAGACGATTGCTGATCTTATCTTCCGCCCAAGGGGTGAGAAAGTTATGACATTCATTTGTAATTTGAAAAAAATATTATGAACACATTTAGTAATATGATTAACAAAGTGGAAAAAAGTACATGAGACAACTTTTAATTAATATCAATTTGATACTTACTTGCATGGGTTCTCCTCTAGTAAAACCATCGTTGCATGGTACCACGAATAAACTCCAAGAGCATGGTTATAGGTAGGCCCCGTGCATGTCTGACAAGGGCATTAAATGACTTAGCAATATTTGTGGTCATGATGTTGTATCAATGTCCAGGAAAGTATGCTGTACTCTAACGCTCAAATCTGACATCCCGTAGATAAGCTCCAGCTTAGGGGTTCATTGAGTCAAGGGATTGCATCATCGAACCAAATTCAGATTCTGTGTATGATTTTGCGGCTTTCCAATATGCATCCGCAACCTGTAAAATGGTAAAAAATATGAAAACTCAGTATAAGCAAAATGTATGAAAAGGATAAACTGTTAAAAATTTAAATACTTATTTACACTATACCTTTGAGTCTCGTTTATACTTTGCCTGCATGTTACACAGAAGATGATGACAACAACATCCATGGTGGACATCTGGAAAGACTTTAGCCATTGCCGAGTAGATAGCATGATGTCGATCTGAGATTATTACAAGCTCAGAGAGGTCAGGGATGCATTCTTTAATTCTCATAAGAAACCAACACCACGTGCCGTGATCTTCTTTTTTGCCGACACCGAAACCAATAGGATATATCTGATTATTACCATCAAGAGCCACCGCAATAAATAAATTCCCTAGATATCGACCTTTAAGGAAAGCAGCGTCAATGCAAATAACAGGGCGAAGATATTCTCTGAATGCACGAACGGAACATCCTAACGCCATGAAAAAATTCGTAAACCGATGGTCATCATCTGTTTCAATAGCAGTAACGGTGCCCGGATTAGTTCATTGTAGATTGTAGTAATAATCTGGTAAAAACATAAATGATTCCTCCGGTGAACCCCTCAATGAATTGATAGCCCAATTTCTTGCCCGTCAAGCCTGTGAGTAGGAAATATCAATTTTATATCGATCGGTGATGTCTACAATTATTTCTTTAGGTTGATAAATTCGATCAATCATCACAAACTTTGATCTCATTAATTGACCTAAAGCTCGGGCCCAAGCTTGTCTGTGATGTGGCATGATTTGATCAACTAAACATATGTGGGTAGGATTCATAGAGTTGATCCCCCACACATCACCGATAGTGGACTTGGTTGCATGTATATACCATTTACAATTTTCAGCCTTGCACTTAATTTCCCACCGTTTCTTGTCAGACGTTTTGACACCAAATTGAAATCCTCGAAGTAAGGCGAATTGTGTCACGGTGTCTTTCAATTGGACTTTATTATGAAAAATATCACCAATCTTGACACCATTCTCCTCTCTGATCAATTTGGAACAACTTGATGATGCTGATGGCTATGGAGGAAAATCAGGAAGCCATCTAAATAGATCAGTGGGGACATTGTCAAAAAATGGCCTAGAATAATTTCCACCACCTGAAATAGGATCTTCAAACTGTAAACTATCCATACCCTCGGTAACTGATGCCATATACTCAGACTCTACATCTTCTGAAGGAATGTCGGGCATATCATTTCCATCAAAGTCACCCCAATAGGGAACTATATCTTTTTCTCCATGAGCCAATGAGTTTGCAATATACAATGGGTTATTACTGAAATCAATCAACTTTTTCAAATCGTATTCTTTTTTGACCCAACTACTTTCTTTTTCATCTTCATCTTTTTCCTTCTGCCCTTCAATTGGGGTACATGTAACAAAAACAGGAATACATTCCTGAAAGTACTGAGACATATCAAAAAGACCCTGGACATCTTCATCATTTTGGATTTGGATGGGGCAGTCGAGGTCAATTTTTCTTGGCTTCATTGATATTTGAATGTAGTTTTTCATTGGATCAATACTGCAAGACTCCGTCAAAAGCCCAATAAATCCCTCGAATGTTGTTCCATAAGGGATTTTAATCAATTGTTTGGCTTCTCCAACATATTTCATTGTGTTGTTGCGACCTTGAATCCATTCTCCCTGGTAACGAACCGATGCATAACCATCCACTTTAATTATCAATCCTGCAATGACAAGTTTTTGAAGATAATTATTCATTTATAATAAAAAAATCAATAATGACTATGTAAAACAGTAGTACAATTATTAATAATTAAAAAAAACTCCTCATATTTTTCTAATATTTTATTTATCCCCTATAATTATTTAACAATTTGTATAACAATTTATATAACACTTTCGTATGTTATCTTATATCAAAATGCATCTATCTGTTTGTAACGTTCCATTTAAAACATTTTTATAATATCTATACTTTGAAATAGATATTCAAATTCTATACTTTGAAATACTTTAAAATGTCAATAATAAAAAATTTCTTCAGAAATCTGGAAAATACTATTGGATATATCCTAAAACGATAAAATTCAAAAAAACAGAACTGAAATTCGAATTCTAAAAGTTGAAATACCCTATAATGATAATAATCAAACAATTCTACGAAAATCTAAAAAATACGAGTTGATATATCCTAAAATAGTGAAATTCAAAAAAACAGAACTGAAATTTGAATCCTAAAAGTTGAAATACCATAGAATGACAACAATCGAAAAATTTTTTAGAAATCTGAAAAATATGAATCGATATATCCTAAAGCGATGAAATTTGAAATAACGGAACTGAAATTCAGAATCTAAAAGTTGAAATACCCTAGTATGACAACAATCGAAAAATTCTTCAGAAATTTGGAAAATGTGCATTGATATATCCTAAAGCGGTGAAACTCGAAAAAACCTATAATTTCAATTATACTGCACCTACAATGTTTAATATGAAAATGTGCCCTAATTTTAATAACATTTTATTTGACCCCTCAATTATCTCTTACTTTATTTAACACCCTTGTATGTTATCTTGTATCAAAGCAATACCTATCTATTTTTAACATGTTATATAAATCCTGTATATATTGTAAAATATCCAAAACCCCTATATTAATGTAAAGTATCCAAAAACCCCCCATATTTACCCTAAATTATTTTAACCCCCATACTTGTCAAATATTGCATTTAACCCCCATATTATGACATAAAAACTAGACTTAACAAATAAAATTAAGTTTTAGGCTAAGATTGGCATAAATACCTTTTTTTGATTAATAGTATTTTTTCGAGTCGAATTCAAAAATACGAACTTCTTTTATCCGAACGAATCCCTACTAATTGATGTTGAATAAAAATGAAAGTGAGAGTGAGTGTTTGAGTGATATGAGAAATGTGTGTAAATAAAATGAGTGAGGAGGGTTTATATAGATGAGAGGAAGGGCAATTTTGACATTTTAAAAAAAGTAATGAAATAAATAAATAAATATCAAAATGCCTTTACAATGAAAATATCCAAAACCCCCCCATATTTACCCTAAATTACATTTAAACCCCTATACTTATCAAACATTGCATTTAACCCCCATATTATGACATAAAAACTAGACTTAACAAATAAAATTAAGTTTTAGGTTAAGATTGGCATAAATACCTTTTTTTGATGAATAGTATTTTTTCAAATTGAATTTAGAAATACGACCTTCTTGCGTCCGAACGAATCCCTACTAATTGATCTTGAATAAAAATGAAAGTGAGAGTGAGTGTTTGAGTGATATGAGAAGTGTGTGTAAATAAAGTGAGTGAGGAGGGTTTATATAGATGAGGGGAATGGTAATTTTGACATTTTAGAAAAAATTTGAAATAAATAAATAAATATCAAAATGCCTTTACAATGTAAAATATCCAAAAACCCCCCATATTTATCTAAAATTATATTTAACCCCCATAATGAGTGAGAAGAGTTATATAAATATGAGGGGAAGGGTAATTTTGGTATTCTAAACAAAGTCATGGGCATTTTTGCTTAGGAATAGTGAATTTGGGCATTTTGGCTTGGAAATAGTGATTTTGGGCATTTTTGCTTAATGGGAGGGCATTTTGGCCATTTTTTAAAATTTCCCTAATAAAAAGTACTAGTTTTGATTGCCCAAATAAGGATAAGGTTTTGGATGTGAAGTTGGTCAATAGATAAAGGCTCAATAAGTGGGAGCCCACATTTAAGTTGAAAATTGTATGGGCATTAAGGTTAGAAACATGGGCATAATGGGTATTTTGCCAAAATTTTCAAGACCTTGGGACTTCAAAATGATGTTGCTATAAAACTCGGTCTTAGACTTAAAGTTATGAAGAGAAGTAAACGTGATTAAGTTTTCATAGGGTAAAGTTGTCAAAATAACATAGTATTTTCTTAATGGATTTCTTTATATATATGTCAAAGTTATTACCCCAATTAAGGTACCAAAGTGATTAACATCCAATTCCTGAAATATTCATAAGGTTAGATAATGTCATGGCTAATATAATAGTGGGAGTAAATGAGGTTTACAAAGACTTATGAAATCTGAGATTACCTTAGAGGATGTTCCTACCAAAGGATTGATAGCTAATCACATAATAGATTAGTTAAATGCGATTGATAAAATGGTGGAAACCTTGATGAAAAGGTTATCGTAAAAGGAAGATTTTCTATTGTTAAGAATTTTCATATATATCTCAGTAAAGAAGATTATGTTATTGAAAGCTCATTTGAATTAGAGTTATAAAAAGATGAATGTCAAAGTTGTCTTTTTGAATGAAAGCTTTAGTGAAAGAGTCTATATGGGGCAATCAGATTTATCAAAAGCATAAAGAATGAAGCTTTTAGTGTGTGATCTTGATAAGCCTATCTGTGGTTAAAATAAACGTATTGGCAATAGTATCTTAGATTTAATAAAGTGCAATTGTTCATAACTTCATATGGAATGAATTTGATCAATATAAAAGTATGAAGATTAATGGGAGCATATTTTTCCATCATGGTATAGTTCAATATGATTGTAGTAATGATGTCAACTTGTTTTCAATATCAAGTTAGTTTTATTCAAGATTTTGATACGAAGGAACTTGAAGATATATCTTTTGTTCTTGGTGTTGAGACACACTGTGATAAGACTTATGGATTTAGTGACTTATCTCAAATGCATACTTGAAGCATGTGGTTAAAATGCTTAACATGAAGAATTGTAGGGCAAACGATGTTCCTATTGTGAAATGAGATAAGCTCGACATTAACATTGAGTAAAGAATAAGGCTAAAAAAGGAATCTATATGAAATGTCCCTTAAATGGTACTATTTAAAGCTTGATGAATATACAAGTGACTTTTGCATTTAAGGTTTTCAATTTATACCTCTCAAATCCAAGTTTGATTATTGGGTTGTGGTTTAAGAGATAATGAGATGTTTGCAAAAGATTAAGATTTTGGTGGTTGTAAAGATAAGCTAAAGTTCATTTTAGATAGAGTATTATACTCGATGAATGGGCTATATTTGGAAAAGCACTAAAGAGTCATTAGTAGTAGCATCAATTATAGATATTGGATTTGTAGTTTACTATGAGGCAACTTATCAGGTGTGTGATTGAAGGATTATTTGATTAAACTACTTGGTGTGGACTATATAGTAGTGCAATTAGGTAAAAGACAATTGGTAGATTGGGGCATATAAAATAAAATATATTATAGCTAGGAACCTCATAAAGAAATGAGACATTAGGCTAAAATATAAAATGCAAAGTTGATAAAGTTTAAACCCCTAACCAAAAGAATATGACCTGTAACCCTTAAAATCATGTTGAAAATATTAGAGTATTTAAAGTCTTTTGATATCTAGGGTTAGTGGGAGTTTTTATTATCATTGTTTATATTAATATGTTTTGTTACTTATTATTTATTTATTTATTAATCATGATCATATTGACATGTTTATTTGTCTATGAATGTATGTGCATATTATGGGTAAGGTACAACATGTGTCTCAAGATAAAATTTCTCTTAAGCACGATAGTTATATGTGTATGTTTCATGAGTCTTGAGTAAGGTTGAAACATACAGACTTCATTGGAAGTAAAGAAATTTCTCTTGTGTTATCTGAAACATAAGGTTAAAGAGAAATCATAAAGAGAACTGACAAAGATAAAACACATATTTGTGATCACTTTATTAGGTGATATTTTTATCACACTCCCAGATTTGATCCATATTGATTTAATTATTAGTAATTTTGATCAAGGATAATCTTATATTGATAGAAGACATAGGTAATGTCTTGCTTCGTTATTGATAGTCATATTAAAGTGTAATTTATCTTTAGACTATTTTGTTTTCTAAAATAGTAACAATTTAAAGTTAAAAATATTAATTACCCAAGAATCAAAAATTGTTTTCTTTTCTTAAAATAAAATAAAATAATTAAGTTGCTCAAGTGGGAGAATGTTAGAAATTTTCTAATGTGGGCTAACATTAATTATGGTTTTGGTCAATTGAATAGTCCAATGTCAGCTTACAGATAGGCTTGAGTGATCAATAAAAATAAGTCCAAGGTTATAATTTGAGTGAACAGTTTAAGTATGGGCCTTCAAGCTTATTAGACCTTGATGAGAGGTTAATTAACTTGCTATAAATTGGCTAGGTCCTTGCTCCAAAACCTAATACAGTATGACTGCAGTATTGTTTACCCATACAAAGCTATTATTCAGGGAGGTTTTCGGAGCAGAAGGCCAAGTCACATCGAGAGGTAAACTCGACAAGTAATTTTAGATGATTCATAAAGGTTTTATGTATTCAGATTACATGGTGATCCAGGTAATTCTAAAACCCTAAAGTTTAATTCAATGTTTTATAATTTGTGCATAAATCTTGTGGTATATAATTGACTAATTTATTTATCCAAGTTCATTTAAATAAATCTTATATGAGTGACCTTTCTCATAATTGTTATCCTTTGAACCAATTTTATTATATTGCATATCCTGGCTTCCATATGGACTTGGGACCTCAAAATGAAGGTAAAAACCTTGCCTTTAGCGTATTGCATCTGATAAACATGCCAACTTGTATTATTTGCAGATCATAGGTCCTATAGACTTGTCCTGGAAAACGACAAAACACAGCAATGCCACTTCTCATGTGGCATTGCCACATGAGAAATGACCTCACTTGATTTTAAAGTTGCATGATCTTGCTCCTGATTCTTTTGATTTCGCTTAACAGCAGAATTACCAGATACTCTTTGGTACTTCTCTTTTAAAGTAGCATGCAACAGAAACAGTAATGTAAATGTGCTTCAAGTTCTGCATAGTTTTAGTTTTAGAGAAATATCCATTTGCAAGTGTGATTTTCTTTGATATATGTTAGCCTATTCCTTACCTTACCATTGCTGCTATGAAATATGGTAGAATATCTATGCCTACAGTATAATGATTGAAGAACAAATATTACCACGGTAATTTGACGAAAGGGAGAGACATTGGAGAGCAATTATAGCATATATATTTGTAGACTCTGTTTTCTTTCTTTTATTTAACATTAATAATACAATGTTTGGTAGATAATATATGTGCTCCTTTCGAAGCTGTCTCAAGTAAATTCCAAAAACATGTGAAAAATCCCAACACTCGTGACAGAGAGAGGAGTTTCATCAGTTCTTTAAACTATAGCTTCCTTTAGACTTCTCTGAGAGCATCTGAACCTGAGAATTACATACGAAATGAACCTGTAAACCAAAATGAAACATACCATTATCACCAAATTTCTCCACCTACTCTCTTCTTCATATCCTGCTTCTCTCAGCACATCTTCCCCAGTCACCATACATCTCCCGAAAATATACTGCAAGCACTTGCTTGAAGTAGAGAACTCATTTATCAGAAACTCTTCAAACGGATACTTAAACAGTGATATATAATGCATGAAAATCCAGTAACTTGGGATTCCATTGTTTGATATGAAGTAACCGGAGAACAGAAAGAAAGATCCCATAACGCCGGAAATTACTGAGTTTCCTATTATGAAATTAGGGACTAGAGCACTGCAACACACTACAACTGAATTTGCTGTGTACAGAATCAACCAGATTAGCAGTAAGAAGTGCATAAAAGCCATGAAATTAGGATTTAATCCCACAAGCCAGTATAGAGGAATGGAGAATAATATAGCCAGGATGAGTAGAAATGGCAAGTAAACTAGTCCATTGGCTATGGCATATGATGACACTCTGTAGCTTCCACAGGATGTCTCCTTCATCAAAATATCCCTCTCTTGTAGAAACACTGGTAGAGCCTCGGTTGTGGAAGATAACAAAAATGTCAATATGAATGCAAAGAGACCAACCTTTTCTTCGGCTCCACGTAAATCGTCTTTGACGTTGTGAAATATTGATCCCAAAACAAACCCAGAAATCAGCATTTGAATTGTTCGGCAGGCGAATAACTCTCTGGTTCGAAATATGTTTTTCGAGAATCTGTGAGTGAGAATTATAGTCTCTTGCAATCTTGAATTTGCGAAATCTTTAGGAAAATCAATTCCAACATTGATAGTTTCCTCATCGGCAACTTTTGATTGCTGAAAAAGTTGTTGCAGAGTAAACTTTCCACTTCTACTCTCTCCCTCTTCTCCTTTCTTTTGCTGCGGTGTTAACACCATTTGTGGCTGCATTTCTGGCTGCGTTTTTCTCTGTTCCTGAATCAATTCAATTGATTCTATTGCATATTCAACAACATTGACATGAAGAGGAAGCGGCAACCCCATTGTTCTCAAACTAACACCGAGCTGATCCACCGTGCCGTGATACAAAACCAAGCCATTAGCCAGCATAAGTATCGAATTAAACATCTTTACAATGCGAAAACCAGGTTGATGTATACTCAAAATTATGGTTCTTCCTCTAGTTTCTGCCATCACCTTAAGCATGTCTATAATCTGCAGTGCACTGGTGCTGTCAAGACCGGAAGTTGGCTCATCAAGAATCAACACTTTGGGGTCATGAATCACATCAACACCAATTGAAACCCTTCGCCTTTCACCTCCAGAAATCCCCCGAACCCTGTCATCACCAACTCTGGCAGCGGCCACAGGCCCGAGGCCAAGCTCCTGAATGAGAGACTTTACTCTAGCCATCAGCTCAGCTTGTGGAAGCCTCAACCTCAGCTTGGCACTAAACATGAGCGTTTCTTCAACCGTAAGGAGAGGAAATAGTGTATCCTTTTGAGTAACATACCCAGAAATCTTTTTGAACCGAGCCTTATCAATGGGACTATCATTCACAAAAATGGAACCACTTTGAGGAGTGAGTTTCCCTGCAAGAATCTCAAGCAAAGAAGACTTTCCAGCCCCACTTGGACCAACAATCGCAAGGAGTTCCCACGGTTTAGCCTTGCAGTTTATGTTCTTGAGAACCTGCCTGGCTCCAGGACTTGTTGCAGCAGCTTCAAGCTTGGATGGAGAAGTTTCAGGTCCATGATCACAGTCATTTAGCTTGTTTTTGGTAAATAATTTTAAAGGGTTTTCTCCCTTTTGTGTGTAGATGTTGTAATTGAGTCCGAAGGCTTGAATCTCACACCCTTGTTTCTTCATTGAAGAAATGTTGCTCTCTTTTTGTGTGTTCAAGTTTGTAAAGCTAGACTAGAGATTATTTCCAGTGTTTGTATGCTTGCAGTGGTGAAATTAGAATAAGAAAATGGAAATTGACTGTGGTGTAGTGGCCAGTGGTTTTTATTTAATAATATTGAATGTGTGTGTGGTGTGGTATTGACATGTAAGTCCTGGTTAATGCTACTTGGTTTGTTCACGTGCTATTGTTCTTGCTATTTCATTCAATATATATATATATATATATATATATATATATATATATTAATTTCTGCCATGGATATGTGCATACTTTCACGTGGACATTCTTGTTGTAAAGCTGACATGGCTCGCTGGATTTAATAAGTTTTTGGAAGATGCCAACACTAATTGACGATAATATCCTGATTCCAGTCTTACCTATAGGATTTAATTTTCAATTTGATGCAAATGTTCTATACCTAAATGAAGATTTATGTCTTCTTAGTCTTATGAACTAATTAGAAAGAAAACACACAAATATGTCAATATGATTTTTCAATGGAAAAGAATCGCAAAACTATGAGAAAATAATTATTGAATCCTTAGTAGTTACTCGGTGTCAAAACAAATCAACCAATTTATATAAGAAAATGTTTTTACAAATCTTCTAAACAAACAGTGTAAGACAAAAGATTATTTACAGCATTTTTTAAATAAGTTATTTAGGATATACATATACCAATATACAACTGTACATCGCAATCAAAGAATATTTAGAGAAAAGGTTGTGCAAAGATAAAAACATGCAGGGTATCTCTTTTAAATTACAAATGTTATTGACATTTTTGCCTCTTAATAACTGAGATTATATCTGATTCAATACACTTAGAAATAGACCAAATAAATAAAACTAAATACATTAAAAAAATTAATATAGTTGAAGAACCTAGGCTCTTATTATTTATAATTAATTCCAGTAAACCTCCTGATTTGGATTTGTGGGTAGAATTGTCCCAAAGAGAAGCAAGTGGACCCTAATGCCCTTTTATTTGTGGCTGTAATCAATTTAAGCCCCAACTTTTCAAACTAACCAAATCTTTGTAATTTTATCCCATTATCCTCCTTTCACTTTTTTCAAACCCTACCTATCTCTTGTGCCCGTCTCTTTCTACAAATTCATGCCACCAAAATAATAATCTAATTTCCATAAACAACTACAGCACCTCAAACTGATTGTGACCTCCTGATCCAAATATAATAATCAATACTTGACCTAATAATTGGTATGAACATTTTGTTGAAATATATATATATATATATATATATATATATATATATATATATATAGTAAATATTATCATTCTAGTATATATGGTAACCTTGATCCTTATAAGTTTTAAAGTCTCATCAACTGAGAATGTGACTCATTTTACTTGGTTTACATAAATATTAATCCTTCTCTTTATGAATGTAGAAAAACTAGGCAAGTCCAATATAGAAAAAGTTAAAACTTAGCATAAAACAAATAAGTATTGGTAAGTACAAGTTTTTATTCATATGAATAGGGTTAAACCTAAAATACAAAAAGTGATTCATGGAAAAAGTTAACAAAATTAAGAGGGATCACTAGTAAATTCATCAATGGTAAAATCAAAATCATCGATTCTAATCACGAAATATATATTTTAGGAAATCAACTAATACTAACCTGCTTTGATTTACACATGAAAAATTTTAGGATATCGATCAATTACTTATATTTTTTAATCCACCTGTTAAAAACTTGCAGACATAAAAACCTAATAACTTTTGTAAATAGTTACTTTTAATAAATATTATTGATGAAAAATCGGGTGGAAGGGAAAATGAAAATAATGACAAAGGGGTTGAATCTTTTGTGTGGTTGAGAGCAAAATAGAGGATCTTTTTTTAGATTGGTGGACCATATTTTACTCTCTTTCAATGAGTTTGCCGTGTAGATGAATCTTGTTTCTGGAATTAGGTGAGTTAATTTTGTTTGGACATGTTAGTTATTTAGTGAGACAATTAATGTAGCACCCGTGAAGTTTTATTGTCCTCTGTGAGCGTCAGCTCTTCCACTTTCATCAAGTTTGCTTGACCTCACGCCCTTAATACAGATAAACCCGTGAACCCAATCCTTCAATTATTGAATATTTCACATCACATCTCTATCAATTACCCTTGTCTCAGAAAATGATTTAACCCAAAAAATAAGTGAAAAAATTAGTGTATTGTTTTTAAGTTTAATTATTTTAGGAGTTTACTGTTAGAATATTATGGGTTAACATTGACTAAATTTTTTTATTGTTTAATAAAATCAAATGAATATATAATTCAAATATAATTTATTTTGTAGATCTAATGTAATCATTTAAAATCGGATCAATACACTTCATATTATGATTATTAAATTTGAGTTATAAGTGTGTGTGATATGGGTTATTGGCTTTTAATGAAAGAGCTCAATTAACCTTTTAATTTAAAATATAAGAAAGGGTCAAGTCCTCTTCTCCCATTTATGCTGAAAAACATTTAGGCATTCCTTCTACATATCGCATTCTTGTAACTAGAACGAAAGATTTGCTCGAGGACTGATAATCAAGCCTTTTTCATCAATTTTCGATAACAAAATGACACAAATAGATTTATCTATATCCATAATCTACAAATTACAATGTCTTATAGTTTGTTGTGTTTGAATTGAAATTGGGTAGAAAAATCAAGATTTATAATTCTACAATTGAATTGTATAATAGTGATTTTTCTATCATTTGGTATCAGGGTTATAACATATTTAGACAATAAATTTGTAATATTTCATGAAATTTGATTAATTCTGGCTTAATTCCTGAATCAGAGTTTAGAGAATTTCGCTAAATTAATTGGTAATTAGGCATGTAAATCATGTTCTTGCGTTTCTTATAAATTGTACATGTTTTTAAACACATTTTTGAACCCAAAATCGTTCAAAAATCAATTGAAATTGGGGTTGGAACCATCATGTAAATGTCACAGGTTCTGCCTTAATTTCAACCGATTTGCTCATTGTCACCAGCATGTGGGCATCATTTCCCCCGAGGTTGACGGACCGATTAATGATCGAAATGTCTAAGTTAGGAGTTGATGGTGTTGACTATGAGTTAGGATTGGAAAAACCCAATTACCCAACCCAATTAGTCAACGGTGACTAGTCAACGAGCCAACCCAAGTTTAATCAATAGGTTCTTTGAGCAGAAAATCGAGTTAACTTGAACTGCACCAATGCGTGGATGGCACGTGAACAGTGTAGATGGTGCATGGAGATGCATCATCAGCCTGTGACGACAATTCTTGACGCATGATGGCGGTTTTCCAATGCATGAGAGTGTCTATTTGTTTTCTAGAAGTGTACATACTTGTTTTATTGTGTTATGTTTCATTTTTAACACATATACAACTTTATTCTGCTATAAAATTGCTTGAATTAGAGTATTAAAGTTCAATAAATGGTTGTTTGTTCACTATATTTGATGCAACTTTACTTTAAAAGATTGTCAGAGATAATAAAGGTTGACATCTCATGAAATCTTTCTAACAATCTTTGCTGGCAGAATTTTGCTCAGTATCATAAGAATAAATTAGTTGGTTGTCAAAATGTTTAACTGTCAAAATAGTACATTCATCAAGACTCATGAAATATTCCATCTAGTGATGATTATTCATGGTCATGAATTGATCCAATATACCCTAAGGTGGTTGTATTTATTCAATTGACGTGTTTTCTTTTAGAGAGATGATGAGCATTGGTCGTAAAAGTTTATCTCGTCAAAAAGGAAATTTCTTTTGAAACTCATTTGTTCACAAAATCCTCATATGGCATTATAACCTTATGCTTTGGGATTCTAATAGTATGTCATTTTCTTTACCCAAAAGAGAGTTAATAGTGATGCAATAATGATCTCAATTTAAAATAGTTTATAAGATTTTACGACTACTCTAATTGGTTAATTTTCTATATTACTAATTAGTTGCATTATTTACTTATGAATTCGGTTTCTATTACAGTGAACAACAATAATACCACTATTGAGCTTCTAACTAGTAATAATTTAAAGAGATTGAGGTTTGATATTGAATTTAAACTATACATTGCTAATATTGATATAGTTCTATGAGTTGATAAACCTCCAAAACGCACTAATGAGAGTTTCATAGTTAAGAAAGAATATTATACCAAATGTGAAAAATCTAAAGGCTCAACATTATTGCTATAAAAATTACCATTGTTGAGTATTTTTTGAGTAGTTTGTAAAAGTCCATAAATGTTTGAGAGTTTCTTGACATCATTAGGAAGAGATTTTGGGTTTTTGATCATGTTGAGGTTGCTTATTTGATGAGTAAGTTGTTAAGTGCAAGATATGACAACTCGAAAGGGTTTTCAGGATTCATTTTGAAGATTGTAGGGATACAATCAAAACTAAAGAATCATGATATTTCCATTAATAACATTGTATATCATACCTTCAATTTCTTACATGTAAAGTTCAATCAGATTAAAATAGTTTACAATACTTTAAGAGAGAGTTAGACTATTAATGACTTGATTACCAAATGTGTGGTTGAAGAGGAGAAATTGAAATAAAAAAAGCTAGAAACTATAAATATAATTAGTTCATCTAAAAGTCAATCTAAAGGGAAATGGCAGAAGAAGAAATTCAAGTCTTATGCTCTAAGAATACAAGCAGTTTTAAAAGAAAGGATTCTAATGCATCTTAAGTTCAAGTATTAATCAAGTTCTAGGTGAGTTAAGCAATTACAATCTCCTAGCAGCGTGCACAAGTTTGGCTAACTCAACACTTAGGGAAAACAAGTTATAATGCAAGAACTAACAAGATAATTGACCAAGAAGGATCCAAGGCTTAAAGGACACTGGCCATGGGGTTCCACCACTAAACTCTTGTCAAAGAAAATATTGGATAAAGGAATTTGTTTGCTAAGCACTAAGAAGCATTTTCATTAATCAAGTCTAAAAACTTTACATGGTAGTTTCAAGCCTTTATATAGGCTTCAAAAAACAATAAACTTAGTTGAATTTGAATTCAAAATATATTTAAAAAGTGTTTCTAGTGATCCCAACCAAACTAAATATTAGTTTATAAGATATGCCAAAAGAAGTAAGGGACAAAGAGCTTTCATCGCCTTGTATTCTTGTCTTTGTCGAAAATGGGAAGTTTAGAGCCACCTACTTGTCTACCTTGTCTCCTCCATTAATGCTTTATTTGACCTTGCCTTTGCATTCTCCCATGATAGTTGACATATTAATAATAGGATTTAACATAATTAAGCACACAATTAAACTAGCACATGCTTGTTTAAACAATAATAAACAAAATGACATTCCATTGGGCTTACTTGCTATTCTTAGACCCAAGTGACCACGTTGCACCCAATTGAGTGGCTTGAACCTATTGATGCTTGAAGGGTTAGGTGGTATGAGAATGGGGCTTAAGTTTATATGTTGTTGGTGGAGCTTGATTGGGGAGCATAAGTTGAATCCACATCAGATTCAAATCAGTCTTAAATGGAAATAAGGATCAAGGATATTTTTTCTTTTTGGAAGAAAAGAGGTCATATAAAGGCAAATTGTAAGAAGTTCGAGAATTGGTTGGAAAATAGGAAGAAAGAGCAAAGTAATGCCCTAACCTATGTGTCATGAATCTAATCTTATTGATGTGTCTAAGGATAGTTAATGGCTTGACAATGTTGTTGTTGTTCATGTGACTACTTCTTTATAAGGTCTAATTAGTTAGCACAAACCAACTAATAGGGAAGCCAAACTCAAAGTAGGACTATCAAATTATTATTAGAGACTAATTTTGAACTATGTTTAGATGACTATTTTTATGTGCCCTCTTTTAAGAGGAATTTAATCTATGTTTCATTGTTGGATAAATCTAGTTACAGACTTTATGTTTGGAAATGGAAAAGTTGATTTATATTTTAATTTACAGTCTATTGTCAATTGTCTTCTTTCTGATAATTTATATAGACTTTGTTTGACTCCTAATAATTTGATTATTCTTTGAAAACTGAAAATGTTGGTATTAAAAAACCTTTGATTACTTTTTTATAAGGTCTCATTAGTTGGCCAACTAATAAGGAGGCCAAAATCAAAGTGGGATATAATGTTGATTTTGAAGTCATTTACGTTGGAACTATCAAATTATTATTAGAGACTAGTTTTGAATTATGTTTAGAGGACTGTTTTTAAGTACCCTCTTTTAGGAGGAATTTAATTTATGTTTCAGTGTTGGATAAATCTAGTTATAGACTTATGTTTGGAAATGAAAAAATTGATTATAGTTTAATTTATAGTCTGTTGTTAATCATTTTCTTTCTAATAATTTATATAGATTTTGTTTGACTCCTAATAGTGTTGATTATTCATTGAATATTCAAAATGTTGGTAATAAAAGACTTTTAATTAGAGAAAAGTCATTTGTGTTATGACATAGAAGGTTGGGAGATATCTCTAAAGAAAGGGTTGATAAATATTGATTAAAGATAAAATTCTTCTACCTCTAAATTTTCAAGATCTAAGGACTTATGTTGATTGTATAAGGGAAAATTTTACAAAGACCAAGAAATGTGGTTCAACCAATAGTCAAAAACTTCTAAAGCTTATTCATACATATATTAGTAGGCTTTATTTGTCCACCTTATGTGGTAATAGATATTTCATTACCTTATTATTCCAAATATGGATATCTTTTTCTAATTAAATAGAAATCTAGTGCTCTTTAGAAGTTCAAGATTTTTAAGACAAAATCAAAGAACAAGACTTGAAAAGTTATCAAGGTTGTGAGGTCTAATCGAGATGGAGAATATATGACAAATATAATGATTCAAGATAGCAAATGGGTCTTTTTGCCAAGTATTTGCAGGATTGTGGAATTGTTCCTCAATACATTATGTTAGAGACTTTTGAACAAAATGGTGTAACTAAGAGGCATAATCACACCCTTAAAGATATGATGTGCAAATCTAATTTGCCAGAGTATTGATAAGGTGAAACTATCAAGACTGCATTATATATTCTAAATAAGATTCCTTCATAATCAATATCTAAGACTCTTTTTAAGCTTTAGACAAAAAGAAAACCTAGTTTAAGTCATGTTCGAGTTTAGGGTTGTCTAGTTGAAGGGTTTATAATCCTAATGATAAAAAATTGGATTTTAGGACTGTTCAAGGATACTTCATTGGTTATCTTAAACATTCCAAAGGATATAAATTTTATTATCCATCTCATAGCACCATAGTGATTAAGTCAATGACTGATAAATTTCTTGAGCTAGATTCAACAAAAGGTAGTAATTTTCAACATTAAATGAATTTGAAAAAGGTTCATTTGGATTAGAGTCATTGACTGATATCTATAGTGGTATTTTACTTGCTCCTATTAAGGAGCCCAAACAACAAGATTTAAAGAATCCTATCCTATTCAGAATGAAGCCACTACTAGTGATACTATTTTGGATCCCTCATTAGTCTAGTTATCTGTGTCTGATATTGTACCTGATGAGTCCATAATCGTAATTCCAATTAGAAGATCATTTAGACATAGATGACCAATTATCCTTGATAATTATTATGTCTATCTTGGTGAGTCTGATTATGATAAAAGTCAAATTGTAGATCTTGTGAATTTTAAAGAAGCAATTTCTTGCCTTTAGATAAATGGTTTAAGGCTATAAAGAAATAAATGTAGCCTATGAGTGATAATGGTGTATAGGATCTTGTAGAGTTACTTGATGAGGTTAAATCTACTGGTTGTGAATTTAAGACCAAAAAACACTTTAAAGCCAAAATGGTTACTAAGAGTTTCACCCAAAGAGAAAGTATAAACTTCAATGAGACTTTTGCCCCTGTGTCTATTAAGGATTCATTCAAAATTATTATGACTTTAGTGAATTATTTTGATTTAGAGCTTCACCAAATGGATGTGAAAATAGACTTTTTAAGTGAAAATCTTTATAAAAGAGTCTATATAAAGCTACCAGAAAGTTTTAAAGTTAAAGAAAAAGGACATATGTTAGGCAGGCTAAAGAAATAAATATATGGATTGAAACACATTTATTGACAATGGTATTTGAAATTTGATGAGGTAATAACTTCATATGAGTTTTTAGGGTTGTTGTATTTTGGTGATGGGGAAGTGGAGAGGACGTGACTTTCTTTTTATACTATCCACCTAATCTTATTTTCTTTTTTTGTTTAATTTTATTTATACTCAGTAATTATGGGCACTATTATGACCATAAAAGTGCCTATAATTGAACACTACCTTCTCTTATATACTCTTCTTTTTGATTATTTAAGCTTCCAATTTTGCTTTGAAAAACCTTAAATGTCTCCAAAACATCTAAAAATATGATTCAAAGTACAAAATAAGATCAAACCTTTAAAAATAAATGAAACTTAAAGAATTCGACAAAATAAACCGAAAATTCACTTTAAAAACATACTATTATAAACCCTATTTGTGTGTATTTCATACATGCCTCAAGTATTAAACACTATGCTTATAATGATGTTCAGAGGGGATATATGTCTCATGTTCTTTATGCTAGTGCAATTGGGAGTTTGTTGTATGCTTAAGTCTATACTAGGCTAGACATTACATTCATTGTGAATATGTTTGGTTGCTATCTTTCTAATCTAAGTACTAATCATTGGATTATAGCTAAGAAAGTCATAAGATATTTATAAAGGATAAAAGACTTCAAGTTAGTATACAAAAGGGTTGAAAATCTTAAAATAGTGGGGTATTATGATTCAAACTTTGGTAGCTGTGTGGATGATCACAAATTTATTTCAAGATTCATTTTCATGCTCGCTACTAGGGTCATGTTGTGGAAAAATGCAAAACAAACATTGATAGCATCTTCAACCATGTATATAGAATTTGTTACTTGCTATGGAGCAGTCATACAAGAAATGTGGCTAAAGAATTTTATTACTAAACTTCAAGTAGCTGATTCCATCTCGGGGTCTTTGTTGATTTACTACAATAATAATGCAACTGTGTTTTTTTTCAAAAAATAACAAAATTAGAAATTAATCAAAATATATGGAAATAAAATATTTAACAATTAAGAAACTAGTCAGGAAAAGTGACATTATTGTAAAATACATCAATACAAACTCTATATTGGAGATCCCTTGACCAAAGGACTGAGACTCATTGTTTTTAAACAATATGTAGAGATTATGGGTGTTCTAGAGTCTTTTGATATCCTAGGTTAGTGGGAGGAATCATTAATATATTTTTTATTACTTTAATAAAGTTTATTGTGATTGAACACTCATATATACTTCTTGTATGATATTTATGGATTGATATAAATATATTAAATATATATGTATATATTTGTATATATTATTTTATACAATATGTATCTCAAGAATAAGATTTATTTTGAGTATTACAATTCTATAGTTGATGATATTATAATATGAGTACAACATGTGTCCCAATAATAAGGTATTTCATGTTTTGCCAATTTGTCAACTATGTCACTATCCTTTAGAAATACAAACAAAAACTATATGTAATTTATGATAAGTTTAATGCATAAAATTTAAAAACAATTTCAAGTTATCAAGTTCTTCAATATCAATCCAAGATGTGGCTAATATTAAAGAGTATATTATGATGCTTTTCCATTAATTAAAAGAATATTATATATATATGAACACATACTATGCTACATGCAGAGACAAATTAAACTTGGCCCTTAGTTTATAAATTAGTTGAGAGAAATTATTTATAGGCTCTGGAAAGAAGCAAATGGCTAGACCTAAGTGCCACAATATATAAATACAATACTTCAATTATGTTTCGATGTGGGTCATCTTCTGAATTTCTTAGCTGTTATCAAGTAAGTTAAGTGTTGGTTTTGTCTACTTATCTGCCGAATATGATCTCAAATAGTTGTGGATTATCATTATGAGAGCTAATTAAGTTTGTATTTATTTAATAAGTTTTTGTCTTTTAATTAGGTTTCAAGTTTTGTTAATTTATACATTACAGATCAAATGAAATATATGAAAGGCCCTTTTACACTTACTTTTATTAATTATTGTTATAATATAGCCTGGCTAGCAAAGAGAAGCCAGATCGAATACAATATATATAAAATCCCTTTGGCTTATTGGTTTAAAATTTGGATTCTATTATTTTCTTGTTGAAGAGCCTTAGAACCCTAAATGCACCTTGATACTTCCCAAAATGAATACTAATGATTGGAGAATTTCATTTTATTTTCAAAAAACATCTTTCATGCATATAAACAGACAAAATTGTCTTCCAAAACACCAAATAAGATAATTATGAAATCACAACTAGAACACCTCAAACGTGAGAACATATTAACCCGAAAAATTAAAAATAAAATAACGAAAGAAACCATGTTCTCTGTGATTTATAAAACCAAGAAATACAGTGGTAATCTCTTGATTTTCGATATAAACTTGTAAAATCGTTGGTCTTCTGGCTAAAAAACAATCGTACACAGGTCTGTACTTCCCTTTTCTCTCTGGTTGCTACAATTGTTCACGAGATCAGTTCCCTTGGCTCTAATAAAACAAAACAAAGTTGATGACAACGGAGAAACAACTTCTGGGTGTTGTAATCCTTTTTCCCATTTGATATTTTAGTTGTTATTTTATTTTATGTCTAGCTAGGAGGTATCTTGTTGTGGAATTAAAAAGAGAAGAAGATCCATTTCATAACGCTTACTTGGGTAAACCATCAAACAGTTGGAAACATTTAAATATATCAAAATTAACATTATGTAAAATTAAGTAAATATAAATGCATACTTGGATTCCAATTCTGTTCATGTTATTGATTCGAATATGATATGAGGTATTAGACGTGAGTCAATTTTCACGACTCTATTGTCCAAGTACTACAATCAATTTTCACAACCCTATTTGTCTAAGTGCTACAATTTTTCTTCTATAAAAACTACGTTGGCCAATTTGAAAGAGAGATAGTTTGAACATTTAAATTAGAGTTTAACTGCTAATAACTTCCACAACAATTGCCCTTTGGTAGTTAAACAAACTGGATTGGATCAATTTGTTTTAGGTGCACTCAAACCCAATATCTCTTACTCACACATGGCCAAAGCCCCGAACTAAATACTTATCCATAAAAATATCATACGGTTGTATGTTTTATACTCACAAATATGTTATATGGCCTCACAAACAACCTATACTTCGGAGCTAAATGTTATACATCTCTCAAGAATAACATAATTGTTTCAACAAAATAAAAAATAAAACATTAGACTCACAATACCCCATACTTACTTGATAACATCAGTTCTCTTTAATCTCTCATTTATTATTATATTATTTTTCTATGCATCCATGATCAAGTCCACTCTCCTATATGAATGATATGATCGGTCGACCAACAAACATACGTAATATATAAGTCTTCCATAAGGTAATCCTCAATTTAGACTTAATTGTTTTTCTAATCATGTTCCATAGATCGAATAATATGTGGTCATAGGTGTTAAGCTAAGATTACAACATTAAGAGCAAACATCAGACAATAGTAAAGAGCCAAAGGGTACCAATATAAGGTAATCCTCATAAAGTCTCACACAGTGAGGGAGCATGGATTCATTCTCTCACTATTTCAACTGGTCATTTTACTTATGCACAATGGTATGAGTATGTGCTATAGTGTGTATTCTTCAAAAATATCATTACCAACACTATACAGGTCTTAATTCATTCATTGTACCCAATGCCTAACCTGAGCTCTTAATTATATTCACACTTGCAAGTATTTATTCACATTAAGAACTCATATTGACATTTACAAGTTACTTAGATGTAGGGAATCCAAATTAGTCATTTTCAAATGTATTGATGGAGGCATCATGAGACCATCAAGCCATTAAGGAGATCTACTACACATTCCGGTTGGGCCAATTACGAGAAGTAAAGCTAAGAAAGTACAACAAGCCTTAATAAGACTCGTGGAGGGTTTAGAGACTAAAACCAACTCACTCAAGGACGATTGAATGCTTGAAGGAGCTAACAGAGAAATCAACCTGATTTATGCATAAGCCCATAGAGAAATCTAAATCCAAAACACATAGACAGACTTTGAATACCCATAACTTTTGATCAAGGAAGAGTTACGAGCCCTATAACCTATCAACATGAAGCTCGTTTCGAGCTCTATATCAACAACTAGTTTGTTGGTTGCTCCTAATTTGCAGGCCTGAATAACGGTCGTTTCAATGTGTATTATGCAATTTTTATTTTACCAAATTTAGGATTTTCGAGTTTTCATGAATTTTAGTCTTTCTTATGACTTTAATGAGCCCAATTGTCATATTACATTTTAATTAGAGTTTTGGGTACTTAATTAGGTAATGGGCTTGAGAAATTTGGAAGTCCATTGAGTCATGGGTACCTTTAGGGTTAAGTTAGCACTATATAAACTAAATTTTTATCATGAATAAAAACTTTTGGATGACTTTTTGCATAGTTTTGCCTACTATTGAATTACCGACCTTTTGAACTTATCAAGATTCATCTTGTGGTATTTACCATTAATAATACGAAGGTTCATTCGATTCTATATCGATTCGAGTCAAGGATTATTTAAGTGATGAAACTGATTCAATCTTGGGAAAAATATCTTCTTAAACATTAGCTCTTGTGTATATCATTAAGGTCCGCATTATGTATTTATCCATAACCTCATCTTAATTGATTATCAAGGTGACATTTTAACTTTGATAAATCTTTTCTTAAGAAATTTATCTCCCATTGGCATGCCCTTTTAGTGTCACTTTCTCAAAAATAATATCACATCTTTACTCGTTCTTTCAGCGTCAAAGGAGATTGCTCGTGTGAGTGCGCCAATCTCTAACTTGTGTGATATTGTAATTTTATTGAGGTAACAAAGATGTGTATACAGTGAAAAGCTAAGAATTTTAGGATGCAAGTTCAAAATAAAATTAACTTGAATTCATAGTTTTCGTCATTGTGTCACTAGTACAATATATATGTTCAACAACTTATCAATCACAGTTTATGCAATCCAAGAGATTTTACATGTGTAAAATATACATTTCTTAGAACAATCTTGGTCAAAGGATCAATAACTATGTAATGCATAAAATTATATTGTACATTCATTTCCTTTTTGGAAATGATGTCTCTGAAAAACATTGTGTCTACTGTCGATATGTTTGGTTATCCTATAAAAATTTAAATCTTTTATGAAAGTTATCTTATCTTGATTATATAAACAGACAACTATTACTCTAACAATATCGTCTTGTTTATCCAGATTCATGAAGAATCTTTTTAACCGAATTGTTTCTTGCACAATCATTGAATCGGCTATATACTCAACCTCTATTGTGGATAAGGTTACGCATGTTTGTTTCTTACCACTCCAAGAAATGAGCTTTTTTGGAGTAAGAAAACATAAGCAAAAATTTTTTTACGCTGGTATAAATTACCTCCCTAATTGGCATCTCAATAACAAATCAAATGCAAATTCGATCCTTAATCACATAAACAATAATCCATAGAGATTTTAAATATATCAATATCCTCTTAATAGCCTTTCAATGCTCTTTTTCAATATTGACTCATATTGACTAACTAGTCTAACAACAAAAACAAATGACTAGACATATGTGCACCATCGCAGACATAATGCATCTAATGACATTTGAATATATAATGATTGACATTTTTCTGCTTTCATCTTAAGTTTTGAGACATATCTCTTAGCTCAATAATTTGTCATTTGATACAAGAGTATCAATGGGTTTGCAGTTTACCATATTAAATCGTTCTAAAATCTTTTGAATATTATACTCATGTGACAGAGTCTAACATTTTTTTGAATAATTTCTCTGGATTTTAATTCCTAATATGTAACATGCTTACTTACATCCTTCAAGTCAAAAGTATCGACAATCATCCTTTTATGAGTATCATTTACTTCAAACCATTTTCAACTATCTATATATCATCACATACAGAAATAGAATTACAAATTTGTCATCAGACTTCGTCACATAGACATAGTAGTCTTAATTAATCATCTTAGAATTATAGGATATTAAAGTCTCATGAAATTTTAAGTACCATTATCTAAATGATAGTTTTAGTTCTTACAACATTCTTGAAGTTTGCACACTCTTCGCTTTAAACCTATGACAACGAGATCTACACGTTGTTTCACGTAAGTTTCTTTATCAAGTTTTGAAATAATCTTTTGCTTTGGTGATCCAACTATCTAAATGCTCACCATTAAATTGAGAAAAGTCTAACTGAGTTACCTTTTCCCATGGTGATTGAAATTCGTGCACCCCTCTGGAACTACTTCCTTGTTCCTTGTTGCTAGCTAATTGTGATTGCAAAAGGACCTTTGTTTGTTGAAGGCTCAAACCTCCGGTCAACTTACGAATCTCAACAATTGAATATTGGATGAACTCTTGCTGCTATTTTTCAAATTCTTGGATGAACTCTTATCATCGCTTTTCAAAATTCGATACAGGTTGAGTAACTAGCTGCATGAGATCACATCATAACTCCTGCACTCGTATTCCATCTACCATGGCTAGGTCGGAGCTTTGATACCAATGTTGTGGATGTTTCTAGAACACTGTACTGGCAAAGAAGAAGAGCAAGTAAGAAGAATAGAGAAGAATTTGAATTAGAGAGGAAGATAAGTTGGCACAGTATTTTGGCTCTTCAAAATTGAAAATTCATTACTCTTCCCACCGTCCTTTAAAAACAATCCTGTATAACGGTCGAAGTCTTTATTTTCTACTAACAAACGATAGTGTATGGATGATAGTAAAAACAGAAAACAACAACCAAAACGACAACGTTTCTAGATGCAAATCATAAAACGCTAAACGCACCCGTGTAATTAAACTACAAACAGTGTTGTAAGAACGAACGTCTTTCAAATAAATTGTCTCCACTTCACAGTTCCTCTGCTTCCAGTTTGAAACCATTTCGTGCCAGTTCAATATGCAACATGATAGTGGTTGTGTTGCGGACCAAAATAAAGGAAATAAATAAATCAAGAGGCAGCGTCTTGGACTTTTGTTTTGAAATTCCATCCAAATAGACGACGTCGTTTAGTTGTAATAAAACGTAAAACATGCCACTATATAATAGAGGCTGATTGTACAGATTGGGAGAATTGGAAAATACAATCAACTTTGCTCTCTGTTTTTCTCTCTGTGTATTCTTGGTTCTCTCTAATTCCTCTCTTCTTTCTTGATTGTGAATTTCTTCTTTCTGGTTTTTCCTTCTTCCTTTATCGTCTCTTCTTCAATTAGTTCAGTCCACATCAATTGGTATCAGAGCAGTGATCCTCCGCCATGGTTGAAGAAACAGACCAAGAGTTTGAGCAAGAAATGTTACAGTATGTACGTGAGGCGTTGCAAGAGGCGTTGCAAGAATCAGAGATACGTTTTCAGAGGTTGCTAATGAAGTCCTTTGATGAGATCAACAACTTGATTAGAGGTTCGATTCTGCCACAAATTGAAAATTTTGAACAGAAATTTAACCTAGCAGAAGCAGACGCAGAAGAAGTTGCTGAAAATCTTGAACATAAAATTGAGTTAACTAAAGAGGAAACTGTTATGGAATATCTGAAAGATAGGGTTGACACAAAAGAAGTTACAGAAAATCTTGAACATAAAATTGAGTTAAATGAAGAGGAAACTGTCATGGAATATCTGGAAGATAGGATTCAACTGCCGGAGATGAAAACGCCTGCAGAAATTGTTGTGGCAACGAATTATGGTTATTTGCAGGTACCAATACATGGTTTTGTTGTTCCTGCTTTAGTGTCAGTTTTGGTGGAAGATTCAGCTAGGCAAGATGAATTGGGGACAAATGCGGAACAGGTATCAATCCAAGAGAGCGAGTATGTGGTGCATAATTGTGATAACTCATTGAGACAGCGAAATATGCGAAGTAGTTCAGTCCAAGAGAACGAGACTATAGTGCATAATGGTGGTGACTTGGTGGTTCGGCGGAAGGCTTCGGGTGACCTATTAAAAGTAAAGGTAAGAAAAAAGAAAAGGAAAGTGAAATTTATTCAACAGGAACTTACAAAGATGGCTCGGCAAATCATTGTGTCAACTGATGTGGTGAAAGAGAACGAGCATCACATAATGGAGACTGATAAGTTGATGAAGGCAGTCTTGGAGCAACAAAATAGTCTTGCTCACCAAGTTCCTTCTAAAGATGGAATTGGCAGTACACTTTTTCCTGAAGTTACTACAGATATTACTGTACGTTTGTTCACCATTACGGTTGCTATTGAATGGTATGAAATCAAGGCTATTAAGGAAATTGAAAGAAAAATGAAGCAGAAACTTATAATCTCCACTTTTATCATGGCTACTGTATTTGCAATTGTCTACTGGATTAGTTTGTCGTTTTTATTCACAAGCAACAATGATGAAGTTCAGAAGGTCGTAGGAAATGGGAAACTTTTCTTGTGTGTAAGGATAGGAACTGCCACCAATGTTATCATTGGCTTTGCTTTGGGATGCAAATCCATAGTTAATCCAAATCTTGTCCTTACATCCAACATTTTTGTTTGTTTTAGCTTTGCTGCCATGTATGGTATATCTGTGGCTGCAGTTCTAATATTCAACACTATAGCCTTTGGTTTGGTCATTGGAGCTTATGGTTCCCATGGTGACATTGTTATGGGTATTGCTGAGATGGGTGAAATAAGCCACTGCAATTGTGAGAGAAGCGGTGCCATTGATACTATTAGGACTACCACTACTACCATTGGGAATGGAATTGCCATGGAATCAATCATCCTAATGTTCTTGACTTTATTTGATGCTTTTGTCAGTCAAGCAACAACCTTAATGGTCCTTAGTGGTTTGATTGTTGGTGCTTTTCTTAATCGATTTTCTGCCATGACCATGACTGTGAAGAGTATGACAAATGCTACTTTGAAAATGATTGAAAAAAGATGCATTTATGTTGGTGTTCCACCTCTTTACAAGGGTGACAAAGGGAAGCAAGTACATAATTGTTATGATGTTGCCCAACTAAAGAAGCACTCAAACCCCTTTCCATCAAATGCTTTGTATAAAATTCAGATGTTCAAAGACTGGAGAGAGATGATGCTTGGACAACCATGGGAAACACCTTGGATTCACATCAAAGATGGTTGAAGCAACTGCTAATAAATGATGCAGCACCGAAGTTTACATCCCACTATCCTTCCTTGAGGACAAGGAATCTTAAGGGAAGGGCATTGTTGCGGACCAAAATAAAGGAAATAAATAAATCAAGAGGCAGCGTCTTGGACTTTTGTTTTGAAATTCCATCCAAATAGACGACGTCGTTTAGTTGTAATAAAACGTAAAACATGCCACTATATAATAGAGGCTGATTGTACAGATTGGGAGAATTGGAAAATACAATCAACTTTGCTCTCTGTTTTTCTCTCTGTGTATTCTTGGTTCTCTCTAATTCCTCTCTTCTTTCTTGATTGTGAATTTCTTCTTTCTGGTTTTTCCTTCTTCCTTTATCGTCTCTTCTTCAATTAGTTCAGTCCACATCAGGTTGAGACTGATGGCTTTTGGCCGAATTTTGACTTGTGTGATTGGGACAAATTGGAGAAGAAGGGAAAATGGGAGAGATGAGCGTTTGTCATAATGCAATCCGGTGGTTATATAGGTTTAGTCATTGAAGAGTTGGTCTCTCAAAATATGGCTATTTTTTAATAACCCATATAATATTAATTACGAACAAAATTATCCAAAATAAATAAATAAATAAAACAAAAGATATAAACGGGTGGCCACTACATCTTTGTTTGGCTTCCGCTTTGCCTACTATACTCATTTTCTCAATGGAGCTTCAAACTTTACGCCCTTCATCTTTAGCGGGTACCTCTCTCCCTCTCTCTTTCAGTGTAAATTTTGAATATTTCAAGCTTTCTGATGAAAAATTTTAGTGGGTAGCATTTCAATCATATTACCCTTCACAAACTTGTAAAAAACTCTATTATATTCTTATGGTATTCTAGTGATTATCTTCTTGAATTATTGGTTTTATAAGTTGAGTTCAATCAATATACTAGTAATTTCTTTGGAGCAGAATAAAAGTAGTTTTACTAGTAACTATTCATACACATACTCAGTGAATATATCATTAAACAAAGTTGAATTTTCTTTTATTCATTGTAGTTTCTGTGGGTAGGTTATGTTTAAACTTACTTTTGGGTAGTCTAAATTCTGTCTTTTTTTTTTTTTTTTTTGATCGAGAAGAAAAGGAAAATTGAAATGAACTCAAAGATTAGAACCGAAGGATATGTATTTGAAGATGAAATTAGCTGAAAGACTTAGTTGAGATTTTGTTCTATTTATATTTGGAAGTGAAGGGAAGAAAATTTAAATTGTTGATATTAGCTTGACTGTCAAGGCTTCTGTGACATTTTATTTTAATGTCGATGCATAGATTCTAACAAAGATATTTCTTTTGCTTATGTTAGGAAGTGTGTTCTCTTTGATGAAACATCATGTATGTAAGCGGAAAAGTTGTAATCAGTCTGGCATAGATTTCACTTTTTTGAGGCATAGACGATCGGGGAAGCATTCAGCACTCAAAAGGAAATACTTGACAAAAAGTAATGGAGGTTCTGTTTCTTGTTCGTTTATTGAAAGAAATACTCAAGATGTACAGCTAAGTGATGCACGGGTGATTTACAGTGTAGCTCCTGCTATGGGCCATAATCAGGTATATTAAATTGTCTCCTTCACTTTAATATAGATGAATGACTGTGTTACAGAATATTGATAAACAGAGCTCGTTATGAAGTATTTTAGTGTATTATCAATCCAAGGTTTTTGTTATTGGGGCTAATTGATCATGTCTCATTTCTAAGACATTAGTCTTTAATTACTTTTTTTTTTTTATATATTGGCAAATACAACATTTGAAGTTTTACCTTTTCTGCTACCTATGCAGGACTTGATAATCTCTTCTCTTCACATTGCATGTTTTTCATTGTGCAAGATGCTACAGTGATGAATGAGTAGTTTTAAACTTTGAAGAGGGATGATTTCAATGATTTCTCATGTAATTTGGTTGAGATGTACAGTTTCCACCTTTTTTCTTCTTATTCTTCTTTTTTTTTTTTAAGTGACCTCCCTTGCACTTCAAATATTATGAAACTTAAAAGAAGTTTCTAAGGAGGGTTTTTTTTTTTTTTTTAAACTTCAGTGGAGATTTATATAAATTTTGGAAGCAGGGGGATCTGTTCAGATTTTACTTAAACTTAAAGATAGGTCAAAAAGAAAGATATGTAATGGGTGAGATATGATTGATTAATTTGGTTCATCTGGCTTGATTATTTGTCAGTCGCTTTTTCATTCTAAAAATTAAACTCATTTTTCAGTTCATTGGCTTTTTTTTTAATCCTCCTGAATTTGTTGGCGTGCACTGCTTTTTAATTATAATGCATGATTGCATATCATAGAGACAGGAGAAAGCATGGGGGTGGGGGTTGTTTTATGGGGCTAATGAAATTCTACTTCTCTCTCTATACACATAAGAACCACTGAGGGGTTTATTAAACAGACTGAAGAGGTCAAGCTTTTTTTTTTTTTTAATTACCCAAAAGAAAAAGCTGATTGCTTTTAACTAGAAGGAAATATCTTGTGCTCATAATTTTCACATAATCAATAGCATAATCATAAGAATCTATGTGCAGCAATAACACTTATTCATGTTTTTCCATGGACAACCCAAAAATTCAGTTATTTCTACTACATTTTTTCTCCTCTTCAATTAATATGTCCCCTGTCATTACAAGTTCAAAGTTTGCATGTTCCTCTAATTGTTGTTTGGATTGCTTTTGCTAACAGGAGTCACATCCAGAATCCCATTTTAGAGTCCCTGCAATTGTGACTGCTCTTGAAGAGATGGAACTCACCTCAAAGGTATTCACTGCACACGTGTCTTCTAACATATGCTCACCTTTTTCTCTTGCCTCATTATATTTGACTATATACTTGGAACTTTTCTCATCTATCTTAGTTATTGACAAAATGCGACACCTGTAATTTCTTGGAAACTAATGAGAGCTAGATTATAATATAATCACAATATATAGCACTGCCCCAAGTTGGATGTGTTCTCGAATTGTATATTGTATATTAGATTAATCTAAATCTCTGGATGGTAAGTATCTCATGCAAATATCAGTTTAAAGAATTGTCTAGGTACTTGTTTAGACTATTTGTTGTCTATGGACAATATCGATTAAAGAATGAACTAATGAGGTATGTGGTGCTCTTGTTTTTATCATTTTTTTCTTCAAATTAAATTATTCCATCAAGTGGACAAATAATGTAGTTAGATATTAAGTGTTTGTCTTTATTGTATAGGTCAAAATAATTAAGACCTTTGGGAAGGAAAATAATTGACTTGGGAATAAAATGAAAAGATTTGACAGCCATAATTATTGTCTAAGATTATTCTTTTTTAAAAAAACTATTATCTTTACGTTATTATTTCAATGTGTACAAAAGATTAGTACAAAATTTGATAAACAGTCATATTTTGCAAGGAGTGGACAAAGATATTACTATTTCAATTAATTGGCTTCAGCTTCACATTAACTGTGTAATAATATATAATAAAAGGCTAAAACATAAGCAATGATAATAACAATATATTAGAAATGCTGCAACACTGAGGATAGAACATTCCTCCCTAATGAAGCTTTTCATTAATTACTAGATACCAAGGGATTTCATTAAATTGAGAAGTATACATCCTATTTTATACCAAAAATAAGTTGAATTGATCTGTGATAAGATCAATGTTTAAAAGAATCCTTCAACAATGGTAATTTTAGGTGAAACAATTTCTTACTGCCATTTATACTTTTGTCATTTCCTGTATATCTCAGTTTCGTGGCTCAGAGATCATTGAACTTCAAAATTTTAACCCTGCTACAGTAGATGACATTGCAAGTATTCATGCAAGAGCCTATGTATCAGGACTTGAGAAGGTAGCTTACTATTTGCATACTACATTTTCCCTTTAGTTTTATTTTTTTCATTTCTTGTTCTGGTCATATCTAAGAGAAAATTTCTTGATGGTGGAATCAGTTCTGTATCACTAATGCCCTTTCTTGGGAGATCCCATCTGTTTTTGCCCAAGATAAATCATTTTATGTGCAAACATGGCGCATTAGGATTACATACCAAAGGCTAACTTGTTAAATGTATTTAAGGCTATGGATTGGGCATCACAACGTGGCATTGTAGTCATTGAAGGCTCTGGACCAACATACGCTACTGCCACAGTAAGTGCATTTCATTAGGCGTTCTCAATTTTTGATTTTGGTGTTTGTGAATGTGTACACTTGCTATGAAGTACTATGTATACAATACAGCTTTCACTGTTAAGAAAATCTAGCAAAACGAATTTGAGTAAGAATAATATAATTTTTGTGGATTAATAAAGAACCATCTTGGTTGATGCTTCTCATAAATTTTACCAGTATAATGTAATAATTTCTGTTTCTTCTTATCCTTAAACATTCAAATCAAAGATAAACAAACATTTTATGTTCAATAAAATATGGGGAATTATTGCCCAAGCAGTTCTTGTAATGCTCTTATTTTATGGTAACATGATAATTTATTGATTGGTGTTTGAAAATCCATTTTCTGCAGCACTATACTTAAGTTTAATTAGGATAAAATGTGTGCTATAGTCTCAGAAGTACTTTCTAAATCGATCAATTACTTATTTGTAATGGTGAAAAGGCTTTCTGGTTTGTCTTGTTATTAGTAGTGGAATGACTCTTATTTTAGGTAATGTGATAATTTGTTGATTGGTGTTTGAAAATGCAATTTCTGTACAGAGTTTGTTGTTCTAGACCACATCATTATTTTAGCTGCAAATTATGTATTCTCAATGTTGATGCTAAGTATGAAAACAGAACATTCTTTCCTTCCCTTCTATCTCTTACTGGTATTGTTCTTGCAGACATTCCAGGAATCACTGATTGCAGCTGGAGCTGGCATTGCCCTTGTTGATTCAGTGGTGATGTACCTATCTAGAATGTTAGTCTCTTTATACAAATCTTTTTTTGTTAGGTATTTGGAAATTATGTCATTTTTCACAACATGGAATTCAAGTTTTTTATTTCTTAATGCAGAAAACTCATATTTTTATGTGCACCAAATTGATTTTTGAACCAGATTGTACCGATGTCTACATTGTGGTTGTAAGAAAACACAGTTCTTATCTGAAATGTGTCCCGATGTTCAAAGGTTTTCAAACTGGATAGTACCATTTGACTTTTTGATGACAGTCAGATATCAGACTTCTTATATGGAATACATCAGCCTAAAACAATTTTCGTATATCAGGTTTCTACATCAAAGAGCAGTGTAGATCCACCTATGGGTTTTGCTTTGATAAGACCTCCAGGACATCATGCTATACCAAAGGGGCCTATGGGCTTTTGTGTTTTTGGGAATGTGGCCATAGCAGCTCGTTATGCTCAACGTGTGCATGGATTGAAGCGTGTATTTATCATTGATTTCGATGTTCACCATGGGAATGGGACAAACGATGCCTTCTATGATGATCCAGACATATTCTTCCTTTCAACACACCAAGTAAGCAATGACATTGTCATACTTTTGTCCTTTTTTTTGTCATGTGCAAATTTAAAGAAGTAAATTCCTTGCTTTGCTGTATGATATTCCCTTCTCCCTTTCCTACTGGCAATGAAATCGCATCTGTTGCCCAAGCTGAAGATAACATGCTTTTAATTGAGATCACTGTGTCTGGGGATGGAGAATACAATGGCTTGAATCATAACTTTGTCAATTACACGGACTGAATCATGCTCAAAATTACCTATTAAGCACACTGACCTAAATTAAAACACCTAGGTGTTATGTTGACGATGGGCAGATGTCGATAATAGTGTTTCAGTTTATGCCTATTGTCTAATCAAATGCTAATAAAATCCTTATGAATACAGGATGGAAGCTATCCAGGCACTGGTAAAATTGATGAGGCAGGTCATGGAGATGGTGAAGGAACGACTCTAAATCTGCCTTTACCAGGAGGCTCTGGTGACGTAGCCATGAGAACTGTTTTTGATGAGGTCATTGTTCCATGTGCTCAAAGGTTTAAGCCAGATATAATTCTTGTCTCTGCTGGGTGAGTTGCCCTTTCCCCGTATGTGTAAGACTAATTTTTTTGCACTCTGCATTCTAATTTTTCTTTAAAACTATCTGTATAGAGTAGTTATGTTCACATGAGATCACTTGAAAATAGGGTTCCAGAAAGATATAACTTGGTGATTTGATGATTTCAATTATACTGCATACACATCCAAACTCTCTTAAGTCTGAAAATCGTTTGTACTAAAGCTTGCATTCCTTGCTACTGAACTTTGTCCAGATACGATGGTCACATATTGGATCCACTTGCTAGTCTACAGTTTACAACAGGAACATACTATATGCTTGCGGCAAATATTAAGCAGCTTGCCAAAGAGCTCTGTGGAGGCCGCTGTGTGTTCTTCTTGGAAGGAGGTTACAACCTCAAGTCTCTTTCATATTCAGTTGCAGATTCATTTCGAGCTTTTCTTGGCGAATCCAGTGTGGCCTCCAAGTTTGACAACCCTGCCATCCTGTTTGAAGAACCCACTGCAAAAGTGAAGCAGGCGATTCAAAGAGTTAAACACATACACTCCCTGTGAGGATTTCGAAACCCTCAGCTAAATTTGAGTTGTAAATCATTTCCTTAATGTAGATAACAATTATAAGCAGATCTTGATATTCCCAGTGCATCCAAATTTGGTGAAGCACAGATAAAAATCCTGGATTAACAGCATCTGTATTATTTGTGCAATAAACAACAGAATTTGTCTCTTTTATTTAGGAACTGATATTTTATGGGAAATGAATTATAAACAACTTTATTATGAAAACGTTTTCTTTCCTACTAAGTGAACTAGCAAATCGGGATCCTCTTTTGACGGGTTGTGGTTTTGAAGGCTAAAGGACTATTTTTCACCTAAGCTTTAATCCAATATCAAAAGCATACCTACAATAAATAAAAAATTTGAATCTCGTTAATGCACTAATTACTTAAATTTTCAATTAGAGGTATAGGTTAAATTGTCATTTTATCACTAAACTATAAAATTTTAAAAATTAATATCATTCTATCCCAGGTTTTAAAAACTAACACTTCACCCATTCTCAAAGTTTAAAAAGTTTAGATTTCATTCTTAAGATTTGTTTCCCTTCTCCAGTTGCCATATACATCTCTGGCGACTTGTCAAATCCACCTTAAACCACTGTCATCGCAGTCTTCTCACCTCTTCGACCACAAACTAATGAATTTTGTCTAAAAATCTAGACAAATTTCATCTAGACACATCATCATCCAGAAAAAGAGATCTGAATTTATAGTAGAGAGTGAAGATGCAGTAGGGAGCACGAATCTCGATTAGAGATTTAAAGATCTAGATTCAACGAAGACGAATTGTCGATTGAGTGTAGCTACTCTTCAGCTAGAGAAGGAACTTTGCCACTAGAGAAGATGGATGGGAAGAGGAAGTCGGTCGGAGAGGAACTTTGTCACTAGAGAAGAAGAAAAGAGAAACTCTAGGAGGGAATTGCAACTTTTCAAAGTTTAACTACATGGGGAAATTGTTTGTTTTCTAAATTAAAAAGGAGAAATGATATATATTTTTAAGATATTAAGATTTAGAGATAAAATGATGATTTTACTTTTGTCTTTAACGGAAAATTGTAACAGGAGTTAGCTCATAGATGCATGTTTGAACTTTTCATCTATTGCAAGTGTGTTTTTGAAATTGAACCAAAACTTGGATGAGAAAAAGTCCTTTGGCCGGTTTTGAAAAGCAACATTTGGGTTCTTGGGAGATTACCAAATCTTATTGTAGGCAAACTCAATGTTCCATCAAACATTATTTTCATCACAGGAAAATCGACCACAACAGGCGAATTTCTATAGAGGCAATGGCATCTCTAAAGGCCGATGAGATTTAAATATTATGTGCGCTTAAATAGGAACAAATGGGACCAAAAAATTAATTATTGCGTGCTTTAATTAATAAGTCTTTCAACAAAAAGCCAGAGAAAGATTAATACATTATGATTATTAATGTATCCTTTTTATGGATGGACCAACTACTTCTATATGATGCCTTAGCTCATGGCAAAGAAATAATTGTGTTACGTTTTTAATGTCTTCTTTAGTGCGGGCATCCAGTTACCTCACAATTGGCTTTGTATTAATTTTAACTATCATACTATTTCACCCTTAAATAAAGTAGTTAGAAAATTTATAAATTGAAGAAAAAAAAAACTAATAATAGCTTATTTGTTATGATTTTTTCAAAGAAATATATTTCTAGTATGTGTAGTTATATGTAAAAAAATTATAATAAAAACTACATTGATTTTGATTTATTGTGATTTTTATACTGACAAATTAATTTATTTTTATACCATATATCAAAAAATAAAATTATTTTTATTAAAAATAATTTAAATATAAATTATCGAAAATGCTTTGTTCTTGAATTCTAATTTCCTTTGTCTCAAGTATGCTATTGTGTAAGATTTAATATGCATAAACAAACAAATAAAATAATGTACTCCTAATCCACAAGATCTACGCATAAATTATAAAATACTAAATTGAACTTTAGGGTTTTAAGAATACCTAAATTATCATACAATCTGATTCTACAAAGCTTTTAAAATTATCTATCAAGATTAACTCTCAACATGACTTAGTCTTTTACTTAAGAAACCTTTTTGAATGACAATTTTGAATGGATAAGTTATACTGCACTGATACTATATTAAATTTTAGAGTAGAGATCTAGCCAATATATAGTAAGTTAATTAACGTCCTGTCCAGGTCGAATAAACCCCAAGATCTACACTTATACTGTCTTCCTAGATTATAATATTTAAGTATATTAGGTTTATTTTTATGGATCATTTAAGTCTATCTGTAAAATGACATTGGACTATTCAATTACTTGGTTTTGTTAAACCAAAAGCATAATTAATGTTAGCTCACATTAGAAAATTTCTAATATTCTCTTATTTGTGCAACATTGATTATATTTATTTTATTTTAAGAAAAAGAAAACAATTTTTGACTATCGAGTAATCAACATTTTTAACTTTAAGTGACCATTATTTTAGAAAACAAAATAGTCCAAAAAAATTACATTTTAATAAACAATTAGTTAATATGACACTAATAACGAATCAAAGTATTACTTATGTTCTCTATCAACATAAGATTGTCTTTAATCACAATTACTAATAATCAAATCAACACGGATAAAATATGAGAGTGTGGCAGAAATAGCACCCAATAAGGTGATTATACGCAGTATTATGTTTTTGTCAATCTTTTTTATAATTTCTCTTTAACATTATGTTTTAAAAGAAACAAGAGAAATTTTTTTGCTTTCAATGAAACTCGTATGTTTCAACCTTGCTCAAGACTTATGAAACATACACATATAATCATACTCAAGAGAAACCTTATCTTGAGACGCATGCTGTATCTTAACTATATGTATACGCATACATACATAGGCAAGTAAATATGCCAATATGATCATGATAATATACCTTAAACACCTTCATATTTTCAACATGATTTTATGGGCTACAGATGTTATTCCTTTGATGAGGGATTTAACCTTTATCAACTTTGTATTTTTTTTACTTTATCCTAATCTCTCTTTTCTTTATGAGGTTTCTGACTGTAAAATATTTTATTTTATATATCTCAATCTATCGGTGGTCTTTTACCTAATTGTACTATTATCATAGTAGATAAAACCGACACTAAGTAATCCAAAAAGTGATCTTTCAACCACATAATTTGAAAACCTACCCTGTGGTAAACTACGACTTCAACGTCTATGATTAAAACTGCTACTAGCAACTACTTAATACTTTTTCAAATATAGCTCATTCAACCAATATAATAATATATCCGAAAATAGACTTTAGATTATCTTTACAACCATAAAAAAACTTAATCTTTCACAAGTATCTCATTACCTCTTAAACCATAAACCAATAATTAAAACTTTGATTTGAGAGGTATGGGTTAAAAACTTTAAATGCAAAATTTACTTATGCATTCATTAAGCTTCAAATCATACTATCATAAAGGACATTTCACACGAATTTCCTTTCTGCCCTATCATTTACTCAATGTTTGATGTCAAACTTATATCATTTCATAACAAGCACATTGCTTACCGTACAATCTTGCATGTTGAGCCTTTTATGCACATGTTCCATGTATGCATGTTGAGATAGTCAAAAGTCTATAAGTACTATTTCAATAGATCTCAATACTAAAATCAAGTAATGCACTTCCAAGATCTTTCACATCATAACTATTGGATGAAAGTGATTTGATCTCATGAAACATATTGATATCTCTAGTACTAACATATTGAACCACACCATGAAGGACATATATGCTTTCACTGATTTTTATATTCTTATAGTGGTCCAATTTGTTTTATATGAAGTCACAAGCAATTGCACTTTATTAAATCTGAGACACCACTATCAATAAGTCTATTTCAACCATAAATAAACTTTTTAGGATTGTATACCAAAAGCTTCATTCCTTATGCTTTTAATAAACTTTGTTGCACCATATAGACTTCTATACTAAAACTCTCATTCAAAGAGACAACTTTGGCATCCCTCTTACGTAGATTTAATCCAAATAAGCTTTCAATGTCATGAGATTTCATACTTTATTATAAATTATAAACTTTATCCTTTCTCACATGACTATAGGTGTTTGTTAGATTGATAATTCAAGAAGGTTTTCAATAACATAATCTCCCTTACTAAGATACACAAAAAAATTCTTATTATGGGAACGTCCTTTTATAGTAATCTTTTCATCAAAGTTTCCACTACTACATCATCGTATTTGGCTCATTTACTATGAGATTAGCTATTATTTTTTTAGTGGGAGCATCCTTTAAGGCGATCTTAAATTCCATTAGACTTTGTAAACTTAATTGACTTTCACTATTGATTTGGCTATAGCACTATCCAACCTTATGAACATTTCAAAAATTGGATAGATCTATTTCACTAATTTACTTTCGAGAATCTCAAGCTCGACAACAATACTATATAGGAGTCAAATACTTTAGTACCTTGATTGGACAATAGTTATTATGTCATTTGGAATACTTTCTATGACTAATGACTTGGCAACAGTCTATTCTTGGATCTAGTCTCTTCTCAACATGCCTATGGATCTTTACTTATATAGAGCATTCCTAAACTCAAGGAAGGTATTAGGTTAGGTTTCTTCATGTCCAAAGCCCTAAAAGAAATCTTTGAAATACGTTTACAAAGAAATTCATTAAGAAAATACTATGCCACCTTGATTGATTGTTTTACCCCATGGATACTTAGTCACGTTTGCTTATTATCATAACTTAATGGACATGATCGAGTTTTACAGCAACACCATTTTGGAGTCCAAAAATCTTGGCAAAATATTCATTATGCCTACATTGATAACTTTAACATCTACATGATTTTCAATCCTAAATATGGGCTCCCACTTACTTAGTGTAACACCCCTCCTTAGAAATACTACCCACCGAAGGAGAAATGTTACGAATTAATATCCGGAGCATTTATATTTTTTTTCTTTTAAAATACTTTAAAATAAACACATCACTAAAAATATTTAGAAATTATTCTAAGAAAACTGAAAGTGTTGAAGCGAACAAAAGATGTATATACTCATATGAAAACTCATCTAAAAGCATCTGAAAACGTGGAGTAATCATATACAATTGTACCATCATCTCAAAAAGGTCCAAAAGCAACAAGAACATATGACTATATGCATGTAATACAAACCAAAGATAAATTGCTCCAATCGGATCTATCTTCGCTGACCTAACCCTGTCTCGCAGCTACCTCGATCACTTATACCTACAATCATGACAGAAAAAGAAGTGAGTGATAAGAACACTCAGTAAGAGAAAAGAATTAAGTAAACTATTTCCTTTCCTGTTCTAACTCATCTCGGGACTCAACCTTACTCATAACCCCTATAAGAAATTGAGGGGATAATTTAGTTCATGCTTTACTATTTGGGTCATACTTTGTCCCATATGATGTCTATTTGATACTTTTTGGAAGCTAACTATAGGGATTGACACTTTTCTAAGCTCGAGCTCTTTTCCTTTCTCTCACTACACCATTTTTGAATCTGACTTGTGCTCTACTACGAGCATGCTCTACTGCGAGCAAACCCTACCGTGGGTCTATATTCTACTACGGACGTGTCCTACTACAGACGTGCCCTACTGCGGGCAGTATAGTGTAAAGTGTCCCCTCATAGTTCATAACATGCATGCGGCCTTATATCTTACTAATTTTGCTTCCATCTAAATCTATTCATAACTCACCAGACATTACTCTTGGGACGACCCTTGAATCTTGAGCCCCAAATTCATTTTCTTGCTTTTCTTTCTTTTCTTTTCCTTTTCTTTTTCTCTTCTTTCTTTCCTTTCCTTTCCTTTCCTTTCTTTTCCTTTCCAAAACTGTGAAATATTGTTCACAACCCTGTTCATTTGACAGGGCAGCCCTCTTTTTCATACAATTTCACAGTCCAAACGGTTTCTAATTCATATAAGCTATATATAGTTGAAAAGAGTATTCAAAGAGTTTTCCAACAAGCTATAATAGCACTCATAATTCATTAGATAAGATAGTTAAAAAGTGAGATGAAATCAGTGGCAAAAACTGCCTCCTCTATTTATTTGGTAAAGCAGTCCTTGTGGTTCATACAATATTTAATAGTCCAAATTATCCCCAATTCAAACAAGCTATATATCATTGAAAAGAGGATTCAAAGAGATTTCCAACAAGCTATAATAGCACCCATGATTCATAAGATAAGTCAGCCAAAACATAGGACGAACTTAGTGGTAAAACTGTAAATATTATGCAACTCTCTGCCATGAACAAAATCACACACATAGATGTCCCAAATGGCAAAACAACATTTCTCAACTTCAAAATCATCAATTATAACATAGATCTAAGGAACCAAAATCCTAAAACATGCAACATATCAAAAATGATACCCCTTACCTTGTTTCAAGCCAAATCTTTGCAAGTTGGCTTCTTTCTCTTTGTTTTGTTTCCTTTAACACCAAAATCACCTTAAATCAACACCAAAACATGCTAACATATTCATATAACATGCATCCAATATATATATAAACATAGGAAAAGGGAAAAAGAAAGAGATCTTTTGGTTACCAAGCTCCAAAAGTTTTTCCTCTTCTTTTTTTTCCTTACTATTTTTTCAAACTCTTCCAAGCATCCAATTTCCTTCTAAAAATGAAGAAAACAAGCATGAAGGGGCTGATTTTTCTGGAAGGCAGAGGAAATGATGGAAAAATGGTATGAGATGCCTTTTTTTTTACTTTTTTCTCTATATACCTAAGTTTTATCTCTTTTTTTTTTCTTTTTTTTGTTTTCTTTCTATATGTCTATATATTTATATATATATCTAAAAACACACACATACATGTTACTATATATATCTATATTTAAAATTAGAAATATTTTCAAATAGGGTCAAAAGATGTAATTACCCCTGGAACATACCCAAGGGTATTACACTTAGCCTTTATCTATTTACCAACTTCAAATTCAAAACTCTTAACTTTATTCATGCAACAAGACTAGTATTTCTTATTGTTGCTATTTCTTTTATAATTGGGCCTTAATGAGCAACTAAATCTATTACAAGAGATTTATTCTTTTCTCATTCGCTTAGTCAATAACATTTAGAAACCAGATTAATAATACCCTATATCTAATTCTTAACCATATACTAATTTTGATTTGACTAAAGTCAAATGAGAGTTTTACGGTGCCTTTTAAACTTAAAATATACTCATTAATCTTTGATTTCTTTATTACTATCATATCTTATCAGAGTCATACCAGTCACAATATCTCTAATATCATGAGATGTTTAATCAAATTTAATGACGAACTTCTTAACATTTATGGTTTAATCTGATAGATTTCTCTCACTCAATATATAGATCTCTTTATTCAATTACGCTATTATATTGGGCTTGGGTGGTTCATCTATTTGCTAGGCCAAATCTATATCTTTAATCAACAGTGCAAATTCAAATCTTATCTCTAAATCTTAAAGTTAGAACAAGTCAAAACCTCTATTGTTGCATTATTATTATTATTATTATTCACAATAATCGATTATATTAAAGATGGGATGCAATAAATAATATCATTGACAATAAATAACTTCAAAACCTTCTAAGCTATTATTTACAAGGGTTTTAGGCACATTATCATACAATCACCTTTGAGTAGAGAATACAACATGCAATTAAAGTCCTCAAGCATAAGGTTATAAATAAAGAAAACAAATGACTTTTGAAAAGTCTATCACTTTTGGGCAGATAAACCCCCTAAGTTACTGCTCTCTTTTATACCAAAAGAAAAACATATGTCAATTGAAAATCACAATCATCTTTGGTAAATAGAAATCTTCACGACTAATGTTAATCCTCAGTCACCTCATGCAACCATCAATTTTTTACACACATAATAACCACTTTTGCACAAGAAATTACATGTATTAAATTGAAGAATGTCTCTTTTACCGAATATAGGAATTTTGCAAACTTTAATGAATGCACTGTTTTACCAATTAAACATTCTAACAACTTACAATAACTTCTATTGCGACTAAATAATATTGCAAAAATTAAGATTTCATGAGATACTATACCAAATTATCTCTAACAATCTTACTTAAGTTTTGTAACAAAACCATATTAGACAATAATCAAAGTAGCTTTAAAAATCGTATAAGTCACACTTTATAGGGATTCCTGGTGCATTATCATTAAATCACTCTTGGGCAGAAAAAATGAGTTATTATTATGATCCTAAACACAAAAGAAATATTACCTTTGGCCAGATACACTTCTTAGACTACTATTCATCCTCTATTTAATAGGAAAACGCATGTCAATTGAATAAGCGCAACCACCTTTAGGTATATTGAGTTCTCCAAAACCGGTGTATTTTTAAAATAAACCTCATGTATAAAAAAAATGAAGAATATATCATTACCAAAGGAAAAATTTTGTAAGTCTCAATAATGTACCACTTTGGTGATTAATATTATGAAAACTCACAAAATATTCCAATGATAATTATACAATATTGTCTTAATCAAAATTTCATGAGACAAAATACCTTATTGTCTCTGACAATCTTCCTTAAAAATTGTTACATCTAACCTAGCGAACAATAATTTTAACCTTATGTCGTAACTCAACCACACATGACAAAGTTGATATTATACTTAAATTCATCAATCCTAATAAGAGAAGGTTTCTTTATGCCGCAATATTAATTTTAAAATTAAATTCTACTTCAAATAGAGACCTACAAGTACCTCATATGCCTTTACATGCCACTATAAGCCATTCACATGCTACTATAGACTTTTACACACTCTAACATGCTTAATTAACCTTTATACCCTCACATGCACCTTATAAAACTTTTAACACGCACTTGTGTGGCCTAGGAAAACTTTGAAACCTTATTGTGTGCAATAATGTGACCTAGAAGAAAAACTTTAAAACCTTTTTCACACAAACTAATATGTCCAAATAATCCTTTATGTATGCAGACAAACCTATTAAAAATCGATTACACACTATTATATGCAACAACTAGATATAATTCAATATTTATATGCATTAACATGCCTTTAGAAGACTCTACATGTTACATGCACACACCATAAGCCTGTGGACACCTTTAACAACTGCCAACACTGAGTTATGCATAAATTGGAATGAGTCTTGTGCCACATGCACAATCAGAATGATGTCACACACCCAAACACACTTTTAGATTAATTTTATGCGTTATTACATCATTGAACATACTTTCATGTGCTCCAAATTCTTTACCACATGCCTTCATCCGAGAAGGAAACTTAACACATTCCTGCACATGTAGGACACGCCTTCAACATCCTTTTATGTTTGTGGTTCTCATGCTCCAATTCAATTGGTTCGGGTTATCTAGTTGCTACCTGGTTCAGATTTAGGTTTTACTTGACCCATTTGACTTTTGACCGGTTCAAACTATCCTATTAGATTATAGGTAGGATCTCGGGTTTTCCCAACCCGTATTTGACCTGTGAACTACTTAAACTCTAACCTTAATTTTAGCAATACACATGATGGAATTCATATATTTCATCCATCTTAGTGATTTAATCTGCAAGGAAAAATAAAGGACGACTTACGGTGGTGGCTTTATTACAGATTCAATTGTCATATTTCAACAAAATTTTGGTGAAACAATGCCACAAAATTATGGCTTGTAGTGTTAAAGTTTGTATGATTTTAGACTGTTGGTGATTGCTAAATTGAGAATCTAAGATTTCCAATTGACAAAGAATCAGGGTGAGTACATGGATACCTTCGGTAGTTTAGCATCGTCTAATTTCACCGAAAATCATTGTAAATTGCAAGGTTTCAAGTTCCAGAAAAACCCCTTTTTTATGCAAAAATTTCATGATTATTTTGAAATACAACATCCAGATTGAATTACAATCTATAATTCATATAATTTCATATTATTGATCCTTAGTTCTATTGTTTGATTTTTGAATTGAAAAACTTAAATTTGAAATTATACCTTAATTGGATTTTCAAATCCTAATTTCATAATGTTTATCCTAATTTTAATTCTAAAAATTTTTAGATTTTATAACTTGTCACGTCCTACTCTGATACCACACGTAAGATTTACTATGCTTGAACAAATAAATAAAATCATGTAATCCTAATCTATATGATCTACGCATAGATTACAAAATGCTAAATTAAACTTTAGGGTTTTAGGAATACTTGTATCATCACGCAATTTGATTCTGCAAAGTTTTTGTAATTACGTGTTAAGATTACCTTTCGATGTGACTTGGTCTTGTATTCCAAAAACCTCCCTGAATGACAACTTTGAATGGATAAACTATACTGCATTCATATTACATTAGGTTTTGGAGCAGAGACTTATAAATCTAAAGACTCATACTTATGTTGTCTACCCAGATCATAACATTTAAATGTATTGGACTTATTTTTATGGATTACTTAAGTGTATATATAAACTGATATTAAACTATTCAATTACTTAGTTTTGTTAAAGCAAAAAAAAAAAAAATTAATATTAGCCCACATAAGGAAATTTCTAGCAATTGTATATGTATATGTTAAGTGACAATGGTTTTTTGTTAAGGAAAAAAAATCAAAACTCAACAAAATTTATCTTGAGAAAAAGATTTTAGAGAACCTTCAATATGACAGACAACAACCCAATAAAGAAAAATTATATACAACAAACTTAGATTGAAATTCAACACCTATGCAACATATAGTTTCTTTAAATCAAATTCATCTCCCTAACTTGGGTACATAAGAATTTGAACAATGTCTATTTCCTAGGATACAACAATGAATTAATAGCAAGAGAAACACTACTTTTTTATTCAAATGAATTAGAACTTCAACAAATTTTAGTCTTGAAGAGAAACAACTTTGGAGATTAAAGAGAATTTAAGAGATTTCAGAAACTTTTTTTGTATGATCAAATGAGAGGAGAAACCTTATTTTTTCACTACCCAGAGGAGAACAAGACATTAAATATTAACATTTATTCTAAACCTTTCACCTTTTTAACTTCTTAACCTTTTACCTTTCAACTTTTTAACATTATCATAAATAAAATTCGTTCAAATTTTCCTAATAATCCCCCACATAAATTCATTTAATAGATTCAAATAACATGATCGATGATGGAGTTTAACAATCAAAACCTACATAGAATAGGTTGACATTACCCTTTGAACTGTCCCTTATAAAAAGGATTGTTACTTTACTTACTGATTAGTAGATAAGATGTCTTTAAACTAAATAGTCATTAGTGTAAATAATGACATACTTCGCACATGAATCTTTCCTAACATTCTCAGTTCTCATAATTATATTCGTTTTGGCCATAAACATATCCTTAGTTTTGCAAGAATTTAACAAGAATTGAACCCTTAGTAATTCCTTTAGAAGCAGCCCTACTTCTTTCTCGCATAGGTGATCTCTTTAAGAGTAACCCACATTATTCTACTCAAAATCTTGACACATAAATATTATTGAAAGCCTTTTGCTTAACCTTTTTTCTTAGGGGCATCATTGTTTCATTTAATTATATTTATAAATGAATTGAAGGTAGTTCTTATGGTGATCTATCTAAGTCTTTATAATTATGTTGTCTTTCTGAATCTAAATCTTGGGATTTCTAGTGAAAAAAACAAATTGGTTTTCCATTATATCAACTTATTATTTCATGGGTTTTAGTCTCACTCCCTATAATGATTTTTCAATAAACTCTCTTTTTAACCCTTTGGTTGGTTGATTCACTAAATTATCTTTTGACTTCACATTATCAATAGGGATAACTTCATTTGAGAGTAGTTATCTAATAGTTATATCTAGACTTACCACTATACATATTGTTATATGCTCTTTCAATTGTAGATTGACTATCATAGTGAATGTACATTATTGATACAATGGAATATCCTATAAGAGTTAACGTACCCATTCAACATCTTCACCACACTTATATAAAGGAATAAACTCATATTTCATAACGGATCTAGTTATAACATTTTGTTTAGAGGACTTTAAGACTTTTGGAGATTAAAAAGAAAATGAGAGATCTCAAAATTTTTTTGATGTGATCAAATGAGAGGAGAACCCATTTTTAAAGGCTTAAAGGGGGATAAGACATTGCATGTCACCATTATTATTAACCTTTCACCTTCTTAACTCTTTAACCTATCATCTTTCAACTCTTTAACCTTTGTTTTAATTAAAGAATAATATTATATATGCATACTTTTGATACACAATTTGGGTATATAAATGATATGTCATCATGTGATTGGATGTTACTTTATCTTTAATTTAAAATTAATCAATCACATGATAACACATCAATTATATACATAAATTTTGTACAAAAAATGTGTACACATAATTTTATTATTAATTAAAATTCATTCAATTTTTCCTAACACTTTCTAAGTGTAGATATTACTCAAGAATAATATATCCAATAACAGAACATAAATATAATCATCTAACTTAATGCTTATTATTTGTAATATTATATGTATTTTCCACATATTAAATTGAAGTTTAGATTACTTTCATGGTAATAATAACACTTTTTTTTTGGGTAAATTCTTTCAATAACAAAAAGAATAGCAATTGATCAAACAAAAGTCACAAAATTGAAGTTATGGATGGATTAGTAAATCAATGGCAACTCACATATGTTTCCATCTTGGTTGGTGATAAAAAGTTGTAAACAAAATCATGAATATGTAGAAAGTGAAACACATCCATACATTAGAGCTGGACACATAAAAGAATAAAAGTTAAACAAATGTCACAAAAAGAAGCTTTCAAACCCTTTACTGAATAGCTATTAGCAAGACTCCACTATGAGATATATCATCCATTACTATAATTCTTGTGGTCGTGTGTCAACAACTGATGAGAGCTAAGCATACAAATGCAATATCCCTAATTAAGATATGATTAAGCTATTACACATGTCTAACTTCAAACTATTATGCCATTGGTAGGTGTTGACCTACCAAATATACTTTGGGGGATTATCATTCTACCTTTAGTAAAATGAATAAATATTATCTAGATCACTCATGTTTAGGTTTATGCCATCTATATTTTTTTGGGTATTGAAAATATATGTTGGATTATCATTCCACCTTTAACAAAAGAAGAAACTATTATTTTGATCCCTTAAATTCAATTTCATAACAACAGTACTTAATTTTGTGATGTAAAAATTATATACGCCTTTGATTATCAAAATTTAAAGGATTTTATTAGTAAAAAAGAATTAGTTGTTTTAACTGTGAATAATAACCCAACTTGCCTTGAAAGTTAATCTAAGCCAAAAAGAATTTCTTAAAATTTCAAAATTATATTTCATTCTTTATTGTTTGGAAAAACCCCATTTGAGAGAATTGGATCAAGGGAGAAGTCTTAAATAATTTCAATCAAGTCATTTATCAAATCTATGAAGATTCACTATTAGCAAGGAAGTAAAAAGATAAATCAAAACTGTACAAGTGTACTTGTTTAGAGTTCAAAACAAAAAAAAACTAGATTTCTATGTCAAGATTATATTAGCTCATCTTAAGTCTAGAGATGATAATTTTAACCTAAACTTAAAGGTCCCTACTCTAATAGGGAGGAGATTCCCTAATAGAAACTGAAAAAGGGATAAAGACGAGAATGAGAATGAAAAAATTCTCGTAATCAAGGATAAGAATACATATGTCTTTTCTCCGCCCTACCCTCATCGTTGTCCTAGCCCCTATCCCTATCTCTGTTTCTTTATATTAATATATTTATTTAAAATATTAACATATCTATATATTTTTAGATTATTTATGTTTTTTAAACTTATTTAGATTTTTGTTGTATATATTAAAATGGTTAATATGTGATATTTGCGATATTTAAAATAGTCTATTGATTTTAATTTTATTTAATTTTGTTATTTAATATATTTATGTTGTGTTTAGAATGTGTGAGAAGATGATTTTTCCCTATAGGTTTGGGAGGGGATTTTTTATCACTGGAACGAGAAAATGATGAGGAGGGGATTTTTCTTGTCGGGAAAGGGATGAGGAATCATTGTCATCTTCATAACAAGGACAAGGATTGAGATCTCCTCCTCGCTGTCATCCCTACTTAAGTCAATGTATTTATTGTACTATCTATACACTTCTTTTTCCTTGTATGTTTTTATAGTTAATACTGTTAGCAATAGAAAAACATTTCTTTATATTTTATTTGATGTAAAAATTTGTACAAGATGGTATTTATATATAAGATATGAATATATATATATATAAGGTATGATTGTTGATTGATAACTGAAATTATAATTTGATTAATGGTTGAAAATATGCTAACACCTCCCTTCAAACTCAAGGTGGTAGAGTATACACCAACTTGAGTTTGGAAATGAGATCATAAAACCAACTCAAAAGATTTGACTTGGTAAAGATATATGCAATTTAGTCATTGGAACAAACAGAGATGAGTTGGATGATATCATTCATAATATGTTTTAATTGATGGTTGGACTGTTGTTTAGATGGATGGCTCGACTTATCCGCTGTTGAAATTGGAGGTTTTTGATATTAATGTTTAAGGGTGAGTTGTTTGAATGTATGGTTACTAATATCAAAAGTATAAAGAAGTAGATTCGATGGCAGCTGGCAATAATGTAGGTAACTGAGGGTAGATCAGTGGTTGACCAGTCAAGTTGATGAGAGATAAGACACAATAACAAGGCATACTGATGAGTGACAATGATAGAATACTATACATAACAAAACAAAAAAAATTGAAAACCAATGAGTCACAGTGACAAAATACTATGCACAACAGAGCAAAGAAAAAGAAACTTGAAAATTTTAAGAAAATTAAAAAGAACTTAAAAGTTCTGATATAATGCCAAATATGAGTCTTATATTACATATTTGCATCTTGCCCACTCCAAACCTTAACGAGATTTGAACCCTATGACTTTATACTATGTTAGTAATAAGAAAACATGGCTTTGCATTTCATTTGATATAAATGTTTGTAAAAGATGGTATTTATATACAAAAATGAAAATACATACAAGGTATGAATGTTGATTGATTGTTGAAATCATACTATGATTTATTATTAAAATTATGCTGTAATTAATGGCTAAAATTATGTTATAAGTAATTAATGACTAGAATTACACTATAACTGATAGATAAAATTATACACATTGATTGTTGTAATCATGTTATAATTAATGTTACTATGCTAACAAATACTAAAAATTGGTGCCTTGTGCTATAAACTCTTTCTCTCAAAATTGATATGATAAAAAACTTTAAGAAAGATTAAAAAAAATAAAGAAGGTTCATCCCTAAATCAATATCAAATAGTGGTAGACAAAAGTAAATTTATAAACAAAGGGAAGTACTGAAATATTAGCCTAAATATCATGGACTTAGTTAATATAAGTTTGAGCTTAAACAAAGGATTAGACAATAAGTCATGAGAAAGGAAACTTTATTAGTTGTTGATAAGATATACATAAATGAAATTAGATTTCTTTTTTTTTTTTTTTTGCTAAGTATGTATTAGACAAAGCAAAGGGACCCAAAAGCCCTGAACAAAGGAAACAGCAGAGTCGAAGACATACAACAACCCAAGAAAACAAAAACAAGATAGAAAACAAGAGAGAGCATTGCATACAAAGACAAAAAAACAAACCAACCAAAAACACATCTACAACCATATACATCCATTTAAATATGTATAACAAGACAAGGTAACAATACCAACCACAAACTCTAAGCCTTCTCAGAATGGAAAGAAAAGAAGGAACAACTCCAATAAACAAAATGAAGTTGTCCAGTCAACAAAAAAAAAATTCCTACAAATTGAAACCAATAAAAGCAGCTTCCTTAAAAGACAAAATCCAACAAACATTAATGCAGTTGCCTAACCAGTAATAAGAGGGCAAACATACCTTCGACCTTCAAAATTCTTAATGACTAGAAGAATAAAAGGTCAACAAGAATCAAGGAACAAGTACGAAAGGCTTTTAACATAACTTTCATCTTAAACAAGACTACCAACAACTCAACTAAACAAATAAGAGATGGACCAACAAGATGAAAATAATAGCAAAAGAGAGAACCAACCATAAGAAACAACAACAAAAAGGTCTTTCATCTTTTTGCTAGACCATCGGGAAACACACTGCTATCAAATAAAGCTGAAACCCAAAGCTCAACCTTTTTAAATAACCTTGACCACTTTAACATATCTAACATAAAGCTACAAAATAACCCACAAGTTAGATAAACCAACCAAAAAGAAGTCATCCAAAGCATTAATTTTGTAATGCTTCTTTGAAGATATAGCTCGACAAACCCCATCTCTTAGTAACTTCTTCATTCCTTCTTGATCTTTTCATATTTTCAAACTTCGCTTCTTTATGGCCATATACTCTTTTGATGTTGCTTATAATCTATGCTTTAGAAGAAAATACATTTGAGAAACACCTTCTATTCCTTTCCATCCAAATTGCATATATCATGGTCGCAAGACTCATTTTGCACATTAGATTTTGCAAGTTGTTTTTCCTCCAAGAATGAGCAATCCCTTCACATAAATGCTCCAAGGTTGACAAATATATCTTCTATGTTACAACTCTAGTAGCCTACACCAAATGAAAAAGGCGATTCAAGTCTTCTTCCTTTTCGTTATGAAGGACACACTTTGCCAAATTAATAACACCATACTTTGCAAGTTTAGCTCTAGTGGGAAGTTTCCTCTTCATAGCTATCCAAAGAATAAGAGAATGTCTAGGGATATATTTTTTATGTCACACTAACCCACTGCAACAAACTTGTTGCCCTTTCGCTCTGCTTTCATTCCAAGCTGCATTGATAGAGAACTTACCATTATGGTTAGGGAGTCACACTAACCTGTCCTTTTCATTTGAAGGTAAAAAATCAACCAAGTTCTTAACCTCTATTAAATTTGAGGACAAAACAGTAGGCCATCTCCAAGCTTTTCCATTGACTATCATTTTTACTTTGCAATTTAAATTCAAACGAGTTTTATAGACAATTCTTTCTCCAAATCTATCGATATAAGGACTAAGGAGATGCCAAAAATCCTTCCAAAGAAGAGTAACCTCACCATCACCAATCTTTATCTTGATTCTATTCTTCATAAACTTCTTAAGCTTTATAAATTTCTTACAATTCCAAAGGCTAGAATTTCCAACATTTATCTCCCATAAACTTTAATTCCCAATTCTATTAGTTTTAATCCAATCTACCCAAGGAGAGTTGGTTAAAAGGCTGTAAAAGTCTTATATGTGTTTTGAAAATACGGCCTTATTCCACTCCTTACAGTTAAAATTTTCGAGATCTCATTCATTTTTTGGTTTGCATATCTCATTCCAAGCTACTTTGGCTTTCCTTTTATTTAGACCAACTACATCCTAAAAGAAAGCTTTTATCATAGATTCAATCTCCTTGATCACCTTAAAAGGAAGCATGAAAATAAAAGCCTAATAGATTTGAATGTTAATCAAGATGGAGTTGATTAACATAAGTGTACCGGCATAAGAGAGAAACTTGCTTTTCTAAGAAAGAATTCTTCCAAGAATATAACTTAAAAGAGGTTTGCAATCATTGAAGGAGAGTTTGAAAGAGATCATAGGGACACTAAGGTAAGAAAAAAAAAGAATCATTTTCTCAAAATATAGACGTCTAGTCATCTCAAGCTTCTCCTCCTCAGTAACTTCAGAGAAAAAAACACAATTTTTGTTCTCATTAGCCTTCAAGCCTGACCACTTAAAGAATTCCTTAAAAGCCTTCTTAACTAAGTCAATGGCTTTAACACTAACTGATGCGAACCTTGACGATTTGTCGTAAGACCCAACACTCAAGAAGATATTTTTCATTATTAGATCACATGTTCTTGGTCTTCCATGGATCACATCATTCTCCCTCTCTTTAAAATGATTTGTCCTCAAATCATCACTTTTAGTAGAACTTTTATTTTGGCATAATGACATGATTGTAACCTATAAAATATGTTAGAAAGGATCTTACACACTCCCTCACATGTTTCACTCCAAAAATAAATAAATAAATGTCACTCAATCACTCGTATTGGCACACTTTAAATTTGTTTTTGTAATTTTGTTTATTTCCCTTTTTTTTTCTTTTTTTATTTCATTTTTCTCATTTTTTTCTAATTTAGGGCCGAGCTCTACTACCAAACTGATGCGAACCTCATAAATAAACTATGAGACCCTACATACAAGTAAGGAAGATAGGGACCTAGAAAAGTCAAATTAGATTAACAATATATTTATTTCGTTTTTTTTCCTTTTTTTTTCTTTTTTTTTTTCTTTTTTTGGATCAATCAAGAAGACAATTAGACACCCACATAACCTAGAATTTGACTATTCCAAGGTTAATCCAAATTCAAGAATTTGATGGAAACAAGGACACTAAAAACACAATCAAGAATTTAAGAATTTGATGGAAACAAGGACACCAAAAGACATTCAAGAATTCAAGAATTTGACGGAAACAAGGACACCAAAACACAATAAAAAAAATAAAAACGAAATTACCAAGAGAATGAAATCACGACTAATGAAGAAGAGAATTCCTACTCGAAAATATGAGAAAGATAGATATAGAACCTAATTCGACTCGACTCTGATACCAACTGATGCGAACCTTAATGATTTATCACAAGACCCAACACTCAAGAAGATATTTTTCATTATTAGATCACATGTTCTTGGTCTTCCATGGATCACATCACTAACTTTACAAAAGATAATGAGATCATCTAAAAAACAAAAGTGAGTGATACTATTCTTTTTGCATTTCCAATGAAACTCAAACCCATCTTTAACTACCATCTTTTGGAGGATTTTAGAGAGAACGTCCATAGTAATAACAAAAAGATAAAGGGATATAGGGTCCCCTTGTCTCAATCCTCTAGAATTCTTGAAGAAACCTTTTAATTCCTCATTTATATAAATTGAAAAGGAACGAGTGGTAATGCACTCCTTAATCCATCCTACAAAAGTGGGGTGAACTCCAATCACATAAAGTACTTTCAATAAAAACTCTCATCTAACTGTGTCATAAGCCTTGAAGAGATCAACTTTTATGACACATCTTTTGCTTACCCTATTCTCCTTATAATACTTATACATTAGCTCTTGGCAAAGGAGGATATTATCACCAATCTTTCTTCCTTCCACGAAGGTCATTTAGGCTTTATTAATGAAGTTAGAAAGGATACTCTTGAGTCTATTTGCCATAATCTTAGTAATAAATTTATAGATTGTATTACAACAAGAAATAGGTTAAAGTCTTTGTAAAAAGCAGGATTAGAACATTTAGAAATAAACACAATAATGGTGCAATTTACCTCTTTAAGGAGAACACCATTCTTGAAATAATCTTTGATAGCTCCAATCACATCTTGACCAACCATATTCTAAGCCTTCTTATAGAAATAAGCTCCAAAGCTATCTAGACTTGAGGCCTTATTGTTACCTAAAGCAAAGATGACTTTTTTTATCTCTTCTCCTAGTGACCTCTCTAATCATGTGACTACTTTGCTCCATGGGAATTTTATAATCAAACACCTCTTCAATATTCCTCTTCTCCTCTACATGGTTTTGCTCTTGAAGAAGCTTTCTAAAGAAATCAATAAACTTTATCTTCACATTTTCCTTATCCATCACAAGTTCTCCATCCTCACGACAAATGATTTCAATGGCATTTCTATTAATTTTCTTTTTAATGCATTTATGGAAATAGCAACTATTTTGATCACCCTTTTTTAACCAATTCACTTTAGATTTTTGCTTCATAAAAGACTCCTCTCTCTCACTTAATCTTCTAAACTCTTGAGCTTTCTTTTTTTCTTCTTCAATAAAGCTATCATTATGAGAGGATCTAGAGAGCTTAGTTTGAACTCTTTCTAGATCACTCCTAGCAAGCTTAACTCTCTCGAACAAACACTAAGCTCTTTCTTGTTTAACTCTTTTAGTTTAGCCTTGACCAATTTAAGTTTAGAATAAAGCCTAAACATGGGACTACCTCTTATATTTTTCTTCCAAACATTCTTCACAATTCACATGAAGTTCCAATCTTTCGCCCAATAGTTGAAGAACTTAAAAGGAGGCCTCTTAGTTTGCATCTTTTTCCCACCAATAAGGATACTCAGACAGTGGTTTGAAATGATTCCGAGAGGGAACCAACCAAAAAATCTTGGAAATTTGTCAACCCACTTCTCATTTGCGAGAATTCTATCAAACTCGCAATTCACTTTCTTGTCTCATTCACTTTGGTTGTTCCAAGTGTAAAAACTACCCATATATCTAAGGTCATCCATTTAAATATTCTTGTAGCACTCATTTAATTTATCTTTATGTCATTCCCACAAATTAAAACCTCTATCTTTCTCTTAACTATTTCTTATGACATTAAAGTCTCCAAGGATTATCCACGAAACTGATTTAACCAACCATAAATTTTCTCAAGCTCCTCCCAAAGCTTTCTTTTATCAATACAACAATTTATACCATAAACCATAGTCATGAAAAACTTATCTTCGTTGGATAAAAATGGTAACCTCTATATGAAAGCTTTGCTTATCTATATTGATAATCAAAATATTCACAATTCTTTAGTTCCAAGCCACCCAAATACAACCTCTAGAATTAAGGTCATTGTTGTTCACAAAATCCCAATCACCAAAAATATTTCTTCTAATCTTCTACATGTTTTCCTTTCTCAACTTGGTCTCAAGAATAGCACACAAGTTAATCTTATTCTTAGCTATAACAAGTTTTATTTCTTTTGTTTTAGTGAGGAGTTTAATCCCCTAATATTCCAAGCTACAAGATTAATCATTGGAATGTTTGGTGGGATTGGACTCCCTCTTTTTTATAGCAAGTTTCTTCTTTTGGTATTTGCTTATCGTGCTACTTGAGGCCATATTTAAATCTTTTTCATCTACCTTTAGTAATTTTCTGAATGTCATAACTAAAGGAGATTCCATTTCATTATCATTTGAATTTGGCTCTTATTCCTCTTTCTCACCTTTATTGATTATAATGCTCGAAAGTTTCCCATTTTTGTTGTTACTTATCAATAACTCTTTTTCTTTTCTCTTTTCAGCTTCCTCCTTACTAATCTTAATCACCACATTTTCTTTTTATGTTAATTTAGCCTTATGAGCCTTGCGAATTATCTTAATCCTCCCTTCCTTCTTATTGAACGTTACCTCCTTAATAAGGTAAGTAGATTGTTCTGGAAGCTGTTTAGTTCCATTACCAATAATATCCTAAATTGGTAGCACCTCATTCTTACAAATTTTTTAAACAAAAACTTTCTTATCACTACTTCTTTCTCTACTTCCAGGACCCTTTTTAGAATTTTGGCCACTACTGCAAGACTTCTTCTCAGCACTTATTTTACATTCTTCTTCAACATGGCCATAGCTTTTGCATTTATTACATTTCAATAGCCTCTAACTATATTCAACTTTCAATTCCATATTACTTTCGTCTAGCAACTACATGTCAAGTGACTTAGCCCTTTGGCACTTAAATATTCCAATGGAATATCGTAAATTTTCATCGAAATTGCCATTACCTTGATGTTCTCCATTTCTATTACTAAATTCTGCTTCCATCTTTGAACAAAGAAAAGCTGGCCTCTTATAACCCAAGTTCCTTTTTCAACAACTCTCATAAGATCCTCCTCACTTTTGAACTTGAGAATAAACATTCCTCTTCCATTAGTAGTGATCTCTTGAAAGCCTAAACTTGCCCGCATTTTGTCAACATATCTCTTCACCATGGGGTAGGGAATCCTTTGACCAAGAAACAAACTGACCGCACATAACTCCTACTTTTTAGCACCTTGGTCTATGACTTCCTTCGACGAAGCTATAAAAGCTCTGTTTGGAGACTTCCTTGAAGGAGGAGGCAAATACTCTAGCTTCGTTACAATCTTCTTACAGTCAAATAATTTACTCCAAAGCTTTGACATGGAAAGATTGCTCTTGCCATCACCACTCTCAGTAGAGAGGGGCATATCCCCAAAGGAAGAACTAAGCTGAGGGACCTTAGCCATCCTGTGCTACTTATAAAGAACCACATACTTCTAACACCCCACTTTAAAAAGAAAACAACCTATACAAAAGAGAAAATGAACTAAAGCAAGACCACATAAAATACGTTTGCAAAAATAAACACTCTAACAACCATGTAGCAAAGTAACCATGTGGATAGAGCTAATCAATCCATAAAACACCAGTGCATAAATTTGAACCTAGAGAAACACCAACTACAGGTAAGAACACCTACTCTCTCAAGAACAAAAAGCGACAAACATCAATCAAAGAGGGAGCATAGACACTACTTCTGTCATACCACTATAAGGAAACCACTAGAAAGAGGAAACTTAGGGCCACCGCACACAAACAAAAATAGAAAATGCAAGCCAAACACCAACATCAATACCTAAACATAGAAACCAAGCACCCTAACAACATAGAAAGGAAAAATGACACAACCATACATATACCACAACATAGATGAAAAGAAACTAATAAAAGCAAACCACAAATAGAAGGTAGAAAGAAGAAAAACAAAGGGAAAACTAGAGACTAAAGAGGTCCCCAATGAGGAGGTTGGCATCAAAAGGGCCACTGATTAGACGAATGAGACAGGAGAAAACAAGCAAAGGTTAAGCAACAAACAAAAGGGGACAAGTGTTTAAGGTTTTAGAGAAAGGAGAAAACACATGATAGGAGAGAGAAAATATTGGATGCTTATGTTGGTTATGGTTTTAGTTGTTTATGTTAACTTCTTTTGTTTTATAAATGAAATTAGATTTGGTGCACTAAATTGGTCTCTTTGCACTATTATTATTCAACATTCAAAGGCAATTAGCTCAAAAGGAGTTGGATAGTAATGAATAAATTAAAAGTATCAATTATTTGGCATTCTTTATTATTTCAACCCTAAAATTACCATTCAACTTTCTTATCCATTCTTAATTTAATCCAAATCTAAGTATTTTAGCAACATATACTAAAACATTTTTATAGTCCTCAAACATTATTAGGTGTCAACTATATTATCGGTTTAAAGTAATACTTCTTTGATGCAATGCAAGTAGAAAATTTGTATTTTAACACTAAATAACACTAGTAAATAATTATCTCATACCAACTAACATTAAAGGTAAAAAATACAACTTTACAATCTTCTAATGTTTTATATATTTAATCAATTAAAACATCGTAAGAAAATACTTTTTTACCCTTAAATACAACTAAAATCTTACTTTTTATATCATTAACTAAACATACCATATTATTTCCACTTCAAAAAGTTTAGGTGTTTATAGAAGAGTAAAATATATAGCTAAAATTTCTTGTTAAAAATCATCTTAGAATGATATTGTAGCACCCTACCCTAGGTATTTGTCTCAAACGGTTAAAATACTAAAATAACATGTCATCTAGTTATAATTAATGTAAAAATATAGTTTCAATGTAGATTAATTAAAGAATATCATTCACTTATTATTAATGAAAAATGTGCCAAAATGTGTCTTTACAAAAATAACATAAAAACATTATTCTAAATCTTAATATGCACTAAATTAAAGAAATTGAAATCAATGCATAATAAAATGTCAAGACAACTATAGCAAAGTACACAACTCAGTGTGTTGATCCAATCGTCTCACCGCCTGTCTCGTTGTTTCTCCTACCTGCAAAACCAAGAATATGTGAGTTGTAACTCTTACTAGGCATTCACAATAAGTTTGGTGTTCTTTATGAATATTCTCGACAAAGTCTCACTATTTATGCATCTAGATGGACACCTGTCCTAGGTTTCTTCTATGCCTTTATGTTGAAATGGGCATCCATGCATGTCGAGTTGGACACCCATCTCAGGTGTCGCTTACCTCCCTTGTGAAAATGGTCCAAGGGGACAACTATCTCAAATGTCGCTTATATTATCATTGTCTATCGAGTTAATTCCACCATCATTGCCTATCCAGTTAACTCCACTTCCACTACTAAGACCTGAGACATCTTATCAATTAGCCCATGTATTCTCAAGACCAAGATGTCTTATCAACTAGTTTGCAACATGACTCTTAACCATTTATATACACAACTATGACTATGTTTTCGAATCTGATCCTTTACAATCCCTTATAATCACCTAACCCATTCTTATGCTTATAAATAAGGCAAAAATTACTTTACAGGGTTTTGACATAGGTGTGACACATTTGGATTGCAGTTTACGGGGGCATACAAGTAAGCCACAAGTTGCACGAGTATGCCCCAAGTGGCTTGAGTGTGCCACAGACTGAGCAAGTGTGTCATAGATTGAGCAAGTGTGCATGTTGCATGTTGCATGTTGCATTTTAGGTAGCTGAATGCATGCCTAATAGCAGAGCACCAACCTGATATGCACACTACATGCCTGGCCCTTTGTGGTGACAGACAGAGACCCAATCAAGGCATAGTTGCACACCTCTTATGCACGGGTGTACCTGACGTCTGCTACATCATGCTCTTGTTGACTTTCTATTTGGAATAGACACAACTACAATTTCAAAGGTTCCTTCGCATATAACTTAATCCCAGAAAATAATCATTCCAATCCAAAATCAATTTAACAGATTTTCGTGGCATAAGATTGAATCAAAAACCACACCAAGCAATAAACAACGACTCAAATCATGTTTATACAAATAATTCCCAAAATTCAATATAAATGTCAAAGAGAAGGTGAAGAATGCCTACCTTTCCTCCAATGAAGCTTGAGTCTTCACGTGGCTATGGATTTCCAGCGATCTCCTTCCTTTCACAGTGCATGAAACTCTTTGTTCTCTCCTTGGTTTGCTCTGTGTATGTTGTATATTATGAAAGATCATTAGTTTTTCTTCAAAACGCAAGTGACCTCCTAAATAAAGTGTAGAGATCATGCAAGGCAAGCTCATACTTATCCCAACGCTAAAATCATGGGATCATGATTTCAGTTCTCATAACATTGAACATAAAGATCATAATGACCCTCTAGTCTCACTCAAGTGTATACAATTGCTATGTACGTACATACACACAATAATAAACAATGAATAGAGCAATAATTATAGCATCAAACTGAAAAGAAATGACCAAAATACCCCTCACACTTATCTAAGGATATTACATATATGTAGCCTCATGAAATATTAAGATCAACATGGATGAGGTAAAATGAAGGTAAATTATTAATTTTGGAGAAAATATTCATATTTTCTGGGAAAAAAAGAGTGCTAACTGACACTTTCACCGTAAGTATATGAGGTCATCTTGACTAAATTTCAAGAACAAAACTAACCATGCAGTCTCAAATTTAATAATTAATATTAAAAGTGACATGAATAAGTTTGATGATATAATTAAGATAGTTTATCTAATTTATAACTTCTGATTACTTTCATTTAAATCATCAGCTATCCAGTTTTAGATAGGATCAAATCATTACTTGCCAAATTATATATCAAGAAAATGATGTTCAAATTTGTCTTAATTTGTTTTACTATTAACAGAATCATTTGATAGAGAATTAGGATTGTTTTCACTTGAATTATTGACTCATTTAAAAAATTGATTTAAATTGTAAAATATTTATTATTTTGATATATATTATGTGAAAAAACATACAAATTTATTTATAAAAATTAAGATAATCATGTATGATTTAACAATTTTAAATAAAAAAACAAATAAACAATTACATAATTTAATTATAAGTTGTCATTTTGATTTATATATATGAAATATTTTATTTAATATTAAATGAGAACCTCGATCCTGAGATAGACAATGACTAAAACATTACATTTTAAATATAATAATACAAAGACTTAAAATCCAAACTCATGTGACCCAAAAGAATCAATTAAGAAACCCGAAAATTTTTGTGTGACCTTCATGATATTGGTTTAATATATGATCTCACACAGACTTAATATGCTTGCATTATCTAAATTAATATTACTTTTGTCTATAGACCACCTCTCAAGGTAGAAATTATACTTACAATATCAAATTCCGACATCATATTCTTACTTATTATTCCATTTTAATTTAATGGTTTTAAATTTTTGTTCATTGACATACGAGTTATTTAATTAGGGCATATCTGATATTATAATTTATCTTTTGTTTGTTGTTTTTTAAAACAAAGATACAACAAATCTTACGAAGCTAAACTAACTAGAAATTAATTGAACTATCTTCTAATTAGTTTTGTCATATAATTAGACTATTACAGATGAGCAATGTTTTAAATGTGTATATATTTTTTATATATAATTCAGATACATAAATAATATATTATAATGTGATTGAATGTTATTTTATTTTTAACTTAAAATCATTCAATCACATAATAACATATTATTTATTTATCTATACTGTATATAAAAAATGTGTATATATTTTTTTATTGATGGAAGATTATACATTCTCTTTTATCATAATGCACATCATAATCTTCATCATATAGAGCCACCTTTTGAATATATATCGCAAAACTCAATCCACTTTTTGAATTCTAATCAACCAAATCATCCCTTTCTATATATATACCTCATGTACCTCAGCCCTAAAAAACACACCCAAAGACCAAAAATTGAAACTCTAAACCGTCGCAACTCTATAAAAAAAAAAAAAAAAAAAAAAAAAAAAAAAACTCGACATATTTACACAAATCAATCAACTAAAATATGTGCGATGGCAGTGTAAATCTTCCCCCTGGATTCAGATTCCTGCCAACTGATGAAGAACTTATTCTTCACTTTCTCTACCGCAAGGCCTCTCTTTTGCCTTGCCATCCTAACATCATTCCGGATCTTGTTCCTTTTTTTCATGACCCCTGGCAACTTAATGGTATATTTTAACATCAATCAATTTGCTCATTTCTTCTATTTTGTGTTTATATTATCTATTGATGATTTCCCATAAGAGTTTTAGCAGCTAGTCAAGTCCGTGGTCTACTCCTATAAGGTCTGGGGTTTGACTCCCGATGATCAAAGTTCATTGTATCGCTGTTCTTAAAGATTCTAGGGTTAGATGGGGGTTTTATTTTGAAATCTGGCTCACAATAAAAAGTGCCGAGGGATTTCTGAATTCTCAAAAAAGAAAATTATTTATCCATGATTATCCACTTTCACTTGTTTTGACAGGAAAAGCGTTGTGCAGTGGAAACCAGTGGTACTTCTTCAGCCAAGTGATGGAGAAGCGAGTGAGTGAAAATGGGTATTGGAAGGATTTGAATTTTGAGCTACCTATTTTCTCAAGTGCCGGCAAGAAAATTGGAGTCAAGAAACATTTTTCATTCTTCACTGGCGAAGCTCCAAGTGGTGTAGAAATCGGTTGGAATTTGCAGGAATATCATCTCTGCAATTTTGCATTCAACTATTCTTCTTTCAAAAGAAAAAGAAATCGAAAACTAGTAAGTAAATTATCGAACGTCTGTATTTTTATAAATTCAAACTTCAGTTTAATCCCTCATAGCAATTGTAAAAAAAAAAATAGTAATGTATGATAAAAGGGATATTCTAATAATTTTATTTTGGGTTTTAGGATTTCTGCAAATGGGTTCTATGTCGAGTTTATGAGAGGAAGAATAATTCTGAGAGTTTGTGCTATGGAGATGATGATGACAATGGAACCGAGCTTTCGTGTCTAGATGAAATGTTCTTGTCATTAGAAGATGATCTTGCTGATATAAGTTTGCCTAATTAGTTTGAATTACATTTTTGTTATTGTTCATGCTTTAATTATATTTCCTTCCTTGTACATATTTGCTTTAATATACTAATCAAATGTTAACTTGGTTGTGGTCTTATTATTACATTTTACCGGTTGAAAATGTATATAGATACTATTACTTAAAATTTTATATTAAAGGTGAATATTGAATTTAATCTCAATCATTTGAAATACTTTAATGCAGAAGAACACTCAATTTTAAATACACAATTGAGTATTTAAATAACATATTATGTGATTATATGTTAATTAGTAGTTTGAATATTTGGGTCTTCCTTGGAATTTATAATGAGCTTGGGCTCTAAAGATCTTGAGAGATTTAAGGTTTCTGTTTCTCTTTATAAAGTGGGTAGGTTGATAGGATGAATGATTCATGTTAGGCTTGATTTTAAAGGTAGGAGAGGTATATCATGGAACTTTATCTTTTCTTTTCTTCATCTTTTTTTTTTCTTGTTTAATCAAATGGGCTCTCCTAATGTCTTTTAGAGTGTAGAATGAGTAATTCCACTAATCTCCCTTACAAAATTTCTTAGTTTTTAACACATTTATGGTTTTGAAAATTTTGCTCAACTCACCTATTGATAGGGAGTATATGTTGAATTTGACATTATGCTTTCTTTGACCATAAAAAAATCAATATTACCCCTACTTTTCAATAATATTATACAATAGTTGAAGCAAAGATAAGAATTAAAGAAAAAGTGTTATCTGTTATGATCTGAAGTCCCACATCGCTCCCGTTCTGTCTACTGAGCTTGTATATAAGCAGGGGCCAGAAGCCCTTAACTCAATAAACATGTATGAAAACCTTGAGGATCCTGAAGATCCAAAGAGGACAATATCTAGTGGCCCATGTAGGTCTCGGACCTGGGTACAGGCCTGAAGCCCTACCCCGCTAGACGCGTTTTAAAGTCGTGAGGGTCTGAAGCCCAAAACGGACAATATCTGTTGGGCTGTTTATAACATTATCTACATATTAAGTATAACTCAGATTAAAAATCAACTTATTAAGGGTGTTCATTTATAAACCCAATTGTGAAGTCTTAAACAAACCAGGTGGGAATAAATTGGGTAGTTAAAAAAGAGTTAAAGCAAGATGACAATAAGTTAAAAAAAAAAAAGAAATTAATAAAACACAACATCATCAATGAGTTGTTATCATTACATAACTATCATTGATGCAATTTTTATCATCAATTGATATATGCAATTTTAAGTTTTGTATAAGATAAACTAAAGTAATTTTGATGTGTTTATTAATGAGTATTGATAATTAAATGAAAAATAGAGATAACAAAAATAAAATACAATATTTTTAATATGATTTGATTTGATGGACAGAATGCCTACGTCCCTAGTGCATTGATGTGTGTATTACAAAAAATGACTAAGATAATGTAGTAGCTTGTATGGAATCTCTAGTATGAATTTTTTTCTTCTTTTTTATCATTTCCTTCTGATCCAAAACTGAAAATGGATGATCCATGCTCAATCCATAGTCCATCCAAGACTCCATCAAGTGCAATCCAATCAAGACCAATAGAAGAATACCAAGTCCAACCTCATCACTTGTTAAATTCGGCCCTACATGAAGTGTGGAGCCCAAAACCTTGCCTTGAAGAGAGTCAAGCACAAAACCTACCTATGTTCAAGCCCATTTCGTCCCTTCTTTCATTTTGGGGTCCTAAGCCCTCCTTTGGTTACTCTTTTATCACTTGGATCCATTAGAAGTCCAACAAGCCCAATAGAGTGTTTAATTAGCTCTAGATATTTTATTGTCTAATTATGCATTTTACTTGTTGTTTGTGCTAGTTTATGCTTAATTCAGTTTGTTAGTTGCCTTAGGTGAAGCTAAGCAAGTCAAAGAAGCTCAAAGAAAGAGACAAGAGTTGACATATCACATGGCTCTAGGAATTACCTCTTTTGGCAAGACAATTCATGACAATTTGGCCTTCTCTTGCCTTGCATTCTCCTTTGGGATTAACATGAAGATTAGAGCCAAATGCCTTTGAAATGAGCTTGAAATGTAATGTAACTTCATTTAGGTTTCATTTAATTGTAGTTTGAAGCCTATTTAAACTATCCTTGGCTTATGTACGTTTTTTACTTAGCTTGAATATTAAAGAAAGTCTTTCTTGCAATTGTTTGCAATTTCTCTTTATCCAACTCTTGACCAAGGGGTTGGTGGTGATTCAAGGCTGGTGGGTTTCCCTTTAGGCCTTGGTTTATTGGTTAGATTGTTGTTTGTTTGTTCTTAATCTCATTTATTATCATTTTCTTCCTTGGCTGAAATCTCTCCTGAATTCTATTTGGCTGGAAATTGTTCTTTTTCTATTGAGTTTGGTAGTTTAGAAGTTGTGTTTGGGATTGAACTTGCTTGGTCATCCTAATATAACTCACCTATTAGTTGAACTTGAATTAAAACCACATCATTTGGTATCAGAGCACTAGGTTGGAGCAAGGTGAGTTTTCTTTTACTTGGTTGTTCCCGGATGCAAAGGCCGGTGGTTGTTGTTGAACTCTTTGTGTGAGTAAGGTTCTTCTCCTACATTTCTTACCTTTACAAACTTCCAGCACCCAAAACAGAGCCTTAAACTTAGTTTACACCTTAAACACTACTCCAAAATCCAAACTTCTCCTACATTTCTTACCTTTATAAACTTCCAGCACCCAAAACAAAACCTCACACTTAGTTTACACCTTAAACACTACTCCAAAATCCAAACACCGCACACTAAATACCTATCACTCATTGCACCATTTCGTCATGTCTAGAGAAAGTGGCTCATCCTCACCACCTCACCCATGGGTATTTGGGCACCAAAAACTTGAAGGGGAGATCCAAGAGCTTAAAGATCAAATGACCCAATTAACGCAAATACTTAGCAACTTTGCTGTCACCCAAAACCAACATCCACACCAAAACCGAACTACCACACCTCCAACCATCCCACAACCCCCACCACGAAGACACTTAAGACAACCCCCTCCACTTGTACACCATGGAGAAGAATTGATAATTGATAGTGATTCTAGTGAAGGGGAGCGATTTACAGCCCATAGAAGAAACTTTGATGATGACCATGGACTTAAAATAGACATACCGGAGTTTGAAGGCAGCCTTAGTCCGGATGACTTCATGGATTGGTTACATGCTATTGAGAGGGTATTTGATTATAAAGGGTATTCTGAAGAGAAGAAGTGCAAGGTAGCTATTTTGAAGTTTAAGGATTATGCATCTCTTTGGTGGGAAAATTTGAGAAAACAAAGAGATCGGGAGGGTAAGAGTAGAGTGAGGACATGGGAGAAATTAAAGAAACTCCTCAAAAAGAGATTTTTGCCGGAGAACCACAAGCAAGATCTCTACCTCAAACTTCATACACTCAAACAAGGAGACAATAATGTGGAAGTATACATTAGAGAGTTTGAGAAACTCATGATGAGGAGTGAACTTCCAGAACTTAAGGAGCAAACTATTGCTAGGTTCCTTGGGGGCCTAAGACAAGATATAGCTAATATGGTTGATCTCCAGCCATATTGCTCATTTGAAGATGTTTGTAAATTGGCCATCAAGGTGGAACGGCAAGGAAAGAACATGAAACCCCCATCCACCAAGCCATTCAACAAGGGAACCTCTTTCACCAAAGGTTCTCCTTCTTTCACCAAAACCATGCCTACTTACAAGGATAAGGGCAAGGAAAAAGTGAACGAACTTCCTAAGGAAAGACCAATGCCGGGAAAGAATGCACCAATGGAGAAGAAATGTTTCAAGTGTCATGGTTATGGTCACTTCCAAGCAAATTGCCCCAATAGGAGGGTTATGACTATCAAGGAGATCCAAGCCATTGAAGAAGCTATTCAAGATCAAGAAGAGGAGGAACAAGATGAGGTTCTTTGCCATGGAGATGATGAGGCCGAAGATGAAGAGATCATTCAAGATGCCGATGAGGGGAACTTGCTGGTCATTAGGAGAACTCTACATGCCAAGAATCTGCCCTATGAAGATCAAAGACTCAACATTTTCCAAACAAGGTGTACCATTAGTGGGAGAGTATGTTCTTTGATAATTGATAGTGGGAGTTGTGCCAATGTTGCCTCAACTACATTGGTGGACAAACTCAAGTTATCTTCCACACCACATCCTCAACCTTACAAGTTGCAATGGTTGAGAAATGGAACCAGCCTTCAAGTTACTAGGCAAGTACTTATTTCCTTTTCAATTGGCAACCATTATATTGATGAGGTGCTTTGTGATGTTATTCCTATGGATGCATGTCATTTACTTTTGGGGAGGCCATGGCAATATGATAGAAGTGTTAGACATGATGGTAGGAAGAATACCTATTCTTTTAAATTTCAGAATAAACTCATTACCTTGACACCTCTTAAGCCTAGTCAACTAGCTTCCATACCACTTGAACATGAGAAGAAGAAAGATAACTTGTTTTTGAATAGAAATAGAATTGAGAGAGCCTTATCCATTCAAAAACCAGTGCTAGCCTTATTGATGGTTGAGAGGAGAGAAGAAAAAGGGGTGAGTGAACCAAGTCCTAAGGTGAAACCCTTATTAGCCGAATTTGAGGATGTCTTCCCTAGTGATCTTCCACTTGGTTTGCCACCACTTAGGGGTATTGAACACCATATTGACCTTATTCCGGGGGCACCACTTCCTAATAGAGCTGCCTATAGGTGTAACCCAATGGAGACCAAAGAACTTCAAAGGCAAGTGGAGGAACTAATTGCTAGAGGGTTTGTAAGGGAGAGTATGAGTCCATGTTCTGTTCCAGCCTTATTAGTACCAAAAAAAGATGGGACATATAGAATGTGTGTTGATAGTAGGGCAATCAACAACATCACCATCAAATATAGGTACCCCATCCCAAGATTAGATGACATGCTTGATGAACTCCATGGTGCCACAACCTTTTCAAAGATTGATCTCCGAAGTGGTTATCACCAAATTCGGATGAGGGAAGGAGATGAATGGAAGACAGCATTTAAAACCAAGAATGGACTCTATGAATGGATGGTCATGCCTTTTGGACTCTCCAATGCACCAAGCACTTTTATGAGGCTAATGAATGAGGTACTCAAATCCTTTCTTGGTAAATTTGTGGTTGTTTATTTTGATGACATCCTTGTGTATAGCAAAAATCATGAAGATCATTTGGAGCACTTGAGAGCAGTTTTTAAAGTGTTGAGAAAACAGCAGCTCTTTGCTAAGCTTGAGAAGTGTGAGTTCTTCAAAGAGAGTGTGGTATTCCTTGGCTATGTAATATCAAGTGAGGGAGTCATGGTGGACCAAACCAAGGTTGAAGCCATCAAGACCTGGCCGCAACCAAAGACAATCACCGAAGTTAGGAGCTTCCATGGTCTTGCCTCCTTTTATAGGCGTTTTGTTCCAAACTTCAGCTCAATTATGGCACCCATCACCGAGTGCATGAAGAAAGGGAATTTTGAGTGGACAAAGGCAGCCAATGATGCATTTGAAAAGATCAAGCAAAGACTTTGTGAAGCACCCATTTTGGTCTTACCGAATTTTGATCAATTGTTTGAGGTTGAATGTGATGCAAGTGGGGTTGGGATAGGTGCTGTATTGACTCAATCCAAGAAACCAATTGCCTATTTCAGTGAGAAGCTTAATGAAACAAGGAGGAGGTATTCCACCTATGATAAGGAATTCTATGCTATTGTGAGGGCCCTTGACCATTGGAGCCATTATTTAAGGCCCAAGCAATTTGTATTGCATTCAGACCATCAAGCCTTGAAGTTTCTAAATGGGCAGCATAAAATCAATCCAAGACATGCTAAATGGGTAGAATTTCTTCAATCTTTTTCATTTGTTTCTTCTTACAAACAAGGGGTTACTAATGTGGTTGCTGATGCTTTGTCAAGAAGGCATTTGTTACTTTCCATCCTTGATGCTAGAGTACTTGGATTCCAATTAATGAAGGAGCACTATGATGGAGATGAAGAAATGTCCAGCATTATCAATGAATGCGCAAGAGGAACTCATGGTGACTATGTTTTACAAGATGGTTTTCTTTTCAAGGGGAGTAAGCTATGTATTCCACAAGGCAACTTTAGGGAGCTCTTAATTAGGGAAGCTTATAGTGGCGGCTTGGCTGGGCACTTTGGCATCCACAAGACGTTGGAGGTACTCAAAGATCACTTTTATTGGCCATGGATGTTAGGAGATGTTCAAGCCATCGTTTCTCGATGTGGAGCATGTCAAAGAGCAAAGTCTCGCTTCAAACCGGGGCCTTACACCCCTCTTCCTATTCCGGATCAGCCATGGGAAGACTTGAGCTTGGACTTTATTATGGCATTGCCAAGGACACAAAGAGGGAGAGACTCCATCATGGTGGTTGTTGATAGGTTCTCCAAAATGGCACATTTCATTCCATGCAACAAAACCGATGATGCAAGCAAAGTAGCAGATCTTTTCTTCAAAGAGGTGGTTTGGCTTCATGGAGTTCCAAGAACCATTGTTTCGGATAGGGACACCAAGTTCCTTAGCTACTTTTGGAAGACACTTTGGGGAAAGCTAGGAACAAAACTAATGTTTAGCACCTCCCATCACCCTCAAACCGATGGGCAAACGGAAGTGACCAACCGTACTTTGGGGACTCTCTTAAGAACAATGGTGAACCGACATCTAAGAGATTGGGATTTGAAGCTCCCTCATGCTGAATTTGCTTATAATAGGGCGCCAAGCGTAACAACCGGGCATTCTCCATTTGAAGTGGTATATGGTCTTAACCCTCTTACTCCTATTGAGCTAACATCATTACCTATTGATTTGCAAGTTCATAAGGATGCACAAGAAAAGGTGAAGGTTATGAAGAAGTTCCATGAAAACATAAAGGTGCAAATAGAGAAAGCAAATGAAGCCTACAAAAAGAAAGCCAACAAGCATAGGAGGCCAACACTTTTTCCAACCGGGTGACTTAGTATGGCTGCATTTGAGGAAAGAGAGGTTTCCATCAAAGCGGAAGAGTAAGCTTGCACCAAGAGCCGATGGTCCTTTTGAGGTGATTGCAAAGGTGAATGACAATGCCTACAAAATTGCACTACCGGATGAATTTGGGGCTGTGTCGGCTACATTCAATGTGGGAGATTTATCCCCATATCTTGAAGACATGGCATTAGAGGATTTGAGGGCAAATCCTTTTCACGTGCGGGAGGATGATCCAAAACTGAAAATGGATGATCCATGCTCAATCCATAGTCCATCCAAGACTCCATCAAGTGCAATCCAATCAAGACCAATAGAAGAATACCAAGTCCAACCTCATCACTTGTTAAATTCGGCCCTACATGAAGTGTGGAGCCCAAAACCTTGCCTTGAAGAGAGTCAAGCACAAAACCTACCTATGTTCAAGCCCATTTCGTCCCTTCTTTCATTTTGGGGTCCTAAGCCCTCCTTTGGTTACTCTTTTATCACTTGGATCCATTAGAAGTCCAACAAGCCCAATAGAGTGTTTAATTAGCTCTAGATATTTTATTGTCTAATTATGCATTTTACTTGTTGTTTGTGCTAGTTTATGCTTAATTCAGTTTGTTAGTTGACTTAGGTGAAGCTAAGCAAGTCAAAGAAGCTCAAAGAAAGAGACAAGAGTTGACATATCACATGGCTCTAGGAATTACCTCTTTTGGCAAGACAATTCATGACAATTTGGCCTTCCCTTGCCTTGCATTCTCCTTTGGGATTAACATGAAGATTAGAGCCAAATGCCTTTGAAATGAGCTTGAAATGTAATGTAACTTCATTTAGGTTTCATTTAATTGTAGTTTGAAGCCTATTTAAACTATCCTTGGCTTATGTACGTTTTTTACTTAGCTTGAATATTAAAGAAAGTCTTTCTTGCAATTGTTTGCAATTTCTCTTTATCCAACTCTTGACCAAGGGGTTGGTGGTGATTCAAGGCTGGTGGGTTTCCCTTTAGGCCTTGGTTTATTGGTTAGATTGTTGTTTGTTTGTTCTTAATCTCATTTATTATCATTTTCTTCCTTGGCTGAAATCTCTCCTGAATTCTATTTGGCTGGAAATTGTTCTTTTTCTATTGAGTTTGGTAGTTTAGAAGTTGTGTTTGGGATTGAACTTGCTTGGTCATCCTAATATAACTCACCTATTAGTTGAACTTGAATTAAAACCACATCACCTTCCTTGCTATACTCATAGAACTTTCAAAAGGAAGTTACATTCAAATGGTCAAAATTGAGATTTTGAATTATAATGAGATTATAATATATATATATATATATATATATATATATATATATATATATATATATATATTTCAATTTTAATTTAAATAAAAAAGAATATTATAGATTTCAAAAAAAAATTATTTAGATATTGAGTTTTAATTAGGCCTGGTTTAATTTGATTCCTTTCTTTCTGTTCATATAAGTACAGAACAACCTTCTATCTATTTTTTAATATTTAATTAGATATTAAAATTATATATTATTATGTAATTAAATGATAATTTATTGTTAAATAAAGTTGTTTATTAATATAATAACATATGATTTTGATCACTAATTAATTACTTAAGCCTCACGCTTATAAATGGCTATCCCTATCTTCTTGCTTTAATGTGTATAGGTGTTGAATCATGCAAAACATATAAGAATTAAATAGGTAAATATTGTCTTTTATTAATTGAAAATAAGTAGATAATTTTGATAATAAGTGAAAATGAAACTTAGAGTTAGGTAAGAAATATGCATATAATAGATGAAATGATAGGAGAATATAATCATCTTCCTTCCTTTATTAAATAAAAATAGGAATGTCGACTTTATAGAAAACATTTTTGTATTAAAATGTAATTGTCCACTGCTAACCTTTTTTATTGGTTTGGATTGGACAGATTTGGTGTATCCTCGTCATCATCACTCACTCAACTCAACTTTCCTTTGGTAAAATACAAGTCAATTTATGTTTTAACATTTTTATAAGACCAAATGACTTATTTCTACAGGAAGTATATTGTTTTCCTAAGTTTTTTCTTATCAATTTTAAAAATCTTATTTATCTACTAATAAACAATTAAGACTATTAGTTTTAAAGGTAAAATCATCATTTTATTTTTAATATTAAAAATAAACTTAAATTTTATTTTATTTTTCTCTTTTAAACTCTAAAAACTAACAATTTTCTCCTAACCTAAGTTTTCAAAAATAACATTTCCCCATAGGGTTTTCAAACTTTAAGATTCAATTTTTTCGATGACAAAGAGATTTCTCTAGTGATCTTCAAGCAATATCTCTTCTTCTTTCTGATGCAGTACAACATCATCTTTATTTAGAAACGAAGACGAGGTCTTTGTTAATAACTAAGACTCTTCATCCTCTGACGAAGATGACGTCGCATCGCATTGGAAGGAGGATGACTGGAAAGAGGACACACTGGAGAGGAATAGACATTGTCTGGAGATCGTTGGAAACATCTCTTTATCATCAGAAAAATTGAATCTAAAAGTATGGAAACCTTAAGGGGAAAAGGTTGTTTTTTAAAACTTGGGTTGAGGGAATTTGTTTAGTTTTGAGGGTTTAAGAGAGAGAAAATAATATAATTAACTAACTCAGTTAATTTTAACTTCTCATAGATGGGTAAATAAGATTTACAAAGTTAACAAAGAAAACTTAGGAAAATAGTATACTTTGGAAAGGGGGGAATAAGTCTTTTTTATTCAATTATTTATTTATTTATAAACAGTAGTGACCACATCATATCATCTCAAACTCTCACTTATTTATTGACTTCTTGTTACTACATTATTTTTATTGATTTAGGCCAAATGACTATTTCACACTCAAAGTCGGACATTAACTATCGAAAATCTAAATATCTACTATTCTATTAAATTATATTGTTATTATCAAGAGTAAAATCATTATTTAATAAAAATACTTAAAAAATTATAAATTTATCACATTTTCTTCCTAGCTTTAAAAACTAACAATTTCTCTTTTTCCAAAATTTGAAAAATAAATATTTCTTCCTTAAGGTTTGTAATTTTCCTTTGCCGCTTCTCCATTGACTGGAGTCCACCAACCTCTACTCTCCCATCTCTCAAATGAGGACGAATCATTGGCCAACGATTCATTGACGAGGATCCTCGCAATTCATTAACTAACATGCACCACAAATCCTCCCATCTTCCAAACGAGGACAAATTTTTGCAATTCATTAACTAACATGCATCACAGATCCTCGTCGACGAATCATCAACCAACAATTCATCCTTGTCCAAGTGATAAAAGAGAGGAGGTTGACTAGCTCTAATTGCTAGAGAAGCGGCAAGGGAGAAAATGTAAACCCTAGGGGGGAAATAGTCATTTGTCAAACTTTCGATAAGGGGAAGGTTGGGGGGGGGGGGATTGCTAGTTTTTAAACCTGGATGAAAATGTGATGAGTTTATAATTTTTTTAAATTTTTTATTAAATAACGATTTTATTTTTAATAGTAACAGTAAAATTTAACAGAATAATAGATATTTGGATTTTTGATACTTAATGAGTAAGAAATGAGTTTACACCAAATCTTGGGTGGAAATAGTCATTTGGCCTTGATTTTATTATATTTTACTTTTATTTAATATTAAATCCCTAAGTTTGTTCTATTTTTGAATCAGTAATGTTATGTGTATTACCATAGGTACTCATCTGTATTAAGAATATTTTCCAATTAATACACAAATTAATAATTATTGTTAATATTTATTTTCCTCTTAGTTGAGTGTGTAAATGTCAAGTACCATTACCGTGGAATCTAAACCAACAAACAAACAAACAAACAAACAAAAGCTTATCCATCTCGTCTTCGTCAGTTTCACTTCCACTGCCATTTCCATTTCCATTACTCATCTGTTTTCATGGCTCTCATCACGCTTAAGCTTTCCAGAAACATCCTTAACCGATTCAAATCATCAAAGTTGGCTTCTTTTTCTCTTTCTTCTTCTTCTTCTGTACATCATCGCAACTACAACTACTCTCCATCACCATTTTCAGATACACAACAATTTCTTTCTTCTCCGCAAAGCCTTCTTTGTCCTCGCCGGTTTGAGTCCACCGGACCTCAAAAATCCTTGAAACTTGATCAAAATCAGGTACTTTTTTCTCTTTAGTCATTGATTTGGAACCTTCATACTGTTGTTTTTTTCAGAGTTGCTGTCCTTAAATTGTGGAAGATTTTACTTACTATTTATGAATTATATGATTCCTTCAGGTACTTTGATCTTCATTTAGCATGAGATTCACAAATTGTGATGCATGTTAGTTAATGAATTGCGAAAATTTGTGTTTAAATTACATATAGGCATAACTTTTGCAAAAAAAATTAGCATGATGAGTGGTTATATAATGTATGTAAAGTAGGGAGGGCAACGTGAATGTTGTGATGCTAAAATGGAGTTTTTTATCATCAACAATGGAGGATCCTGCAGTTGATTTTTTTAAAGTGTGATTGATGATCATGAGAGGGGCAAATTTATAGTGTAATTTGGGGAACAAATTGACAAAGTTTTGAAATTTACTGGAAAGTTTTTGCATCTCTTGTGTCAGAAGAACCCATATTTCTTGTAGTGTAGGGTGATTGATACCATGGCTATACAATCTGTTGCAGTTATTGCGATCACATGGTATTGTTGGGAAAGGATTAAGAGGTTACTGATACTTGAATTAATATCATTCATCTGTTTTGAACGTTGCTAGGTGCCTCTCACTTCGTCAATGATGCATCAGATGTCAAAAAGACCAGATAATGTTGCACTTTTCAGTTTATTGTTTTAGTAGCAACCTCCTGAGTTGATGAGTCATTATCAAATTTTTTTGATATTTAGGTTTGTTCTTTAGAATGTAGCCTTCTCTTTACTTTATGGCTACATAATGAATGATCTGAGGCTATCATTGTGGAAGTGATTCATAAAGAGAGTTTATCATCCATTCTTTCTTAGGTTATCATTGTAAAGAGAGCTATGTTAATTTCTCTGTGTTGATCAATGCAAGATCCTTTGAATGCCGATATATGTTGCGCTGATGGTTTAAGGTTCAGCTTTATGTTGCATTGATTAGTTATAGGCATTTGACAGGCTTATAGAAACTATCATTGTTTGGTGTTGCTTCCAAGATGAACTTTAGAATGTGTAGACAAGGCATGAATTGCAATTGTTCTGCGTGTGTCGCTGAATATTGATTAAAACTTACTGATTTTTGCTTTCTTTGCTAGGGTCTTGATTTTCCAGGAGGAAAAGTTGCATTCATTCCTGAAATGAGGTTCATATCTGAACGCTTTGAGGAGCGAGTACCCTGTTACCGGGTGCTCGATGATAATGGTCAGCCTTTTACAGAGAGCAGCTATGTACAGGTATGTCTTCTTCTTCCTACAATCCTTCTCTATTCACAGAACACAAAACAAGGGTGGTGCAGCAGCTTCTTTTTCTTTTTCCCTGATTATGAATTTGATTCAGACAAGACTCTTATATGCTTTCTGCTAATTCAATCAGGTCAGTGAGGAAGTTGCCTTGAAAATGTACAGTTATATGGTCACTCTTCAAACAATGGACACTATCTTCTATGAAGCACAAAGGCAAGGAAGAATTTCATTCTATCTCACAACAATTGGAGAAGAGGCCATCAATGTTGCATCAGCAGCAGCATTATCTTTTGACGACTTTGTCTTCCCTCAGGTATTAAGCACATACAACTACTAATATGCTTGCAATTGCACAGCCATGGCTACATGTTGATGCACATGTCATAAATATGCACAAAAACGCATATTTAAGCATCTATATAAAATCCAGACCAAACTATGCATAATTAATTGCAGAATGAGATTGTTGTGCTATATAACTTTTGCATCTGCTTGCAGTACAGGGAGCCTGGAGTTCTGTTATGGCGTGGTTTCTCTTTGCAAGAATTTGCAAACCAATGTTTTGGAAATAAAGATGATTACGGAAAAGGAAGGCAGATGCCTATCCATTACGGATCTAACAAGCACAATTACTTCACTGTATCATCAACTATCGCGTAAGATTTTAACTTTATCAATAGAACTAGTTTGTTACTCTCAGACTTGAAAATCATAGCCAGTAATAGTTTTTATGTTCTTCCAGAACACAAATTCCCCATGCTGTTGGTGCTGCATATTCTTTGAAGATGGATAGAAAAGATGCATGTGTAGTCACTTACTTCGGTGATGGTGGTACGAGTGAGGTAAATACAATTAGTGATATCCATTTAGACGTTTCAATTAATGTAGCTTTCAGTTGTTTATTCTCTGACAAACCAACATAAATTAGGGAGACTTCCATGCTGCTTTAAATTTTGCTGCTGTTCTGGAGGCTCCAGTCATTTTTATCTGTCGTAACAATGGATGGGCTATCAGCACCCCGATTTCTGACCAATTTCGAAGTATGCCTCTTCTTGCATTCTCACAACAATTTTAATTACATGAAGTTTCTTAATTTGTTATTTAACTGTTATTTGGTAATGACAGGTGATGGTGCTGTTGTAAGAGGCCGGGCGTATGGAGTGCGAAGCATACGTGTAGATGGTAATGATGCTCTTGCACTGTATAGCACAGTTCGTGCTGCACGTGAAATGGCAATTCATGAACACAGACCAATCCTCATTGAGGTAACATACATGTCTGTACATTGTAAACTTTTCAAGCCTTACAAGAGGCATGATATTGAAATCCAGGTCACTGGTGTCTTGATTTTTTATTCAATCCCTTGTACTGGCAGGCCTTAACATATCGAGCTGGGCACCATTCCACTTCAGATGACTCCACCAAGTATCGCCCACTTGATGAGATCGAATGGTGGAGAACTGCACAAGACCCAGTAACTAGATTTCGAAATTGGATACAAAGCAATGGTTGGTGGAGTGATGAGAATGAGTTGGAGCTTAGAAGCAATGTGAGGAAGCAGGTATAATTAGCGTGTTTAGAAGTAGTTTTGAAATTTCAATACTAGAACTTCTAATGTTTAGGTGCGACAAAGAAGCCAGACACAACACAATAATCAGTACATTAAATGGCGGTACTGGTTTTGATAACCCATTAGAATTCTGGTAGATGTTTCTGTAGAGTAATGGTTTGAAAATTTTTCTTATTACATTTGTTTAACAGCTGTTACATGCAATTCAAGCAGCGGAAAGAGATGATAAACCTCCTATTACAGAACTGTTCTCAGATGTATATAACGTTCCTCCTTCTAACCTTTGTGAACAAGAGGATTGGCTCAGAGAGATCATCAAACGACACCCAGAAGACTATCCACCAGATGTTCCTGTTTAGGTAAATCCGATGATGCATACATAATTTTATATGTGGCAAATGTGTCGGAATTCAAAGCTCAAATTATTGATCTCCTTGGTTTTAATAAAACTAGTGCATTAGATAAAAGCCAACACAATGCTTAAAGGCTCTCCAAAGTTTACATGTGCTGTGCTCCATCTAATGTACATGGGTTCACATTCCATTGATAGATGATAAAATCACAGTGAGGCCAATTTTCTCAGCTCTATTTCAACGAGCAACTGAACTTGTTGGGCCGACTGTCATACAGATTTAGAGAGAAGATTTAGTGAAAAATCTGTTGTCATCCAAGCTCCATACATACTGATAGTGATTAGTCTCCTTTAGGCAGAGTAGTTAATTATAAATATCAGTTTGAAAGTCGGTGGGTTGTCTATTGCAGTGACTCCTAAAACAGAGTCATCTGTGTCAGTTTTTAGTATTTATCATTCTTTTCAAAGATAAATTTTCAATGGTGCGCTCAAGCAGATGAAATTACATACAAGTTGAAATGAAACTAGTCGTTGGCTTCATAATGCAAAATCCATGGAAAAGGACCAGGCCTTGACCTTTGAAATCCTTAACAAATTTATTGATCGCCATAAGCCTTTATCAAAGTTGAGTTGTAAAAAATACAATTCATACAAGGACTTATTTTCACTTACAGAGAGGTAAAAGCAATTTTGAGTAGGGACACGGAAATCAATCAGGTTTCTACATAAGATTACAAGGCTGAAGATTGCTCCTCCAGGGACTCTTTCACTGCCTTCAAAAGTTTTGGCATCAACTTCTGATTTGTAGCAATGATACCTATGTAAAGATCTAGATGTTTTCCTTTTGAAAAATCCAATGGGTTCCCTGCAACATCTGAGACAACACCCCCCGCTTCTGCAAAAAGTTCATCAACAAACCAGTTTTATGATACAAATAGATAGTGGCGATGCAATTTCCATAGCTATTGCAACTAATATGGCTGATTACATTTTTTACATATACAGGGGATATAAAACAGCAGCATAGAAATATAAAACATGCAAGTTTTGTCAAATTTGTTAGGATACAAATTCAGCAAGCTCATTTACCCTTGTCATTTACAGATAATTCATAATATGAAAATGTACATACGAGTGATCAGTTGCAATAACCAATCTTATATACTTGTTTTATAACTTGCAATCAGCTTATATGCAATGCAAAAGATAAGTGCTATATCTTCACTAGAAACATATTAACAGTAAACCTCCGTAAGGTGTACTTGTTGTATTGACATGTAAACGTCCAAGTTCTAAGCTGAAGGTAGGGCTACAACAGAAAAAGACATAATAGTATTTTGAAAGCTGATTCATAAAATGTATAGAGAAGAGAGAGAAAGTAGCTGTATTTAGTAAATGTAATAACCTTCGAATTCTAAATTGAATGTGGGGTCAGCGGACATTTGAAGGAAAAGAGAAGGACTTCAGCAGGGTTTCGACTACATGAACAAACATATTTGGTCACAAGACAAAACGTTTTTGGAAGAGGGAAAATGAGTAGCCATTTAACAAAGTATTTTATAATTGTCAATCACATTCATCAGTGAAGATGTGGTGATTTGAAACTTAAAAAAGGCTTGGTTGGTTTGAATACAGCGGCTCGTGCAAAAGACAACATTGCCTAGCAGAGTTCTTATCCAATTCATTTGTCTGATGGGAAAGTATGTATAGAATTAAAAAGGTGCACAAAACAATGATTGAAAAGAGTTAGAACTAGGGGTGGCAGTTTTTAACACACTGACCAATGGAATTTGACATACTCCTGTACATTTTGACAAACTCCAGTTGTCTATTCATTATGTTGTGTTTGAATTGAGAGATTATCAACTTGTGAACTTACTCAGCAACACAATATTGGTTAGTCCATATATTGTCATACCAAGATGTATTCAGATCAGCAAAAACAAAAATGAAAAATACTAGCACAAAGTAGGGAAGTAGACCCATCCCTATACTTCTCATAACAAAACCAATAAATCGGGGAAAAAAAAAGTATGAATCTATGTACATGCATATACAATTTGTTAGAATTCCAAACAAAATTAAACTAGGATCAACACATTTTGTCCTTAACATTTGTCTAAAACAATATAAACTCACACCTGGATTCAAATTGGAATCCTTGTATTGTTTTAGGTGCAGCATTAGTTGCAGAGTTGAGATTTGAGAGCTTCTTGAGGAGTGTGTACAAAGGAATAAGTACCCCTACCCTTATTTTTCCAAGATGATAAATGGGGTGAGGGCTTGGACTCCTTAAAATAAATGATACATTGACTATACATATACTTTTTTGGTCAAGACTTGTAATGGGATAGGTCAATTTATTGCATCACATAAGGAAGCCCCACCCTCACCTATATATATGAGCCATTTCTCATCAAGAAAAATAAAGGATAATAATTCCTTTGCACACACCTCCTACAAAAAGTTCTCAATCTTTACTTTAACAACAAGAAGATTAAGGATCTTACTTTATATATGGATATAGGTAATTTTTGTTTGAAAAAATAATAAATGGTATCACATTGAATCATTCTGACATGAACTGAAGTGCAGGCAATGTAGAAGAGAATGGAAGTGTTGAGATATGTTGAGATATTGTTAAGATATTGTTGAGATATTGTATAGATAGTGAATCATAGATACTCATATAGAATAGGAATACTATAATATCCTTCCTAAACTTAGATAGGAGTAGTTAATAGTCTTTCTAAATTAGCTATCCTAATATCCTATATAATTGTAATTCTATTGAACATGAAAAATAACAGAAAATTATATTCTTTCATGGTATCAGAGCCTAGCTTTTAAAATTTCTGTTCCGGCGAATCAAACCCCCTTTCTCCACTGTTTCTCCGATCATTGTGCTTTCGTCATTTTTCCGGTGATCGTGCCTATACCAGTGTGATCAAGATTCTCTCGCCGACACATCCGTCAAAGCAACCCTTTCCGGCTGTTTCTCCGATCATCGTGATTTCATCATTTTCCGGTGATTGTGCTCACACTGAAGGGATCGGAATAGTCTCGCCGTCAATCCCGTCGAAGTCCCGTTGTCGTTCGCCGTTGCACGCGCCAACACGCGCCGCTTGTCTCCTCGGCATCTCCGTTGCCGATCTCCTGTTCCGGCGAACGTGAAATGACACCACCCTCTCAATCGGACTCAGACGATACCGGCGATTCCATCCGTGGAAACTCCGCGGCCATCCGACGTCGGAATAGCTTGCACGCGCTGGCCGTTGTTCGTGCTCCGACTGTGATCTCCGATCTGCTTCTCCGGAGAGCGTGCTGCCTCACCGTTGGCACTGTCAGTTACAGAAAGCTCCGGTGATCCTCCTCCGACCATCCACGCGCCGTTCTGTCACCGTTCGCTTCTGTTATCGTCGGAAATCAGTTTCTGCAGATCTTTCTCTTCTCTTCAGACTGTGAGTCTTCTACCGGCGTCATCTTCGAGAGCTTTTCAGCGTTTCTACTCAGATGGATGTTCCACACTCTTCTAATAATCAGTCTCAACCATCATTGACTCTCACAGTTGCTGATTACGAAGAATATCTCAAGTATCAGACATCGAAACAGTCCTCATCCAACATTGCTTCTAGTGCACATCCAGGTCACTCAGCCATATGCTTTACTCAGTCCTCTTCTTATGGACCGTGTGTTCTCAATTCTGATGCTTCTGACCACATCTCTGGACCGCAGTACGAGACGAACGATTGGTACAGGACGTGAGTCACAGGGTCTCTATTTGTAACAAGCTTGGTGCATATGATTTATATGCTTCAACTTGAGGGAGAGTGTTGAGATATGTTGAGATATTGTTAAGATATTGTTGAGATATTGTATAGATAGTGAATCATAGATACTCATATAGAATAGAAATACTATAATATCCTTCCTAAACTTAGATAGGAGTAGTTAATAGTCTTCCTAAATTAGCTATCCTAATATCCTATATAATTGTAATTCTATTGAACATGAAAAATAACAGAAAATTATATTCTTTCATGGTATCAGAGCAGGCAATGTAGAAGAGAATGGAAGAGAATAGGGAAAAACACACTGCATTTTTGTTCAAATAAATTAGTGCAATGTGATGTCGCTTATAATTTATAAAGTGTAGTTAATATTTAAAATTTTAATAGCTATATGAATAGTATTATGCGAGTGAAACTGTGTAAATAGAATGATGCGAGTTGACAGAGAGATTGTAATGATATGCTGGCTTGGTGAGTTGGCTTATGGTATAAAAAGTGTGATATAATGGAATGAAAATGCAAGTTGCATGTTCTAGAAAATTCTTGAAACTTCTTCCTAAATTCTCTCTTGTAATCTCCAACAATATTTAGATGTTTTAAATGAAATGCATCCTAGGGAAAGCATTCGTGAGCATCTGACACTTAGCTTTTTCCTCTCTAAATTAGTAGATGCATTGCAAATGTCTTTAAGGATGTTTACACCAAAAACGCTTGTGGAAGCTTATTTCCTAGCCAAGTTGCAGAGATAACTGTAGCCGCCCAACAAAAACTCTTAACTTACACAATCCCTAGAAGAGCTATGGTCCTACTGTAGCCACTAACATCAATACATCAAATACTAAACTAAACACTCAGCTTGGGTTGTTCCCTAAACCCAACTTGCCTAGATTACCTCATTCTTCATTCCAAAAACATAATAGGGTGGTGACCAATAAGACATTTGATGAAAAGAGGGTCAAGGGGCTTTGTTTTTGGTGTAATGAGAAGTATTCCCCTGGTCACAAATGCAAAAACAAATGCAAAAAGAAGCAAGCATTTGTGTTGCATCTGCAGTTGAACATTGAGGAAGAAGAAGAAAAAGAGATAGCAAAAAAATTAGAAGAGTTAGATGAGTATAACTTTATGTAGTTGTCTATTCATGCTTTGCAAGGGTCAGTGGGCTTTAGGAACATGAGGTTGAATGGGATGCATGGAAAGAGAAGGCTGTGTGTATTGGTGGACTTGGAAAGCACTCACAAATTCTTAAGTGAACAAACTGCTCACAAGCTGGAGGGCTATTTGAAACCAGTTGAGGGGGTAAACGTTGCAGTAGCTAACAGTCAAGACCTACAATGCAGGTTCTTGTGTAAAAATTTTGAACAGAGAATGCAAGGGCAAGACTTTTGTGTTGACGTTACACTCTACCCTGGACTGCTATGATTTAATACTTGGAGCTCAGTGGTTAGCAACCCTGAGGGATATCTTGTAGAACTTCGAAAATTTGAGGATGGTATTTACTATTCAAGATCAGCAATATGTGCTACAAGTACAGAAGAGTAAAGAGGCAAATGTGATTGAAGAAGAGAAACTTCATAAACTGTTATGCAAGCACCAACATTTAGCTTCAATACAATTGTTGTGGCAAGAAGGTGAACAGTGAAATACTCAATTGTATTAATTGCAAGCCACGGATGGTCTGAAACAAGTCAGCGGGCAGAACCAAAAACTCTACTAGAGCAATTCAAGGATATCTTACAAGCACCTACCGGTTGTCCACCGTAAAGACTTCAATATCATCAAATAGTTCTTACAGAAGGAGCTCAACCAATGAGTGTAAGGCCTTATAGATATGAAGTTTGCAAAAGGATGTGACAGAGAGGATGGTTAAGAAGATGTTAGATGTTGGGGTTATTAGGACTAGTGTTAGCTCATCCTTTAGCCTTGTGGTGTTGGTTAAGACTATAAGGCACCCAATCAGCTAATCATCAAGGACAGGTACCCAATACCTCTTATAGAAGAGCTACTGTGAACTTGGGAGGGCAATGAACTTTTCCAAGATAGATCTCAGGTCAGGTTACTTGCAAATTAGAATGAACCACACATCCATAGAGAAAACAACCTCCAAAACTCATTAAGGGTATTATGAGTTCATGGTAATGCCTTTTGGCCTTACCAATGCTCCATTCATCTTCCAAAACCTCACGAACAATACCTTCAAATTCTATTTAAAGAAGTTTGTGTTTGTTTCCTTTTATGACATTTTGGTGAGGAGCACCTACACCACTTCAAAATTGTGTAGGAAACCTAGAGAGCAAATAAGCTGTTTACTAAGAGAAGTGTGTTTTTGGCTGCAATCAAACTGAGTATCTTGAGTACGTCATCACCTTGGAGGGAGTGAGAACAAATCCTCCGAAGGTTCAAGCAGTTAAGGAATGGCCCATTCCTAAGACAACCAAGCAGCTTAAAAGATTTCCTAGGCCTCTTTGAATACTACAACAGGGGTGAGTAGATTTGAATACCCTTTGAAAAATTAAGGAATTGGAATCGACCAGTTTCTATAATTAGGAATCGGAACCAATTAAAGTTGGTTCGCACTCAAAACCTAATTTACTTGAAGCTTCAGGAAGGAACAATTTGCTTAAAAGGTTAAAATCATATTCAGATGCTATTAGAAACCAAACAGTGACATGATGATAGCAACATATGACCATTTACTAAGAATTATGAAACCCAAAATCATTGGTTGGATACCATGTAGCAACTGATATCGATTTTTGCGTAAACATAAATAAACCAAATTGATTATACATCCACCCAATGACATGATATAATGTTTTTTTTTTTTTTGATATATACTTAATTAGAGAGTTTCAGAAGTGTGACAAAAGCTCGAATTCAGGACTTCTCCCTAGAAGTTCTAATACTCTACCAGTTTACTAACCCCTTTTTTTGACGTGATATAATGTTGATGATGCTCAAATCAGAAGTCACAATACTTTCATAAAAGAACAAAAAAACTGGGAATATATATACACAAAGTGAAATTTCTGTTCTTTATCTAGAAACTATGTCATTTACTACAATAGTTTGAGGAGAAAAACAATGAAGAGAATAAATTAAAATGAAATTTCCATTTCTTAAAACACGAATGCATATCTCACCAAGTGAAGTTCAAACCATCAATCAATGTGCCAAATAAAAGTGTTTGCCATTTAGACTTAAAATCTACTAACCCAAATTTAAGGAATCTAAAAAGCAAAAACAATTTACAACAAATAAACATTCCACACACATTTATTATTGTCTTCAAGTATCGTAAACACTTGCTAGAAGATTTGATGAAGAACCAAGGAATAACAAAACCAAAATTCGAACGAAAACCTAATATATAGCATACATACTTGTGAGCTTTGATGAAGAATTGGGGAATAACCAAATTTTCCAAAAGATTTCCAATGAAGGTCGATTAATTTGGGGGAAAAGTAAAAATTTGGGGGAAATGAGAGAATGAATGTCATTTGGGGGGATAAAATAAAGATCGACTTTAAGCTTTAGAAAAAATAAAAGTTAAGTCAAGTACCCAACCTAACACCCTATTTGAATATTTGGATTAATTTTGATTCCCTATAGAGAAGAACTGGTCCTAGGCCCAGAACTTGTTGATTCCACTATATGGATACTCAGAACCTTTTTAGTTCCAAATAAGAATTAGAACCAATGGCTAGGTACTCAACGGCTCTGATCTCAAACAAGTAATTGGCTCATCCATATACTTTAGGAGGTTCATAAGAAGGTATGGGCAAATAGTCTAGCCCCTAACTAAATGTTGAAGATGAACTCCTTCCAATTAAGTGAACCAACTCAAAAGGCATTCAAGCAGCTCAAGGAGTCTCTAATTACTCCCCTTGTGTTAGTGTTGGCTGCCTAAGGATTTCCTCATACAGACTGAAGCATCTAGGAAGGGTCTGGGAGTTGTGATTATACAAGGTGATCATCCCATTACCACCTTCATTAGTAAAGTATTATGTTTGGTTCCTCTTTAAAAAAAGAACAAACACTCTTACATAAGTAATAAGAAGTGAACCAAAGACTATATATTTCTCCCCTCCTCAATCCAACTACCCCCATTTATTCTTCGAATATCCTAACCTTCAAATTCAAATATTGTTTTAATCAAATATATTATCCTAATCAAACATATTATCCTAATGAAATATATTCTTAATTAATAATTACTATTATAATCTAATCCTAACATTACCACCCCTTAAAAACTAACTTGTCCTCAAAGTGGGAAAATTGGAAAATCTTTTTTTACACACCCATTTTGATAACTTGACCCATATTTTTTTCATCTTTATATTACTTCTTACCCCATTTGAAAAATTCTTACCCATTTTGTCATTATTCCAATTGTCGCCAATGGTCAAAACAGTCAACCCTATGTTGTCTGCCATCAACAAAAATGTTGCCTTGATATCGTTCCCCTTAAGCTCAATCATAGATGCCTCAAATCCCAACCTCACAACTTTTCTCTCACCAAATCCAACATCCTCAACTATCAAGAACACACCAAGAACTCCATATTCATCTTTAATCTTGATCTCATCATCTCTCATATTCCAATGTCACCTTGACAAATTTATGGATCAAATTCAATCACCTCCACATCAGAATAGATTTTCCCTCATTGTATCTTTGAACTTGATCACATCCTCATCGGAATAGATTCAATCACCTCCTCATGAGATCTTCAAACTCGATCACGTCAACTTCCGAAAACACCTTTGGTTTGGTCTCAATCTCTTCCCTTTTTACGACTACCTCCTCAGACAATAGTGATGGTGGTTGTAAAAGCAACTTCTTCCATTCCTTTAGACATTTTTTTGTTGCCTTAAATCCATTGGCTAGATTATCCAACCTGGATTCCTTAGCTTCCACCTCCTTTACTATCTCCAAAATCTACTCCACATCAACTCTACTTTCCCTCCTTTCCTTGCTTAGATCTTATTGCTTTGACACCAATTTGTTAGATACCTCTTAAAAAAAGAACAAGCATTTTTATATGAACAATACTAATGGTAGCACTAGTACATTAATTATTCTACAAAGATGGAAGAGTTTGATAAACAAATTTAGTGTGGAAAGATCCATGATTAATCAACTATTAACTGTTATCTATGATTTCAGCCAAATGTTTCCAAGCAACGATGTCGCATGAATCACAAGTGGCATCTAATCAGCCACATGGAGTACTCCCTGATAGATACGTGGCTTGGCTTTCATTTCTATCTTAAAAGCAAGGTGTAAATGGTACAAATTAAAAAGTTGATCAATAGAGAAGAAAATGTTAGGGGCACAAGAAGTACATCCACTAGGATCACAAACCAATAAAAAGAAAAAATACAAGTCATTGCCAGAACAATAGAGCAGGCCAAAAACAAACCTCGTTTCAAAGGAAAATGAGCATAGGGTTAAGGTTTATAAACTTCAAGATAAGGTTGAAAACCTTATTGACAAAGGATTGGGTGTTTAGAGCAAAGAAAAAGCCAAGTTGTGATAATGTAATTGAATGAACCACTTGTTTGTAACATTCAACAATCCTACCAGCAAATCGATCTTTGAATAATGTTTTGGAGAAAGAAATGAAGTGGAGAGGTGTACCTTTAGAATTCAATAGAATAAGAAATCACCAAAGCAAGGATGACTGGAGGGAAAGAGATAGGATGCTATCATCAGCGATGGTAGAGTTTTGAGATTGTTAGGCGAGAAGTGAAATGAAAGTGTTTATAGTCAACCGAAACGAAAATTATGGAAAGAAGAGAATGACAACCCAAATGTTTTTTTATAGGCCAAAGGACTATTTCCCACCCAAGGTACACTGATTTCCCAAAGTTCCCCCCGTTAATTTTGAAAATCTCATCTACATACCCATGGCCGTTTAAATCTATTAATTTTAAGGGCAAAATCGTTATTTTATATTTAATATTAAAAATAAATTTAAATATGATTTCATTTTCCCCCCTAAATTTAACAAACTAACTTTTCTTCCCTAAACCAAATTTGAAAAAAATCACATTTCTCCCCTAGGGTTTAGTTTCAAAATTCGATCACCTTCTCCGGCGCCATCGTCGGCTGTCTCTCTGTCCCAACGGTTCCACTTCCTCCGACGGCCTACCTCACCTCTACCCCAACCCCTCCGACATCCAAAAACGTCGTCTGGGAAGACATCCAAACTATTATGATTGGTATCACAATAGGCTCATGACCTATGGTACCCAAGTTGCTGTGAAAACCTCACAAAGACACAACCAACCTACATAAGGAAAGGACTTTGTCACATCTCACATCGCTATCGAATGGACTTTGTCACATCTCACATCGCTATCGAATGGACTTTGTCACATCTCATATCGCTATCAAATGGAGCTTAGAGTCTTTGAAACTAAGCAAGCATGTTTTGTGTGAAGGACATTTCGTAAAGTCAAAAAGAAAATCAAACATGTTTTTTGGTGAAGGACAATTTCATAAAGCTCGAAAGTAAATGCTTAAAAGCTAGACCAAAGTGACAATATCTACTCAAGTTGTTAAATGTGACCTAAGGGCACATCTTAAATCAGAAGATGTGCAGAATATTTGTTTTTTGTAGTAAATATGTGGCTTCATTTGAAACTAGAATACACATCGCAATCATAAGAAACATTATAACTTAAATGTCTTTATTACCCTTATTATTATCATCAGCTAACTCACTTCAACCATATTCATTGAAACAAAAGACCATTGATGATAGTGAGTTAACTACCCACTAAAGAAAAAGCTACATGACTCATATTTGTATACATCCATTTCATAATCATGTCATAACCGTGGTGAGACATTTAAGATGAATAAGTAAATAAGTAGCATCAGATTTCATAAACTCTCATTTAACTGGACATAAATTTGACAAGCAACCCATTTTGCCAGCCCTAATTGGAACCATTTGGTAAACACATAACATATTTTTTCCTCCTTTGTTAGGGCTAAGGTGAGTTAGATTAACCCAACAAACCAACCAACTAACAATTGTCATCCATAAATTATGTCCTTAGTTAAGAGAAAGGAATAGATGTAGGAAAGAAAATTTTGTACCAGTCACAACAATGAACCCAGCAGCATGATCCCAGATTTTCTCACAATACCCTTTGCGGGGAAAACGCATATATATGGCTCCATCTCCTCTAGACAAAGCACCATATTTTACTTGGCTATCAATTCTAACCGGTGGTGCTTTCACACCAAGTTTCTGTTCATGAAGGCAATCTTTTTAAGTAAAAACAATCATATAAAAAGCCGCAATATGGAAATTGACACAATGAAAGCATACTTTGGCAATGGAGCTAGACAAGTCATGTTGGGAATGTGCTTTTTCATATGACTCAAAGAATGATGCTTCTTCGGAATTTTCAATTGTAGTAACTTGTACCTGAAGGACATAAAAAAGTTAAGTGACATTTATTTAGCTTAATAATACTTTCAACAGTGGTAATATAAGAACCAACCTTCACAGGTGACGAACCATTCAATGGCTGCATATAAGTTCCTGCTCCAACTTCCGCGTAGAAAAGGCAACCAACTTCATTATTTGAAGATTTCTGATGATCACAACAAATGGATGCTAATGGAAGATTTGGACAAGCCAGGACACCCAACACTACTTTGCCTTCATCAAGTAATGCTAATGCTATAGCATATTGATCTCCTCTAAGAAAACTAAGGTTCAGTTTGACAAGTATAAAGCCATTCAATCATGGTTGGCCAAAAAGAGAAAAAAGAACCCAAATAAATAAATTCACACATCTCTTTAAAAACTAAGGAAAACAAATCTTCTAGCTTTGCCAATTTAAAAAATAGTAACTGTTAGTGTGTGTCATAGGAATCATTCGGGTTGTCGATTTCAAAGCATTTCATCTTTTATATATGTAATTATAATTTATTAATAAAATAAAGTGTTATTCTGTTCATATACATAAATTATTTTCTTTATTTGTTTAAATATAAAATATATATGTGAACTACCCAGATAATTCACATACTAAGCAAAACTAGATTATCGAACTGTTCCTTACAAATGTGATATTAGTTGAACAATAATGTCACATAGCAGACATACTCAATGTCTTCGTTGAATATTATAACATAATATTAGTATGGGTGACGATAATAGTCATGTCACTAGCGCATTAATATGGATTAACAATTAATAAACTATTTTTTGAATGTGACCAATTACGATAAGTCACATGGTCATTGCAACGTAGTCAATGACTTATCGCATGATTATACTAGTGTACGGAATAATCATTTGACCTAAGATACCATGGTCAAATCCAATATGGATGATGTGGTTTATATGGTGCATAAATACAGAGCTAGTCATGTTCCGTACGATAAAACCAAGTTGATCATATGTGGAGATGAATGGTGATAAAGAAAGGATCTGTTGACTTGGAATTATTGGATTCAAAGAATCCGCTGACTAGGGAATAATCTAGTTCTGAGTTCATGAACAAATATCAATAAATATTGGAAATAAAATCTTTATGAAGGATGTTTGTGATGACACGTTTCGAATATATTGATTTACAAATCATAGAATATTGAGATTAGGATTTTGACGAACCATGAACCCGAACCCGAACCCAAACTTGATCAAGATTTGACAATAGAAAAATCTTACCTATACAGACCATATGATCGGAAAAATAGGTTCGATAGAGTATTTCTTCATCGTGGTTTAGAGACTATAACACATTGCTAAATGTTTACCATAGTTGTTGAGTTTTTGGACATATTTTCCGGATCAACAGCTCATGGCTACACCATGGTGAAACTAAAGGTCACATCAATAAATCAAGCGTTTCTAAGAGTAAGAGTTAATTACTTAGGATTGGCTAGCAACTTCTGAAAAATAATAAAAGTAACATCATATAAAGTATAACATGGGTGTAAAAGTAACAATTTAAGAGCAAAGATATTTATTAAATAAAATTAAAGTGGCTAACGTATATATATGATATACACGAATGACTATTGATTAAAATGGGAATTTGCAAGGGGTCATGCAACAATTAACAAATTGCTAATTAAAGTCACCAATATAGAAGCTTGAAGTTTGCTCATTTACAAACACTTGAACTCATTTTCACTAAAAAGCTATATCTCTCCAAAATCTTTCTCTACCTCTCAGCCAAGAGCCACTTTGGCTTGGTTTGGTGCAATTCTTTGAAGGCTTAACACTTGAGAAGCTTCTCTCCATCACCTTCATCAAATAAGCAAACTAGGAGTAGGTATAAACACTGACCTTTCTCATGCTTTCTTCCATCGTATTGATTCTTGCCTAAATGTCGCATGCATGTCATCTTCCATCTTAATCTTCATCATATATATTACAAATGGTATTAGAGCCATTTTAGGCTCCTTGTATGTTTGATTTTGGGCTAAATTTGTGTTATTTATGCATTAGAGCATGTGTAGCTAATATGGGTACACATGCATGTTGTTGATTTGCTTAAAAATCATAGTTTCATGCTTGATTATGGTAGTGTACCTCTCGGCCATGCTTGTTTGGCTGGGCTTGGTTAATTATTTTTGTATTCTAATGATTTTAAGTTGAAGAACACATCATTTAAGACATGTATATGATGAATAGTTCATGAGATATATGTATATATATTCAAAGAGTTTGTGTTGAACTACAGGATATTTAATACAAGAAATACATTTACAGGAAATATTTCCATCTCTATATACAATTTATTATTGGGATTTGATTGCTTGTTGTGGTTGTTTCGCTGGAGCAACTGTGTGGTGTTTGAGTTCCGCGGAAAAATCCTGCCTTGGAGGTGTTGATTTGTGTTAAATTAGAAAGGTTATATTGTTGATTTAATTCTGTTATATTAGGAAGGATATCAAAGCATATTAGGAGATAATATTTAGGATTTGATTTGATTTGATTTATAGGGATTTGATTTGATTTAGTTAAGGATTTGATTGATTCATTTCCTGTTATATCTTCTCTGTAAACTGTATATGTTGTACTGTTCAGTACTCTAAAATAATACGAAAATAATATTCTCAATTCATATGGTATCAGAGCCTAGCATTTAAATTTTTCCGGCGTTCTCAACTTAGTTTCCGGCAAATCCAAGTCTTTTCTCCACTGCTTCTCCGATCACTGTGCTTCCGTTATTTTTCCGGTGATCGTACATATACCAGTGTGATCAGGATTCTCTCGCTGACACATCAATCAAAACAACATCATCATTCGTCGTTCCACGCGCCTACACGCGCCGCTCAATCTCTTGGTATCTTCTGACGCCGATCTCCTGTTCCGGCAACAGTGCACCGACACCGCCTCTTCCATTGAACTCAGACGATGCCGACGAGTCCATCTGTGGTGAGTTTGCAGTCATCCGACGCCGGAATCTTCTGCACGCGCCAACCGTTTTTTCGCTTGAAACATAAGCTTCGATCTACTGTTTCGGCTCACGTGGAACTACACCGCCATCGCCAATCGACTCAGTAGACGCCGGTGGTCAGTTCTGTTGAAGACCCATCTCCACTGGTTGCTCCATGCGCCGTCGATGATGTCACAAAATATTTCACGCATTCCGAAGGCTTTGTTTCTCAATTCAACAGTCTTCTGATCAGTTTGTAGGCCTCAATTTCTCCGGATCTTCACTTTTCTTGGTTCCAGAAAGCTTCTTCTATTTTCGGATTCATGATTCACCATGTCCATTAAAAGCTCCAAACTAGGTGAGCGTAGTGGCCGTGAAACTCGACCAAAGTGCAATTATTGTCACAAATGGGGTCACACCAGAGACAAGTGTCATAAACTCTATGGTCGTCCTCTTCAAACTGCGAATACTGTTCAAACTTATGATTATCCTATTAGAGTGCAGTCTCCACCATCTTTGACACTCACAGGTGCTGATCTTGAAGATTATCTTCGATATCAGAGCGCAAAACAACCTTTATCTTTTATTGCTTCGATTGCTCATTCGGGTAATTCAGCTGTATGCCTCACTCAATCTTCTTCTTCCGAGTCATGGATCCTTGATTCTGGTGCCTCTGATCACATCTCTGGTAACCCCCATCTACTCTCTCACTTTACTAAGAGTACTTCCTTACCTACTATAACATTAGCTAATGGATCTATCGTTACTGCCAAAGCGGTAGATTGTGCTCATCCTCTTCCACTCTTGCCTTTGGAGTCTGTCTTTTACCTCCCTGACTGTCCATTTAACCTTATTTCTGTTAGCAAACTTACTCGTTCCCTAAATTGTACAATTACATTTACTAATAACTCTGTTCTTATACAGGACCGCAGTACGGGTCGGATGATTGGCACAGGATGTGAGTCACAGGGCCTCTACCGACTAAATCCACCTGATTCTGTATCATGTGCCATCACTGAGTCTCCAACACTTCTTCACAATCGTTTGGGTCACCCTAGTTTGTCAAAACTATAACAGATGGTCCCTGGTTTGTCGCATTTATCATCCTTTAATTGTGAGTCTTGTCAACTTGGAAAACATACTCGTACATCCTTTCCAAGAAGTGTGAATAATCAGGCTACATCACCTTTTGAATTAGTCCATTCTGATGTATGGGGTCCTAGTAGAGTCGTGTCTACTTTAGGTTTTCAATATTTTGTTACATTTATTGATGATTATTCACGTTGCACTTGGTTATTTTTAATGAAGAATAGATCTGAATTATTTTCTATTTTTCAATCCTTTTGTGCTGAAGTTGAAACATAATTCTCTACTACTATTCGTACACTTCGCAGTGATAATGCCAGTGAATATTTTTCTGCTCCCTTTACTAAATTTCTGGCATCTAAGGGCATTCTACATCAATCCTCTTGTGCTCATACTCCTCAGCAAAATGGGATTGTCAAACGTAAAAATAGGTATCTTATTGAAACTACCCGTACTTTACTCATACATAGTCATGCACCTTTTCGTTTTTGGGCTGATGCTGTTATTACTGCTTGTTTCTTGATTAATAAAATGCCTTCTTCAGTCTTGCAGGATCAGGTACCTCACTCTATTTTATATCCTGATCAGTCATTGTTTTCTCTTCAACCTCGTGTCTTTGGGTGTACATGTTTTGTTCATGACTTATCTCCTGGTCGAGATAAATTGTTTGCTCGTTATATTAAATGTGTTTTTCTTGGATACTCGAGTCTTTAAAAAGGTTATCGATGTTATTCTCCCACTACACGTCGCTACTACCTTTCTGCAAATGTTACATTTTTTGAGTCTTCTCTTTATTTTTCGTCTTCTTCTCAACTAGACAAGTCTCCTATTACAGAAGTTCTTCCTGTGTCCTATATTGTTCCTCTAATAAATTCACACTCTTCAACTAACCAATCTCCGACTAGTGCAGATCTTACACACATTAGTCATTCTACAGGTGATGGCCTTGCTTCTCCTTCAGGTGAGACAGTCTCTCAAGACCCAGTGCACTCGCTTCTTGCTCCAGAATCTTTTGTCTCTGCGGTCTTACCTCCTGATGATCAATTTCCTATCGCTATTCGCAAAGGTATGCGCTCAACTCGTAATCCTCATCCCATCTATAACTTTCTAAGTTATCATCGTTTATCTTCCCCATACTACGCCTTTGTGTCCACTTTATCATCTATATCTACCCCTGCTACTGTTCATGAGGCATTATCTGATCTCAGATGGCGACAAGCAATGGTGGATGAGATGTCTGCTCTACATGCTAATAATACTTGGGAACTAGTTCCTTTGCCTCCTGGTCACTCAACGGTTGGATGTCGGTGGATCTATACTATTAAAGTTGATCTTGATGGTCAGATTGACAGGTTGAAAGCGCGGTTGGTTGCTAAGGGATACACTCAGACATATGGTCTTGACTATGATGAGACTTTCTCTCCGATTGCTAAAATGTCTTCTGTTCGCCTATTTTTTTCTATGGCTGCCATTCGCCATTGGCCTTTGCATCAGTTAGATATCAAGAATGCCCTTCTTCATGGTGAACTACAAGAAGAAATTTATATGGAGCAACCTCCTGGTTTTGTTGCTCAGGGGGAGTCTGGATTGGTTTGTAAACTTCGTCGGTCTCTATATGGTTTAAAACAATCTCCTCGTGCTTGGTTTGGTCGGTTTAGTACTGTTATTCAAAATTTGGTATGCGACGAAGTGAATCTGATCATTCAGTATTTTATAGACATATTTCACACTACAAATGTATCTATTTAGTGGTCTATGTTGATGATATTGTTATTACAGGAAGTGATCAGGAGGGTATTGAACAATTAAAGAAGCATTTGTTTAGTAATTTTCAAACCAAAGATTTGGGCCCACTCAGATACTTTCTTGGTATAGAAGTCGCCCAGTCTAAATCTGGAATTATCATCTCTCAAAAGAAGTATGCATTGGATATTCTGTAGAAAACTGGGATGTTAGATTGCAAACCTATAGACTCTCCTATGGATCCTAATACTAAGCTCTTACCCGAACAGGGGGAGCCACTTACAGATCCCGGGAGATATCGAAGACTCGTTGGAAAACTTAATTATCTCACCATCACACGACCAGATATTTCTTTTGCTGTTAGTGTGGTAAGTCAATTCCTTCAGTCTCCATGTGATAGTCATTGGGATGCAGTTATTCGTATCTTAAGGTATATTAAGAGGACACCTGGAAAAGGATTGTTATAAGAGAATAAAGGACATACTCAGATCGTTGGGTACTCAGATGCTGATTGGGCAGGTTCTCCATCTGACAGACGATCTACTTCTGGATATTGTGTATTAGTTGGAGGAAATCTAGTATCATGGAAAAGCAAAAAGCAAAATGTTGTCGCTAGATCTAGCGCAGAAGCAGAATATCATGCTATGGCCTTAGTCACTTGTGAGCTTATCTGGTTGAAGCAGTTAATCCAAAAATTAAAGTTTACAGAAATATCACAAATGTCATTATTTTGTGATAATCAAGCTGCTCTTCATATTTCCTTAAATCCTGTGTTTCATGAAAGAACAAACATATAGAAATCGATTGTCATTTTGTGAGAGAAAAGATTCTGTTTGGTTGTATCTCTTCAAGTCATGTTAGTTCAAACGATCAGTTAGCGAATATACTTACTAAATCTCTTCGAGGGCCTCGAATTAATTTCATTTGTAACAAGCTTGGTGCATATGATTTATATGCTCCAGCTTGAGGGGGAGTGTTGATTTGTGTTATATTAGAAAGGTTATATTGTTGATTTGATTCTGTTATATTAGGAAGGATATCAAAGCATATTAGGAGATAATATTTAGGATTTGATTTGATTTAATTTGATTTATAAGGATTTGATTTGATTTAGTTAAGGATTTGATTGATTCATTTTCTGTTATATCTTCTCTGTAAACTGTATATATTGTACTGTTCAGTACTCTGAAATAATAAGAAAATAATATTCTCAATTCATAGGAGGGAACAGTGAACTACAAAAAGGTCTGAGGGAAGTTTTCCAATTGGCGTAACACCTAGCTACGCATCAGCAACCTATCATTTCCTATGAGAAATTAAGTATTATGCAATGCTCCTCATGTACACAAGAAGACTCAACTTATTTTGTGTTAAAATTTAACCAACAAAATGAAGAGATTCAAACGCTAACTTTTTGACAACCTTATTACAATATTTTAGGCCTCTGATTGTAGCAACGTATTACAAAGATAGTGAAAAGAAGAGAAGATACAGTAGGAAAGTTAGACAAGGCAGAAGCGATTTTCAAACTAGTAACTTAACATTGAATAATAAGGGGTAGGTATCTATTTAAACAAGTTAGGAATAAAAGAATAGCATTTAGCTTGCAATTAAGATTCTTGTAAGTAGAGTAGCTCTGCAGGCATTGATAAACAGGCGGAGCACCTGGATATCCTAATCATTGGCTATAATTTCATTCTTCTCAGTAAATGAATTTTCTTTCTCACAAATCTAGTGTTTCCTTCCTATAGTTTGCTTGAGATCTTGAGTATTCTATCACAATACTAGGTTGTAAACCATTGATTCCAAAAGTTAAAGTTGATAGATTATGACCTAAAGTAAGAAGATAAGAATGGAAAGAAAGAAAGGCTAATGATGTACAACACCCCTTCAATGAATAAATTCAATATAAGCTTATCATATGATTTTAAACACAAAAGATGAACCAGCACATGAAAACCAATCTACTGAATCCTAAAATCACAAAAATATATTCTAAAAGGATGCACAAATGCACATTTTCAGTAGTGCTATTTATTTTTTAAAAAAGTCCAAAATACAAATTCACTACCACTTGATACACACCAATTCAATAAAGAAATATCTTCCACTATTTTTTCTCTTCTCCTACCATAAAATGTCCTCTTATGAAAAAAGGGATATTTCAATATAATTTTTAATAGAAAGGGGAGGGAGGGACACAACAACATAAATAGATTGCATGAAGAAACAATAACTGCGGTTAGCTTGAGCTTTAACAGATGGGAAAAACAATTATGACTTTGTTAGAGCAGCAAAGGTGTTACCAGATAAGTCATTGTAGCATTTGACCCAGTAATTTATAGTCATCAACTAATAGATCTCACGATGAACAACAGAAAGGCTAGTTTTCCTATTCAATTGTACCAACGGCACACATATGCCATACAACAAAGAGCCAAGAACGGAAGCTTCTCAACAAGAGAAACACTAATGTATAAACATAGCATAGATAAGTAGAGTACACTATGCAATGACACCCATCCTGAAAATATAATGCATCACTTTCAACTAAATGCACATTGAATTAGAAAAAATAACTCCTTGCTATAACAACAACAAATGTGACTACATTGCAAGAAACAAGGAACTGTACATAATTAAAGCACAATCATTGAACAAGAAATAAAGTATGAAGCTCACCCTTTAGTGCCATCTATAGGATCTAAAACCCAATGCCGGCCAACAGAACCGCCTTCAGATTTGCCACTATCAATAGCCTCGAGCACATCTACTGTGGATAATGTAGGAATACCATATGATCCATCACTAGTTATAGTTTCATTCACAAGTTTTGTAATGCGTTCTAGCATATCTCTGGCACCATCATTACAAAGATCTGTAGAATCCTAAGGAGATTGAACAATATTGTAATTTCAGTTAAAACCCACATTCAAATAAGAAAAGGAAACAGAGCATCCGCCTGCCTGTCTCCGAAAATTTCAACAGAAGTTCAAATTTTGTACCTCCTCAGCTACTAATGACAATGGTTCAGAAGAAAGTTCTATCCCCAGTACAAAACTCACCAATGCTTGTGAGCCTAAGAATCCAAAAAAACACATTGATGCAACAACAATACAGAATTAGTCAGTTCCAGTTCCCTTTGTTTCAAACCTCCAGGCAACATTGCAACACACCAAATTCATTTATAGCATAATAACTTAACAAAACCTCTATTTGACTTGATGAAGGAAAGCTTAAAATTAAACAAACACCAAACGTAATAAATACATTTCACATCCTCCACATCCAGATACAGCAAGCATACCTGTAGTGATACAAAATAAATGATGAAGATAAAACAAATGCATAAATCACACACGTCATCACAATGTCTCATGCTATACATTGACAGCACTATAAGAATAATAAATACTAAAGAATGTAATTCACAGATTGTTAAATAAAGAGAGACAGTATTGTTAATAATTATTAGAAGACAAAGAAAATACCAGACTGCCCATAATCAAAGAACAAGAAAGTTAGAAAGTAGACCATAATCTGCGACTGTTACAGGAGTTTTATCTGATTTTGATTGCACATCAGATTGCAATAGTACTTTTTGCACTCTCTGAAGAAAAAGAAAATATCTGAAATCAGCTAAATTGACAAAGAATTAACAAATATAACAAGAAAATCTTAGCATTTTGTAACAATGTTGCTATAGAAAACTTGATTGAAAATAATCTAAACCAAAAGATATAGGACTAACACTTAACCATGAATCACAGTATAAGATAAATAAAAATTAATTATTGCCTACAATTTTCATACACCATAATTTATCTTCGATTAACCACAAACTTCAATTGTCAAAAGCAAAAACGCACCCCTTGAATAAATAAAATCATTTCTTTAAACCCAACTAAATAAAATCACCAACACTCGAAACAAAGCACCACATCACCCAGCAAAAACTACACACAATTAACAGAAATCACAACATGGGTAATGCACAAACCCCAAAACTAGATTCTGGGTCATTCTCAAAAATCAAATTTCACAGTCCCCGATTGAGCAACCAATAACAAGAATAATAACAAATTAAAAAACAGTTGGAAATAAAAACTACATTATCTAAAGCTCAAATGCACACAAACGATTGAGAGAGCAAGAGTTCAGTGCCTGGCAAAGTTGAGCAGCTAAAGAAGCGGCTTTTTTGGCAACCACAAGTTCCTTATGATAAGACATTTTCACTGAAAGTGCAAATGAAAGAAGATGTTTTTCAGTTTTGCTGGGTTTGGACTCCGGGTACAGGAGAAAAGATGGTGGCCTCGTCGAGGAAGTGGGCATTAAAAAATATTAAAGTACGCTAGACATAATTGACATTGAATTTAAATATATAAATAATATTCAATCTCGCATAATAATACGGTATCTATATACTTAAATTATATATTAAAAATATATATAATAATATTAAAAAAAATTATATTAAATAATTTAAAATCATCAAATCTTTGTATTGTATTAGAGATGGATACGAATTGAGTCAAGTTTCAATATTCCTTGATTCAAATAAAAAATAACTTAATTCAAATTTGATTCGAATTCATTGAGTTAATATTAAAGAAGTTCGATTTGAATTTAACTCATATTTATGGGTCAAATTTATAATTCAGATATGTGACTTAAATTCATAATTTGAATTCTTAACTTATTAATAAAATAATATCATTTAATAATTATTTAATATAATTTGAATCAAATCACAAACTAAATTCGCACCAAATTAAATCATCTATCTGAAGCATAAGTCAAATTGAAGAGAACATTTTATAGCTCAAATTTAATTTAATTTTAAAATGATTCAAATCTCTTAATTTGAATTTAATTCATATTCAAAGTAAATAAATTTAAATTAAATTGAAATAATTTTCTTACCTAATTAGTGCAACTCGGATTAAACCCTGAATGTATAAGTGATTATGCATCGTTGTCGAATTATTGAGGCTGCTTGGCTTGTTCCTTTGGTCATATGAATATTGACTAAATAATTGATTGGTTTATCTGACCCACAGACTGACTTGAGACGTGATTCGTCTTCTTGTTCCGTGAAAGACTTGGGCTTGGGCTCTTTGTAGCCTTGCAAGGAAGAGACTTTTGCGTCTTCTTTTAATGAATTTCTTACTTGTAAACGTCTTTGTGAAAAGAGTATCTGTAACATATTTAAGTGTAATCGAACCTAAAAATAAAATATTTACTTTTCTTTTTCGTAGATACTACGTGTGAAAAGGACAAAAAATAATTCTCTCGGGGTTAAAAAACTATTTTTCTTTCAAGTTTTAATAAAAAAAAATATATATTTACGAAATTTTAAAAATTTAAACATTTATTCATGATTTAATTTTTATTAAAAATTTTAATTAAATTTAGGGATAAAATATAGAGAAATTATTAAAAATAGTCAAAATACCCTCCCACTAAGTAAAAATATTTAAAGTCACTATTTTCAAACAAAAATACCCAAATTTACTATTTCTAAGTAAAAATACCCATGATTTTTTTTAAAATACCAAAATTACTCTTCCCCTCATTTAATAAACCCTCCTCACTCATTATGAGGGGTTAAATAAAATTTTATTAAAATTACGGAGGTATTTTGATAGTAAACATTATAAGAGTATTATAAATTTTTTAATGAAATTTAGGAATAGATAATTGAGGGGTCAAATGAACTGTTATTAAAATTTGGGGGGTATTTTGATATTAAACATTGTAGGAGCATTACAAATGAAATTTTAAGTTTTTTCAAATTTTGCCGTTTTACGATATATCGATTCGTATTTTTCAGATTTCTGAAGAATTTTTTGATTGTTGTCATTCTAAGATATTTCAACTTTTAGAATTCGAATTTCAGTTCCGTTTTTTCGAATTTCACCATTTTATGATATATCGAATCGTATTTTTCAGATTTTCGAAGAATTTTTCGATTATTACTATTCTAGGGTATTTCAACTTTTAGAATTCGATTTCAGTTCCGTTTTTTCGAATTTCACCATTTTATGATATATCGAATCGTATTTTTCAGATTTTCGAAGAATTTTTCGATTATTACTATTCTAGGGTATTTCAACTTTTAGAATTCGATTTCAGTTCCGTTTTTTCGAATTTCACCATTTTATGATATATCGACTCGTATTTTTCAGATTTTCGAAGAATTTTTCGATTATAACCATTCAAGGGTATTTCAACTTTTAGAATTAGAATTTCAGTTCCGTTTTTTCGAATTTCACTGTTTTACGATATATCAACTCATATTTTTCAGATTTTCGAAGAATTTTTCGATTATTACCATTCTAGGGTATTTCAACTTTTAGAATTCGAATTTCAGTTCCGTTTTTTTGAATTTTACGTTTTACGATATATGGGCTCGTGTTTTTCAGATTTTTGAACAATTTTTCAATCGTTCCCATTCTAAGGTATTTCAACTTTAAAAATTCGAATTTCAGTTCAGTTTTTTCGAATTTTACCGTTTTACGATATATGGACTTATATTTTTCAAATTTTCGAAAGAATTTTTCGATTATTGCCATTCTAGGGTATTTCAACTTTTAGAATTCAAATTTCAGTTCAGTCTTTCCAAATTTTACTGTTTTACGATATATTGACTCGTATTTTTCAGATTTTTGAAGAATTTTTCGATTGTTGACATTCTAGGGTATTTCAACTTTTAGAATTCGAATTTCAGTTCCATTTTTTCGAATTTCACCCTTTTACGATACATCGAATCGTATTTTTCAGATTTCTGAAGAATTTTTCGATTGTTGCCGTTCTAGGGTATTTTAACTTTTAGAATTCGAATTTTAGTTCTGTTTTTTTGAATTTCACCGTTCTACGATATATCGACTCGTATTTTTCAAATTTTCAAAGAATTTTTTGATTATTGTCATTCTAGGGTATTTCAACTTTTAGAATTCGAATTTCACCGTTTTACGATATATCGACTCTTATTTTTTAGATTTTCGAAGAATTTTTCGATTATTGTTATTGTAGGGTATTTCAACTTTTAGAATTCGAATTTTAGCTTTGTTTTTTTGAATTTCACCGTTTTATGATATATCGACTCGTATTTTTCAGATTTTCGAAGAATTTTTCGATTATTGCCATTCTAGGGTATTTCAACTTTTAGAATTCGAATTTCAGTTCCGTTTTTTCGAATTTTACTGTTTTACGATATATCGACTCGTATTTTTCAGATTTTTGAACAATTTTTCTATTGTTTCCATTCTAAGGTATTTCCACTTTAAACATTCGAATTTTTGTTCAGTTTTTTCGAATTTTACGTTTTACGATATATCGGCTCGTGTTCTTCAGATGTTTGAACAATTTTTCGATTGTTACCATTCTAAGGTATTTCCACTTTAAAAATTCGAATTTCAGTTCCGTTTTTTCGAATTTCACCATTTTATGATATATCGAACTATATTTTCCAGATTTTCGAAGAATTTTTCGATTATTACTATTCTAGGGTATTTCAACTTTTAGAATTCGATTTCAGTTCCGTTTTTTCGAATTTCACTGTTTTACGATATATCGACTCATATTTTTCAGATTTTCGAAGAATTTTTCGATTATTACCATTCTAGGGTATTTCAACTTTTAGAATTCGAATTTCAGTTCCGTTTTTTTGAATTTTACGTTTTACGATATATGGGCTCGTGTTTTTCAGATTTTTGAACAATTTTTCAATCGTTCCCATTCTAAGGTATTTCAACTTTAAAAATTCGAATTTCAGTTCAGTTTTTTCGAATTTTACCGTTTTACGATATATGGACTTATATTTTTCAAATTTTCGAAAGAATTTTTCGATTATTGCCATTCTAGGGTATTTCAACTTTTAGAATTCAAATTTCAGTTCAGTCTTTTCAAATTTTACTGTTTTACGATATATTGACTCGTATTTTTCAGATTTTTGAAGAATTTTTCGATTGTTGACATTCTAGGGTATTTCAACTTTTAGAATTCGAATTTCAGTTCCATTTTTTCGAATTTCACCCTTTTACGATACATCGAATCGTATTTTTCAGATTTCTGAAGAATTTTTCGATTGTTGCCGTTCTAGGGTATTTTAACTTTTAGAATTCGAATTTTAGTTCAGTTTTTTTGAATTTCACCGTTCTACGATATATCGACTCGTATTTTTCAAATTTTCGAAGAATTTTTTGATTATTGTCATTCTAGGGTATTTCAACTTTTAGAATTCGAATTTCACCGTTTTACGATATATCGACTCTTACTTTTTAGATTTTCGAAGAATTTTTCGATTGTTGTTATTGTAGGGTATTTCAACTTTTAGAATTCGAATTTTAGTTTTGTTTTTTTGAATTTCACCGTTTTATGATATATCGACTCGTATTTTTCAGATTTTCGAAGAATTTTTCGATTATTGCCATTCTAGGGTATTTCAACTTTTAGAATTCGAATTTCAGTTCCGTTTTTTCGAATTTTACTGTTTTACGATACATCGACTCGTATTTTTCAGATTTTTGAACAATTTTTCTATTGTTCCCATTCTAAGGTATTTCCACTTTAAACATTCGAATTTTTGTTCAGTTTTTTCGAATTTTACGTTTTACGATATATCGGCTCGTGTTCTTCAGATGTTTGAACAATTTTTTGATTGTTACCATTCTAAGGTATTTCCACTTTAAAAATTCGAATTTCAGTTCCATTTTTTCGAATTTCACCATTTTATGATATATCGAACTGTATTTTCCAGATTTTCGAAGAATTTTTCGATTATTACTATTCTAGGGTATTTCAACTTTTAGAATTCGATTTCAGTTCCGTTTTTTCGAATTTCACTGTTTTACGATATATCGACTCATATTTTTCAGATTTTCGAAGAATTTTTCGATTATTACCATTCTAGGGTATTTCAACTTTTAGAATTCGAATTTCAGTTCCGTTTTTTTGAATTTTACGTTTTACGATATATCGGCTCGTGTTTTTCAGATTTTTGAACAATTTTTCAATCGTTCCCATTCTAAGGTATTTCAACTTTAAAAATTCGAATTTCAGTTCAGTTTTTTCGAATTTTACCGTTTTACGATATATGGACTTATATTTTTCAAATTTTCGAAAGAATTTTTCGATTATTGCCATTCTAGGGTATTTCAACTTTTAGAATTCAAATTTCAGTTCAGTCTTTTCAAATTTTACTGTTTTACGATATATTGACTCGTATTTTTCAGATTTTTGAAGAATTTTTCGATTGTTGACATTCTAGGGTATTTCAACTTTTAGAATTCGAATTTCAGTTCCATTTTTTCGAATTTCACCCTTTTACGATACATCGAATCGTATTTTTCAGATTTCTGAAGAATTTTTCGATTGTTGCCGTTCTAGGGTATTTTAACTTTTAGAATTCGAATTTTAGTTCTGTTTTTTTTAATTTCACCGTTCTACGATATATCGACTCGTATTTTTCAAATTTTCGAAGAATTTTTTTATTATTGTCATTCTAGGGTATTTCAACTTTTAGAATTCGAATTTCACCGTTTTACGATATATCGACTCTTATTTTTTAGATTTTCGAAGAATTTTTCGATTGTTGTTATTGTAGGGTATTTCAACTTTTAGAATTCGAATTTTAGCTTTGTTTTTTTGAATTTCACCGTTTTATGATATATCGACTCGTATTTTTCAGATTTTCGAAGAATTTTTCGATTATTGCCATTCTGGGGGATTTCAACTTTTAGAATTCGAATTTCAGTTCCGTTTTTTCGAATTTTACTGTTTTACGATATATCGACTCGTATTTTTCAGATTTTTGAACAATTTTTCTATTGTTCCCATTCTAAGGTATTTCCACTTTAAACATTCGAATTTTTGTTCAGTTTTTTCGAATTTTACGTTTTACGATATATCGGCTCGTGTTCTTCAGATGTTTGAACAATTTTTTGATTGTTACCATTCTAAGGTATTTCCACTTTAAAAATTCGAATTTCAGTTCCGTTTTTTCGAATTTCACCATTTTATTATATATCGAACTGTATTTTCCAGATTTTCGAAGAATTTTTCGATTATTACTATTCTAGGGTATTTCAACTTTTAGAATTCGATTTCAGTTCCGTTTTTTCGAATTTCACTGTTTTACGATATATCGACTCATATTTTTCAGATTTTCGAAGAATTTTTCGATTATTACCATTCTAGGGTATTTCAACTTTTAGAATTCGAATTTCAGTTCCGTTTTTTTGAATTTTACGTTTTACGATATATCGGCTCGTGTTTTTCAGATTTTTGAACAATTTTTCAATCGTTCCCATTCTAAGGTATTTCAACTTTAAAAATTCGAATTTCAGTTCAGTTTTTTCGAATTTTACCGTTTTACGATATATGGACTTATATTTTTCAGATTTTCGAAAGAATTTTTCGATTATTGCCATTCTAGGGTATTTCAACTTTTAGAATTCAAATTTCAGTTCAGTCTTTTCAAATTTTACTGTTTTACGATATATTGACTCGTATTTTTCAGATTTTTGAAGAATTTTTCGATTGTTGACATTCTAGGGTATTTCAACTTTTAGAATTCGAATTTCAGTTCCATTTTTTCGAATTTCACCCTTTTACGATACATCGAATCGTATTTTTCAGATTTCTGAAGAATTTTTCGATTGTTACCGTTCTAGGGTATTTTAACTTTTAGAATTCGAATTTTAGTTCTTTTTTTTGAATTTCACCGTTCTACGATATATCGACTCGTATTTTTCAAATTTTCGAAGAATTTTTTTATTATTGTCATTCTAGGGTATTTCAACTTTTAGAATTCGAATTTCACCGTTTTACGATATATCGACTCTTATTTTTTAGATTTTCGAAGAATTTTTCGATTGTTGTTATTGTAGGGTATTTCAATTTTAGAATTCGAATTTTAGCTTTGTTTTTTTGAATTTCACCGTTTTATGATATATCGACTCGTATTTTTCAGATTTTCGAAGAATTTTTCGATTATTGCCAATCTACGGTATTTCAACTTTTAGAATTCGAATTTCAGTTCCGTTTTTTCGAATTTTACTGTTTTACGATATATCGACTCGTATTTTTCAGATTTTTGAACAATTTTTCTATTGTTCCCATTCTAAGGTATTTCCACTTTAAAAATTCGAATTTTTGTTCAGTTTTTTCGAATTTTACGTTTTACGATATATCGGCTCGTGTTCTTCAGATGTTTGAACAATTTTTCGATTGTTACCATTCTAAGGTATTTCCATTTTAAAAATTCGAATTTCAGTTCCGTTTTTTCGAATTTCACCATTTTATGATATATCGAACTGTATTTTTCAGATTTTCGAAGAATTTTTCGATTATTACTATTCTAGGGTATTTCAACTTTTAGAATTCGATTTCAGTTCCGTTTTTTCGAATTACACCATTTTATGATATATCGACTCATATTTTTCAGATTTTCGAAGAATTTTTCGATTATTACCATTCTAGGGTATTTCAACTTTTAGAATTCGAATTTCAGTTCCGTTTTTTTGAATTTTACGTTTTACGATATATCGGCTCGTGTTTTTCAGATTTTTGAACAATTTTTCAATCGTTCCCATTCTAAGGTATTTCAACTTTAAAAATTCGAATTTCAGTTCAGTTTTTTCGAATTTTACCGTTTTACGATATATGGACTTATATTTTTCAAATTTTCGAAAGAATTTTTCGATTATTGCCATTCTAGGGTATTTCAACTTTTAGAATTCAAATTTCAGTTCAGTCTTTTCAAATTTTACTGTTTTACGATATATTGACTCGTATTTTTCAGATTTTTGAAGAATTTTTCGATTGTTGACATTCTAGGGTATTTCAACTTTTAGAATTCGAATTTCAGTTCCATTTTTTTCGAATTTCACCCTTTTACGATACATCGAATCGTATTTTTCAGATTTCTGAAGAATTTTTCGATTGTTGCCGTTCTAGGGTATTTTAACTTTTAGAATTCGAATTTTAGTTCTGTTTTTTTTAATTTCACCGTTCTACGATATATCGACTCGTATTTTTCAAATTTTCGAAGAATTTTTTGATTATTGTCATTCTAGGGTATTTCAACTTTTAGAATTCGAATTTCACCGTTTTACGATATATCGACTCTTATTTTTTAGATTTTCGAAGAATTTTTCGATTGTTGTTATTGTAGGGTATTTCAACTTTTAGAATTCGAATTTTAGCTTTGTTTTTTTGAATTTCACCGTTTTATGATATATCGACTCGTATTTTTCAGATTTTCGAAGAATTTTTCGATTATTGCCATTCTGGGGGATTTCAACTTTTAGAATTCGAATTTCAGTTCCGTTTTTTCGAATTTTACTGTTTTACGATATATCGACTCGTATTTTTCAGATTTTTGAACAATTTTTCTATTGTTCCCATTCTAAGGTATTTCCACTTTAAACATTCGAATTTTTGTTCAGTTTTTTCGAATTTTACGTTTTACGATATATCGGCTCGTGTTCTTCAGATGTTTGAACAATTTTTGATTGTTACCATTCTAAGGTATTTCCACTTTAAAAATTCGAATTTCAGTTCCGTTTTTTCGAATTTCACCATTTTATGATATATCGAACTGTATTTTCCAGATTTTCGAAGAATTTTTCGATTATTACTATTCTAGGGTATTTCAACTTTTAGAATTCGATTTCAGTTCCGTTTTTTCGAATTTCACTGTTTTACGATATATCGACTCATATTTTTCAGATTTTCGAAGAATTTTTCGATTATTACCATTCTAGGGTATTTCAACTTTTAGAATTCGAATTTCAGTTCCGTTTTTTTGAATTTTACGTTTTACGATATATCGGCTCGTGTTTTTCAGATTTTTGAACAATTTTTCAATCGTTCCCATTCTAAGGTATTTCAACTTTAAAAATTCGAATTTCAGTTCAGTTTTTTCGAATTTTACCGTTTTACGATATATGGACTTATATTTTTCAAATTTTCGAAAGAATTTTTCGATTATTGCCATTCTAGGGTATTTCAACTTTTAGAATTCAAATTTCAGTTCAGTCTTTTCAAATTTTACTGTTTTACGATATATTGACTCGTATTTTTCAGATTTTTGAAGAATTTTTCGATTGTTGACATTCTAGGGTATTTCAACTTTTAGAATTCGAATTTCAGTTCCATTTTTTCGAATTTCACCCTTTTACGATACATCGAATCGTATTTTTCAGATTTCTGAAGAATTTTTCGATTGTTACCGTTCTAGGGTATTTTAACTTTTAGAATTCGAATTTTAGTTCTGTTTTTTTGAATTTCACCGTTCTACGATATATCGACTCGTATTTTTCAAATTTTCGAAGAATTTTTTTATTATTGTCATTCTAGGGTATTTCAACTTTTAGAATTCGAATTTCACCGTTTTACGATATATCGACTCTTATTTTTTAGATTTTCGAAGAATTTTTCGATTGTTGTTATTGTAGGGTATTTCAATTTTTAGAATTCGAATTTTAGCTTTGTTTTTTTGAATTTCACCGTTTTATGATATATCGACTCGTATTTTTCAGATTTTCGAAGAATTTTTCGATTATTGCCAATCTACGGTATTTCAACTTTTAGAATTCGAATTTCAGTTCCGTTTTTTCGAATTTTACTGTTTTACGATATATCGACTCGTATTTTTCAGATTTTTGAACAATTTTTCTATTGTTCCCATTCTAAGGTATTTCCACTTTAAAAATTCGAATTTTTGTTCAGTTTTTTCGAATTTTACGTTTTACGATATATCGGCTCGTGTTCTTCAGATGTTTGAACAATTTTTCGATTGTTACCATTCTAAGGTATTTCCATTTTAAAAATTCGAATTTCAGTTCCGTTTTTTCGAATTTCACCATTTTATGATATATCGAACTGTATTTTTCAGATTTTCGAAGAATTTTTCGATTATTACTATTCTAGGGTATTTCAACTTTTAGAATTCGATTTCAGTTCCGTTTTTTCGAATTACACCATTTTATGATATATCGACTCGTATTTTTCAGATTTTCGAAGAATTTTTCGATTATAACCATTCAAGGGTATTTCAACTTTTAGAATTCGAATTTCAGTTCCATTTTTTCGAATTTCACCCTTTTACGATACATCGAATCGTATTTTTCAGATTTCTGAAAAATTTTTCGGTTGTTGCCGTTCTAGGGTATTTTAACTTTTAGAATTCGAATTTTAGTTCTGTTTTTTTGAATTTCACCGTTCTACGATATATCGACTCGTATTTTTCAAATTTTCGAAGAATTTTTTGATTATTGTCATTCTAGGGTATTTCAACTTTTAGAATTCGAATTTCACCGTTTTACGATATATCGACTCTTATTTTTTAGATTTTGGAAGAATTTTTCGATTGTTGTTATTGTAGGGTATTTCAACTTTTAGAATTCGAATTTTAGCTTTTTTTTTTTGAATTTCACCGTTTTATGATATATCGACTCGTATTTTTCAGATTTTCGAAGAATTTTTCGATTATTGTCATTCTAGGGTATTTCAACTTTTAGAATTCGAATTTCAGTTCCGTTTTTTCGAATTTTACTGTTTTACGATATATCGACTCGTATTTTTCAGATTTTTGAACAATTTTTCTATTGTTCCCATTCTAGGGTATTTCAACTTTTAGAATTCAAATTTCAGTTCAGTCTTTTCAAATTTTACTGTTTTACGATATATTGACTCGTATTTTTCAGATTTTTGAAGAATTTTTCGATTGTTGACAATCTAGGGTATTTCAACTTTTAGAATTCGAATTTCAGTTCCATTTTTTCGAATTTCACCCTTTTACGATACATCGAATCGTATTTTTCAGATTTCTGAAGAATTTTTCGATTGTTGCCGTTCTAGGGTATTTTAACTTTTAGAATTCGAAATTTAGTTCTGTTTTTTTGAATTTCACCGTTTTACGATATATCGACTCGTATTTTTCAAATTTTCGAAGAATTTTTTGATTATTGTCCTTCTAGGGTATTTCAACTTTTAGAATTCGAATTTCACCGTTTTACGATATATCGACTCTTATTTTTTATATTTTCGAAGAATTTTTCGATTGTTGTTATTGTAGGGTATTTCAACTTTTAGAATTCGAATTTTAGCTTTGTTTTTTTGAATTTCACCGTTTTATGATATATCGACTCGTATTTTTCAGATTTTCGAAGAATTTTTCGATTATTGCCATTCTAGGGTATTTCAACTTTTAGAATTCGAATTTCAGTTCCGTTTTTTCGAATTTTACTGTTCTACGATATATCGACTCGTATTTTTCAGATTTTTGAACAATTTTTCTATTGTTCCCATTCTAAGGTATTTCCACTTTAAAAATTCGAATTTTAGTTCAGTTTTTTTGAATTTTACGTTTTACGATATATCGGCTCGTGTTCTTCAGATGTTTGAACAATTTTTCGATTGTTCCCATTCTAAGGTATTTCCACTTTAAAAATTCGAATTTCAATTTCGTTTTTTCGAATTTCACCATTTTATGATATATCGACTCGTATTTTTCAGATTTTCGAAGAATTTTTCGATTATTACCATTCTAGGGTATTTCAACTTTTAGAATTCGAATTTCAGTTCCGTTTTTTCGCATTTCACCATTTTACGATATATCAACTCATATTTTTCAGATTTTCGAAGAATTTTTCGATTATTACCATTCTAGGGTATTTCAACTTTTAGAATTCGAATTTCAGTTCCGTTTTTTCGCATTTCACCATTTTACGATATATCGGCCCATATTTTTCAGATTTTCGAAGAATTTTTTGATTACATCCATTCTAGGGTATTTCAACTTTTAGAATTCGAATTTCAGTTCCGTTTTTTTGAATTTCACCGTTTTACGATATATCGACTCATATTTTTCAGATTTTCGAAGAATTTTTTTATTATTACCATTCTAGGGTATTTCAACTTTTAGAATTCGAATTTCAGTTCCGTTTTTATGAGTTTTACGTTTTACGATATATCGGCTCGTGTTTTTCAAATTTTTGAACAATTTTTCGATTGTTCCCATTCAAAGGTATTTCAACTTTAAAAATTCGAATTTTAGTTCAGTTTTTTCGAATTTTACCGTTTTACAATATATCGACTTATATTTTTCAAATTTTCGAAAGAATTTTTCGATTATTGCCATTCTAGGGTATTTCAACTTTTAGAATTCAAATTTCAGTTCAGTCTTTTCAAATTTTACTGTTTTACGATATATTGACTCGTATTTTTCAGATTTTTGAAGAATTTTTTGATTGTTGACATTCTAGGGTATTTCAACTTTTAGAATTCGAATTTCAGTTCCATTTTTTCGAATTTCACCCTTTTACGATACATCGAATCGTATTTTTCAGATTTCTGAAGAATTTTTCGATTGTTGCCGTTCTAGGGTATTTTCACTTTTACAATTCGAATTTTAGTTCTGTTTTTTTGAATTTCACCGTTTTACGATATATCGACTCGTATTTTTCAAATTTTCGAAGAATTTTTTGATTATTGTCATTCTAGGGTATTTCAACTTTTAGAATTCGAATTTCACCGTTCTACGATATATCGACTCTTATTTTTTAGATTTTCGAAGAATTTTTCGATTGTTGTTATTCTAGAGTATTTCAACTTTTAGAATTCGAATTTTAGCTTTGTTTTTTTGAATTTCACCGTTTTATGATATATCGACTCGTATTTTTCAGATTTTCGAAGAATTTTTCGATTATTGCCATTCTAGGGTATTTCAACTTTTAGAATTCGAATTTCAGTTCCGTTTTTTCGAATTTTACTGTTTTACGATATATCGACTCGTATTTTTCAGATTTTTGAACAATTTTTCGATTGTTCCCATTCTAAGGTATTTCCACTTTAAAAATTCGAATTTCAGTTTCGTTTTTTCGAATTTCACCATTTTATGATATATCGACTCGTATTTTACAGATTTTCGAAGAATTTTTCGATTATTACCATTCTAGGGTATTTCAACTTTTAGAATTCGAATTTCAGTTCCGTTTTTTCGCATTTCACCATTTTACGATATATCGACTCATATTTTTCAGATTTTCGAAGAATTTTTTGATTACATCCATTCTAGGGTATTTCAACTTTTAGAATTCGAATTTCAGTTCCGTTTTTTTGAATTTCACCGTTTTACGATATATCGACTCATATTTTTCAGATTTTCGAAGAATTTTTTGACTATTACCATTCTAGGGTATTTCAACTTTTAGAATTCGAATTTCAGTTTCGTTTTTATGAATTTTACGTTTTACGATATATCGGCTCGTGTTTTTCAAATTTTTGAACAATTTTTTGATTGTTCCCATTCTAAGGTATTTCAACTTTAAAAATTCGAATTTTAGTTCAGTTTTTTCGAATTTCACCGTTTTACAATATATCGACTTATATTTTTCAAATTTTCGAAAGAATTTTTCGATTATTGCCATTCTAGGGTATTTCAACTTTTAGAATTCAAATTTCAGTTCAGTCTTTTCAAATTTTACTGTTTTACGATATATCGACTCGTATTTTTTAGATTTTCGAAGAATTTTTCGATTGTTATCATTCTAGGGTATTACAACTTTTAGAATTTGAATTTTAGTTCCATTTTTTTGAATTTCACCCTTTTACGATACATCGACTCGTATTTTTCAGATTTCTGAAGAAATTTTCGATTGTTACTGTTCTAGGGTATTTGTACTTTTAGAATTCGAATTTTAGTTCTGTTTTTTCGAATTTCACCGTTTTACGATATATCGACTTGCATTTTTCAGATTTTCGAAGAATTTTTCGATTACTACCATTCTAGAGTATTTCAACTTTTAGAATTCGAATTTTAGTTCCGTTTTTTCGAATTTCACCGTTTTATGATATATCGACTCGTATTTTTCAAATTTTCAAAGAATTTTTCAATTATTGCCATTCTAGGGTATTTCAACTTTTAGAATTCGAATTGTAGTTTCGTTTTTTCAAATTTCACCGTTTTACGATATATCGACTCGTATTTTTTAAATTTTCGAAGAATTTTTCGATTATTGCCATTCTAGGGTATTTCAACTTTTAGAATTTGAATTTCAGTTCCGTTTTTTCGAATTTCACCGTTTTATGATATATCGATTCTTATTTTTTAGATTTTCGAAGAATTTTTCGATTGTTGTCATTCTAGGGTATTTCAACTTTTAGAATTCGAATTTTTGTTTTGTTTTTTCGAATATCACCGGTTTATGATATATCGACTCGTATTTTTCAGATTTTCGAAAAATTTTTCGATTATTGTCATTCTAGGGTATTTCAACTTTTAGAATTCGAATTTCAGTTCCGTTTTTTCGAATTTTACTGTTTTACAATATATCGACTCGTATTTTTCAGATTTTTGAATAATTTTTCGATTGTTCCCATTCTAAGGTATTTCCATTTTAAAAATTCGAATTTCAGTTCAGTTTTTTTGAATTTCATCGTTTTACGATATATCGACTTATATTTTTCAGATTTTCGAAAGAATTTTTTGATTATTGACATTCCTGGGTATTTCAACTTTTAGAATTCAAATTTCAATTCAGTCTTTTCAAATTTTACTGTTTTACGATATATTGACTCGCATTTTTTAGATTTTCGAAGAATTTTTCGATTGTTGCCATTCTAGGGTATTTCAACTTTTAGAATTCGAATTTCAGTTTTGTTTTTTCGAATTCCATCGTTTTACGATATATCGACTTATATTTTTCAGTTTTCGAATAATTTTTCGATTGTTGCCATTCTAAGGTATTTCAACTTTTAGAATTCAAATTTTAGTTCAGTTTTTTCAAATTTTACCGTTTTACGATATATCGACTCTTATTTTTTAGATTTTCGAAGAATTTTTCGATTGTTGTCATTCTAGGGTATTTCAACTTTTATAATTCGAATTTTTGTTTTGTTTTTTCGAATATCACCGGTTTATGATATATCGACTCGTATTTTTCAGATTTTCGAAGAATTTTTCGATTATTGTCATTCTAGGGTATTTCAACTTTTAGAATTCGAATTTCAGTTCCGTTTTTACGAATTTTACTGTTTTACAATATATCGACTCGTATTTTTCAGATTTTTGAACAATTTTTCGATTGTTCCCATTCTAAGGTATTTCCACTTTAAAAATTCAAATTTCAATTCAGTTTTTTCGAATTTCATCGATTTACGATATATCGACTTATATTTTTTAGATTTTCGAAAGAATTTTTCGATTATTGACATTCCTAGGTATTTCAACTTTTAGAATTCAAATTTCAATTCAGTCTTTTCAAATTTTACTGTTTTACGATATATTGACTAGCATTTTTTAGATTTTCGAAGAATTTTTCGATTGTTGCCATTCTAGGGTATTTCAACTTTTAGAATTCGAATTTCAGTTTTGTTTTTTCGAATTCCACCGTTTTACAATATATCGACTTATATTTTTCAGATTTTCGAATAATTTTTCGATTGTTGCCATTCTAAGGTATTTCAACTTTTAGAATTCAAATTTTAGTTCAGTTTTTTCAAATTTTACCGTTTTACGATATATCGACTCTTATTTTTTAGATTTTCGAAGAATTTTTTGATTGTTGTCATTCTAGGGTATTTCAACTTTTAGAATTCGAATTTTAGTTTTGTTTTTTCGAATTTCACCGTTTTACGATATATCGACTCGCATTTTTCAGATTTTCGAAGAATTTTTTGATTATTGTCATTCTAGGGTATTTCAACTTTTAGAATTCGAATTTCATTTCTGTTTTTTTGAATTTTACCGTTTTACGATATATCGACTTGTATTTTTCAGATTTTTGAATAATTTTTCGATTGTTCCCATTCTAAGGTATTTCCACTTTAAAAATTTGAATTTCAGTTCAGTTTTTTCGAATTTTATCGTTTTACGATATATCAACTTATATTTTTCAGATTTTCGAAAGAATTTTTCGATTATTGACATTCCTGGGTATTTCAACTTTTAGAATTCAAATTTCAATTCAGTCTTTTCAAATTTTACTGTTTTACGATATATTGACTCGCATTTTTTAGATTTTCGAAGAATTTTTCGATTGTTGCCATTCTAGGGTATTTCAACTTTTAGAATTCGAATTTCAGTTTTGTTTTTTCGAATTCCACCGTTTTATGATATATCGACTTATATTTTTCAGATTTTCGAATAATTTTTCGATTGTTGCCATTCTAAGGTATTTCAACTCTTAGAATTCAAATTTTAGTTCAGTTTTTTCAAATTTTACCGTTTTACGATATATCGACTCTTATTTTTTAGATTTTCGAAGAATTTTTCGATTGTTGTCATTTTAGGGTATTTCAACTTTTAGAATTCGAATTTTAGTTTTGTTTTTTCGAATTTCACCGTTTTACGATATATCGACTCGCATTTTTCAGATTTTCGAAGAATTTTTTGATTATTGCCATTCTAGGGTATTTCAACTTTTAGAATTCGAATTTCAATTCTGTTTTTTTGAATTTTACCGTTTTACGATATATCGACTCGTATTTTTCAGATTTTTGAATAATTTTTTTATTGTTCCCATTCTAAAGTATTTCAACTTTAAAAATTCAAATTTCAGTTCAGTTTTTTCGAATTTAACCGTTTTAAGATATATCGACTTATATTTTTCAAATTTTCGAAAGAATTTTTTGATTATTGTCATTCTAGAGTATTTCAACTTTTAGAATTCAAATTTTAGTTCAGTCTTTTCAAATTTTACTGTTTTATGATATATCGACTCGTATTTTTTAGATTTTCGTAGAATTTTTCGATTGTTGCCATTCTAGGGTATTTCAACTTTTAGAATTCGAATTTCAATTCCATTTTTTTGAATTTCACCGTTTTACGATACATCGACTCGTATTTTTAGATTTTTGAAGAATTTTTTTATTGTTGCCATTTTAGGGTATTTTAACTTTTAGAATTCGAATTTCAGTTCTGTTTTTTTGAATTTCATCGTTTTACGATATATCGACTTGTATTTTTCAGATTTTCGAAGAATTTTTCAATTACTACCATTCTAGGGTATTTAAACTTTTAGAATTCGAATTTTAGTTCCGTTTTTTCAAATTTCACCGTTTTACGATATATCAACTTCTATTTTTCAAATTTTCAAAGAATTTTTCAATTATTGTCATTCTAAGGTATTTCAACTTTTAGAATTCGAATTTCAGTTTCGTTTTTTTGAATTTCATCGTTTTATGATATATCGACTTGTATTTTTTAAATTTTTCAAGAATTTTTCGATTATTGTCATTCTAGGGTATTTCAACTTTTAGAATTAGAATTTCAGTTTTGTTTTTTTAAATTTCACCGTTTTATGATATATCGACTTGTATTTTTCAGATTTTTGAATAATTTTTTGATTGTTGTCATTCTAGGGTATTTCAACTTTAAGAATTCGAATTTCAGTTTTGTCTTTTTGAATTCCATTGTTTTACGATATATCAACTTATATTTTTCAGATTTTCAAACAATTTTTTAATTATTGCCATTCTAAGGTATTTCAACTTTTAGAATTCAAATTTCGGTTTAGCTTTTTCAAATTTTATCGTTTTACAATATATCGACTCTTATTTTTTAGATTTTTGAAGAATTTTTCGATTGTTGTCATTCTAGGGTATTTCAACTTTTAGAATTCGATTTTTAGTTTTATTTTTTCGAATTTCATCGTTTTACGATATTTCTACTTGTATTATCTAAATTTTTGAAGAATTTTTCAATTATTGTTGGATAGTAACATCACTCAAATCACATATAAAATGAAATCAAATACATATCTATATATAATGACAGATAAAATACATCATACACATACGCACATACAATAAATATATACATACAAACATATGGAGAACGATAAATAAATAATGAGCTAACTAAATATACATCTGTGAGCTACTTGATATGGTGAAAATACAATTGCGATGCTAAACGTCAACGTATAGAGGTAGACGACTCTCGGGGAAAATCGACGCTCCGTGACAATGCCAAACACTCAAAAAAACGTAACATAAACATGCCACAGTCACCAAAGCCTAATCCCTGCTAAGGGACATCCGTCGCTCGATACAAAACGAGAGAATCATGTCATGGAGTCCTCTCATAAGTTGTCTAAAAACTCGTCGCCTCTAATAACATGGGTATGAATGTCGTATACGGTCGCATACGCTGCTCAAGAGACCTCATATTCCCTGAATATGATACCTCTGAATCGTTTACCATAATCGAGCACTTTAAAAAATCTACAACTTCGGTGACCCAATGTGTGTTGTCGAAGTTTATAGGGATGTAAACCTATAAACAATGACAAATTTTAGTTAATTATCGTTCTCGTCAACCAATTCAATGTAATAGAAATATATATATATACTATACCTGATTGATCATCCCCTATTGTTTGTATAACAATCCCGGGGTGTACGCTGCCTCAACCATCCTCGTGAAGAGCCCCGAAAACTCAAACTCATCAATCGATGTGGTCTGTCAACTCTTCCAAGCCATCTCAATATGGCCTCCAAAGAATGTGTGGGCAGTCATCCAACGCTGTGAGACAGTTGCACGGTGATCGTCCTGATGCCAACATAAAAAAGCCAAAAAGGAATCCACATGCTAAAATGGTATAAACAAATTCACGTGTTAGTTATTGATAAATATATCAAAATTTTTACCAAATTATATAGTATAGACAACTTACATCATCGGTCAGCCATTGACGACACTCTACCACAAGCCGTCAAAAACTATCCTTCGACTTCGATTCGATGAAGTAGACATCATGTGCGTCGGAAGCTGCAGCTCTGGTGTACCATGTGAGGAAAGATTCCTCACGCTCTGAGGCAGAGGATGGAATGGTCCTAAGTTACCGTTTCACCCTCCCTTTTAGTGGATTTGTATACGGGGTGTGAACCAGCGGATCCTTCCAGACAGTCCGACCACGTGTTGTATGAATCAGCTGCATGATCCCAAAAATCAATTAATTCATCATTCCATCCTATGTAACAATTAACATTAATCGATTTATTTTACCTTCTTCATGTATGCGGGAGGAGGTTTAGCTGGAGAATCCTAAATCATGGTCAAGTCCACCACACGTGCTCCCTCGACGGACTGAAAAATTGTAATTTTCAACATCTCAGTGACCAATATATATAAATATTTATATACTAAGTATAATTGATATACCTCAATATGGATGCCCTCAAAAATGTCCTCCTGGAAGTCCTCCTCCTGTGAACCAATATCCACTATCTTTTTGGTTGAGCTCGGGATATCAGTAAGTAATCATAATTGCTCGTCCTGAAAAAGAGTCAAAACATCATTAAATAAACAATATAATTGAAAAGACAAATCGATCAATGACATTTTTTAAAAAAAGTTAACCTCAACTTTCGAGGAAGGTGTTCGGGGAGAACCCTCGATCGATAATATATCAATACCGGTTCCCTATATGCATGAAAAGGATAAAATGGTAAATGATATTTCATATAAAATATAATATCACCAAGGAAAATATGACCTATATGAGTTCAACTAGGGACGTCTCGCGTATGCCACCTAAACATTCGTGGGGACGCATAGAGATCAACAAGGTTAATCCAATCGAATAACGTGTCAAAAGTCTCATATATCTAATACTGCAATATAATCAATTACGATTTAAATAAATCAATTCATATTTTTTTCCAATTAATATATAAAATCAATAAATTAAAACTAACCTGAAATGCGAAAGAAAATCCGTAGAGGTCATATCTACGCATCTCAGGCATCCGTCTGGAGCATACTCTGTCACTCGCTTGTGACATAGACTCGTATGTCATCTGCCACACGGGGACACCCCAGGGGTAGGAATTAAACCCATCCAGATGATCAACCAACTGTAAATACTCTGAAGACACCTTCTTTCGTCGATCATTTCCTAACAAAACCATGTGACAACAAGGCCATCTTGACAGCGTCAATATCGTCATCCCCCTCATGGCCTCGACAAGAAAACACGCTCTAGGCCATGATACTGCACCTTCGGACAACCTCGAAAGTACATATCTCTGATCCTATGTCTGGAGGAGCGAGGAATATATGAAGAGATATCAATGCACCGGCTAAACGAAAGACCCGTCAGCAAAGCAAACTCAAACAAGCTAAAACGAACATTAACCCCGCTAATCCGAAACCAAAACTCGTCTCTGGCAGAGAATCGATGTAGCTACCGGAGTAGAAATGAATGAACTAATATACCAGAGAATTTGGTCTTGGATAAACAAAGAAGATACCCGAAACATGTCCTCTCAAATAGTCGTAGCTACTCCGGAGTCAGTGTAGATGAAATCCTGCGTTGTGCACGACATATCAGATTTGTTTGGAAGTGTCTGGACTCATCGGGGATTCGCAGCTCACTTTCAACACGACTTCTTTTGCGAGAAATATCCTGCAAAAATTTACAAAATTCGTTAGTCATTCATAAATAGCAAATATGTAAACAAATGTCTTCATGGAAAAATCATAAAAAGATAAAAAATACAAAACAATAAAAAAGGTGATCGCAAAATTTTAAAAATAAGATTTCAGGATTGTAAAACAGATAAAAGGAAAAAACAAAACTGAAATTAGAATTTTATACGATAAAATACCATAGAATGTTAACAATCAAAAAAACGGAACTGAAATTCAAATTCTAAAAGTTGAAATACCCTAGAATGGTAACAATTGAAAAATTCTTCAAAAATCTGAAAAATACGAGTCGATATATCGTAAAATAGTGAAATTCAAAAAAACGGAACTGAAATTCAAATTCTAAAAGTTGAAATACCTTAGAATGGCAATAATCGAAAAATTCTTCGAAAATATGAAAAATACGAGTTGATATATCGTAAAACGGTGAAATTTGAAAAAACGAAACTGAAATTCGAATTCTAAAAGTTGAAATACCCTAGAATGGTAACAATCGAAAAAATTTTTGGAAATCTGAAAAATACGAGTCGATATATCGTAAAACGGTGAAATTCGAAAAAACGAAACTGAAATTTGAATTCTAAAAGTTGAAATACCCTAGAATGGTAACAATAAAAAAATTCTTCAGAAATCTGAAAAATACGAGTCGATATATCGTAAAACGGTGAAATTCAAAAAAACAGAACTAAAATTCGAATTCTAAAAGTTGAAATACCCTAGAATGGTAACAATCAAAAAATTCTTCAGAAATCTGAAAAATACTAGTCGATATATCGTAAAACGGTGAAATTCGAAAAAACGGAATTGAAATTCGAATTCTAAATGTTGAAATACCCTAGAATGGTAACAATCGAAAAATTCTTCAGAAATCTGAAAAATACTAGTCGTTATATCGTAAAACGGTGAAATTCGAAAAAACGGAATTGAAATTCGAATTCTAAATGTTGAAATGCCCTAGAATGACAATAATAGAAAAATTATTTGAAAATCTAAAAAATATGAGGTCATTACATCGTAAAATATGTCCGTAGGCACAAAAAACGAAAAACTTAATCTCAAATTCGAAAACTACATATTGAAAAATCTTAAAACAAAAAAAACGGATATAAAATTCGAAAACTATAATCGAGAAACCCTAGATGTGAAAAATATCAATTTACCCCCTAAAAAAATTTCTATTACAAACATGTCTAATATTTATCCCTTGCCCCTCAATAATTTTCGAATCTCTTACCGCCCCTACAATTTCAAAAAAGTAAATTTTCACCCCAACCCACTGTCACACATGGCAAATTTCAGAAACGCCCACAGTGGACTAATAATGCCACCAGATCCCTAATGTTTTTAAAAAGCCACTAAACCCCCCTAACCCACTGTCACAGTGGGAGTTTTCTTCATGACAGTGGGAAACACTGTTCCCACTGTCGGACTGCCGATGGCTTCGGAGGCTTTTTTCGGCCAAAATTTGGTCATTTCGGCCTCCAATTTCAACATAAATCGAATCTACATAGGCTATAACACAAAACCCCTCAACAAATTCAATGAAAACAGCCAAGAATCAAAACATATTAAACATTGTACAAAATCGAAACCATAATGTTTCAAACCGTAAAATCTCACTCAAATCTCAATAATATGAACAATAACTTGATTCAAACAAGATTACGGAAGATATACTAACCTTCTTGACCATTTTCGCTCGCCGGAAAGCAAGAAAATCGACGGAAATCGGCTTGACAGTGGGACGATAGTGGGCGACGATTGACAGTGGGAAAAAAGTCTCTTTTTCTTTGGATTTGCACAGTGACAGTGGACGTTTCACAGTGGGAAATATGAAATTTTGCCTTGTTTATATATAGGGGTAGTTTAGACATTTCACAAATGTTGAGCATTTTTGCTTTAATCTGAATTTTTTGAGTAATTTTCTTAAGCCCCTTTACTTTTGCCTATTTTTTATAATTTCCCTAAAATATAATTTATTAAAAAAATTAAAATTTATCCATTTCCCCCCTAAATTTTTAAAAAGTAACATTTCACCCATAAATCCCTCAATTTTCTTTCTCTCCTCTCTAGCGACGACGAACTCTGAAGACTAGACAGAGAGTCGACAACCATTTATGGTAGATGAATATTCGTTGACAGAGACAAAAAGACAATGCCTCTTCATCTTTGTTAATGAAGGGATGATGTCTTTTCATTGACGGAGACGAAGATTCATCTACTGAAAATGGTCGTCGATTTTTTGTCTGATCTTCATATGGTCACCATCGTAGGAGATGGCCACTGAAGAGGGAAGGAAGAAAACTTAGGAATTTGAGGGTGAAATGGTCACTTTTCAAAACTTGGAAACTTTGAATGGGGAAAAATTGTAAGATTTTTAAACCTATGGAAGAAAAATGATAAAACTTTAATTTTTTAAATTGTTTTAGTAAATGACGATTTTAACCTTAACTCTAATTGAGATTTTTAACAGAAATTTAGTCATGGGTGAATGTTTGAGTTTTTGAAAGTCCACAGATATATATTTACTTTTGCATTAAAACTTAGGGGGAAATAGTCTTTTGACTTTTCTTAATATCAAAATACTAAATATTTTATGAGGATACACAAATAAAACACCCTTATATTTAACTAAATTTAGTTGTTCGTATTATTAGAACATATTTGTATCGTGTCAGTTTAAGTTTCAAGTCAAAGATTTTTAACTCTAACCTAACCTAAATTAAATCGTATTGAGATCTTTGAAGTTTAATCCAACATGCAAGATATTCGAATGGACTTGACATAACTAGAATTGCCCTAAAATTGTATATTATTTTCACTTTTTTAAATTTTATTAACGTTTTAATTTCTTCACTAAATTATCCTAAACTATTATCAATAAAACATATAATATAACATTTTATCTTATTTACAAATAGTCTAAAAAATTACACATCAATACTTATAAAACATGTCAATAATTTTATAAACTAAATTTCATTATCACTATCAAATAATAAAATAAAACTTTTAAATAAAATCAAGAATAATCAGAGTAATTACAACTATATAGAGATATAACTATAAGTAATATATAATGATTTTAACCGTTGTAGATACTTATCTCCTTTAAAATTTTTTAATTTACCCTAACAAATGTAGTTAAAGTAGCATTTTTTTAAACATTTAAATTAGTTCGAATAATTCGGGTTACCTTCATATCAACTCTAACATGACCAGTTTTAATTTTGACTCATATTGAGCTGACTTGAATTTAATTTTGTGTAAAAAGGCTCAACCTTTACCCAATTTTTTTTGTGTTACATCGTATTAGCTTAACAAATCGTGTCAAAATTTGTTAACTCTATATTTAACTAAAGGTGTGCATGGTCATATTTGATTCGGTTCAAAAATCTTTTCGAACTAAACTAAAAAGTGTAGTTTAAAAAAATTTATAAACCAAACCAAATCATATCATTTTAAGTTTCAAACTAAATCAAACGAAACTAAAAAAATAAGGTTTGATTCTATTTGGATAACAATTTGAATTTTATTAAAAATCATTCATTTTTAAATATATTGTATTTAATAAATAATGATTAAATTATAGTTTCTAAAACATGAAATAAAGTAAACAAGTAAAATAAATATAAAATACATATATAATAAACTTGTAAAGAAAATAATAAAATAAATATAAAAATCAATTGGTGCAGCTGATTATTTATTAAAAAATGCCATTAAATATAGTTTTTTATATATTTATTTAAAAAAATATAATTTACAATATGAATCAATTTGAAAACGGTTAAACCATAACCTAAATCATTGAAATTAGATCAAGTCATTCCCTTCATTGAAAATATTTTCATAGAAACTTTAAACCAACATAAATTTCCTTAAGAAACTTTTCATGCGTGCAACCGGTAACATCACATATTTATAGGCTACGTACAAAATATGGAAAGTCTTGAGTCAAGACTCTCAACCTTTTCATTTGGCCAAAAGACTTAAACTTATCCAAGGTTTACTCTATTTTTAACTTTAAAAAAATTCAAACACTCACCTTTTATCTAATTTTGTTAATGTCTTTTGTTAGTTTAATTGTAAAATACTTATTTACACCTTTTCAGTATAATGATAAAAATGCCCTCATAAATTGGAACTTCCCTCCCTCATTTTTCAAATAAAAAATCTAATTAATTCAAAACCCTAACTCTCTTAAGTTTCTAGGCCAACAAGAAAATGTTTTCTCAATATCCAAATACTAATTCAATTGAACTTACAAGATCATGTACTGTCGAAGCTGCCACCCGAGCCTAGGATGAAGTTGCCTTAAGGTTTCACAACTACTACACCAAACTTAATTTCGTATAAAATGTTCAACTCACAACTCCCCAACAACCCTAACGACACCAAAATTTCCCTCCAACCAAACACCTCTAGTATCCTTTTAACTTCTTTAACATCATATCAACCTCACCATAAACAACCCTCAACGATGACAATTAGCTATTACACCACTAATGTCATCATTTTTCATGTCACAAAATTATCATGACTATTACAATTCCTTTCAACTCTTGCAAAATCAACCCTCCCAAATCTTTCAAAACCAACCCTAGTTTGTTGCAACCATTCCTTTAGCCCAATACACAATTGAGTTCCATTCAAATTCAATCGTCATTGTTATCTTCTTCTTCTTCTTAGTCTTATTTGTTTGGGCTACTATCATATTTGAGTTCCTTTTCTTCCTTTGTTCTAACATTACCTTTGCTTTTCAATGATAATCAACAACAACCCAGTTTTCTAAGGCCTCCCAAGAATAATAATAATCAAAATTAGAGTAGTGGGTCAAATTTGCAAGTGTTTCCCTGAAAACACTAGTACATACTCTTGTAAATTCAACTGAATTAGTGTTTAGGTATCGAGAAAATATTTTTTTATTATTGGGTTGGAAAGTGAAGAGATAGTCAAGGTTTTAAATTATTTTGATTTTTTGTTTGAGAAATGAGAGAAGGAAGCACCAATTTATAAGGGCATTTTTGTCATAAAATGGGTAAATCAGTAATTTATAATTAAACTAATAGAAGACACTAACATAATTAGATAACATGTGGGTATTTGGATTTTCCAAAATTAACAAGTGGGACTTTGTTAATGGACTAAACCTTGGGTGGAATTAAGTCTTTTGGCCTTTTCATTTCAATAAAAGTATGTGCACACACTTTTAAATGCATAATTAAGTAATAGATTATGTGTCTTTTGCACGATTAAGTGATTTTAAATTAAAAATAAAATCGTAGCCAATTACATAATGACACATCATTAGTGAACCTGATGTGAAATCATGCAAACATGAGTGATTATAAGAAAATCTACCATTAATTACATTCATTAACCATGGAAATTCACCAATTATCTCCTAAGTCTTCACTTCCAACACAAACTCCAACTTTCCTCAATCCAAACATCATCAATACAAATAAATCAACAACAAACTACCATATATATCCATACTTCCAAAATCCCGCCACAATTAAAGATAACAAGTTGCAATTCAAAAACACATAAATGAAACTTACAAAATAAGAGTCAAATAATTTTGCACGTGTAAACACTAGGCCACCAACTTTGAATCCACCACCAAACCTTTTGGAAAAGTTTGGATAAAGGAAAGCAACTTCAAGAGGAAACTCTCAAGAAAATTCATTCAAAATTTTCCTACCCAAAAACTAGCTTTTACAAGAGAGAGAATGACATTTATATATGTTAGCATATGCCCTAAGAACCATTCGTGTTGTCGGTTTCAGGGCATTTCATCTTGTATATATGTAATTATGATTTATTAATAAAAGAAAGTGTGTTTTTGTTCATATACATAAACTACTTCTTTTATTGGTTTAAATATAAAGTATGTATATGAATTGTCCAAAGAATTCATTTAATCAGTAAAACAAGATTATCAAATTATTTCATATGGATGTGATATTAGTTGTGTAATAATGTCATACAGTAGGTATACTTAATGTTTTTGTTGAATATCATGAGATGATATTAGTGCAGGTGACACTAATGGTCACGTCATTGGGGCATTAGCTTGGACTAACACTTAGTGAACTATTTTTCAAACATGACCAATTACAATAAGTCACATGACTACTACAATGTAGTCAATAACTTATCATATGATTGTATTAGTATACAGAGTAATCTTTTGACCTAAGATATCATGGTTGAATCCGATACGAATGCGTGTAGTTCATATGGTGTATAAATACAAAGTCAGTTATATTATGTATGATAAAGCCAAGTTGGTCATATGTTTTTTGTATAAAAAGACAAATGATGATCAAAAGATGATTTGTTGACTCGGAGTTATTGGATTCAAAGTATTTGTTTACTCAAGAACTATTAGATTATGAGTTTCTACACGAACATCGATAAATATTGAAAACAAAAATCTTTGACTAGTTATATGAAATATGTTCATGATATCATAGTTCAAATATATTGATCGACGATTCAGAGAAGTATCGAGACCATGATTTTGACAAATTGTGAATCCGTACTCAAAGTTATGTCCCATAACATTATACTAGGTCGATCAAACTAGATCAAATACAAAGATTTGACACCTTGGCCATGCGAACACTCATTGTCATAAAGTCATTGTAATGCAGTAAATGACCTATAAACTTCTAGCCTAGTTCCCTTTTCCTTTGTTTATTTTTCCCTTCATACATAGGCACGTTATCTATAATATACAGGCATATATCTTCCTCATGCATAAGACACGAATATCCCTTTAAGGCTGTGTCTTTACTATGTTAGACATATGGATGTGTTGCTCCAAAAACATGGGTGTGTCAACTTTATAAATCATGCACGACCTTCTTTCCTCATAACCTATCCCTATGTAACTAAAATCAAACATACACAGGGATGCATATCTCCAAACCTTGGGTCTGTGCCCTTTCTCTATACTTAGCATATTTTTCAATTCAACCTTACTTTAACCATTCTACTTCTTAAGGGTATTTTAGTTATTTTACCTTACACACGGTCGTGCATAAGACATACATTAGTGAACTACGTGCTTTAGTTAACCGCTTAACAGTTGGCAATATCTAATAGTTATCAAAACACCAGGAAAACTTAATCTGAAATATAGGGTTCATGCATGTGGGTGTATGTCTTATACCATACAATCGTGTGTTAAACCTAGAAAATAGAAGAGTTAACCTAATTTTGCAACTTAATCTAATCCAAAACAATTTCTATCAATATATATATTTATCTCAAACAAATCATACCCATAGAACAATGCAAAAATGCACATTAATTGCATCAAAGCTATTCAAATACATAATATACCATTGTCAATTCAATAAGGATAATAATCTCAACAAAACAACATATAACGTAGTCCACAATTAGACATCAATAAAAACATCATAAAACAATTCAAAAGAACTTGTAATCATCAACAATGATAGGCATGAATAATCTAACATATCATGCACCAAACGATAACCTTTTAATCAAACATTAATCACTATCCATTTGACGACTCATGAACAATCCAATATATATTATAATGCACCAAACCTTTTCCTTTCTTTATTTATGATCAATCCTTGATCTATATTCAATCATTGCATTAACAGTGGGTCTAAAGTATCTTACTTACCTCTCTTTTTTTATTGATGGACTTGACACCTTTTCTTCATGAGTTACCACAATTTTCCTCACCTAAAAGTATCTTGCCATTGTCAAATTTTGCCACCACAAATTAGAGAATGACTCAAAACTCACTTTTCTCTCATTCTGGAATGAGTGCGTGCATTTTGGATTAAGATTAAGAAAAATCCTTAAAATGTAGCAAACATGCCTTATAAAAACTATTTTCGCGTAATGCCATACATGGGTGTGTGTTTCATTACATACAGTCATGTATCGTTTAATTCAAATTTCACGTGGTGATCACCTTATCCAGTCGATATATAGGTATAACCTCTCCATGCATGGTCATGTGTCACTAAAAAAATCACAATTTAGCATTAACTTCAAATAAAATAATTAATACATCCACATAAGCATATAAAATGACTATTATGCCCTTGAGATGTAACTATAGTTGTTACAAAAAGAACAACAACCTGTTTGATGACTTTAAAAGTACTCCTATTGCTTAACCATTGAAGTTTATATGGTTGTGCATGGGTAAAGGTGGGTAAACTCATCTTCTTCATAAGAATAGTGGAGGCAACATTTGTACAACTCCAACTATCAATAACAACCATACATACTCTTCCTTTTACGGTACACCTAGTTTGAAACAAGTTTTTCCTTTATTCATTGTCTAGGCAAACTTGTGTATGCAAAGCTTTCCTTATCACAAACCTATTACCATTATTAGCCTCTTCTATAACTTCCTTTTCACTTTCAAGTTTGTCATTTTCATTTTCTTACTCTTGTAATGTTTCCTCAATCTCCTTTATTTCCTTCATAGTCATGACCATTTTATTTGGGTAATTGGCTTGAAAGTGGCCATAACCATGGCACTTAAAACACTTCTTATCTTTTGCATTCATATTTGGCTTCACAAAATTGGATTTCTCCTTGGTGCTTTCCAACTTTTTTTCTTTCCTTTGTTTTTGTGAATAAATTCAAATTTGAAGTAAGAAGTAAAACCCCTAAAGTACGAAATACCTTTATAGAAGTTTTTAGGAGCTGAACTCTTCAAGGACTTCTTTTGCTTATCTACCTTGATAGCCAATTTGTATATATCTTAAAAAGTACAATAAGTTTTCAAGTCCACCATATGAGAGATATTATTATCCAATCCACCTAAGAATCTAGCAATTATTTGTTCTTTGAGTTTAGGTACATCATTCCTCATCATTAATCTTTTAAACTCTCAATATATTCCTCTACACTCTTGTCTCCTTGTTTAAGAGTGTGGAATGTCAAATAGAGGTCTTATTTATAGTTTTCGAGTAAGAACCTTATCTTCATTAGCTTCTTCAACTTCTTCTATAATCTAACTCTATATTTTCCTATTATCTCTCTTCTTTCTTATATTCTTCTACCATAAGGATGCATAATCCTTGAATTTTATAATGACCACTATGCATTTCTTCTCATTAGAATACTCCTTAAACTCAAAGACTCTCCCAATTTCATTTAGCCAATCAAAAAGATTATTGAGATTCAACCCTTCCTCAAACTCGGGTATATCTTCCTTCAACTCTCTATCATAATCTTTTTCCCTTATCCTTCTAAATGAATCACTTAAGTCACTAGAAAAGTAAATCTCTTCTTCATAATAATATGGCTAAAGTAGTTACCTTGGGTGAAGTTGATTTCTTCTTTGATTTAGGTGGGGTAGGTTAGGAAGCATTTGTGTTTGGCTTTATTGAGCTTGTTATGGTAGGTTTTGGTTTTGTATTTGAGTTTTAAGGAGTTAGAGAACTTTAGTTAATTGTTTTCTAAGTGCATTGATCTCTCCTTCTAGTCTTTGGTTAGCAAGTTCCTATAGTGGGGGTGATGATAAATAAGGTGTTCTTTAGGCCATTTTGGTCATATAATGTAAGGGAAATGTTTAGGATAGATATCTAAGTAAAAGGTTATATAATGAGGTAAGGTGTTGACGAAAATTTGGTTAAGGAGTGTTATAACAATCACAAGTATGTCTAAGGTTATTTTTTGTCTTTTGACTCTAAGTGTGTATCATTGCTTGAATAATCGTATAAGTATGAAATTGGTGCCACACGACCATGTAGGAATACCACATACCTGTGTGTGTTATGAAAAGGAAAAATCATCTTTTTCGGTTTGTTGCATATTTTTAGCTAAGTTTAGTTAATCCACATGCATATTTATGATGGCTTACACACCTATGTGTGGTCAACACATGTGAATATTGGATAAGGATACGTTTCATAGAGATTTTGGAATGTGACTTTGATTATAATGACATACATGCATATATGTCGTAAGTACACACTCGTGTATAGTTGTCTAGAGTAAAAATACAAAAAACACATTCACATTTGGTTGAGGATTTACCCTACTTTTCAGAGTTCAAAAGAGAGAAAAGAACACATAAGAGGGATTTTGAAAGCCTTGGACACCAAGAAAAGACTTAGGGCTATCAATCAAACCATATGAAAATCGTTGGTAACACTAGAGAGAAGGTAAGTAAGTGAACCCTTTTCCTAAGTAGTGTGTTTTCCATTGATTTGTCAATTGTATATTTTGTTAGAGTGAGGAATTATGCTCATATTTTTATAGATTAGAATAAAATCATTGAAATGCTTAGTTTGATTATATGATGTTAAATATATGTTGGTTTATATAAATATATATGAATAATTGTGTTTGTGATGATTATGAAAGATTATATGGATAATAAAGCCTTTTTTATTGCTAATATGTTAATTCTGGGACATCAATCATTGTTAAGAAAAGGTTTCGATTCTATTTATATACATACATATATGCGTTCATGTGATTGGTTTTCATAATAACTAATGAAATAGCCTTGGCTTTATAATGCATGAATTTGTAATGATTCTATATCATAGTTGAAATGGGACTTATGTAGCATGATTTTGTCGTTGTTTGATTTGAATTAAGGAGTGTAATAGAAATATTTGATTGACTAGAAAATGTAGACATAGGCAAAATGAAATTCTGGAAATTCTGCGCTAGCTCTTGTGTGTCATATAACACATTGCCATATATATTTAGGGGAAATTCTCCCCGTGTTAGGGTAATGCCATGAGAGTATGGATTTAGGAATAAACACATGCCTGTGTGGTATAAGACATACGGTCTTGTGTCTTGCCTTAAAGATACATACCTATGTGCTTAGGGTTTTTGCTATGTGGATTATTTTACACACCCCCATATGTGGGAGATACATACCTGTATAATTTTGGTGAAACTTAAGGACAAAGACATAAGAAGTTAGCAAAGGAAATATAGGGTGCAAATATGACTAGGAAAGTTAGAAATGACTATTTACCCTTATAAGGGAACATTATGAAGGAAACCAAAAGACCCTAATGAAGGTTGTTAGTGATAGGAATCATTATGAGTATGTCTGATTGTGTGGACGACGAAACATACTCTAATCGAAGTGATTCTAAGTTAGAAACTAGAAACGATATATCATACAAATTTGAACCACCAAGTTATGTGTAGCATGGTAATGAAAGTAACAAGACTAGTTTATATGGTCATGATACCTTTGAATGATTATGCACTAACGACGGGTATCATAGCATTTGGGATGCATATGCAATGATAGAAGAGGCCTGAGGTCTCACTACTATTTTCATGTGGTATCTTTAACCCAAGCTTGGCTGATATGTGTATAAGGTATATGTTATAGATGACATTCGAGATATCATCTATTTTCACTAAACATCTGGGATGTCAATATACATCGTTTGGCACGAGTCATCTAGGATGACATTGCCATTAAAAAAAGGGCACTAGGCTAGACAACAATTCAGATAGGTGTTTGGGATACTATAAAAACATTTGCGAGACCACAAATAGAATATTAAAGGACACGTAAATTTCGCCTTGGATAGTTATGGGAATATGAATTATGTTTTTATGAATTACTTACTGAGTGTGTTTCACTTAATGTTCTATTTATGTGGTTTTGTAAGTAAAATTATGGAGCAGCAGGGCAACGGTGTATGGTTTTAGGGCGTCGATAATCGACAGTGTAATAAAATCAAAATTTTATAAAATCACACAATCTTAAAACCCCAACTAGGATACCATTTTTAAAACATATTAATATAGACATTAAAAACAATTATAAGGTGTTTTTAAGGCTTATACTTGCATCAATGGCTTATCCAAATCTTCACATGAGAAAGAAATGGATGTTATCCAACCTTGGTGAGGTGACACCCTTGTATTCACACGGAGCACAAATACAGGAGATTGTCCAGGGATAAGGTTACTAGAGCTCCTATGCTGGATAAGAACGTGTTCACAAGAAAAAAAGATTTCAAAGAACCTAAGGGCTAGGGTTTTTTTAAATATGTATGTGTATTATTTTGTACAAGATGTTAATTAACTCGTGCTTATTTTTATTAATAAGTGTGCAAGAATCTATGTCTTATTGAAATTGTAACACCTCTTTTCGGGTACTTATCCCTATCCGAAATATGTACTCCAAGAGATGTGACCTATCAGATTTTATAGTATACTATTTCAGTCATTAAAGGCAAGACATTCAAAACGTACCTACCATCCCAAAAATGTATTAAAATGTAATATAATAGTTTAAACATTATATGGATAATATAAATGAAGACATCTAATCGTAAGTATGAGCTCACACAAATCAATAATATTCAAATCCCAATATACCAATACATATAAAAGAATCCATAAATGTGTATTGAATAGTTTATGAATGATAAAGAAAAACATCCAAGTCTTCCTGCACTCATGCGACATAATGAGCCATACTACTATCCTCCCCGCTACCACCCCATTGCTCTTGAACCCTGCTTGCAAAATCACATAGACAACATGTGAGTATATTTATAATCAGTAAATAGCAAAAGTAATATATGTAATGGTGTTACTTCCTTCCTTCCTAAAAAAGTTCACGAACGTATTCTTTAACATCCCAGATGCCCATATTCAAGTAACGAGGTGTCATCCTAAATGACTAACCTTTATAATGTACGTTGATGTCCTAAACATCATGTGAAAGTTCATGACATCCCAGATGCCATTCTTATGTGTAATTCATACATATGTCGGCTGAACTTAAGCTGTTGAGACAATATTACTTATACAATAGGTCCCTGGACCATTCTTGTCTTCCCACGTTCATCCTAAATGCTACAATGTCCATTATCAGTGTAGAATCACATAGATTTATTTGTCCTGTTGCTTTCATTACCACTTTACCCACAATTTAGTAACCTGTGACGTTAATGTACATCATATTGAACTTTTTGATCTGAATAGAATCCAGTTAGGTACATGTCATCGTCCACATAGTCAGACACAACCTTATGAATTTTTATTACCACTAACTCTTATTAGGGTCTTATCAATAGTTTTTTCCCCTCAATATCCCTTGTAAGGGTAAGTTTGTCATTTCTCTAATCTGTATATTCATAGCAGAGCTTCATACATTTTGAATCCATTTCAAGTGATTACAATTGCAAATTTCCTTAAAAGTACACATTTGTTTCCTTTATACACAGACATGTATTACACAATCCACACAATGTGCAACAAAAACACATGGAAGTGTATCCTTGGCACAAAACATATGATCGTGTGTCACATAGAACATGGGTATGTGTTCATGCCCAATTCTACACCTTTATATACCCAATCTTACATGGGCAGATATTCTTAAGTACACACAAGTGTATCTCTCAAATATACAAGCGTGTGTTGCTAAAATTACATAATTTCTCTGAAGTCTCCTATATTTTCCACATATCCAAATACAACCAAAATCTTTCTAAAAATATATATTTCATAACCAATACCTTACCATATAGCCCTATTCCACACTACACACGTAAATCAATGATTTAAACCACATCAATATGACATAACACATACCTAATATGCCTATCCCATTTTACACTACAGATCAAAGGTTCATTCATCCATATACCATTTTCAATGAATTTTCTATCATTATACTGACCCAAACAATCCATTAACACATTAAATTAAATAACCATACATAGAGAAAATCATTACTAAATCAAGATCAAACAATTCTAAACTATATATATATAACTAACCTAAGCAATCAAGTATCATGTTCACATTTAATTCGGAACCATCAGTAACACCCAATACAACCACAACACAAGAACTCGTGCTACTTACCTTGATATAGTGATGATAATAATCTTCTCGTAGCTTGAATTATTCCTAAAAACTTCTCTCATAGTAAGATGTGGCTTTAGCACTCTTCAATTTTCCTTTTTCTCCTGTTGGCTAAAAAGATTTTAGAAAAAGTGAGTGTTGTATGATTTGCGACCGTTTTTATTTTCAGATTAAATAGACATACACAGACATGTATGCCAGTTATAAAACATTAAAACCATGTCACGCAATTCCCGTGAAACATATCCTTATCTTAGAATTCAAAATTCGCTAAGTAGTCATGACTGTGTATCGTACTTATATAGGAGGTTACCCTGATCGAATTTGGCCAAATTAAATAATAATCGAAAAGACAATTTTGCGTTCTCTGTCATATCATATACAAGCATGTAGCCTCTCAGACACAATCATGTATGCCAAAAATTACATAGTAGCTTTACAAACACAATCTCACACAGCAAAATACTAAAAAGACTAAAATACCCTTAGTTATACTTATGGATGTTACATTTCTTACCTCCTTAAAGGAATTTCATCCTCGAAATTCACTTAAAAAATTTTGGGAATTTCGGCCTCATATCTTGCTTTACCTTCTAAATGGCCTATTTTATTCGATAATTTCTCCAAAGAACCTTAACTAGATGAATTTGTTTATTCCTAAGTTGCTTATACTTCTTTGTCTAAGCTCTATATCTTTAACTCTTAATATATAAGTCAAGTGACAGAGATACTTCACAATAATGACACATGAAATACATTGTGCATCCTATCCATACTCATTGGCAATACAAGTTTATAAGCGAACTTGCCTATGTGCTCCAAGATCTCATAAGGTCCCATAAATCTAGATGCTAACATACCTTTCCATTTGAATCTCATCACATTGTAGTAAGGGGCAGTATTCACAAAGACCTTGCCATCAATAACAAACTCCAGATCTCATCTTTTTTGGTTTGCATAGCTTTTTTGACGATCCTGAGCCTGTTTCATCATTTCTCGAACCAACCTTACATCTTTGATAATCTTTTCAATTACTTTTGGCCCAAGGATTTTCACCAATCTCTTTTCAATGCAATAGTCATTGACACTTTCTCCTATAAAGTGTCTTATAGGGAGTTATCTGAATGGTTGTCTGAAAACTATTATTATAAGCAAATTCCATTAGTGGCAACACCTCAACCCAACTTGCTCCCTGATCTAAGTAACAAGCTTTCAACATATCTTCTATCATTTAATTCACTCTCTTAATTTGCCATCAGTCTAAGGGTGATAAGCAGTGATAAATACTAATCTGGTACCTATCGATCTTTGCAAACTGTGTAAAAATGTTAAGACAAATCTTACATCTTTGTCTGATAGAATGGTTTTAAGTACTCTATACAATCTCATAATCTTCCTAACATATATTTAACCCAACTGATGGTGCTTTCTTTTGCAGAGAAAAAATGTGTTGACATGGTTAATTAGTCTACTATGACCCAAAAGGCATTATATCCACTTCAAACTTTTGGTAGACTTACCACAAAGTTTATAGAGATATGCTCCCACTTCTATTTAGGAATTATCAAAGGTTACAATAATCCAGATGGTTTGTGATGTTCAATCTTAACGTACTAACATACCAAACATTTTGCCACAAAGTTTGCCACATCTCTTTTCATGTGATCCACTAAAATGTCTTCTTCAGGTTTTGGTGCATCTTTGCACTCTTAGGGTAGGCAATGTAAAAGGAATTATGACCCTCAAATAGGATCTTATGCGTCAAATCTTACACTTTAGGAACACATACATGATCTATAAATTTGAACACCTTTTTAGTGATATTAAAATCAGATACTACACTCTCGATAATTCTCTTCCTCATCTGGATACACCACTTGTCTAACAATTAAGCTTTACAAATCTTGTCCAACAACATTGATCGAATCCTCAAATCAACCAATATTTTTATAACTAGTTTAGTTTAGTCCTTTTCTATCTCCTTTTGTAACTCTCGACAAGATGTGACCTATGATAACATCACTTTTCTACTCAAGGCCTTTGCTGCCATGTTTGCTTTTCCAAGATAGTACCAAATGTCACAATCATAATCTTTAACCAGTTCTAACCATTTCCTTTGTCTCATGTTTAGCTTTCTTTAGGTGAAGAAGTACTTCAAACTTTTATGATCCGTATGGATATTACATTGGACTTTGTACAAATAATGTCACCAGATTTTCAATGTAAAAACCACCACAACTAGCACTAGATCACAAGTAGGATACCAAACCTCATAATTCTTTAACTGTTTAAAGGTATAGGCTATCACTTTTCCTTTTTGCATAAGCACTGCTTCTAAACCCTGATGGAAGGCATCTGTGTACAAATCATACTCTTTTCCTTCTGTGGGTAAGGTTAACACTAATGTTAAGGTCAATTTCTTTAATTCTTAGAAACTCTTTTCACAAACACCGGACTACCTAAAAAGGGTGTTGTTCCTGGTTAACTCAGTCAAAGTTAAGCTAACTTAGACAAGCCCTACACAAAAAGTCTATAATAATCTATCAATCCCTGAAAACTCTTTACCTTTTTAATGGTTTTGAGTCCTTGCTACTCTAACACCGTCTTAACCTTACTCGAATCTATCGAGATACTATCAATTGATACCATATGCCCCAAAAAAGCAACACGATCCAACTAGAATTCACATTTTGAGAACTTAACGTACAACTATTTCTCACGTAGTCTCTATAACACAAATCTCAAATGTCTCTTATGCTCATCATGAGACTTAGAGTACACCAATATATCATTTTTTTTTTGGTAAGTAATAGTAATTTTATACCAAAGAAAGATGTACAAATGCCTATCTAGGACAAAACCCCTAGAATAAGCTTAAACACAAGCATACCTTGGACAAGCCCCTAGGTTATGCCGAGACAACAAACGCTCACACCATTCAACCTATGGAACAAATAAACCAAAGATACATCACAAACACAAAGCAACACAACTCACAAGCATACCAAAGACAAGTCCCTTGGTTATGCCGAAACACCTACCTACCAACCAATTGCTACAAAACACAAAGCAAGACCTTACAACTCAAAACCAAAACATACTACAAGCCAACTCCACCCCATCTATTCAAAGATTGTATGAGGAATATCCCAATTGTTTGCAAGAATCATATTTTCTCTAGACTTGGTAACCTTTCTCAAGCATGAAGCTCTAACTCTAACACCTTCTTGAATAAGCATACGGACTCTCTCCCTTGGTAATCCGGCTCTTCCAAAGCAAGTATCATTCCTAGACTTCCAAATGTAGTACACGGCTGCCCCAAAGCAAAGCTTACTCACAATATTCTTGAAGCTATTTTCCTTCCATTTGTTTGCTAATTCCGGGATCATTGAAGTCCATGAGCTATACATGATTTGTTGATGGCAAAGATTGAGCATTCCATTCCAGATTTGGGAGCTGAAAACACACCTAAAAAATAGATGGTCCATGCTTTCCGGATCCACCTTACATAATGGGCATACATTGTGGGAAATAAGGCCAATTCTTGCTAACCTATCTCTTGTCATTAGTTTACCTCTAATACCCAACCATACAATGAATGAATGTCTTAGGAAATGCCTTTTAAACCATACAATATTGTGCCAACTTACCTTGTCCTTCCTACTCCTCATAATCTCCCATGCCGATTTGATTGTGAACTTGCCATTAGAATTAGGAGCCCATGTTAGAGCATCCTCCCCTCTCATTGGGCAGCAAGGGAGAGCTCCCTTTATCTCCATGAGGTGGCAAGAATTTGCTGCTGGCCATTTCCACCCATGCTCATCAATGACTTCTTTTACTAAAGCATGCTTAGGAATTCCGGAATCATAGATAATCCGGTTCCCAAATTTGTCCATTAATGGTCCAAATGGGTGCCAATTATCAAGCCAAAGAAAGGTGTTTTCCCCATTGCCAATGACTTTCTTGAACTTGGTTTTCATTTGTTCCCTAAGTTTTAAAATTTTCCTCCAAACCCATGAGCTCTCATTATTCGGTTTGATCTCCCAAAAACTTTTTCCTCTAAGCTTGTTTGCCTTAATCCATTCCACCCATAGTGAGTTCCCCTTATCAAGGAGGATCTTCCACATATTCTTTGTTATGGCAGCCTTGTTCCACACTTTGCACCTCATAATGCCGAGACCTCCCTCCTCTTTAGGCACACAAACCTCTTCCCAAGCAACTTTTGCTTTTCTTCCATCCATGGCAGCACCATTCCAAAGAAAATCCCTCAATATTCCATCTATTTCCTTGTGTACATTTGAAGGAAGAATAAATATAGAAGACCAATACACTTGAATGCTAAATAGGACAGCCTTGATAAGTAACAATCTCCCCGCATAAGATAAGGACTTATTCCGCCACGAATAAATTCTCCCCACAATCTTATCAATGAGCATCTTGCAATCACTTCTTTTAAGCTTTGAAGAAGTTATTGGAACTCCTAGATACTTGAAAGGCAATTCTCCTACCTCCACATTGATAGAGTCCGCAAGCTTGATCTTCTCCTCTTGGGGTAATCCGGAGATGTATATATTGCTTTTGTTGCAATTCATTTGGAGACCGGACCATTCATGAAAAAGCTTTAGGAAACTTTTCATGAGAGTAAGCGATTCAACATCTGCCCTACAAAACAAAATAAGGTCATCGGCAAAGCACAAATGAGTTATGTTGTTTTCCTTACATTTCCAATGATGGCCAAAAGAAGGAATGTTCTTGAGTTCTCCAAGCATCCGTGAGAGGATCTCCATTGCCATGACAAAGAGGTAAGGGGATAAAGGGTCCCCTTGCCTAAGCCCATGAGAACTCTTGAAAAATCCCACCAATTCACCATTTATTCCCAAAGAAAAAGAGGGGGTTGAGATGCAGCTCCTAATCCATCCAATGAATTTTCCATGAAAACCAATTGCTTCAAGAATAGCAAGGATGAAGTCCCAATGAACCGTATCATATGCCTTCAATAAGTCAATCTTCATGGCACACTTCTTGTCTTTGCTCACTTTATGGTAATTATGCATTAGGTCTTGACACAACATAATATTCTCTCCAATGCACCTTCCTCCCACAAATGCTCCTTGGGCTTTATCAATGAAACTCGGAAGTATGGCTTTGAGACGATTTGCAAGGATCTTTGAAATGCACTTATAGATTATATTGCAGCAAGCTATCGGCCTATACTCCATACACCTTGAAGCGTTAGCAACCTTAGGGACAAGAGCTAAGATAGTGCAATTTACCTCCTTGAGAAGATGGCCTGAAGAGAAAAAGTGCTGGACTGCCTTGATCACATCATTCCCCACAATCTCCCAAGTGGTTTTAAAGAAGAAGGCTCCATACCCATCCAGACCCGGAGCTTTGTTGTTGTCCATGGCAAAGATAATGGATTTGATTTCCTCTTCCCCCACTTCCTTGATCATGTTTTCTTTCTCTTGAATCTCTATTTGAAAATTAAGCAGCCTTTGAATTTCCTCTACATTGGAATTGCATGAAACCGTGGAGTTAAGGACCTTTTTGAAATAGCTCACAAACTCCTCTTTAACATCCTCCATATTACTAACAAAGGTTCCATCATCTAGGCACACCCCATTGATAGAGTTCCTACTCCTACGGGCTTTGATACATTTGAAGAAAAACTTGGAATATTGATCTCCTTCTTGAAGCCAATGAACTTTAGCTTTTTGGCGAGCTAAAGATTCTTCAGCTTCACTTAGATTTTTGTAGTTCTCCAAACAAACCTTTTCTTCCTTAGCTAAATCTTCATTTAGTGGGCTGCTTTGAAGTCTATTTTGAACATCCTCCAGCCTTCCTTTTGCTTCTTCCACCTTCTCTGAAATTCTCCAAAACCCCTCCTTATTTAGCCTCCTAAGAACCTTTTTTAATCTCTTGAGCTTGCTGATGAGCTTATACATAGGGCTGCCTTCTACATCCTCTTGCCAAGACTCCCTCACAATATTAAGGAAATTATCATGTGTTGCCCACATGTTATAGAACTTGAAAGGGACCCTCCTCCTCCTTACACCACCTCCACACGTCACAATGCATGGGGAATGGTCAGAGATGGAATGGTTAAGAAACATGGCAAAGGATTCCTCAAAAACATCTTTCCATTGTTCATTTACAAGGGCTCTATCCAACTTGCATGCTATCCTCCTATGTCCCTCACTACAATTACTCCAAGTGAGTTGGTTTCCCATGTACCGAAGATCTTCTAGATTTGCTTCCTCACAACACTTATTTAGGTCATCACTATAAGTATCTCCCCATGATACTCCTCCAATTTTCTCACTTGGACCCCTAATTGCATTAAAGTCCCCCATTATTAGCCACGGTTTGTTCCCCATCCCATTGGAGAGCCTATCAATTTCCTTCCATAATCTTCTCCTTTCCATAGGTTGATTATACCCATAGACTATAGTTAAGGCTATAAGAGAGTTCTCCTCTACTAACCAAGCCTCCCCATGTATGAATTGCGGATTTTTCTCAATGACATTAAAACTGATAGTATCCTTATTCCATCCTACCCAAATTCTCCCATTAGGGTGACTATCATTGTTATTAGCATTCTCCCACTCTCTCCAAATATTACCATTCACTATACTTAATCTATCATTCCCCACTTTAGTTTCCAACACAGCCATTATTTCAATGTTATTATGCTTGATAAAGTGCCTTACCTCCCTTTGTTTGATAGGAGCATTGAGGCCCCTAATGTTCCAGCAAGCTATCTTTGTCATTTGGATGATAGTGGAGGGGAATTAGCTTTCTTGAGCTTTGCCAATTTTTTCCCCAAGTTCTTAGTCTTCTCATCCATTTCCTTCTTCCTAAAATCCATCTCATCCACCTTTAGTTTTCCTCCGAATGGGACTATTGTTGGAGAGCCCTCAATTACCAAGTCCTCCCCCCCATTTGTACTAGCTCCTTCTACCTCCATATCTATCCCTTTTGCTGTTGTAACTTGACTACTCTTGGAAGTGCTAGCTTCATACAACTTTTCTTTTCCTGCCGAAATGACTTCTTCATTGGTTTTCTCCGGATTGACCTCTTCTTCCATCATTGTGCTCCTTTTGATTTGCTCATTGGACTCATGGTTGGCTAATGCTGAATATCTATTGTTCTTATTTGTGTTTCCCCCCAAATTATGAAACTCCACGCCTTTACCTTTGGCCTTTTTGTCATTGCCGTTTGCCACCTTTAGTTTACTGTCTTTCCCATTTAGCTTCTTTGTTGTTATCATTCCATCCCCAACCTTGAGGTTTTTCCATGAAGATGTGCTACCTTCATGTTTCGGAGCAAAATGACAATTGGCAGTGGAGTGTCCAAAGCATTGGCACCCATTGCATTTTAGTGGTTTCCAACTATACTCTACATTGATCACCAAGTTTTCACCATTTGGAAGAGTTAAGTTGATAGTCTCCGGGCATTCCGCATCCACTTTGATCTCAATACATATCCGTGCAAACTCTAATCTTGTCCCTCCTTCCGTAACAGCATCCATATAAAGAGGATTCCCAATGGCACTTGCTATGTAGCTAAGTCCTTTTGGAGACCAAAACTCAAGTGGAATGCCATACAATCTCACCCATATAGCCACCTTTTTGACATCATTGACCAAAGATAATTTTTGTCCTATGCCGAAAGAGTTATGTTGATCAAATCCATTCTCTTTAGCATACAGCTTTACTAGTCCAATTTATTCATCTATTTTTTTTTTTTTGGTAAGTAGCTTTTTCATCCTCCCCTCTAGCATTCATAAAACCATTGAAACTGTTCTAAAATCCTTGTTTTGGAAGGGGTATTCAGAGGTGAATCATTGAGCCAAGGTTTCCTGGGAGGATATTTGTCCTCTTAAGCAATAAGGAGGTCTCAAAATCATGTGTACAAAAGAATGGAACAAATTTGCTACAATGAGGCACTTCTAGGATATAGCTAATTGGAAAAAGAACTCAGTTTAGGTACAATGGGCTTCTTAACACTACCTAAAGAAAGACTTTATTTGGAAGGTGCGCACACCCTAAAGCTACTCTTGGACTTGGCATTACATTCTCAAGCTTAGGGATAAGGCTACACCTCACATTGATTATATTGTGGGTAATGGTAAAGACATTAGCCTTTGGTTTGACAAATGACACCCTTTTAGTTCTCTTGTAGATCATTTCAGAGAGCGTATTATCTATGATTCTAAGCTCAATTACATGGCTAAAGTTGAAAACATAATTAGGGATGGGAATTGGTCTTGGCCAAGTGCCAATTCGATGGAGCTGTTGGAGGTTAAGAGGGATATTGACTTTAGATCGAATGGTGAGGAAAAATGGAATGCAACTTTCGATGGGGTTTTTTTAATCCACTCGACTTGGGAGCTTCTTAGATCCAAAAGTAAAAGGTTAGTTGGCATAATCTCATCTAATTTAAGTATCATATCCCCAAGCATGCTATAATTTTATGGATGGCTTTGAGAAGTCTATTGCACACTAAGGACAAGCTAATGCAATTCAAAGTGATCAATAATATGGATTGCATGTTTTGCAATAAACCTTTGGAATATACCAATCATCTTTTTTTAGCTTGTATGGTTACTAGAAGGATTTGGTGGGAGGTTCTTTGTTAGAGCAGTCTTGATTATAATGTGATGTCGTGGAATGATTATGTTGACATGGTCAGTATAAGGTGGAAGAATAAGTGCTTAAAACATTTGTTGGCCAAGTTTTGTTATGTAGCTACCATTGATTTCATTTGGAGAGAACACAATAATGTAATTTTCTCTCAAAGTGCAAAAGATGTGAATTCTTTAATTATGGGAATTAAATCTTTGGTTAGAGAAAGAATCTTGACTATGAAGGGTTCTAGCCTTAAAGTTGAGGATGAAGTGACTTCAAGGGCTAGAAAAATGAGTGGAGCACTAGAACTTCTAAAATGAAGATCTAAGTTCGAGTCTCTGCCACGTTTATGAAATCTTAACTTTCTTAGTGTAGTGGTTATGAGTCTAGTCACTATGCCTTGAGTTTACCCATCTAACAAATATAGGCGGGGTCTTCTGGTGCATTTCCATCAAGACAATGCAACAACACATAACCCCAATTCTGGAAATTACTGTTCATAACCCAACAGCACTTTGGCTTCCAATTTAACCAATCAAATGACTTCCAAAACATACAAATTATAGTTCATTGGAAAAGGCATTCAAAGAGCTTTTTAATGGTATATGATAGCAATCACAACTCAATCAACAAGGCATTCAAAACTTGTTTCAAAGTTTGATGGCAAAATCTGAAAATGGCAAAATTACATACTGTGAACAGTATCCGAGCATATAACACACATTCACACTTTGGATTTCAAGGGGTAACAAGAAAGTTAACCAAGGCATAAAGGAAATTTCCACCAACCTTGGGATCTTCCACCACCAATTCTTCCTCCAAGATGAATTGGATAAAGGAAAGAGCAACTAAAGAAAAGCTACAAAGCTTTACTTGAAGTTTTCATTAGCAAACAAGTCTAGCCTTTTTACAAGTGAAAATCCACTTCATATACAAGTGCATACGGCGGCAAAAATTGGGCAATTAATTTGACATGGAAGCTTTGCCCTTCATTTAAGCTCAACCATTCATTTAAACTAAGGCCATACTACATTAATGAATAAACTAACAAAAGGGAACAACTTTTCCTTAAAAGGTGGAACTATGTCCACCAACTAAAGTTACTTTCTTCCCATTTAGTTGTAATCCAACTAAATGGGCTTCATGGTATCTTGGGCTCCATTTAAGTGATGGAGGGCTGCCTCATCTACTTGGGCTTCAAGTGGGCTTGTAGTTGGCTTCTTGAACTCATTTAAGTTGCTATTTCATTAAGGCCTTGGGTGCAAGTAATGAGATTGCACCCAAAAGTAAAGTTGGGCCAATGTGGAAAAAGCAATGAATCTTTGGGCTTGCATGGAGCTAATTCTTCATTCTCAAGATGGCTTGAGCCAAATGGAGACTTGATAAAGACTTGGAAGCTAGGGTTGGAGAGGTAGCCGAAAATACATCATCCCCCCCGGGTTGGGAAGGACTTGCCCTCAAGTCCTCAAGGTGGCTATCCTCCATGTATGGTGAAAGATCTCCAATGTTGAAGGTGGCCGAGACTCCTCCCATTTCATCCGGGAGATTCACCTTGTATGCATTGTCATTTACCCTCTCAAGCACTTCAAATGGTCCATCAGCCCTTGGAGCTAGCTTACTCCTCCTTTTGCTTGGAAATCTCTCTTTTCTCAAATGCACCCAAACCAAGTCACCCGGTTTGAAAATGGATGGCTTCCTATGCTTGTTGATCTTCCTCTTGTGAGCTTCATTGGCCTTCATGGTTTGAGATTTGATGGTTTCATGGAGCTTCTTCATGGCAGCAGCTTTCTCCTTGGCATCCTTGTGAACTTGCACATCAAGAGGTAAGGAAGTTAGATCCAAAGGAGTTAAGGGATTAAGGCCATAGACTACCTCAAATGGAGAGTGTTCGGTTGTTGCGCTTGGACTCCTATTGTAGGAAAATTCAGCTTGAGCAATCTTCAAGTCCTAATCCCTTAAGTGCTTGTTAACCAAAGTCCTCAAGATTGTTCCCAAAGTCCTATTAGTTACTTCGGTTTGACCATCGGTTTGAGGGTGATGAGAGGTGCTAAACATGAGCTTGGTTCCCATTTTGCTCCATAATGTCCTCCAAAAGTGGCTCAAGAACTTGGTGTCTCGATCCGAAACTATGGTTCTTGGAATTCCATGTAGCTTCACCACTCCCTTGAAGAATAATTCAGCCACCTTGCTAGCATCTTCAGTCTTGGAACAAGGGATGAAGTGGGCCATTTTAGAGAATCTATCTACTACCACCATTATAGCATCCTTTCCACTTTGAGTTCTTGGAAGAGCCACAATAAAATCCATGCTAAGATCCTCCCATGGCTGCTCCGAAATAGGTAAAGGCATGTAAGGACCAGGTTTGAAATGAGACTAGGACCTTTGACATGTGCCACACCTTGCAATAATGGCTTGGACGTCACTCACCATCTTAGGCCAATAGAAATGCTCTTTAAGTATGTCTAAGGTCTTATTTATGCCAAAATGACCTGCTAATCCACCACCATGTGTCTCCCTAATGAGAAGTTCCCTAAAAGAGCTCTTAGGGATGCATAATTTAGCTCCTTTGAAAAGAAAACCATCATGGACAGAATAGTCTTCATATGCCCCTCTAGAACACTTTTTCATGATCTCCCAAAGCTTATCATCTTCATTGTAATATTGTCTCATAAGCTGGAAACCTAGAACTCTTGCATCAAGAATGGATAACAAGTAATGCCTTCTTGAAAGAGCATTGGCAACTATATTGGAAGAACCTTGTTTATATGCTGAAACAAAGGAGAAAGTGATGTATATGCAGCTCCATTGTCATTTTTGGGTTCCAAGTCATCCTTAAGTCTCCATGCAACCTTTGAAGCCAAGAAGAATAAAGTTCCAGCAAATCCCAAGCCAAAGGAAGCATTGCACCTTCAATTTTGGCCCAAAACCACTTTTGGATATAGTCTTATTACATCCACCCAAGGTCCAAATGAATAGCTTGCTCTAATTGATCCAAAAGTGCAACTTTTGAAGTCCATCAATGGTCCAAACGTCCAAACATCATTTTGAAAAGCCCAAGTGAAGTTACAACCATCCATCACTCCATTTTGAAGCCCAAAAAGGTGTTCAAAGCCCATTTAGTTAGATTGCAACTAAAAGGGAAGCAAGTAACTTTAGTTGGTGGACATAGTTCCACCTTTTAGGGAAAAGTTGTTCCCTTTTTGTTGTTTTCTTTAATTAATATGGTATGGCCTTAGTATTGAATGAATGGTTAAGCTTAAATGAAGGGAAAAGCTTCCATGTCAAATTAATGCCCAATTTTTGCCACCACTTGCTCTTGTATATGAAAGTGGATTTTCACTTGTAAAGGTTAGACTTCTTTGATAATGAAATATTCAAGTAAAGCTTTGTTGCTTTTCTTTAGTTGTTTTTTCCTTTATCCAATTCATCTTGGAGGAAGAATTGGTGGTAGAAGACCCCAAGGTTGGTGGAAATTTCCTTTATGCCTTGGTTAACTTTCTTGTTACCCTTAAAATCCAAAGTGTGAATGTGTGTTGTATGCCTGGATACTGTTCACAGTATGTAATTTTGCCATTTTCAAATTTTGCCATCAAATTTTGAAACAAGTTTTGAATGCCTTGTTGATTGAGTTGTGATTGCTATAATATACCATTAGAAAGCTTTTTGAATACCCTTTCCAATGATCTATCCTTTGTATGTTTTGGAGGTCATTTGATTGGTTAAATTGGAAGATAAAGTGCTGCTGTGTCATATGAACATTAATTTCCAAATTTGAGTTTGTGAATTGTTGCATTGCCTTGATGGATGTGCACCAGAAAGACTGGAGGAATTCCACCCATTTAGCATGCCTTGAACTTATCTTATGTTGGCTACTAAGAAACTTCAAGGCTTGGTGATCGGAATGAAGCACAAATTGTTTAGGCCTTAGGTAATGACTCTAATGATAAAGGGCTCTAACAATTGCATAGAATTCTTTCTCATAGGTGGAGTATCTTCTCTTGGACGCATTGAGCTTCTCACTAAAGTAAGCAATGGGCCTTTTGGCTTGAGTTAGGACTGCCCCAATGCCAACTCCACTTGCATCACATTCCACTTCAAATACCTTATCAAAATCAGGTAGAGCAAGTACGGGGGCTTCACATAACTTCTTTTTAACCTCTTCAAATGCTTTGGAGGCTGCCGTAGACCATTCAAACCCATTTTTCTTCATACATTCAGTGATGGGAGCCATGAGAGTGCTAAAACTAGGCACAAAACGTCTATAAAAAGAAACGAGTCTGTGGAAGCTCCTAACTTCAGTGAGAGTCTTTGGTTGGGGCCAAGTTTTAATGGCATCTACCTTGGATTGATCTACTTGAATACCATCCTTAGAAACTACATATCCAAGGAACACAACTTGGTCTACAAAGAATTCACACTTCTCTTCCTTTGCATATAACTTATTTTTCCTCAACACATCAAAAACACTTCTCAAATGCAAGACATGATCATCAAGAGTTTTGCTATATACTAATATGTCATCAAAATAAACAACAACAAATGCACCAATGTAAGGTTTGAGTACCTCATTCATAAGCCTCATGAAAGTGCTTGGAGCATTTGAAAGGCCAAAGGGCATAACCACCCATTCATATAAGCCTCCTTTAGTCTTGAAGGCTGTCTTCCATTCATCTCCTTCTTTCATCCTTATTTGATGGTAGCCACTCCTTAGATCAATTTTGGAGAAGACACAAGCACCATGTAACTCATCAAGCATGTCATCAAGTCTAGGGATGGGATACCTATACTTGATGGTTATATTGTTAATGGCTCTACTATCCACACACATCCTATATGAGCCATCTTTCTTAGGAACAAGTAGGGTTGGAACGGAACATGGACTCATGCTAGGCTTCACAAAGCCTTTTTCAATCAATTCTTCCACTTGCCTTTGCAACTCTTTAGTCTTCATGGGATTGCATCTATAGGCTGGCTTATTAGGCAATGGTGCACCCGAAACCAAGTCAATTTGATGCTCAATGCCTCTTATAGGAGGGAGGCCGGATGAAAGCTCTAGTGGGAACACATCTTCAAATTCAACCAAAAAAGATTGAACTAAGGGGTGGGCTTCTTTCTTCTCATGTTTGAGCTCCCCTTCAAGTATAAGTAATGCAAAGATAGGTTGCAAACTCAAAAGAGCCCTTTCTACTTGCTGCCCATTCATATACATACTCTCCCTTTTAGCTTCTTTCCCTTTGATAGCCTTGTTAGCTTCTTGGGGACTAAGAGGTAGCAAAGTAATGGCCTTCCCCTTGAATTTGAAGGAATAAGTGTTCTTTTTACCATTATGAGTTACTTCTCTATCAAATTGCCAAGGTCTCCCTAGCAACAAATGGCATGCATCCATGGAAACTACATCACACACAATCTCATCTTAGTAATGCTTACCAATGGAGAAGGAAACAAGTACTTGTTTGGCTACTTGGAGGCTGGTCCCATTGCTCAACCATTGGAGCTTATATGGTTGAGGATGAGGTATGGTAGACAATCCAAGTTTCTCCACTAATGTAGATGAAGCCAAATTTGCACAACTCCCACTATCTATAATCAAAGAACACACCTTGCCTCCAATGATGCATCTTGATTGGAAAATTTGGAGCCTTTGTTCCTCATGTGGAAAGGACTTGGAATGCAATGCTCTTCTAATCACTAACATCTCTCCTTCATCAGCCCTTTGCATGACCTCCTCTTCTTCTTCTTCGGCAGCTCCATCTTAATGGCCATAATCTGCATTTTCTTCATCTTCTTGAAGAGATTCTTCAATAGCTTGAATCTCCATCAATGACAAAGTTCTTCTATTTGGGCATTCGACTTGGAAGTGTCCATAACCTTGGCATTTGAAGCACTTTTTATTGGAGAGATCAAGTCTTGCCATAATTGGTTTGTTCTTGCTAGGTTCTACTACCTTTTCTTTCCCTTTCTCCTTGGAAGTGATTTCGGCAGCCTTATAGTTGGATGGGGAACCCTTTTGAAAGGTGGTTCCCTTGTGGAAAGGAGGGCTTTTGTAGAATGAAGTCCCCTTGGTAAATGGCTTGGCAACCGTAGACTTCATGGCCTTCTTTTGCTTCTCCACCTTAATAGAAAGGGTTCCCTTGTGGAAAGGAGGGAAACTAAACAAGATTCATTGGTGGTATTTATTATGGTATTTATCAATGAAGATCTTCAAATACCATAATAAATTTATCGAGACACCCTATTCATTAAATCCATGAAGATCATTGGTGCATTCATTAGGCCAAAAAACATAACCATAAATTCATAATGCCCATGTTTTGTTTGAAAGGCTGTCTTTGAAACATTTTTCTCGGCTACTTTAACTTGATGGTATCCTAACCTTAGATCAAGTTTTGAAAATAGTAAAACACCCTTTAGTTGATCAAATAAATCATCAAAATATGGCAAGGGATACTTGTTCTTGATAGTGACTTTGTTCATCTTTTTGTTGTCAATACACATACATATCAACTGATCTTTCTTTTTCACAAAAAAGATTGGTACGCCCTATGGCGAATGACTTGGTCATATAAATCCTCTATCAAGTAATTCTTGTAACTATTTCTTGAACTCTTGAAGCTCTGCTAGTGCCATTCTATATGAGGCTTTAGAAATGGGTATTGTCCCTAGGGCCAACTCTATATTGAAATCTACCTCTTTTACTGGTGTCAATCCAGGTAACCCATCTTGAAACACATTAGAGAATTCACACACTATTGGGGTGGATTGTAAACTCAGGGTGGTCTCTTTCGACTTACTTACCATATGAGCTAGGTACCTTGAACACCTTTCTATTAACATTTTTCTGACTTTTAGGTTGTTGATCATTATGCTCAATACTTGACCTTCACCAAATGAGAATTATTTACTGTTTTCCAACTAAAACCAAACTTTCTTCTTCTTGCAGTTTATCTCAACTCCATAATGGCTCAAGAAATCCATGCCTAATATTATACCAAAGTTCGGCATGTCAAACATTATCAAGTCCACCACTATCTCTCAACCTTTCAAGAATATGGTCTCACCTAACAATATCTAGTTACTTTGAATTTTATCTCCATTTGGCATCTTTATACTAATGTCAGACACTGTGGTAGGTTCTGATCCCTGCCTTTCCACAATCTCTCGAGCAATAAAGCTATGAGTAGCACTAGAATCTATTAGTGTATATAAAGGACAAGAGTGAAAAATTAATTAACTAGTCATAACAGATGGGCTAGCCGTAACTTGAGTCTCGTCATTACATAGACCCTAGCTTATCCTTCTCCCCTAGCTATTTGCCTTATTAGGGTTAGTGTTACTATAGTACACTCCCGAGCAAAGTGTTTTGGCTATTTACATCTAAAAAAAATCCTCTAAATAGTTACGCACTCATTTATATGTCTATAACCATATCTCTAACATGTAGAGATCTCTTCTCGCTTAGGTCACTCTTGTGCCTCGACCTCTTACTTTTCTAACTTCTCCTAGAACCCTGGAGTTGGAAACTCCTCTTACCATGATTGTCTTTATTGCTCTTAGTGTTATGACTATTATTACTATTTCCTATATGGCTACCCTTGGGGTCGTATGGTTCATGACTTTGAGTTGGTAGAACAGATCTGTGTCTTTTTGCTTTCTCTCTAACCATTCTCAATCTCATAACCTCTAATCATTGAGCTTAGCCTACTACCATAATATAGGATCTGGGAGGGTTATCTCCTGCTAGCACATCTTTAGCGATATCAGCTTTAAGCCTATTGATGAAGATTTTTGTCTTCCCTTTATTGGTACTAGTCATACCTGAGGCATATTAGGCTAGCGAGTTTAGCTTGGTAGAGAACTCTTTGACTATCATATACTTTTGTCGCAATCTAAGGTACTTTTTGGCCCTGACATACTACACATCAGCTTCTAGAAACTTCCTTTCAAAGACCACTCTGAAACTAGCCCATGTTATAATATTAGTCTATTGGGCACTCTTGAAGGCTCTCTACTATACCTTGGTATTGTCTCTCATAAACTAATTGGCACATCACATCTTTTCCTTATCTAACATCTCAAATAGCTTTATTACCTTTTCCATGGCCTTTAGCCAATCCTTTACTGACATAACATTCCTGTCTGTCCCATGAAACTTCGAGGGCTAGTGTTTACCTGTTATGCTATAAATTAGGTGAATTTGGTCCTTGTGTCCTCATTTTACCCCTGTCTCTATAAGCCTTTACCCATTGATTTCCATCTGGGCGACATGTCATATGTAAAGAGGTGTTGCTCAGCCAATAGTGGTGTTGGCATAGGGTGACTCCTACTCTCGAAGGTTTCATGATTAGCTCGAAAAACCTTTTATACAATCTTTTTGATTTGCTCATCATCTATGTGAGATATTATAGTTGCACCTAGCATGGGTCCTTGAGCTATATCTAGGCTCTCATCTGGAATTGGAATCTTGTCAATCTCATCTTACCTATCAATCTCCTAGATCTCCTCATCTTGAAATCAAGCACACAACCTTAATTATACAAAATACTATTTATATACAGGTCATAGCTCTACTTACAACAGTTGGCTGATGGGAGTGGTCAGCATTGCTTGAGAGGTTTTCAAATGATTATGCAAGCATAAAATCACTTTTGAGATTCCTAAAATCATGTTGTGATACAATAAATGTAACACCCCTCTCAAGGTATATATCCCTATCTGGAATATGCTCCCTAAAAGATGTGACCTATTAGACTTTATAGCATACTATTTCAATCATTAAATACGATACATTTGAAATAAAGCCACCATCCCAAAAGTTTACTAAATTGTAATACAATAGTTCAAACATTATCTAGACAATATAAATGAAAGCATGTAATCATAAGTATAAGCTCATACAAATTAATAATATTCAAATCCCAATACACCAGTACATATAAAAGAATTTGTAAACGTGTAATGAATGGTTGTGAATGATAACAAAAAATATCCAAGTCCCCTTACACTTATGTATTGTAATGAGTCATACCACTAACCTTCTTATTGTCACCCCACTGCTCTGGAACCCTACCTACAAAATTACACAAAAAACACATAAATGAATTTACACTTAGTAAATAGCAAAAGTAATATATATATAGTGGTGTTACTTCATTCCTAAGAAAGTTCACGAATGTTTTCTCCAACATCCTAGATGCTCATATTTTAGTAACGAGGTGTCATCTTGAATGACTAACCCTTACAATGTATGTCGACATCCCAAACGTCATGTAAAAGCTTATGAAATCCTAAATGTCATTTTTATGTTCAATTCATATGTATGTTGGCTAGACTTGGGTTGTTGAGACAATATTACTAATACAGTAGGTCTCTAGACCACTCCCGTCTTCGCTTATGCATCCCAAATGATACGACATCCATTGTCAATACAAAATCACATAGATTTATTAGCTCCATTATTTTCACTACCACTTTACCCACAATTTGGTGGCCTGTAAGATTATTATACATCATATTGAACTTTTTAATCCTAACAAGATCCAGTCAGGCACGTGTCATTGTCTATATAGTCAAACACACCCTTATGAATTTTTATTACTAATAACTCTCATTAGGGTCTTATCATTAGTTTTCTTCCTTCAATATTCCTCATAGGGTAAGTCTATCATTTCTCTAATCTGTATATTCATAGTAAAGCTTCATACATTCTGAATCCATTTCAAGTGCTTACATTTTTAAGTTTCCCTAAAAATATATTGGTGTGTATCCTTTATACAAGGGCGTGTATTGCCTAATCTGCACAATTTGTAATAAAAATGTACAAGAGTGTATCCTTGGTGCAGCGCATATAGCAGTATGTCCATGCCTAATTCTACACCTTTGTGTACCCAATCTTACACTGGTAGATATTCCTAAATACACATGGGCATGTGTCATTGAAATTTCAGAATTTCCAGAATTCTAATCCTAAGTCTTCTACATTTTCCACGCTTCCAAATACAAACAAAATCCTTCTAAAAGTACATATTTCATAACTAATACCTTATCATACAACCCTATTTCGCATTACATAGTGAATCAATGATTTAAACAATATCAACATGACACAACACATACCAAATATGCCTATCCCATTCTACACTATACATTAAAGGTTCATTCATCCACATACCAATCTCAATAAATTTTCTATCATTCTACTGACCCAAACAATCCATTAATATTAAATTAAACAACTAAACATAGAGGAAATCATTACTAAATCAAAATCAAACAATTCTAAACTATAAATAGAACTACAATCATGGAAAAACTCAATCAACCCTTACTTCCACTATCAATATACATACATACATACATACATATATATAAAACTAACCTAAGTAATCAGGCATCATGTTCGCATTCAATTTAGATCCATCAGTAACACCTAATACAAATACAGCACAAGAACTTGTGCTACTTACCTTAATACAATAAGCAAATAGTATTCTCATGGCTTGAATGATTCCTAAAAATTTCTCTCCTAGCAAGATGTGGCTCTAGCATTCTCCAATCCTCTCTTTTATCTTGTTGGCTAAAAAGATTTTAGAAAAGCTGATTATTGCACAATCTGCAATCATTTTTATTTTCAGATTAAACAAACATACATGGGTGTGTATGCCAGTTATAAAACATTAAAACCATGTCGTGCGATTCCCGTGGAACATATCCTTATCTTATAATTCAAAATTCACTAACTAGACATAATTGTGTACCCTATTTACATGGGTGTGTACCTTGGCCAAATTTGGCCAAATTAAATGATACAAAAAATGACCATTTTGCGTTCTCTACCACATCATAGACTGATGTGTAGCTTCTCATACATGATCATGCATGCCAAAAATCATATAATAGCTTCATAAACATAATCTTACACAAGAAAATACTTAAAAAAATACCAAAATACCCTTAAACATACATGCAAATGTTATAGGAATTTAATCCAAACACTCTACTTATCTACACACATGCAAAAGTGGCACATATTAAGCCATGCACAGGCGGTAGTGTGCCACCCGACATGGTTTCATGCCTTACATGGCTGGGCAAGAGTTGTCCAACCGTGCCATGTATTAGAATTGCACAACTAGACCAAAAAATGTCCAGCCGTGCCATGCTACTAATTTGCATGGTGCCATGTGGCACTATGAACACCGAGTGATCTTGGTTAAATGTAATCAGCAGAGTTCTCTTTTTTCTTAAATACTAGAATTGTCATCAAACAATCCTCTTTATATGCATGTGACCCATAAGGTCTTTATTAAATCAGTAGTGTCTGAATTCAAGTTGAATTTAGACACAAACCAAGATTTACCTCCAGCGAAATGTCATAGCTACATAGACAACAAAATGTCAATTGACATCTTTTAAAATTTTACAAAATCATAATTATGTGTAATTCAATCTTTTCATCAACAAATATCTCAAGGCTTAGACAAAGAAATACTTCTATCTCAGTAGTTCCTCGGTATGAACTGATACACATTATTGAATTACATGAATTAGGCTACAACCTAATCCCACTGTGGCCACAGATTCAAGTAGTCATGAATTTCTTTCAATATTCTCATGTAAGATATCTTCTTCTATGCTCAAAAATGATGAATCCTTTATTGATCAACCATAACCTCCATGTATCTCACTATATGGTCCTACACCACCTTTATGATACCCTAGTTGCAATAGTACTTTGATAGTGTGAAACTATATCGATCTTTATACGAGACAGTTTGACGACCTCAAGTCATAAAATCATATGCACTCATGATGTTCAAAGGATTTATTTCATAGAAATTGAAGCAATCATCCATAAGGACATCCTTTGATAGGGTTAGTCTGATGAACATGTCTATAATGTGCACCTATGTGTTACCCTAAGTTATCTATAAACAGTTTCGACACATGAAAATTATTGCTACCTTTCAATGAGGTCATTCAACACTACAATAATCTTATCATCATTACATGTGCCCTTTTTCATTGTAATATCGAGATTACAGATGTTTTTAGAATGAGCACTTAGTTGTGCATAAGGTTCTCACAATCAGTTGTCTGATCCTTTTGTCATAGTTCTACCATTCTAAAGACATGTTATTCGTACAATCATATAAATACACATATGAATTAAATAACAATTAATCTTTTATTAATTAATGAATGTAAAATTACAATTACAAATGTCAAATTGATTGGCTCCAAAGCATCTACCCTAATAGATAGTGAGAGAGCTAGCAGGTCATTATTATCATTTTTATCATGATTGGATATTGTATAGTTTGAACTGTTAATCCTTGTTTATACACATTCGACATATGTTTTGACTTTTCACACTTATATACTTGGATTTTATGTAATAACTAATATACTTTTGGGATTACGGAGTTTTATTGACATAAATTCTTTATATGTAAAGTTTTAATTAGACGCGTTTCTCTAAGTACATATTCTATGTAGAGGTATGTATCTAGAGAGAGAAATGTTACAAGTGTGCATATTGGGTATTAAGGTTTAATGGTTTTGGTGTAATCGAGCTCTAGTTTGAATTTACTTTTGTCTAAAAAATTCAAATTCTAGCTAATAAACAGTAATTCTGATCAATGACAAATGATGAAAATGGACTCACAAATAACTCACTGACACAACCCAAGCTTTAATACCAAATTGATGTGCAATCATGTAAACATGAATGAGTATAAAAAAATCTATCATTAATCACATTCATTAACCATGCAAATTCACTGATTATCTCCTAAACCTTCTCTCCCAACACAAACTCCATCATACCTCAATTAAAATATAATCAACACAAATGAACCAATAACAAACTACCATATATGACCATAACCAATGGTATTAACCTTGAAAATGAGCTAGTCAGGTATGCAAGTTGATGAGTTCTATTTAAAAACTTATGTGAATGTCAAAATCTAGAAATATTCATACAAATAAAACAATAAAATCTTTTGGTTTTACTAAAATGAATATAAAATCTATATATAAAAGCTAGTGGGAGTACAATAACAATTTTGACATTGCATATCTATATGATGATAAACATATCAAAATTAAATGTCATCTTTGTCATTGTTATAAGACTTAGGTAACCAAGTAATCTTTTTTAAATGAACTTAAACTAAGTAGTCCATCTCTTCACTTGATCTATTGTTGTAGATTATATAGACTACCAAATTTAAGTTATAGTGTTTATTACAGATGAACGTTGAAGGATTCAACAAATAAGAATAAAAAAGGATTCTTTTTTGTCATGATAATACATAATTTCTAGGATTATGTGTCTCTAAACATATAAATTGAGAGACAAAGATGGTTAGATTTCTATTAGCGTCAACAATTAGAATGATTATGAGTATCATGATATACACTCAATGTTGATATCTTAATCTTTTAGAAATATCAACTACATCCAAATAGGCATCATTGGACGATACACTAAGAAATTTCCTTGATTTTTTAAAATGGAATATGTATAATTCTTGAGGTTTTAAAGGATGAAGTCATTAAATGAGGAATAACAATATAAGATAAATCAGGTTAAAAATAATGAATATCAATTCTATGTTGAAAACTAAGTATAAAGCTTTCAAAATGCAAGGTCTTAAAAGACATTAGATTGTAAAATTGACTTCTAGCATTGTTGATTTAGTACTATTAGTACCAAACAGATGCTTCATAGAGTTATGGTGTCACTGAACAGTCTAATTGTATACTTTAACGATTTCACATTGACAAGAAGAAAGGTTAGTTAATTTTAAAAAACTGAATGAAGAGAGTGTATCAATAAATGCTCTATTGTAGTAGAAGCAATGATTGGCACATACAATCATTTAATGTTGTTTGCATAGAAAATTGATTATAGTGCAAATGGGAGATGGTTGGGATTGGTATCTTAGAGCCAATCCCCATGACAATACAAGTTCATTGATAAAAGTCGTATTGATAATTTACTGTGACATTCTTTATCTATAAAACATATTAATATATGTACAGACAAATATTCTAAGAATGGTTGAACCATGATGAGAGGATTAGTGCTCGACACCTAATCGTAAGAATCCTATGTGCATATTAGGTGTTTTTTTTTAAATATTCGTAACTCTGGTATTACCATGACTAAGGGCATAAATAATAGTGATAGAGTTATCATAGTATTAAATGACCTCATCGAAAGATAATGATAGTTCTTACGTGTCAAACTTGTTTGCTGACAACTTGGTATAACCTATAAGTGCACATTGTAGAAATGTTCACCAGACTAACCCACCAAGAGGATTTCATATAGATGGTTGCTCTAATGTTAATAAAATTTATCTTTTTAGTGAACAAAGATATATGTGATCTTTAAACTTGAGGTCACCAGACTGTCTTATGCAAGGATCGATATGGTTTGATACCAACCCAACATAATCTAATTAGAAGATTGCCTGAAAGGTTGTGATTGGCTATTTCGAGATTTATATGAAGGTTATTGTGGATCAACAGAGGATTCGTCACTTTCGAGCACAAAAGTTGATATCTCAATTAGGGCCCTTTGACAGATGGCAAAGACCAACTAAATCTATGGTCATAGTGGGATTGAGTTGATGCTCAATCCGATGTTATTTTTTGGTCGTTGATAGAAGTCAGTCTATATAACTCGAAGATCTTTGAGGGAGACATTTCATTTATATCTTAATCTCAAAAAGATATCATATGATGAAAGGATTGAATTGTATGAGTAACTTTATCACTGATAGGTTAAGAAGTCATATGTTAACACTTCACTAATCAGGTGGTCATAATGTCTTACTAGAGCCACTCTTAATCTATGTCCAGATAGATGCCAGATTGAAGGCTCGATATAAATCTGGTTACTATTGATTTAGTGGAGAGCCTATAGGTCGCATACAAAAAAGGAGTTGAACAAACTCTAGAGACGTATTATTTTTTAAGATGAATTCAAATCGGATTTGATCTAAATTTTAGTTTGAGCATTTCGAGTCTTATAAAAGTTTTTAGACTTGAAATTATATTTTTGATGTTTAGAGACTAAAGTGAAATAATTATAAATGGTTAGGATTGTATATCAAGTTGGATTAAATTCAAACCAAATACATAATTCCATGTGAGCCACAACAATAAATGAGAGTTAAATAAAACAAATAAAATATAAATATATAATATAATAATATATTTATATAGACAATAGGTGGGGCCTACATGAGCACGTATGTGCATACACACAGACACACACATATATATGCCTTATGTGTGAAAATTGCTCATTGGAAATATATAAGGGTGCAGTTTGAGAGATTTTTCAAACCGAATTGAAGAAAACGATTTGAAATTTTTTCAAATCAAACTGAATCATTTTAAGTTTCAAACTATACCAAACCAAACTGAAAAAATACGGTTTGGTCTGGTTTAGATTACGATTTGAACTATAAGTATCAATATTTTAGAATATACGATACATATTGTATCCTACGATATGATACAATATAGATAAAAAATAATACGTATCATAAGATGTATCAAATTAATATGATACGATAAACATATCATACGATACAATAATCAAATTAATATGATACGATAAACATATCATACAATACAATATCTGTTGTATGATACAATAATATTACTTATATGAAATAATATATTTTTTTAGAGAAAATGATAATGCATTAACGGTGTATATGAAAATTTTTAAAATGTTAAGGGTGTTTGTGATATTTTTTAAAATGATGACGTGTCAATTATAATATTTTATTAGTAATTTATTATTTTAATGGCCAAACGACTATTTCCCACCCAAGGTTTAGCGTTTTCTCAAAAGTCCCCCCTTTAACTATGGAAACACCAAACACCCACCCATGGCCGGTTAGATTTAACCAAACCCTAACGGCTGAAAATTTTATCTCCTTTTGCCCCCCTAAACTTTAAAAACTGAAATTTTCCCCCCGCCTAAGTTTTAAAAAATGACAGTTTCACCCTAGGGTTTGGTTTTGAAATCTCCGGCGACCTCTCCGGCTCCGTTGCCGACGGCCGCTCCCTCCGGAAGCAACCTCTCCTTCCGGCGATCTCTTTCCTCCCATTTGGAGGTCCGATCGGCGCCCAGAGACGCCGTGGGAGACGAAGACTTCGTCGGGAAGACGAAGTTCTTCGTCTTCCCAGACGAAGCCGATGCCGTCGTCCTCGTCTGGGAAGACGGTCGTCTTCCCAGAGGTCTTCTTCTGGGAAGACGAAAAACTTCGTCTTCTCGACGAAGTCTTCGTCTCCTACGGCGTCTCCGGGCGCCGATCGGACCTCCAAATGGGAGGAAATAGATCGTCGGAAGGAGAGGTTGCTTCCGGAGGGAGCGGCCGTCGGCAACGGAGCCGGAGAGGTCGTCGGAGATTTCAAAACCAAACCCTAGGGTGAAACTGCCATTTTTTAAAACTTAGGCGGGGGAAAAATTTTAGTTTTTAAAGTTTAGGGGGGCAAAATAGATTCTATTTTAGTTTATTTTTAATATTATAGCTAAAATGACGATTTTACCCCTACCACCGTTAGGGTTTGGTTAAATCTAACTGGCCATGGGTGGGTGTTTGGTGTTTCCATAGTTAAAGGGGGGACTTTTGAGAAAACGCTAAACCTTGGGTGGGAAATAGTCGTTTGGCCTATTTTAATTTTAAAAAGGATATCATACAATATGATATACGATATAGTAAATTAGGTTTTTGATATATGATACAATATATGATTCGACTACTATAGTTTAAATCTTTTAAAATTATTCATTTATATATATATATATATATATATATCATTTAATAAAATTAATTGAATTATAGTTTTCTAAAACATAATATACGTACGTAAAATAAATATAATATATATAATATATACAAAAAATAATAAAATAAATATGAAAAAAAAGTTATATATCTAATTTTTATTGAAATATTTTGTCACATATAAATATATATATATTATAAAAATATTATTTATAGTTTGGTTCAGTTTAAAAATCGTTCAAATTGTAATCAAACTGAAGAAAATAATTTGAAAAATTCTAATTCAATCTAAACTATTTTATAAACTAAATTAAATTAAATCATAATTTTAAATAATTTGATTTAATTTTATAATTTAAATCAAATTATACACGCTTTCAAAAATATATAAACAAAAGTGGCGCACTTCATATAAATTAATATTATTATTTCCCGTGCAAGGTATAAAATATAGCTCACATGGCTGGCCTAGCCGCCAAGGTGGAAAGAGGGCTGGCACTTTCTTCTCACAGCTTCAAGAGAGGAATATACTGCGCATATACTTCTCAAGCACGTCACGGATTGTGTGACAAAACAAAGCCCTTGCCACTGCATCTGTTTATATAATTATAAATTATTGCTGTCGTGGCTTTCATACAAGCCACATACCAACCCCATGATTCCAGCTGATCATTCAGGATAGTTTCGATGTTTCGTGCAAATGTAGAGGTTCAGTTCTACTTTTAATTTTGAGAATGATTTCACAATTTATCTTAATTAATAGAAGTTAAAAACTATCTCTATATATGCATATTTTTTAAATACCTTATAAATATTAATAACATATTTATAAATTAATTATCTTACAAGAGTAATCTAAAAAAGGTTTTTTATGATATATTTGTTGATTAATTAAAAAATTTTAATTATTATTCCGCACCAAAATACTGCAAATTCCTTACAATGGAGCACTTACATAATATTTAAAGGGAAATTAAAATTTTTACCTTTTTTTTTTTACCGTGTATACATTAGGGATGACAACGGGGAGAGACGGGGAGGAGATCTCAATCCCATCCCCGTCCCTGTCCCCATCCTCGTCCCTGTCCCCGTCCCCATAGGGGATATCAATCTCTATCCTCGACTCGTCCTCGCTACGGGGATAAAAATGATTTTTCATCCCCTCCTTACAAAGAAAAATCCTCACTCCATCCCCGCGGAGAAAAATTTTCTCCCCGTACTCGCAAAAAAAAAAAATCTTTTTCTTACCTTCTAAAACAATATAAATATATTAAATAATATAATTAAATAAAATTAAAATTAACCCACTATTTCAAATATCACAAATATAATATATTAACTACTTTAATATATACAATAAAAACCTAAATAAATTTGAAAAATATAAATAATTTAAAAGTATAAAAAATACATTAGTATTTTAAATAAATATATTAATATAAAAGGAACGAAGATGAGGGCGTGAAGGGGAGGGGAAGGGGAAGGGGAAGGGGAAGGGAATTCTCTCCCCGTTAGGGCCAGGAAGGGTCGGGGTCCCTAAAATCGGGCCCAAATTGTCATCTCTAGTATACATATATACCACTCATTCTAAAGCTTAAACAAAAATACCACAACAGTATTACATTTTTTTAAAATACCCTCATTAATATAACTCATGCAGAAAGAGAGAATACCATCTCTTTTTTTTTTCTTAGTCTTCTAGTGAAGAAAGAATCTCTGTAGTATGGAAAAAAAATTCTTCAACAAAGAAGACATGTGATTGAATAATAAAATTTGTATGTTATGTGTTTTCTTTATGAACAATTGAAAATCAAATAATGTATGATAGATTTATGTCTATGAGTTCATATGAAATTTAATTTTGTTATGATTTCATATTGTTAGATTATTTAATACTGTTATTTCATATTATTTTTATTATTTAAAATTATTATAATATTGTTTAATATTATATTAATGATTATAAAATACAAAAATTTAAATCTAAAAAATTTTCAGATGAAAAAAAGGTTGGCGTATGCCAACTCCCACTGGTTATATGTTTTTTGAATTCAGTTCTCTTCCATGCAGTGAGCCCATATAAATTAAAATATTGTAAATGAATTTAAAATTTTCAGTTTTCTTTTGTGCAGTGGACCCCACTGAATTTAAAGATTTATGGATTCTTCCTTACTTGCACCCCTAAGCCCACTGCAAAAATTTAGAAGTAAAATAGAGTGATTTTCAAATATTTTAACTTATATGGCCATTGCATGAAAGAGTATTCGAAAAACATAAATTAGTGGGCGTTGGCATCAGTTGGCGTTAGCGCCAACCCATTTTTCGTTTGAAAATTTTTCAGATTAAAAATTTTATATTTTATAATCATTAATACAATATTATAATAATTTTAAATAATAAAAATAATATAAAATAACAACATTAAATAATTTAACAATATGAAATTATAATAAAATTGAATTTCACATGAAGTCATGAATATGAATTTATCATACATTATTTGATTTTTAATTATTCATAAAGAAAACACATAACATATTGACCTGAATGTGGATGATTTTACTGTGAAATCTTTATAACAAATATTAATTCTCTAAATAAATTTAGTAATTTTTATCTCTCTCTCACTAGTAATTCTCTAAAAGACTGAGGAAAAAGAGAGAGATAGTATTCTTTCTTTCTAGATAAGTTATATCAATGAGGATATTTTAGGAAAATAAAATACTGTTATGATATTTTTATTTAAGTTTTGAGATAAGTGGTATATTTGTATACATAATAAAAAAAGGGTAAAAATTTTAATTTTCCATATTTAAAAATATAGTACAATAAAATTTTACGAAAAGTTCCTTGATTTATGCTTAGACGTCCAATATGTCATAAACCCATACTTGCATTAATTGGAGAGTAAACCAATGTCACTAACTATTCTTTAATTTAAGGAATGTTTTCTCATTAGTTTTATCAACTTGAATATTCATTTCTCTTATGATTGATATGTATCCAAATGAATAAAATGGACTTATTAGGATGCCCTTTTCATGAATAAAGTGGCCTAAGCTTGTTTGAGAGGGATTGAACTTGTCTTGGTCAAGTAGACACAATTGGGCCAAATCTTCATCTTATTAGGTTTTATTGCACCTTACTTGATTTCCATGGAGGTTGAACAGTGTTGTTGGAGTTATATTCACATCATTTACCTAATTATATACTAAAAAATATGTATATATAATATTATTTCTTTTCATTTTACATTTGTTAAGAATAGTAAAATAAAATTATTTTTAATTTTAAAAAATTATAAAAAGAAAGTTAAATGAAAAACTAATAGAGAATAATTTATAAAATAATATAACAGTCGATAATATTTTGTTTTGTTTTGATGGTAAGAATTTTTATTTTAAATTTGTAATTTTAGTTGTGATAATGATTTTAATTTTTTTATAAAGTCTATTTATTTTTATTTTATTGGCATTTTATTAAGTTGATCTTCAAAATCATAATTTTTTATTTTATTTTTATTTTTTGAAAGTAAGTATATTTAAAAGAAAAAAAAAACCAAAACCTCAAATGAGAAAACAAAAATAACCAAAGCTCATCTTAGACTCAAGAGACCGAGGCCAGGACAACAAAAAACTGACAAAGCATCTTGGACACAAAGTTACACTATATAACAAACTCCTAGGTTGCCATAATCAACAAAAATCTACCATTGTCTTCTCTTAAAAGTCTATCTATGTTCCTACAAAGAGCTCAAGAGGAGTAAGACACTAACCTATTCTTTCTGATAAGATAAATTAAGTTATACTGGATATTTTAGTTTCAAAGTATTAGTACAATAAGATTAGAGCTAGGGTTAGGTGTTTACTTTTTTAATTTAAAATAGGAATTTAAGTGATAAATCATAAAATTTGTGAGAGAGATGTAATTTGTTTGTATTTTAGAGGAATAAGTGATATTAATTATATAATATTTATTTAATTCATATACCGACAAAAATACATTTAATTAACATGGAAAAATATCATTTTTTTCTATTTTAATGGTACAAACTTATTGATTGACATAGTTCAAATGGAAAATATTCATTTTCCATATATATATATATATTTGTATTAAGGAACATTGCTATGTCTTAATTATGAATTTCTAAGTTTTGCATAATACTATCTCGTCAAGGGCAAACCCAGAAATTGCGCTAATCTTTGAATCTTTAATAATATAAAAACTATTTAGTATTGAAATAGAAACATGCATAGACAAAAACAATTTTATGTTTATCTTCTAGCTTTGGAAACATTCGATGCAGCCAATTAATAAAATAAAATAATTAACCAAAAATTTAAAAAAGAAAAAAAGCTTAAAATAGGTATTTTCTGGTTACCTGCCAACCACAGAGGAAAAAGTTTCCATTTGGGACGGGCAACCATCAAATGAAACTTCCTTCAACGCTTTTCTTCATCATCTTTTCATTACTGACTCTCTTCTTCACGAAATCAACTAAGCAAAACAATAATGAAACAAAACCAACATTAATGCATGCATGCATTTTGTTATTCTTCACGTCAAGAATGATAAACATCCTAACAATGGTGGTTTAATTTAGAGGCACCCTTTAAAGGAATCGGAAAATTTTGGTGGTTTTCAGCCTTGTTTAAATTTCTTTCAGGTTCTTGCGTCGTGGTGGCAGAAAACTGAAGAGAAAACAGAAGCACGAAAAAGGAAAAGAGAAATCAAAATGAAAGAACAAGTGTCAACTGCGAATGTAACAGAAGAAACAATAGTATGTTATGCACCAAATATGATTACCACAAATGGAGTTTGGCAGGGAGATAATCCTTTGGATTACTCTCTTCCTCTCTTCATTTTGCAGTTGACACTAGTGGTCGTCACCACACGCGCTCTCGTTTTCGTTTTGAAACCTTTTCGCCAGCCTCGTGTGATCTCTGAGATTGTTGTAAGTAACTCATCATCTTCCATGTTTATTCGTATTAATGATCATGTCAGTGGGGGCATGAACCCCTACTCAGCCCTTGGTGTGGTGGCTTTCATCTCCCTTTATGAACATTGTCTTGAATGTAAAAAATTCTGTATTTTGTGTCTAATATTAGAAACTGATAGACAGCTGAGTACTTACAGGGAGGAGTAATATTGGGGCCATCAGTACTTGGAAGAAATCCCGAAATTTCCAATGCAATTTTCCCTTTAAGAAGTGTAATGGTGCTCGAGACAATGGCAAATGTTGGCCTTCTTTACTTTCTATTCCTGGTTGGACTAGAGATGGACATATCCGTGATCCGTCGCACAGGGAAAAAGTGCTTAGCCTTGGCTGCGGCCGGCATGATCTTGCCTTTCCTTATTGGTGTTGGCTTCTCATTCCTTGTGCACAATAAATCACAACACATGAGTCAAGGAAATTTCATACTTTTCGTTGGAGTCACCCTTTCTGTCACTGCTTTTCCCGTGCTGGCAACAATTCTTGCAGAGCTCAAACTTATCAACACAGAGCTTGGCAGGATTGCCCTATCTTCAGCTCTTTTCAATGACATGAGTGCTTGGATTCTCTTAGCTTTCGCCATTGCCTTAGGAGAGAAGGAAAGTAATTCCTTGTCGTCCCTCTGGGTGATAATCTGCAGTGTAGCCTTTGTTATCTTCTGCATATTTATTGTTCGACCTCTCATCTCCTGGATGATTTGGAGAACACCAGAGGGTGAAGCCTTCAGTGAATTCTACATATGTCTCATTCTCACCGGGGTTATGGTAGCAGGTTTCATCACAGATGCCATTGGAACACATTCTGTTTTTGGAGCTTTTGTATTTGGTTTGGTGATTCCAAATGGACCACTCGGACTTACTCTCATAGAAAAGCTCGAGGATTTCGTCTCAGGGCTTCTTCTCCCTCTCTTCTTTGCTATGAGCGGACTCAAGACTGATATTGTAGCCATCAAAGGAACTTTTACCTGGGGAATTCTGTTGCTTGTGACAATTCTAGCTTCTGCTGGTAAAATTTTCGGTACTGTCATTGTTGCACTCATTTACCAGATGCCAATTCATGAAGGAGTTACTCTTGGCTTGCTCATGAATACGAAAGGATTAATAGAAATGATTGTCCTCAATGTTGGCAAGGACCAGAAGGTACTTCAAACCAACCAATCGATTTTCTGTGTATATTTGCAATGATACTGGTAAAGTAAAATTGTTTGCAGGTGTTAGACGAGTCGTCATTTGCGAGCATGGTTGTTGTAGCCATCATTATGACAGCAGTAATCACACCAATTGTAACAATAATTTACAAGCCAGCAAGGAGAGTTTTACCGTACCAACAACGAACAATCCAAAGATCAAAACCAGATTCAGAATTGAGGCTACTGGTGTGTATTAATACTCCTCGAAATGTCCCAACAATAATCAACCTTCTTGAAGCATCTTACCCAAAAAAAAGATCCCCAATATGCGTCTATGTGCTTCATCTTGTTGAACTTACTGGTCGTGCGTCTGCCATGCTCATAGTGCACAACAACAGGAAATCTGGTAGGCCAGCCCTGAATCGAACACAAGCTCAATCAGACCACATAATCAGTGCCTTCGAGAACTATGAGCAGCATGCAGCTTGTGTATCTGTTCATCCCCTAACAGCCATTTCCCCTTACTCCACTATGCATGAAGATATCTGCAGCTTGGCAGAGGACAAACGTGTAGCCCTCATAATCATTCCCTTCCACATGCACCAGACAGTTGATGGAGCAATGGAAGCCACTAACCCAGCATTTCGTATGGTCAATCAGAATCTACAAGCAAATGCACCTTGCTCGGTTGGGATTCTCGTTGACAGAGGCTTAAACGGGTCTACAAGGTTGGCTGCAAATCAAGTGTCTCATCAAATTGCAGTGCTCTACTTTGGTGGCCCAGATGACAGAGAGGCACTAGCATATGCATGGAGAATGTCCGAGCATCCAGGAATTAGTCTTACCGTGATGAGATTTATTCCAGGAGAAGATACAGTTGATCCAGTAGCACAGCCTAGTTTTGATCCAACCAACAATGACAGGGAGAAGAAACTTGATGTAGAGTTTATAAACGACTTCAGGATGAAGAATGTAAATGATGAATCAATTGTTTATACAGAGAAGGTGGCCAACAATGGGGAGGAGACAGTGGCAGCAATAAGAGCAATGGACACAGTTCATGACTTGTTCATAGTAGGGAGAGGACAAGGAATGAGCTCACCATTAACGGCTGGTCTTACCGACTGGAGTGAGTGCCCAGAGCTTGGTGCAATTGGGGATTTGCTTGCATCATCTGACTTTTCAGCAACAGTGTCAGTGCTGGTTGTGCAACAGTATGCAGGGATAGGACCACAGAATGAGGGAATGGGAACACCTGACAGCCCGAGTCAGGCGGACAACATATTCAGCAATGTAGACTCATCAACTTTCAGAGGGCAACCCATGTTTAACAAACCACATTAAGTAGTAGTGTCAGTAGTGCTGACTCTTATGCAACTTAAGCTTGGAAAGTTTACCAATTCTGTGTGATTCAAGTGTACACTTTTGTTAGAAAAAGTTGGAACCAATTACTAAACTTCCTTTTTAATGTACATTTCTAACTCCTTCATAGCAAAACATTATATGAGTAACTAGTCGATCTAAAGGATTTGGAACAGTATCTATGTTCTGCTTTTGGCTTGCTAATAACTGTCTCTCAAACTTCGATTGAATTTTGACAAGTAATTAAAAGAGCTACATACTGGCAAATAACTCTTCGTAATTGAAAACCATGTCAATGCTCACGAGTAGTGAAAACAGCTGAGGTGCTAATTGTTGAGTTTTTTTAACAATAAATCAGATCAAACTTTATACTGATTCTAACATAAATGACGCATAGAATGTCATGACATGATATCGTTAGACATTTTTTTATGTGCTCTAATATTAATTATTATTTTGATTTAATAAAACCAGATAATTGAATAATTTAATATTAATTTGCAGTTAAACAGTGATGAACCCATAAATAATATTTAGAAGGGCAAGGTTAGAATAATATAAATAAATTTCAAATTAATATAAATACAAGTATTTGTATTAATAAAACAATAATTAACTAATACATTTATAATTGTCTTCAGCATGATTTCCTCATTTGAAAAGTGTTATATAATGACTTCATTATAAATACTATCAAATATATCTTTCTCTATGCACACAACTACTCTATCATTCAACCATTGATCACTTATTCTATTTCACAAAAGATTTTTTTACAAGATTCATTGCTAAAAATGGTCTCTTTATATCAATAGTGGCAACTGGTAAAATCAAAACTAATTTCATTAACAAATAAATTAATGGAAACACTTTATCCTTCTCAGTTTCAATTGTCAATCCTGCAAGATCCCTTGCTTAAGAATAAGAAAGAGGAATCTCATGTAAATACCATGGAATAAGGTTTGATCCTATTCATGGGGATTCCGTAAATATTCCATTCCAAAAATAGAAAGTTCGAAACAATTGGGATTTTTTTGGAGATTGGATGCAATTACTAATTCATGATATGGCATGTACAGAATGAAAACTTCATTCTCGATTCTACAAGAATTTTTATGAAAGCCTTTCATTTGCTTCTCTTCGATGGAAGTTTTATTTTCCTAGAATGTATCCTACTTTTTGGCCTAATTCTTCTTCTGATGATCGATTCAACCTCTGATAAAAAAGATATACCTTGGTTCTATTTCATCTCTTCAACAAGTTTAGTAATGAGCATAACGGCCCTATTGTTCTGATGGAGAGAAGAACCTATGATTAGCTTTTCGGGAAATTTCCAAACAAACAATTTCAACGAAATCTTTCAATTTCTTATTTTACTATGTTCAACTCTATGTATTCCTTTATCTGTGGAGTACATTGAATGTACATCAATGGCTATAACAGAGTTTCTATTATTCGTATTAACAGCTACTCTAGGAGGGATGTTTTTATGCGGTGCTAACGATTTAATAACTATCTTTGTAGCTCCAGAATGTTTCAGTTTATGCTCCTACCTATTATTTGGATATACCAAGAAAGACGTACGGTCTAATGAGGCTACTATGAAATATTTACTCATGGGTGGGGCAAGCTCTTCTATTCTAGTTCATGGTTTCTCTTGGCTATATGGTTCATCCGGGGGAGAGATCGACATTAGAACTTACATCTAAAATATAAACATTAAGTTGAAAATCAAGTGTCATGAGTTCTAAGTCACAAAAATCTTTTGCATAAAGTTCAACAAGACACATCAATTTGGACATAAGCATGTCAAACAAATAGGTAATTTCATGTTTACCTCATTGAAACAATTATTTAACTCTTGAAGTTGCATATCAAGCACACTATAAAAGACTTTAATACAATAATAGTTCACGTTTGTGATACTTTGACTCTTATATTGTGATCATTCTTAAATAAAATATTTATTATCCATATTTGAAACGTCAATATCATAATTGATACAAAAAGAATACACTTTGTGTAATAAATTCTTTCATCTATTATTTCTCATTACCTGTAAAGTTTGCTTACATGTTAATTCATAGCATTTATAATATCATGAGTTGCCATATATTATATGGGTTTGAAAAGTTCGCTTTTATTGGCCAACAATTTAGACATTAAAATTTGAGCAAGATAAAGAGTAAATATTTTATAGACAAATCGGACAAAAAATTGCCAAGGACTATTGAAAGATTCCTTAATAAAATATTAAAAATTGGTTGAAAGTTTCCCTAATTAAATTTTATCTTGGTCAAGGAAGGCCCCAGTGGGCAGTGGCAGACATATGGTAGAAACTACAAAGGTCAATACTTTGAAAAAAAAAAAAAAAGAAGACTTTTTTATAATTTCTATAATAAATTATCTATAAACAAAACAACGTAATATCAATATGGGAAATCTATTAAGTTCTAATCTAGCAAAATTGCAAGAATTCAGCAGAAGTAAAGAAATAAAGATGAGATATATCTTTTGAGAAACAACTCAATGAATAAGGTTATCCTATTTTTGTTGGTGTTATTAAATGAATAATTAAACATTAATTTTAAACGAAAATGGAAAGGAAAAGTTGAATTAGTTGTAGAGAAAATAGTGAGAAACTAAAAAGCAGATGTCCTATTTTGGCTGTGTTTAGTATAACTGAAAAGGTATTTGAATATAAAATTGTAAATTATAATATATAAAAATAGGGGTATAATTGTAAATTCATCAAAACCTAAAGTTTTTACAAAAAGCCCTTTCTTGACCGCTATGCATTTCGCCACTGCAGATTACTTAAGGGGGCATTTGGTTTTTGTATTTAAAGATTACTTTAATAATCTATCTTTTATTTTCTTGTTTAGTTTATCAGTAATAAAAGATTACATTAATCTTCTATTACCAATGTTGACGTAATAGGTAATATAGATGGTAATCTGATTACCACCTTCACCTTAAGTATTTAAAAATTATCAAGGTAATTTTGATTTTATTATAATTATATTATTATTTATTAATTTTTTGAGACAAAAATAAATTTATTTTTAATTAATATGACAAATAATATAAAAATATTTAAAAATAATTATATTCAAGGGCATTTAAGTAAAATAATTTACTAGTAATATTTTATTATTTTTAACCAAACATAATAATTATTTATGTCTATCAAATTTTATCAAACATAGTAATTATTTATACCTAGTAATCTTCTAAGTAATCTATCTTCAAGGTAATATTTCTATTTTGATAATAAAACATTACACAAATCAAACGCCCCTTAAAAGTTATAATCTAAGTGGACAGTATAAATGTAGATTTTGTGGTATATTGGAGCTTGATAGGGGGTAAATTAATTTACTTATAAATCGGTTAAATCTTTGCACTAAAGCCTGATGTAAAATACTTGTAATATAGTTTACCTCATTGAAAACTGTTATTTAAGGAAGTTTTTAGAGTAAGAGACCAAATCACATCAAAAGATAATCTTGACATCAATCTAGATATTCTTATACATCAATCCAAATAATCTTATTATCTTAAATTTTAAATCAGTATTTTATAACTTATATATAAACCTTATGAAATTAGGGTGAATTTATTTTGTTCAGTTACTAGATATTTATATTGTGGATGTATTAGAAAAAATCCAACGCGTTTTTCTTCAGACCACACTAGCAATCAAGCGTATAAAAGCTCAACTTTAAAATCCACTAACAATGAATTACCTGGAGGAAGGATCACGCTTCGTATCATATTACACTTTGGCAAGTTACACGCGGAAAATCTGGTGTAGCTTTAGCTTGACAAGTGGCAAAACTACAAAAGATTTTGCTCTTTATTTTACTTTAATTAGACTAATGTTCATCAGTCTTATAGAATAATTGTTTTGGAACTTATGAATTTTAATAATGCACGGCCTAGACGCCTGTTACGTGCAGATTTCTACATAAGGATTGCTCGAGCACAACTCATATACGTTCTTATTAGATAATATTAAGAGTTTCTCACAGATTAAAGAGAGGTTCACGATCGTGACCATCTAGCCGTGAAGAGGGAGTTTTTTCGGTGACCTGTGAAGGATTTTCTGCACCAAATTTGTCCTGCTAGGATACACGGAAAGTAGGAGTACTGCTTTCGATTTATAAGTGGTGATATAATATGTTGTGCTTAGGAATCATGCTTTATGAATTTAAATATGCGACCTGGGCGTTTTATGAAAGATTAGAGACAGTGACCATGTATAGTTGCATAGTGTTGTTTGCTCTGGCAGCGATTAATGTTATATTGTTAGGGGAACATTATATGATTGATATTACTGCTATGTTGATTTGGTTATGTACTTCATAGCATGACTGATAGTCTGTTAGCATAATGAATATAAGGATGTTGTAGTAACGTGTTGGTTATGAATCAATGCATGATTAGTATAGGATCTCGAGACGTGGATATGTATAAATTCTCGGATCTGACACTTAGGTATGTGTCGTTTGGTCTAAAAATTGTGCTAGATATCATGTTATAAATTATAGGATTGTCTTGGTGCAACTGATTGATGGAAAATAGCCTTAGATTAGTGTATTTCAATGTGCATGTATGACCGTCTTAAGGACAAGCATGGTTGTAACATGCATAATTGTATATAAAAGTTACATCTGATATAATTGTGCATAAGAACATGCACACCTGTACACTTGTTAAGATAGAGGCTTTGATGATCGGTGATGGTCTGCGCAAAGGATATGTACAACCATCCATGACAAAAAGATATGTCATAGTGATGACTATACAAAAGTGGTGTATGATTGTTCACGAAGATGAAAAGACTATTTGACCCCTAGGATTATAGTACAATCATGGTAGGAATGACGGAGATCATTCATGACACATGATGTATGCCCGTGTATAGAAACACACACACTCGTGCATGGTGCCATGACTAAGAATACCTATGAAGGGTAGCCAGTGCATGTGAGAATCATATGCATGCCTATAAGCTTTAAGGTATAAGACCATACACTCAATAGGGAAGGATTAAACATACCTACGTGATATCTAATCATTCATAAAGATGTCCCCAACAATTTCTAAAGATATCTATGGTGCATTGAAGTACCAAGAAGTACCCAAGAAAGAGAATAAGTTGGGTGCATGATTGATGAGCATGTATATGTTAGGTGAAGCTAAAGTCTAAGATAAGTTAAGATTGACTCAAGATGAGAGAAAGAGTAGTCATGACTTTCTAAGACTAGGGTGATAAGACATACATGTCTCATAGACCACATATGAGACTTATTGATCTTGTGGATGCAGTATGGGATAGAGAAAATCCCGAGACAAAGATAGATTGATATCACCCATGATAAGCATGACTATTATGTTATATAGATGGTTGTCACAAAAGGGTGTCTATGGCATAAACAATGTGCCCACAAAGAGATGTTATACCCATAGAGAGGATTCATAGTTCACCGCATACACCCACACAAAGGTGTCACCTACAAAGAGGAGTTATGAAAGAGAGATAGAGTTCGTAGATAAATATTTACAAAGAAATATTAGGATAAATTCATACATACTGTGAATTATTATGATAGCCTAAGAAAGTAGTCATATGATCAGGGTGTCAAATCCTATTTTAGTCTAGATTAATTGACATAGACATGAGAAAAGATAGAAGATAAATGCTTTCACATAGAGGACATACATGTGATGCATTCCATGTCATTTAAGGAAGGACAGAGATGAACTTTAGATGACAGGAAAATCAATGAATTAGGAATGTGTGATGAGTTTATAAAGGGGGACATATTGAGATTAAGTTTTATAGTATGCTCTTACTTATTGAGTGATTTGTCACTCACTTATTTTTTTGTTTGGTTTTGCAAGTACGCATTAAAGTGATGATGTCACGACAACTATTCAATTGGGGTGTAGCATGAGATGAACATAAGCTGATGATTGAGTTTATTTATGATGTTTTTTATTGTTTTTGTTATACACACATACTGATATGTTTATTTTATAGTTTGGATGATGATTGTTTTTAGTTTTGTTTTATTGAAACTAAGGCATATTTCACAATTTAATTTTAATAAAGAGTATTTCAATAAGTTTTTCTACGCACATTGAATGGTTGCTTGGTGTGTACGATATGGTTGACCTTAGTGAGGAACATTTCCATTAGAGGGCAAGACCTCCAATGTGGTGTGTTACATTCATAATTCATTAAAGAGTTGTAAGTTGATTTCAATGAAAAGTGGTCATTTGTAAATGGGAGCCAAATAAAACAATCTTCATTGTCTTCGTTAGAGGGTAAAGGAAACGTAATCAATAAAAGGCAAATGCCTGCTAGTAAAAGATGGTTGAAAAAAGCGCTAATTCCAATTACCATCTTCATTGACATGTCACTGACTTTGGAACTTCTTGACAGGTGGAGTATTTGTGAAGTACATAAAGAGAAAAATGGTCCAATGTTAGCCAGCCAACAATCATCCCAAAAACTCACCTTACAATCATTTCTAATGTCCCTGTTGCAGCAGGAATGCATATCAAAGTGCCTTCCAAAGCAGAAACTCACTCTGCTTTGTGGACCACACATTGCTAGTCAAGAATGAATACTTAGTTATGATTACATCTTTATAGAGGTTATACTTATTATAAAAAGATCATATTAGTTTCATTAGACACATCATATTTGTTTCATATAAGGATCAAACACTAAGCCCAAATTGACGATTTCAAATGACAGGTGGCTTTCCAAGAAACATTGCAAAGAAGCAAATGCCTTTGGGGAGAAACGTTTATGCCTCATAAATTGAGGGAGACTTTAAAGGACCAACTTAAACTGAAGTCAATTTGTAAGCAAGAGAAAAAGGTCTTTCCTTTTAATCAAAAAGTCTACGTTGAACTCTGTCCAAAATTTAGTTATAAGTATGTCTCATCACCTAGTCTAAGAAAATGGGGATAGCCAAATAGTTTCCAATGGTTGGGGTGTAGGGATTTTGTGACCTTGCATAATGGAATAATAGTTTAAAAATTCAACTAAACAATACATACACTTTGCAAAACCCCATTTTTGGATCATCCTCATTATAAGATTAATTCACAAACATTAAAAACACACATAGGGTGTTTATTTGATGTGCCTATGTTGGCAACTCCTTTATTTTTTCTTTGATGGCGAGACATTATAAAGTCTTGCTTTCAAAATTAAGTGTAGGTCTACTCCTTGGTATCCATATGAAATAATAACGATGGAGGCTTTGTTGTGTTTAAGGCTTGCTAGAACCCAAAGATAGCTTTATGGGAAGAAGGAAGGGAAACTCGCTCTCTTTGGGCAGCTAGAGTTGTATATTAATGTATATTGTGTATTTAAAGTGAGAAAAGACATACATATATATACACAATCACATTTGCTGCTTGAGACTTGTACAAGTCCCAAACAACTCTTCCACGCATGCCTGAGATGGGTAGGTGTCTTAGGCGTGCAAAGCTTGGGTGAGAATCGTCTCACCTATGCCTATGTATATATAGCTCTTGGGAGCTGTGTATTTGGTCAACACTATAAATGTGTATATTTTCTCATTAATAGCTTATTATCTCACAATTTTTGACATTCAACCCAAAATTAGAAGATTACAATATTAATAAATATAAGATAAAATTTTGTTGTCATTCTAATTTGAATTTTAAATTAGGTGATGTGGATCTTAGTTAATCCAATTAAATATTATCAATTCTCACATATACTCCAATAATTCAGGATTATTGCACCCAAGTCTCAAAGTGTAATAAAATATACTTTAGGTCCATAGGTTTTTTCAAGGCTTTAAATTCTTTATCCAAAATCTAGACCAAATTCAACTTGGACAATCCTCATGCCTCCGAAGTTCATCAACTCTTTTTGTGTGTGACCTATAGAATCTCCACTAAGTCGGTAGTAACCAAATTCGTATCAGGCTCTTCACTTGATATTCGTTCAAGCATAAACCAAGATTAGACTCTAATAAGACATCATGACCACCCGATTAGTAAAGGTCAACAGATGACTACAGTTACTTGTATGATTTGATCCTTTCGTCATATGATATCTCTTCGAAACTAAGGTATAGATTAAGTTTCTCCTTTAGGACTTCTCAAATTACATAGATTGACTTTTGTTAATGACCAGATACTACTATTGAATCAAACATCAACTCAATCCTATTATAGTCACAAATTTAATTGGTTATTGACATTTGTCAATAGGCCTTAACTAAGATATTAACTTTTATGCTCAGGAACGATGAATCATTATTGATCCATCATTGCCTTTGTACAAATCTCGATATGAGCAATCACTACCTTTCTAGCAATCCTCTAATTAGACTATATTGGGTTGGTGGTAAACATGTCGATTCTTGTATAAGACGGTCCGATGATCTCAAGTTTAAAGACCACATGTATCTCCATTCAATAAGAGGATATTTTTTATAAACACTAGAGTAACCATCTAATTGGAATCCCCTTAGTGGGTTAGTTTGATGGACACATTTATAACGTGCATCCATGTATTGCACTAAATTATCAATAAACAACTTTGATAAATAAAAAACTATCATCATCTTACGATAAAATCGTTTAATACTATGATAGCTCTTTCACTATTAAATGTGTCCTTCATTATAGTAATATCAGAGTTACAAACTTTTTAAGAATAATCATCTGATGTGCGTATAAGATTCTCACAATTAGATGTCAAACATTAATACAATTATTTATAGGACAATTATCTATTTTAAATAAAATACAGATAATATAAATGTTATTTTATTAACCAAATATTAAAGATTACATTGAATATTAATTATAACAATTGGCTCTAAGATATTACTTTAACACCAGGTTCTCAAAAAGCCTCTAGATATCAAGAGTCGACTAGCCATAAAATAGTCAACTCTGCAGAGAAACAGGTAATTTTCTTCTTGTGGTTAACTTAGTGCAAGAGGCCTGGCAAAAATCCCTCGAACAACTGCCAATGACAAGAATTATTTGATAAATTGAAATCCCATTTGACAACCAAAATGTATTGAGCTTTCACCCACAAAAATGGTAAACATTAATAGCACTAATCTTTCTTCTAATTTGGCATCAAGGCAATCGACTGAAACGTAACCCCATATGATGCCCCAACATTATCCAACTGCAAGCACTAATCTTTATGATGGATTTGTGTACATTGACTTGACTTATGCACAGTCACTCTTTGGTGCAATAAACAACCACCACTATACTTATTTGTCCATTAAATTTATTATTTTTAGTTGCACAATTTCTCAAGCATTTCCAACTTTTGATATATGAATATAACCCACCAATAAAAATTGAAGCAATAGCCTATATACATGTGCATATAAGAATAAATTATACATCACACAAAAGAGATACAATAATTAAATATAGATAGACTCAGTTTTTTTACATGTTTGGATGAGAGAAAAATAAATACACCAATACTTCAACGTGAATTTTTTTTTTAAATCAAAACATACAACTTTTTCAACATTAATTTATGTAATTGTTTAATAAAAAAGAAACAAACAGTCACATTTTACTTCTGAAATGGACCTTCCTCAATTGAGTAATGATTAAGAGAAAAAACGAGTTAAAATAACACTAATCTTTACTTTTATTTATTGCCCAGCCCCAATAACCGCGCCTTACTTCACTTTCTATCCATTTATTGATTGGCTATCTACCCATTTATTTATTTTTATATTTAACACATACTTTAATTATTTAATTTTAATCTGCAGGCCTAATCCACTTTTACTCCCCACCAACTTATCACGGCATAATTAAATAACACATGTATGAATTGTTATAAATTATTTAAAAAAAAAAAAAGGGAACACGGATGAAAGAAAGATAAGAGAAGGTGGAACTTCTTTACTTGCGAAGAAGTAAAAAACTCTCAAAATGAACGCTATCAAGTTACAAAGGCACACCCATAATTGTGGCGGTGGGAGGGTGTATTTATACATGTTTCCCACCACCCTATAACCAATGAAAAAATGATTCATCACCCACAAAAATTGAATTACCACAGCCCTTCATTTAATGCTTTCCCACACACATTTCTTCTCACATTTAGCGCATCAAGCCATTTTCCAATCCATATCCTAAGTTTTCCTTTCTCATCATACGCTGGTAATCTTTACACATGGGAACCCCTTCCATAATACTTTCTTTTGAATTTTCACTATTTATAGATAATTACATTAATTTTATTAGAAAAAATCTAATAAAATAAAAATTAAAACAAAAAAACATAATTATTTAATATTTTATAAAATAAAGTTGGACGTGTTTAAACGATTTCATTAAAAACCTTACTAAGAAAACACAATAGAATAAAATCTAATGAAGAAAAAAGAGTATAGTATATATTTTATCTAATATGTGATAAACTTAAATAAATTTGCTTCCCCTGATGAATGTTCCCCTCTTTGAAATAAGATTAATTTGGTTGTTTGTTAAGTCGCTGCATACCGATGTTATAAATTAACTTTTCAAATATTAATGTCGGTAATATCTTGGTAAACAAATCTGCAAGATTATCACTGTATCGTATTTGTTTAACATCAATCTTTTTATTTTACTAGAGCTCATAAATATAAAAGAACTTTTGTAAGATATGTTTGGTTTTGTCTCTTTTAATGTATTCACCTCTAATTTGGACAATACATGTTGTATTGTCTTCATATAATATGAAATAAGTGTCTATTGTATAAAAAAGACTACATGTATTGTAGATATGATGGATGACAGACCATAATCATATGTATTCTCCGTTGGCTTCTTGGAAAGCTAGAATCTCTAAATGATTTGAAGACGTTGCAACCAAAGTTTGTTTGGTGGAGTGCTAAAATATCATTGTATTATTATAAGTAAAAACATATCTCTTCTACAATCGGACCCTATAAAAGTTAGAAAGATAACTAACATCTGCATATCTAACCAAACTAGGTTTTTTAGGGGATTTGATATAATAGAGTAATCCTAAATCTCTAGTCTCACATAGATAATGAAGTATATGTTTGATTCTGTTCCAGTGACAATGGGTTGGTGTAAAGCTAAATCAAGCCAATAAATTGACTACGAATGATATATCCAATCTAGTACATTGGGTCAAATATAATAATGTTCTAATGACATAAAGATACGGTACTTTAAGATCAAGTATCTTTTTATTTTCTTCTTTAAGACAAAATGAGTCTTTTTTTCTTATCAAGAGACCAAATAATTATCAGGGTACTCAAATGATAAGCCTTATCCATATTAAAATATTTTAATAATTTTTCAATATGTGTTGATTAATGAATAAGTATTCAATTTGAATTGTACTCGATCTGTAGGCCGAGACAATATTTTGCTTTCCCTAAATTTTTCATCTCAAATTCTTTTTTTAGATATTCAATAGTTTTTGAGATTTTTTTCAAGAATCCTAATTAAATCATGTGATCAACATAAACTATTATAATGACAAACCTCGATTTTGACATTTTGATAAAGACACATGGACATATAGAGTCATTCACATGTCCTTCCTTTTTCAAATATTCACTAAAGGGATTGTACCACATTTTTCTAGATTGTTTTAATCCATACAATGATCTTTGTAATTCAATTAAGTACATGTTTATTGAATTGACCATTTTTGTTTCAAGCAATTTAAATCTTTCAAGGAGTTTCATCTAAATTTCAATATCTAAGTTTTTATACAAATAAGCAGTAGCTACGTCCATTAGACACATATCTAGTCATTCAAAGTGTGTTAAATTGATTAAATATCTGAATGTGATTATATCCATCATAAGTGCATGTGTTTTATCAAAGTTTATACTTGGCGTTTGAGAAAAGCCTTGGGCTACAAATTTGGTTTTATATCTAGCAATCGTATTGTTATCATTTCTTTTTCTCATAAATACCTATTTATATCTAATGGGTTGTACGTCTTTAAGTGTTAGAACTGCAAACCTAAACACTTGACGTGTAACCTCTCCTAACTATTGGGTGTGTTACAGAAAAAACGGCATGAGTTCCCCTATTTTAGAGGGCCCGGGGAATTTTTTTTTCTCTATTTAATTATGCCCTGTAACACTCCCAATTAACAATTCATATAAACCAGTCCTACCAATCGACTGGATTTTTATTACATAATCATAATAAATAAAATAAGTACATAATAATAACAATTATAAAAATTATCACCCACAGAAACTTTATAATCAATTTTCATAACTAGCCATATATATATACATATCCATCAATATCTACTTCAAGTATGTATATATATATATATATATATATATATATATATATATATATATATATATATATATATATGCATATATTCACATATACATCAAAACATATAAATCAACAACAATATGGTGCCTTCATCCCTCAACCTCATGTCTCATTAGTGCTTCCCGGGAACCTTTGCTGCATTTCTTTACCTGTAAAATATTAAGTTAAACGGAGTGAGCGACTATAGCTCAGTAAGAAAATCATACTCAACACTTAAAGCATTTTATACCAGTACTAATCTTTTCTAATCTTTTTCATACTCAGCGTGTCTGAACTATTTACAACAAAATAATTGACACAGAACACGCATTTAACACATATCATAATTTTTTTCTTTCACATATTTATTCATTTCCTTACTATACAGATATGATTCACTCATTATGATTTATGCATGTATGAGTGCCATGACATTTCTATTTTCTGATCGTACATCTTTCTCAACTCTTTATCAGCCACACAGGCTTGTATGCATAATTCTAATGCAAATGACTTTCATAAAATATTTACTAATTTGTTTCTCTCTTTTTCTCATTGACTGGTCTAGACTACATATGACAGTACTTGCAGTCACCATACAAAGTATAATTCTCTCTTACACGCATATTTTTTTTCTTTATTGTCCACACAGTACAGCTAATATTTTTCTTTGCTGTCCACACAGTATAGCTGATATTTTTCTTTTGCTGTCCACACAGTACAGCTGATATTTTTCTTTTACTGTCCACACAGTACAGCTGATATTTTTCTTTGCTGTCCACGCAGTACAGCTGGTTGTCCACACAATACAACCGATTATTTTCTTTGCTGTCCACAAAGTACAGCTCGCGTGTAAGGATTGTAAGTATGTTTTCTGCTTTCCTGTATCATATGAGTCATTATAAAACCAAAAGTACTTATTTTCCATTTTCTGAAAGCATGCATGACTTAGAAAATATTTTTCCTCTTTCTTTATTTTTTCTAAATCATGCTTATGCTATGATTCCTCATGTATACATATATAACCATAATATGAAATATGCGCATTTGTTATTTTCCCTTATTCTTTTCACTTTTTATCAAATATCGTATTATTTCCTCATGCATTTATATATATCTCATGCATTGAATTAATTTCAAAATATACAATGTAGGCTTAATATAAGGGTTATTACACATATTATGCACATAATTAAGCAAAATTAACCTATATCACATAAAATGACATTTTTGCCCTTATGGCCAAAATTTACCTTTTTACCCTTATGGCCAAAAATTACATCATGAATCCTAATGAATTTCTTTATCCTTTTAAGCATAAATCACTCTAATTCTAATACCTTACATACTTATATAAGTAAAGGTTATTTAAATAACCTAACTCAAATTTACTTCAAGTATGTAAAGTATGAAATTATTACCTTTTATTTGCTAAATAGATAATTTAAGCTTATTCACCTTCTTTTCTTCTTTCTGGCAACCTTAATCAACCAAAAATATAATCATCCATCAAAACCCTAAACTTGACATATCTTAAAAATTAAATTTCTTACCTTAGAACTGATCAGAATTGACAGATCTACACTTTTTATAACTGGAGCCTCTAGAAATTAGGTGGTTTAGCTAAGGTTTTTGGTGAATTTTGGTTAAGGGAAAAAGCTTTAGCAAAAATCATGGAGTTCTCGGCTAAAATGAAGAAGGAAATGAATAGGCTTAAATTTATAAGCCTTTTGGACCATTTTGCCCTTAATCTTTTCCATAAATTACTATTTTATCCTTAGCCAATTACCAAAAACCCTTAGCACCACCATATAATTTCAAGTATGCCATTCAATTTTAATTCCCACTTTGTCCCTTGAATCTTTATAAAATGACCATTTTACCCCCTTTGAAAAATCTTGCTCATTTAGTAATTTTCTATAATTCTTTTACAATTTCTTTACACAATAAGTTATAAAATCAACTCTAGGGGTAATTTTGAAAGTGGAGTTTACTGACACACCTGAATTCGGATGTTACATGACGTTTTGTTAGAAAAACTAATTTTGTTTGAATTACTTCTTCCCATTTAGGCTAATCATCTCTTTGTCTATATTTGTCTATAATGCGTTGGTTCAAAATCATAATCATTCATAATTTTAGTAACTATTGCAAATGAGAATACATCATCAATGTTAACCGTTTCACGGCTCCATATCTCTCACGTATAAGCATAATTTAGAGATATTTCAGCATTCTCATTTTCCTATTCTTCAAGATTTTGTATCATTTAAGGGGTTTGTGCCATTTCAAGGGCTTGAGTCTTTTCAAGAACCATAACCACTTCTAGAAAAATATTAAAGAGTGTTATTTTTTCATTCATTTTAGGATCATCATGATTGATATCTGTTTGATTATTTGTCTTTCTTTTTCAAGAAATAGTGTTATTCAATCGAATAAATCTACCACGCTTCTAGTATGTAGTAGACTGATCAATCACGACTTGAATAGACTGTTCAACAGTTACATTAATTCTTACTAATGTATTTGCAACTAGTATATGTGTTCTTACCATTTTTGTCATATCTACAAATACATAAGACATTTTGTTGGTAATAATTTGTAAATGCATCATCCTCTGCACTTTAGTTTCACTTTGAGAAGTGAGAAAATCTATATGAGACAAGGTAGGTACCTACTAAGTAAGTTCATGTCTAATTTCATGAGACATTTTCTTTTTCCCTAAAGATGAAAATCTTGTCTTATTGAAGTGACAATCTGTAAATTATGCAGTAAAAAGATCACCTTTTAATGGTTCTAGATATCTAATAATAGATGGTAAATTATATCCAATATAAATTTTCAACTGATGTTAGGAGATGCAATAAAGACATATATAACATAACTAAATATCCTCAAATGAAATATATTAGGTTGGTGATTAAAAACCAATTATAAGAGAGAAATTGATGATTAGAGGAAGGTCATAAGTGAATTAATGTTGCAGTATGTAATACAACATGTCTCCATATAAAAGTTGGTAATTGAGTTCTTAGTAATAAAGTATGTGCAATTACCTTGAGTTGTTTGATAAGAGACTCAACTAATTCATTCTAAGTATGGGCATGAAGAACTGGATATTCAACATCAATCCCTATAGACATGTAATAATTATCAAATGTCTTAGATGAAAATTCACCAACGTTATCTAGCTGTATAGACTTGATCGAATAATCTGTGAAATGTGTATTTAATTTGATAATTTGTGTTAATAGTTTAGTAAATACAATATTTCGAGTTGACAATAAACAAACATGGGATCATCGTGCAAATGCATCAATTAAAGCCATAAAATAATGAAATGACCCACTTAGTGTATGAATTGGTCCACAGATATCCTCTTGAATCATTTATAGGAATGATGGAGATTTAACTTGAACTTTAGAGTGAGATAGTCTTATTACTAATTTTCCTTGAGAATAAGTGGTGCAGAATTTTTCACTAGAAAATAAAATCTTGTGATTATTTAGTGCATATCTATCTGAATTTTCAAGAATTCTACGCATCATTGTAGATCTTAGGTAACTTAGATGGTCATGCCAAAACATAATAACTTTTGAATCAGAGAACTTCTGTTTTGATACTGCATAGGTTTCAATTACTTTTGTAATTGTATAATACAATCTAGATGATAAAGAGGGTAATATTTTTAGTATAAGCCTTCTTCCAGAGGAATTACCAATTATATAGATAAATCTTGTACTATTTTCACTCATAATTTCAATGTGATAACCATTATTTTTTATATCTTTAAAACTAAGTAGATATCTTCTAGATCTACTTGAATATAATGGATCATTAATGTTTAATTTGGTCCCATTTTTCAACAAAATTGTGGCTCTTTAAGAGCCTTCAATTAAATTTATTGATTCTAATATAATATTTACTTTAGCTTTAATTAATACAAAAGTTAAGAAAAAATTTTTTCCTTAAGAATTGTGTATGTTGTTGCATTATTTACCAAACACATGTCTCTATCATCACCTTTTGAAGTCAATGTTTCAATTTTAAAGTTTTTTTTTTGGTAAGTTCAATTTTAAAGTTTATATCTTTCCATTTAAAAATTACATTAGTCCTAACGTACTCAAAATAGTAAAAAGAAGGAGAATATGATAATAAAAAACAAAATATATTTTCATAACTCCAAAATAATTATATAGGCCATAGGACTATTTCCCACCCTAGGTATGCTGTTTTCCTAAGTTTCCCCTCATTAACTTTGAAAATCTCATTTACCCACCCATGAGCTGTTAAAATTAATAGTTTAAGGGGTAAAATCATTATTTTGTCTGTATTATTAAAAATAAACTTAAATTTGATTTTATTTTCCCCTCTAAACTCTAAAAAACAAAATATATACTCATAACTCCAAAATAATTATACAAGCCAATGGACTATTTCCCACCCTAGGTATGCTGTTTTCCTAAGTTTCCCCTCGTTAACTTTGAAAATCTCATTTATCCACCCATGAGCGGTTAAAATTAACAGTTTTAGAGGTAAAATCATCATTTTGTCTGTATTATTAAAAATAAACTTAAATTTGATTTTATTTTCCCCTCTAAACTCTAAAAACTAACAATTTCCCAAAATCCAAGTTTTCAAAAATAGAATTTTCCCCCCCTAGGGTTTTCAATTTTTCAGATTCAATTTTTTGTTGTCATTTCTTCTTCTCCAGTGACCTCCAGGCAATGCCTTTTCCTCTCTGACGTGGCCTCCTTCTGGTGGCTCTCCTAGGAGTGGTTGTCGATAAAGACAAGTCGTCTTCGTTGAGACAAAGACGAAGATGAGTCATATTCGTCTTTGATGAAGACCTCATCTTCATCTCTGGACGAAGATGATTTGTCTTTGTTGAGATAAAGACAAGTCATCTTCATCGAGACGAAGATGAGGTGTTCATCAAAGGGAAAGATAACTCATCTTTGTCTCTAGACGAAGACAGTTCGTCTTCGTCTCAATAAACCGTCTTTGTCTCAATAAAGACGACTTGTCTTCATTAACGACCATGCCTAGGAGAGTTGCCAAAAGGAGATCATGTCAAAGAGGAAGAGGTGTCGCCTAGAGGTCCTCAGAGAAGAAGAAACTACATCAAAAATTTAAATCTGAAAATTGGAAACCCTAGGGGGGAATTATTAGTTTTTAGGATTTGGGGGGGGGGGGGGGGAATGATATAACTAATGGACTTAGTTAATTTTAACAGTCCATGGGTGGGTAAATGAGATTTTCAAAGTTAATGGGGGGAAACTTAGGAAATGCGTATACTTTGGGTGGAAAATAGTCCTTTGGCCTAATTATTTATGATGAATTTTAATTATAAAAATTTTAGACATTCATGTCACTAGTCAAGTGACCCATATTTTTTATTCTTGAAAGAAGTTTTAAAACATCAAGATTCATTAGATCGATAGGATCTAAATCATTAATAAACTTAATTTTTATGAATGCGTAATATAGATCCACTCAATGTCTATGTGTGCTATAGGTATATAAACAATGACATTTATGACCACATTCATTTTTTTGTGTTTACTCTACATTATTTTTTATTTTGCTTCAGTCTTTATCGACTTCCGATGGTATGACTAAGATTTTCTATTATAACCATTTTTAGATCGAAAATTATTTCATCTATGATCTTACTCACACCTATGATAACTACTTTTAATAGTTGTATTACTTCAGAGAACGATGCAATACTTGTGGGATGAGATTTGATAGTTTTTCATTAATAAGAAAATATCAATTCAAAATTTCTTTTTCCCAAAATTACTACTATTGGAGCATATTATTAAAAAAATAAAGATGCAGAATATTTTCTTTTCCACATTATCTCAGTTAGGGAAAAATTCTAAATATCATAAAGTTATACTAAATTACAAAGCCATTTAGAGTATTATTGAATTTGATGTTCAAATTTTATCTTTCAAATTTTTCCATGAATTTAATAGATCTATTTTTATATCCAAATATTCGCCTTGCAATCCTTTAGGGATGTAATGCTAGTAAAATAGTGGCCTTAGATTTGTCTTTGTAGGATATTTTATTTAATCACTTTCTTAACGCTTATAAATTCTAGGTAAAGAATCATGTAAAAACCCATTTAATATTATTCATTCAATTTTAAAAACTTCATGTTCAAACATTGTCATATTTATGAAACTTTTGGTTTTGTAAAGAATTTATTAGAATTAATTTTTAAAACTTTAGGTTCAGATATTATCTCATATTTACAAAACAGCTAGTTTTGTAGAGAAAATGTTGAGATTAATTTTTAAAACTTCAAGTTTAGATATTATCTCATATTTACCAAATTTTTGGTTTTATAATTAGTATTCAAAATATTATAATATGTAAAACTTTAATTATAATTATATTTTAGATTTCTAGTCCATATTTTTCATAATTTATACAAACTTCAAATACAAATTAAATACAATTATTATAATATAAATAAATATTCTAATGATATTCAGAACTTCATATCCATATTCATGATTTTATAAATTTTAAATTACAAATGATATTCAGGACTTAGGGTCCAAATTCATGATTTTACAAACTTCGAATTGTAAATTAGATACAATTATAAATACAAAATTAAATAGAAGAATAGCAATAATTAAAACATCAATAGTTCATATTTTGCGAACAGAACAATATCATAATTGAGGTATACATATTTGTAACATATAAATAAAATAACAACATAATTGAAATATTACTAATATTATAATATACTTGAGCGAATCGTGTTGATAATGTATTATAAATTATTGAAAAAATAAACGAAAGAAAGATAAGAGAAGATGAAACTTCTTTACTTGTGAAGAAGCAAAATGCTCTCGAAATGAAGGTTATCAAGTTACAAATGCACACCCATAATTATGGGGTGGGAGGGTGTATTTATACACATTTCCCACCGCCCTATAACCAATGAAAAAATGACTCACCAACCACAAGAATTGAATTACTACAACCCCTCATTTAAAGCATTCCCATGCACATTTTCTTCTCACATTTAATGTATCAAGCCATTTTCCAATCCATAACCCAAGGTTTCCTTTCTTTGTGTGTTGGTAATCTTTTCACGTGGAAAGTCATTTCATAAAAAGTAATTTTTGGAAAAACTATTTTGGCGGGTTATAAAATATTTTATATTTTACTAAGCACAACGCTAGTGAGGGTCACTGATATTTGACAAAAGACATTTTTGAAAGTTATTTTATAATTTTAATAGTTGTATTTAATGGATGTGAATGATTGTTTGCATATGTGAGATACGGCTAAAAGACTTATTTCTACCCAAGTAATAGTCCATTTCCAAAGTTTCACTCACAGGGTTTCAAAAAACTAAATATCAACTTATCATCTAATTGTAACACCTATCTCTAGGTACACATTCTTGATGAAAATATACCAAAAGAGATATGTATAACTTGACTATTTGAAAACTTTAATGCATGATCATAATTATAAAGTGTACAAAAAGGTGATATAATAAAAATAACAATTTTATTAATCAAATTAACAAAATAAATGTATTTGAAATCTCTTTCATAAAATAACCATATAAATCTTGAGTAAACCAATGTATTTGAAAGTAATAATGATAATAATAAAAAAGCTAAATATATGTCTGATAAAAAATTTTAATGACATAAATGCTCATCTTCTTGTGCAACTGCTTGTTGGACCACTAGATTCCTACCTACCCCATGATTCACCTCTACTTGCAAAACATATAAAAGGAAACACGAGTAAAACTTAGTAAGTGGAGAGCTTTCGACATCCCTGGATACTAAATTACCTAGCAATAAAACTTGTTGCCTGTTTGTAAGCTAAATATTGTCATACTACAACACCTTAATGCCCTAACATGGATCACCTACACAAACTATAGAGACCTAAACCAGAATCGACATATCTGATGCCTTAATGAAAGCTACTAAGGTTCCTCGCACATATGCCAAATAGCCTATTGGTCTATTTGACTGGGATACCTTGATCACACAGAGAAATCTCTGATAACAACTCTTTCTCTTACCACATAAGCTAATCAGAACTGTTGACTAACTATCCCTAATCACGTAAGGAATATCTAAAAGTCATATCCTTACCATGCACACCTAAACTAAACTGAACTAAACTAGGTGTCTATGTGCCTTGGCACTGAGTGCATGATGCATCTCATGGATATCCATCCCTATTGCTCTTACAAATATTGTCACCTATACACATAGTTGGTAATTATCTTGTTGTGTGACACTAGCCCTAAGGTTGTTGACTTTTCAACTCAATCTAAGTTTGTGTTGTCGTTCATGTAGTTAGGCCCTTTATCTATGTCTTTCTTGAATTCTCTATCTTTTATTAACTTATTATTCTTCTTATATAACTCTCCACTCTTATGCACATAGCTTAAGGACATAATTGTCTTTTGACTTTGTCTAAGCGTACACAGTTGTGTGCTTCTCAACCTATGCTCTTGTGCGTCTTGAACCATATACATAGGCATGTAACACTCAACACACAGTCATGAATAAAGCAAATGCACACAGGGAGTTAACCTTAGACACATTCTCATATCCTTAGATCCACATGTACAAGCCACGTGTCTCCTGGCACATGTCGTCTACTTTTGGAAAGCCATTTATAGACGTGTGTCCCATACCATATGACCGAGCATTTCTCCCTTCAAACTGAGTGCAGGATTTTCAGGCTTTCAAATTTTTTTGAATGACACACGAGGGCATTTGTGACTATACACGATCATGTGTCATGATCTAGAATTCACACCTTAGGATTTCTATGCCTTTTTTATTATGATCTCGCTGATCCACACAAAGTAAATACACGACAATAGTCTCTAAGTATCCTAGACATTATATTTTCACTATCTTTTTAACCATAACACACATACACAAAATCTCATGGCATCATATCTAAAAACAAAGATCTTTCAAGCCAAAACATATATTTTTCACACAACTTAGAAACTAAGCATGCTTATAATTTGTTTTATTCACAATCTAGATCACCCTAGATTACGTATTTAACAGAAATGGACTTGTAAAGATCATGATCCAACAAGGAAAACCATTCCATTTACTTAGATTTCGGTGAAAACATCTCTCTAGCATGACTATGGTGATTCCAATGATCAGTAGCAACTCCTCCGATGGCCACAAACTCCTCTCTCACATTCTCTCACTTTTTGAGCAGCCTAGAAGTACAAGAATATGTGAGTTAGGGTTGATTGTGTTTTTATTTTTATCTCCAAGACTTGATACACGCGCCTGTATGGATCATACACGATCGTGAGTTTAGTTGTCTAACTAAGGTAACTTCTTGTTTTGTTGCGATCACAATCTGATCCACTTATTGATTTTTTGTTGACCATGCACGATCGTATATATCTCCATACACAGGCGTGTACTACTAAAATCTAAAGAAATCACCAAATTTAAAACTAGTAAAAAGACTAAAATGCCCTTGGACTTACCTGTAGGTGTTACACTAACTTTCTTAAAATTTTCAATTAGTTATAAGGGTAAAATCATTATTTTACAATTAATATTAAAATAAATAAAGTTATATTTCATTTTACCCCTTTAGATTAAAAAACTAATAATTTTCTCTTATCTAAAATTTTGAAAACTTGTATTTTCCATGAGGATTTGATTTTTCTTTGTTTTGATGACTACTCTAGGAATGTCATCGACTGGCTAACACACAAACATCTGACTGATGCATAGACAATCGAACGTCACACAAATCCATGCGACGTCATTAACCATTTTGATAAACTTTTCAATGGTTTTCATGTCATGAAACCATCAAGGAGAGAGATGGTAGGAAGGCTAGCCAACAACCTTCCTAGAGTAGTCATCGGAACAGAGAAAAATCAAACTTTGGGGGGAAATGTATGTTTTTAAACTTTTGGGTGGGAAAAAATTGATAGTATTTTAAACAAAGGGGGAAATTAGATTTAATTTTATTTATTTTAATATTAATGATATAATTAAAGTTTTACCCTTATAACTAACTTAAAAATTTAACGGAAGCTTGATAATGAGTGGGTATGTGAGTTTTTGAAACTCTACGGATGAATGTTTGAAAATAGACTAAAATAGGTGGGAATAAGTCCTTTGGCCATGAGATAAATAGATATTTTTCATTTTGCGTAATTTGATACTTTATAATTAAGGGTTTATTTAATTTTGTTTGGTTATAAAGTAGGGTTTATATTAATTATTTTTACATTTAAATCCCTTATCAACTTTCTTTCTATGGCTCTACATCCATATCCTCGGAAAGGGTTGACCCCTTTTAACCTCTGCTCATTGATCAGGTAGTGAGACCCTCGCATGGGGTCTATCCCTCATCAACTTTCTTTCTATGGCTCTACATCCATATCCTTACAAAGGGTTGACCCCTTTTGACCTCTGCTCGTTGATCAAGTAGCGAGACCCTCGCATAGGGGTTTTGCCCCCTTAATTTCCAATTGTAGGGAAATAACTCTTGATCAATTTTGTAAAGATGTTATTTAGACATGATCAAACTTTAAATTCCAACTAAGATGTCCATTGCCCTTCATACGAAAAATGTAAGATACCATACTTGACAATTTTCTCATATGGTTTTATGTTCATCAATTGAAAAGTATATTGAATAAGGTTACATAACATTGTCTACATATTTATAAGTATATATACATTTCAATTAACTTTGTCGATGAACATTGGGTTTGCAAGCTTGGATAACTCGAATAACTAGGTGAAGTTGAAATCACTATTAGTAGTCAGCCACTAACGAAGTCCATCTGGATTGGATGACTTAGAGAGCATGAGGACTATGTTGGACATCTATTTTGTTCCATGACTATGTATAGATTACATAGATTTGTTTTGTGTAGTTCTATGTTTTATACACATGTTCATATACTACATTTCATTTATTTGATTGATTCTTTGGATATATTGTATATATGTTGTTTGTTCATATTACAACAGATGTATGACATTGCAATTCATAATATTGTTATTCATGTGCCATTAAAAATGCTTAACAATCAAAATGTGTTAATGTTAAATTTGTAACAACTGTCATATATGAACACATCTAGGAGAATTTAAAACATAGAAATAAAAAAGGAAAAATTTACATTAAATAAAATGTCAAACACGGTGTTGTTTCGATAAATTTAGAGTTTATGGTTCACAATTTATAGTTAAGGGTTTGAGATTGTGGTTTATGATTTATAGTTTCTAATTTTTATTTAGGATTTATGATTTACAATTAAGGGTTTATGCGCTAGGTATACAGTTTATAATTTATGGTTCATAGTTTAAGCTTAAGACTTATAGTTTAAGGTTTATGATTTATGATTTACGGTTTATGGTTTAGAATAAGACTATTTTACATTTTATTTTAATCAATTTTACAATGACAAATAAACAAAATATAAAATATTTTCATGAATATACACTAAAATATGTAAAATCTTAAAAGGATTTTCCATTTTACTGCTTTATTCATAATATCTAGAAACTCTAAGATTTAAACATCATTTTACCTTTTATACTATCAAATATCATATAACCCCTTATTTTGGTAAACAAAGGAAAATGGTGCTTCTGCTCATAAGAAAATTACGATATTATTTGAGATATTTGGTCATATTCGGTAACTTATGGTAGGTCGGCTTAAATAGTAAAAATCCCACAAATTGGGTAATTTAATTAATTACCCTTAATTTAATTCAGAAAATACTTATGTAGAATACGAATGCTTAAGTTAATTACTTTTAGGACTCGAGATTTTTCAAAACAGTGATTCGACCTTTAGATTCCAGAAATGACACTGTCAATTCATAACTTTTTGAAACAATATTTTTCACCACTTTAATGCGACAAAGTTTACATAAATACTAACTAATGATGGATAAAATTGATAATAAATATATAAATATAGTGCGTCAACATGTCTCAACCCATCAATCTGGTAAAATTTTCTATATTTTTCCAATTTCTCAAAATTTTATGCCCTCGCGATAGCCAAAAATTGGAATTTCTCTTTTTATTTTTATTGTTAGGATGGTAGTAAATTTTTTAGAAGAGATTTTTACTCTTTTGACAAATGTTTTAAAATAAATTTTTAACAGATTTAATGGTAAATAATACTAAGTATATATATATATTTTTAGTATACAATTGAATATATTAATGATATGTTATTATATAATTAAAATTTTTAATTTAAAATTATTTAATTATATGATAATATATAATTTATATACTTAAAAATATGTAATTATAGTTTTATTATTTAATAGTGTGCACAAGAATGTTACCAAAATTCTGGATTAAAAAATCAGTTTTCAGTAACCCAATTGTTTGGTGGTGTGAATATATATAATATAGCGACCATCATTAATTTAATCTATATAAAATTATAAGTGGAGAAATTGAAGGCAGACAAATTAGTGTTCAAGGCTCAATTATTTCTCTTGAATGAATACTGTGTATGGCGTATGACGGTTTGTTTTGTCTTGGTATGCTTGTCGTCTCTTCTCTCGATCAGATGGAGTCAAACAGAACTGGCATCTTCCAGTTTGTTTAAAACCCAATCTTACCCATGGCTTGGGGAATATTTAAGTTTGTTTTTTTGCGCTTATTCAATTGAATGAGAAATGCATACAACAAAAGGAAACAACAATCCAACCAATAACTTGTCTTTTCCCTCAAATTTAGGGTTTTTGGGGATCTTTCAAGATCTCATTAGAAGCAACAAGTTGCTTTCAATAACATTAAGCATACCATTTTTACAAATTAAAATTCCATAATCAATGTATTTTATAAGAGTAATATTATATGTATTTATTTTGAATATATAAATATTTATACATTTATTTAATTTAAAATTATTTAATCATATAATGATATATATAAATGTATATCTATTTATATATTTAAATTAGATACATATAATTTTATTATTTTATAACTAAATTCATTACCAATTTTTAGACCTTGACAGATTTAGCCTAATGTTAGATATAAACTATAGTTTTAAAACTCGGATCGACTAATTGGTTTAGTTATCAACAACTAGAAACATATCTTATTTTAAATATAGGAGGGAGAGCATATATCTTAATTAGTAGATAAAATTATTATTGATAATGATATGTGACTAATAAATGACTACCATTCTTACATAAAATATCATACTCAAGACTACAATCTATAATAATATATAATTACGTGTCAAAATTTGCATTAAGGTGTTACCAATATTGATTTAAATTAGTATATGTGGGCATATCAAAATTCCTTTTAAATAGTTTATTATGTGTCTCCAATAAATAATATTTTTTAAGATTAATTTCCAAGCTGTCTCAATTGAGAAATGTGGAATTGACTAATCAATATCATGTCAGTCAAAAGTCATAGCTAAGAATTTTCAACCGAAAATTTTCAAGTGACGTCACTATTAGAAATCAATTGTTCAAGATGGGAAATCAACTGTTCTTTCATTTTAAATTTTGTAAGAATTTTTTAAAATTATTTCTCATGGTGAATAAAAATTGTTCAATATTTTCATACGAAAAGAGATAATCAATCAATTTGTTTGTATTATAGCTAAGTTTTCATATTAATTAATATGAAAAAAAATCACCTAAAGGTTAGTAGAAGTGGGTCAATCCATATCATAACCAAGCCACCTTTATAGAATTTTGGGGAACATATATATCTTGATCATTTACAACTTTTATGCTTAATTATTTGAGTTTACTTGATGTGATGTATAAACCTAAATTTAAATACTTATCTATGAGTTAAAATTTTTAGTTAAGATCAAGACTAAAATTGTTATTTTAATAATAATATTAAAACATATATAATTCGTTATATTTGCTCCTCTATGTTTTAAAAACTAACTATTTTACTTATGTTTGAAGTTTCCTAACTTTAAAAAATCATATTTCTCCCTCAAACTTAGGTTTACATATTTTTCCAAATTTAGTTGCCCTCATAACTTTTAAAAACTACAATTTTACCCTTTCTTAAACTTTATTTTTCAACATCCTTCTGACGCCCTCTTTGTCTATCTCCAGTGTCCTCCTTTGCCTGAGCTGAGTTGACGTCGACTTTGCCTTGCCACTCCATCCAAAGGTGATGGGAAATGTCTCTGTAATGAAGAGATGAAAATCTCTTCATCACACAAACATCTTCGATATGACAAAGAGATATCTTTTTGTCGCACCGATTCGACGTCTCTTCGTTGCACTGTGCAACAAAGATATGGAGATCTCTTTGTCTCTAGTAGATAGTTCAAGTAAGACAAAACTAATGTCAGCTTGGCTTAGGTAAAAGAGAATATTGGAAGCTGAAGTTTAAGAAGGGGGTGAAACTATAGTTTTTAAAAGTTATGAGAGCAGCTAAATTTGAAAAAATATGAAAACCTTAGGTTTGAAGGGGGAATGTGATTTTTTAAAATTAAAAAACTTTAGACAAAAATAAAATGGTTAGTTTTAAAAACGTATGGGAGAAATAGTAATGAAGTATATATATTTTTAATATTATTATTAAAATGACAATTTTGCCTTTAATCCTAACAGAAAATTTTAACAAAAATTTGTTTATGGATAGATGTTTGGGTTTTAAAAAGTTTGAGGGAGTCACTTTGAGTGGGAACAAGTCTTTTGGCCTTTTTCATAAAACTTAAAAAATTATACCAATAATTACTTCAACCCATTAAAAAAACAAATTTACAAAATTAATTGAATCACACAATGGTTTCGAATTTCAATTGACATTAATAAGGTAAAAGGATCAAGCCAATTCAATTGTTAGATAAATAGGTGAATTGTTTAAATAAATATTTAAAATAACATATAAAATAATTTTGTATAATTGTTTATTAAATATAAAATCTAAATTATATTAATATATTTATAAGCTTGGTTTGATGGCAGGCATTATATCAATTTATAATATGTTGGATTTAAGTTTTAGTAATTATAATAAAATATAAAAGCGCTTTGATTGTGGTTCACCTTAATTCAAAAGTCAAAATTGGTTTCAGGTAAGCAAGTTTATTTTTAATTTTAAATAAAACTGATCTAACCAATTAATCTGATTCCATTTTTAGAACAATGATAAAAATAATGTCATCTTGCTTTTGTAGCCTTTGAATCAAAGTTATTAAAATTTGTTTAGTTTTATTTGCTTTTACTTTGATAGCTTGATGAACCATTCTGGTTTTTATTAAAATTTAGTATCTTATTATCAAGTGATTTTCCATAATTCAAGAAATATATAATACTTTCCAATAACATTATATACTCCTACTTTGAGTGATATTACAAAGATATATAAAATAAATTTGATCACTTCTATTACTATAAACCATAATAAAACCCTCTTGGAGGGTCATCCTCATTTTGTAAAAATAAAACCTACAACAGAAGATAATAGAGTTTATATATGTATATATTAAAGAGATTCTGTATCATTTTAAAGGGTAAGTGATACATAATGGCAGAAACTACTAAGAATCATAAAGACAAGGGAAATTGAAATTTTTAGCACTTTTTTATTCCGTGTATACAAAATTGCCACCTATCCTAAAGCTTTCACAAATATACCATAACAGTATTCACCTTCCCCAAAATACCCCTCTTCAATCTTTCATGCATAAATTCTCTCTCCTCTTCTCTGCAACTTTTTTTTCTCTTCTTCCTCTTCTTCCAAAGTTATAAAGAAATCACTCTCTCTTCTCCCTCATCTTCAAAAACAAAAACAGGAAGTAAACAACCAAATTCTTCAAATTAAGAATTCTTCAAAGTAAGGATTTTTAAAAAAAAAAGGGGAAAAAAAAGAGCAACCTACAAGATAAAAAATGACCATCGAAGAAATGACCATGTAAGATGATCATGTAACAGTATTTAACTGGAAAAAAAAAATTGCTATTTAAGGATTTAAGTGAAACAAAAAAAACTGGACATTTAACTTAAAAAAAAAAAAAGGTTGGCGTGAAAGTTGCTGTGTAACGCCAACCCTTAATATATGTATATAATATTAAATAATATTATTATATTAATATAATATATTATTATTATATACTATAATATTATAATTTATATAATTAAATTATAATATTTTATAATATAATATTACATATATAATATAAAATATATTATATATAATATATATAATTATACTAGGGGTTGGCGGCATCGCCAACCCTTGGCGTCGCCAAGGGTTGGCGATGCCGCCAACCCCTGGTAATATATATTATATATATAATAATATTATTATATTAATATAATATATAAAATATTATAATTTATATAATTAATTTTTAATATTATTATAATATAATATTATATAATATATAAAATATATTATATTATATATAATATTATGTATTTTATAATTATATATTATTATAATATATTACATATTTTATATAATAAAATTTATATAATTATAAATATTATATTATAATATAATTTTATATTTTATAAAATATATGTAAAAGCAGTCTGGGTTGGCGATAAGAGAAATTGGCCTGTAACATTAATGTAGGGTGGGCCCACCTTTTATAAAGCAAAACATGATATATATATATATATATATATATATAATTATTTAATTATATATATATATATAATTATATTATATATTAATATATGATATATTATATTATATTTTAATTAGAATATTATAATTATATTATATAATTATATATTATAATATATTATATACTATAATATTATCATATAATAATATATTAATATAATATATAATATATTATAATTTAAATAATATTATTATAATATAATATTACATATATAATATAATATATATAAAATATATTATATATAATTATTACCAGGGGTTGGCGGCATCGCCAACCCTTGGCGTCGCCAAGGGTTGGCGGTGACGCCAACCCCTGGTTATATATATTATATATATAATATATAATATTATATTATAATATAATTTTATATTTTATAAAATATATGTAAAAGGAGTCTGGGTTGACGACAAGGGAAAATTAGCCTGTAGCATTAATGTAGGATGGGCCCACCCTTTATAAAGCAAAACATGATTTATATATATATATATAATTATTTAATTTTATATATATATATATATATATATATATATATATATATATAATTATATTATATATTAATATATGATATATTATATTTAATATATTATAATATATAATTATAATTATATATTATATTATAGATAATATAATATATTATATATAATATATTATATTATCTTATTTATATTATATTTTTAATTAAAATATTATAATTATATTATATATTAATATATAATATATTTTCTTTAATATATGTATAAGGGTTGGAGTTGCCAACGCCAACCCTTATATGTATATATTATTATTATATTAATATTATAATTATAATATATAATAATAAATAATATTATTATTTAATTTTATATATAATATAATATATATAATAAGTTATTATATATTATATATAATCTGAAGAATTCTTATTATTATATAATAATATATATTATTATATTTTTAATTAGAATATTAAATTATATTTTAGTATAATTAAATGATTGATGCTCCTGAAGTGACCCATACAGAGAATCTCTGTAATATGAGGAAGGAATCCCAGCAGCATGAAACTAAAACATTAGTATTAATGATAGGAAGAAGACATGTGATTGAACAATAAAACCTGTGAGAATTCATTATAAAAGATTCAAAATGGACATAAGGGAGGGAGAGACGAACATTGCTAAATTTATTAAGAGAATAAACACCTGCTGCAAAAAATTCATAGCAAAGTCATCCACGTCCAGGTTAGTGTTGACTTAACCCTGTATGTTATTTGTTTTCTTTATAAATAGCTGAAAATTAAATAATTATGGTGTTTTCATGTTCATGTAAAATTTAATTTTATTATGATTTCATGTTGTTAGATTGTTTAATGATATTATTTCATGTTGTTTCTATTGTTTAAAGTTGTTATTATTGTTTAATGTTGTTGTGATAGCTATAAAAAACCAAAATACAGCTGAAAAAAAATTCCAGTTTAATGATGAACAGGTTGGCGGAATGGCGTTTCCGCCAACCTGTTCATCCCCACTTAATTTATTTAATTTTTTCCTGATTTCGTCTATTGCACGTAATTTCTTTACTTTTTATGCTTGTTTTTTCCTGTCTTCTTTGATTGCATGATGTGTTGTTTTCCTTGTATTGACAGAGAGTTAGAAAATATATTACAAAATTGCCACCAAATATGCCCCACTGAATTTATTTAATTTTTCCTGTTTTCTTCTATTGTAAGCAATTTCTTTATTTTTTATGCTTGTTTTTTCCTGTTTTCTTCTATTGCATGATGTGTTGTTTTCCTTGTATTGATAGGGAGTTAGATAATATATTACGAAATTGCCACTGTCCATTTTTTCATATTTTACCTTGATACATTTTTGTGCATATATAATATAATTATAATATTCTAATTAAAATATAATATAATATATCATATATTAATATATAATATAATTATATATATATATATAAAATTAAATAATTATATATATATAAATCATGTTTTGCTTTATAAAAGGTGGGCCCACCCTACATTAATGTTACAGGCCAATTTCTCTTATCGCCAACCCAGACTGCTTTTACATATATTTTATAAAATATAAAATTATATTATAATATAATATTTATAATTATATAAATTTTATTATATAAAATATGTAATATATTATAATAATATATAATTATAAAATATATAATATTATATATAATATAATATATTTTATATATTATATAATATTATATTATAAAATATTAAAAATTAATTATATAAATTATAATATTTTATATATTATATTAATATAATAATATTATATTAATATATAATTATAATATTTTAATATAATATTATTATTATATATATAATATATATTACCAGGGGTTGGCGGCATCGCCAACCCTTGGCGACGCCAAGGGTTGGCGGCGTCGCCAAGGGTTGGCGATGCCGCCAACCCCTGGTATAATTATATATATTATATATAATATATTTTATATTATATATGTAATATTATATTATAAAATATTATAATTTAATTATATAAATTATAATATTATAGTATATAATATATTATATTAATATAATAATATTATTTAATATTATATACATATATTAAGGGTTGGCGTTACACAACAACTTTTACACCAACCTTTTTTTTTTTTAAGTTAAATGCCTAGTTTTTTTTGTTTCACTTAAATCCTTAAATAGCAATTTTTTTTTTCTAGTTAAATACTATTACATGATCATCTTACATGGTCATTTCTTCGATGGTCATTTTTTATCTTGTAGGTTGCTCTTTTTTTTCCCATTTTTTTTTTTAAATCCTTACTTTGAAGAATTCTTAATTTGAAGAATTTGGTTGTTTACTTCCTGTTTTTGTTTTTGAAGATGAGGGAGAAGAGAGAGTAATTTCTTTATAACTTTGGAAGAAGAGGAAGAAGAGAAAAAAAAGTTGCAGAGAAGAGGAGAGAGAATTTATGCATGAAAGATTGAAGAGGGGTATTTTAGGAAAGGTGAGTACTGTTGTGGTATATTTGTGAAAACTTTAGGATAGGTGACAATTTTGTATACACGGAATAAAAAAGTACTAAAAATTTCAATTTCCCTTGTCTTTATTAAAGACAAACTAGCTTCTACCAAACCAACGTTGAGTTAAAGGTCTCTCTCTCCTCTCTCTCTCTCATTATTTAATCAGTCCAAGTAAGTAAGTGGAATTCAAACATCAAAGACATCAACAGTTCTTTTAATTCAATATTCAATTTCTTTGTTTTCCCTTTAGGTGGGTCACTTTTGACTCCATTGATAAAAAATTAATTAAAAAGATAATGAACCTTAAAAGGGACCACCACTCTCCCCATTGTTCCTTATAATTATTTACTTGTCCATCTCTCGCTCTTTTCCCCAGGATAAGCCAAGCCTTCCCCACTATTCTTGTTCTCTCTTCTCATTCTCTGTAATTTTCTTTTTTTTTTTTTCAATGAAGGAAGGTGAACAAATGGCGATTCCCCACTTGTTTAGGTGTCCCATAAGTCTAGACTTGTTTCAAGATCCAGTTACACTTTCCACAGGCCAAACTTATGACAGATCCAGCATTGAAAAATGGCTGGCTGCAGGTAACCTTACTTGTCCTGTAACAATGCAAAAGCTTGATGATCCTTCCTTTGTTCCCAATCACACTCTTCGCCATTTGATTAATCAGTGGCTTCAAATGGATAGTGGTACTGGTGGTAGTCACCATAACTTTGATCTTGATAATTACTTGACAAAATTTGATTCTTTAGCTGTGCTAAAACTCAATCTTGAATCCCCTGAAACTTCCATGGAAACCAAGCTTCAAACTCTGGAAAACATTCTTCTTCTTCTTTCCCAGGAACCCTCTAGTGTTTCTTGTTTGCTCCAGCTTAGATTCTTGCCGCTACTTCTGCACCAAGTTTTCGGAAAAGCTGCAGAATTTGATAAATTCTCTCAGGAATATGTAAATTTTATACAGGATGGACTTTCTTGTGTTTCCAGGTTGCTGCTTCCAGAACAAATGGAGTGTTTAAATATGTTGCTTGAAGAGTCCAAATTAAAGAATTTCATCTCTTTGTTTGAGCAGGGAAATTGCATAATCAAGAAAAGCTTGTGTCATTTAATTGATTTAATTTCTTCATCTGCGGAAACAAAAGATCTTTGTTCGCAGCTTGGAAAAAATTCCAGGATTCTAGATGTTATTGTGTTGATTATTCTCCAGGATTCTGAAGCATCCGACCCTGGAATTATGGCCTTATCAGGATTTTGCTCCCTGGAATCGAACCGCGAAAGCATAGTTCGATCAGGAGCCATAAATGGGCTGATAACATACATTCTGAACGCGGAGAGAAGAGAAAAGAGCTTGGCGGCAGTCGCAATGTCAAGAATCGAAGAACTTTTAGTGCTGGAGATTGCGAAAGAGGCAGTTGTAAAGCTTCCAAATGGTGTTCAGGCTCTGGTGAAGATGGTTTTCAGAGTGTCGGACCATGAAGGGAGTGAAAGCGCCGTGAATTCGTTGATGATTTTGTGTTGTGATTCGTTAGAGGTTAGAGAAGAAGCCATTGGAGGTGGGGTTTTGAGTCAACTGTTGCTGCTTTTACAGAGCCAGTGTGGTAATAGGACAAAGAGCATGGCGAATACGTTGCTGAAAATGCTGAGATCAAAATGGGGAGAAGAGTCCTAGGCATGCGTAGTTGCAGGGGCTAAAATTTGTAGAGTATTGCTATGTACCTCGCCGGGTGAGTACTCAATTGGTTGTTAAAGTGATTTGAGTGTTGTAATGGCAGGGGCTAAAATTTGTAGAGTATTGCTATGTACCTCCCGCTGTGAGTACTCAATTGGTTATTAAAATGATTTGAGTGTTGTAATGGGAGAGGATATTATTTTATTATTAATTTAAGATTATATAATCATATGATTATATCTAAATTTATAATTGAATACTTAAATTAAACATAAATTAAATAAAAGGAAATGAAAATTGTGTAACAAATTGAAGAGCCTTGTAGTAATCACAATAATAAATTTATACATACAGATATACGATTACTTAAATATCAATTCATGGTCCAATCAACATGCTCTAAAGATAACTTAATCCAAAATAATTTTAGTAAGTGGATCGCACTTTGATACTTGATTTCAACCATCTGGTTTTACTCTTTTGAAATGGCTTCATTTTCTACAATTAAGTTAGTTAAAGAATTTATTGTCGATATTAATTACAGGGGAAAAGGGCAACTTTTTATCTAAGTTTTGGTAAACTGATAAATATAGATTTATAACAAATGAAAATTTTAAATATTTATTCAAATTTTAATTTATTATGACACATTTATAAATTTTTTATTAGAGTTAAGAGGTAAAATTGTTATTTTATTAGTAATATTAAAATAATTAAAATTATATTTTATTTTTCTCTCCTTGATTTGAAAAAATAATATTTCCTCTTTTAATTAAGTTTTAAAAAATTCACTTTCTCTCCTTAGGATACCAAACTTGAAATTCGACTATTTTTTCCGATGAACGGTAGACCAACGATGGAGGAACAATACGAAGTTGTCTAGAGAAAGATCTTTGGATGACGATTGTCATCTAGATCTAAATGACACTTATTGTCTAACAATATGCCGCATTGGTCGCTAGTGCTTGGAGGAAGAAGTCAAGAGAAAACTTAGGGATTTGGGAGAGGGGGGGGGGAGGGTTAGGTATGAGGGTTAAATATTAATTTTTAAAACCTAAGAAAGAAAATAAAATAAATTTATATATTTTTTAATATTATTATAAAATAAAGATTTTATCTTTATATTTAATAAAAAATTTAGTAATAATTTAAGGATAAATAAATATTTGAATTTTTTGTCGGCCAAAGGACTATTTCCCACCCAATGTATACTTTTTTTGCACATTTTCACCCGTTAACTTTGAAAAGCCCGTTTACCTATCCATGGACTGTTAAAAAAAAGAATTCAAGGGTAAAATTGTTATTTTATCTGTAATATTAAAAATAAATTAAAATTTAATCGTCTTTTCCCCCTTAACCTCTAAAAACTAACCATTTTTCTCTAGGCCAAGTTTTGAAAAATAGCATTGCCCCCCCTAGGGTTTAGTTTTCAATCCACGATGCCATCGTTGACGACGAAGCTTTCCCAATGCACCAGCATACTCCGACAGCCTCTCTTCTCTCCTTTGGAACGTCGATCGGCCCAGATCTGATGTCGTCTTCGCCTAGAAAGTTGAAGAGCTTCATCGGGAGACAAAGCTCTTCATCTTCTCAAACGAAGACGACGACCTCGTCGCCGTTTGGGAAGACGAAGAGCTTCATCTCCCGACAAAGCTCTTCGATTTTCCAGGCAAAGACAACACTAGATCTGGGCCGATCAACATTCTAGAGGAGAGAAGAGAGGTCGTCGGAGCATGGTGGTGTGTTGGGAAGGCTTCGTCGTCGGCGATGGCGTCGGATTTGGCATTAGGGATTGAAAACTAAACCCTAAGGGGGGGAGAATGCTATTTTTTAAAACTTGACCTAGGGGAAATGGTTAGTTTTTAGGGGTTAGGGGGAGAAAAGGAGATAAAATTTTAAGGGGTTAGAGTTCTGTTAAATTTAACTGCTCATAGGTGGGTATTTGGTAATTTCAAAGTTAAAGGGGGGAAACTTGAAAATGCAGCATACTTTGGGTGGGAAATAGTCCTTTGCCCTAATTAAAGTGAAGAAAAGTAACCATTTTTCAAGGAGACCAACCCACATTAATAAATCACCTAACCTCACTGTAACAAACTTGACCATAAGAATCCCTAACAGTAAAATTTTTTCAAAGCAAATTCATGAATTCGATTATTTTATTTCACACACTTAAATATAATTAAATCCTTAATGAAGTTAACTAAGAAGAACCTTTTTTACTGGAAAATATTTTATGAATAATTAAATGAGTTATTTATTACAGAGAAACAATTTCTTTAACATGTACAATAAATACTTTAGTTTAATTGGCCAAAGGACCACTTTTCACTCAAGTTTTAGTCTAATTTTAAAAATACAGTTATGGTAGTTCAAAACTCCAGACACCCATTTATGAGTTAACTTATGTTAGAATTTTCTATTAGAGATAAAAGTAAAATCATCATTTTAACACTAAACCCTAAAAATTTATATTATTTTTCCTATTTGGTTTAAAAAATTAATAATTTATCTCTAGTATTAAGTTTTAAAAAGTGACTATTTCCCCTAAGAGTTTTTCCACATTTTTCAACCACCAAACCGTATCTGACGACCTTCTGCATCCTAGGTTATCTCTCTTTCGATGTTCTCTCCTTCTGAGCACAAACCATACGCTTTTTCTTCCGAAAGATCAACGTCTCTCCTGACGAAGATAGGAAAGATGAAGGCATCCAGATCGACATTCATTTGAACGCGTCGAAATTGCAACGTTCATCTTCATTTGAACGCATTCAAATTGATGTTCTTACCTACATATTTATACCAAGAAGATCATCTGGTCTATGTTGAGAGAGATGCGTTCAAATGGGCTTTCATTTAGATTGGTGTTCGTTCCTATTTTTGTCGAGAGGGATGCTGATCTTTTAGGAGAGAGAGCATTCGGAAGGAGAGAACATCAGGAGGGAGAGAACTTGGGTTGAAGAAGGCAACTAGAGAAGGTTTAATGGTTGAAAAATCCTGGAACACCTTAGGAAAAAATGTTCACTTTTTAAAACTTAATCATAAAGGGAATTGTTCATTTTCCAAAGTAAGAGGTGAAAATAGTATAAATTTTAGGGTTTAATCATAAAATGATGATTTTACCCTTGTCGTTAACAAAAGATTTCTAATAGAAATTAGCTTATGAATAAGTATCTGAGTTTTTGAATTGTTGCATATGTGCTTTTGATATTTGGTTAGAAAATAGTTGTTTGGCCAGTTTAATACACTTAGGTGGCAAGTCACATACACAAACTTGCTTTTTAAACCTTGAAGTTCAACTCATTAATTAAAGGGGAAATTAATTAAAATAAGCAAAAATATTTCTGTTTATAGGTTTTCAGCCAACCACCATACTTTTTACCTTTATAAGCAAACCAATATTTTTATTCCAATAATACCCCTTTCTCATTTCACTTAACTAATCTACTTTCATAGTTTTCATCTTATTTTCACTATCATCTCTTTTCTCAACGCTCTTCTTCCATCAACACTCCAATGACAACACATTTTGGTTGTTTTCTCTATCATTCATTATCATCATTTAACAAGTAAGTTTCTTTTAAGTTTTCTTTAAATAAATAACAACTTGTATTAAGAAAACTGTGAAACTAATAACTTTTCTAGAGATAAAAAGTTAAAAACTTTAATGATGATATCTGAGTGCTTGAATCATTTTATAAACACTTACATTATTTGTACATTCAATAGTTTTATTACCCAAATCTAAGTAAAAACGAAAATCACTGTATTTCTATGGTAAATTGTGTGGTTCGCGTTTGCATGGTTACTTAATTATTTTAAATTTTGTTTGTGTGCAGGAAAAATGGGAAGCTAATATATTTGTTTGGATATGGTGGATATTGGGTTAATAGAGGTGATAATAGTTTAAAATATGTTAGTGGAGTTTAAACATGTGTATCAATTAGTAAAAAAATAAATTATGGTGGATTTGTAGAAGCAATGTGTTATCGTTTGTGCATTAATTGAAGTTATAATATAGTAAAAATTTATATGCAAAATAATTTATGATGGATTTGTAGAAGCACTGTTGAGGTTAGGATACATGATGAAATAGGAAGGTAGTAAGACCCTTTGTGGGGTATATTGGAGAGATGTTATGAGATGGGTATTGTTCCAATAGAAAATTTCTAATCGAATGAGGAAAAATATGGTGGTTATAATGATTGGGATGATGATGTTGGTGATGACAAGGGTGATGATATTGTTGATGACGAAAGTGGTAATGATAATGGTGGTGATGATGAATGTGATGATGTTGGTGATGATAATGGTGAAAACAAAGGTGATAACGAGGGTGGTCATGAAACAGAAGTTGGTCCAAGTGGATTAGCTGGGGGAAGTTCATTTCATAACACTTTAACAATGCATGGTGGACCCATTCCTATTAATGTACTAGTTCTAAATCCTTTTTCTAGTGGTTTAGATCCTTACAAGGATGTAGAAAATGAGAGTATTGCATTACATCAATTCCACCACAAGATGGGAGAATCAAAGTGAATGATTAAGTTACATGTAAACAGGTGTTGACAAATATGATGTATAGGGATGCTTTGGAAAAAGGTTATCAGTTCAAGGTGGCAAGTTCAAACAAAAAAAGATGGGATATCAAATGTGCACATACTCAATGTAAATAGAAGGCAAGAGGAGTAAAATTATAAAACGCAGACATTTTTGTCTTATGGAAGTTGGAAACTTACACTTACTGAAATACCCAAATCTTGGTTATAGGTGAAACTAAAGGGGGCTATACGAAATCTTGCACACATATGGGGGTTAAGTGGAAATTTTCCTTTTATTTGCTAATAAAAGTCAGTAGCCTTTTCTTCTTCAGCAAGAAAAAAAGAAAACAGAGTGCAGACGGGAGAAAACAGAGAAAGAAAGGGAAAGAAGAGAAGGGAAGAAAGAAAAGAAAAGAAAGAAGAAGAAAAGAAAGAAAAAGAAAGAAAGGGAAAGGAAGAGAAAAAGGATTATAGGAAAAGGGAATAGAGTATTTCATTTTTATTCAAAAAAATTTTAGGGTTTGTTATATTTACTCAAATTAGGGTTTTCCAAATTTTTGATCATATTGTTTCCAATTGGTTTGAATAGGTGAAGAAGAAGGGAGATTAGCAAGAGATTTCAACTCTGACTTAGAGGCTACCCAAATCAGTGAGTGGGAATAAAACTTTTCTTTCTTATGATTTTTGGGTATAAATATTATTTATAGTTTTGTGAAATTTTATGGTATTTATTGTGAATCCTTGAAAATGATAGCATGAATTTGGTGGAAATCTCTCAAAATATATATATGTAATTTCCTTTATGTATGTTATGGATTTAAGATTTGGAAGGCTATAGAGTAAAAGTTATATTATATGTGAATTCAGAATGTTTAATTAAGTTATGTGGTGACCAAGTGAATTCTGGAAATTATTAAATTGATGTTTTGTGTTGTGGTTGAGTTGAAATTTTTTAGTTGAGCTTCATGTGAGTTGGAAGTGTTTAGTTGATATTTTACGTGTGATTGAGATTTGCTCATGATGATTGTGGTGCTTGCCAATGAGTATTGTTCTAAACAAAAAAAAAATTGATTGATATGGTGAAATAAATTATATTATTCGGATGTTTTGGTTATTACTCATCATGAAATAAAATGCTCTGTCTGTGCATTATTTAGGCCAGATACGACAGATTTAGATGCTCTGCCTGTGCGATATCTATACAGGTACGACAGAATTTAGTGCTCTGCTTGTGCTTTATTTCCTGCCAAGTATGACAGAATCGAATGCTCTGCCCGTGTGAGATTTTAGTATACCGGGTATGACAGTTGTTTTTCTTTTGCTCTGCCTAGATGGGGACACCCCGGGTATGACAGATTTCCTTTTATATGATATTTTGATGTATATCTTTATATTGGAATGGTGGGATATCTTTATATTTCAAAATCTTGATATGGAAGGAAACCTATAAGATAAAGATAGTATTGCTATTGAGTTGGAAGTGGAAATTTATAAATAATTGATATGTTCCTATGAGAAAAAGGTAGTATGGTTAATTTCTTTCTTGAGACAATCAATTTATGTGATGACTGTGTGATGAACGTTTCAAGTTAAATGAGAAACATGTGGTTTAAGCATAATTAGCATAGTGTATGGCTCATATTTTGGCATACTATTATATTTTGACATGCATTAATATTCTCAAGGATTTAAATTTCCTACTCACTGAGCTTTTAGCTCATCCTTTATAAATGTTTCCCTCCCTCCAGGACATCCTATAGATCGTGCGGGATAGTGTTTTGTTGGGTTGTGCCACGGTGTAGCATCTTTCGTGGATGTTTTCATTTGCACGCATCTATATAGACTTTTTGTTGTTTTTTTTTTATGAACTTATGAAATGTTGAAAGGCCGGAGGCCTAATTACCATATTCTCATAATCTTTTGAAATGAGTAAAGATGTAAATTATTTTGTTATGTATGTGATAAGGCCGGAGGCCTGATTTCAGGTTTATTTTCTGATTTTCTTGGTTTTAAATAAGGATGTATTTTGATATGTACTCATATAAAGGTCGGAGGCCTATAGATGATATTAGATATTGTGTTAGGTTATGATGCAGAAAAGTTTTCAAACAGAATTACAGGATACATTTCGCCCTTCTAAGCCTATAACGGTATTTTCAGAGGTTATAGGATAGCGGGTCGGGATGGGTCCTGTCACTTACCCTTAGAATGTCATAATGCCTCATCACAGACAAGCAGGTAAATAGACACTTGAAAAATATTGCAGTCTATGTTTACCACTTCTTACTGTATCTACAAGCTGAAAGACATCATAACAGACGTTGCAGATAGGTACAAAATAGATATCTCTTATACTCAAACTTGACATGCTAAGAATTGGGCATTGAATAAGATTAGAGATTCTCCAGAGGAGTTGTTCAGACAATTACTTGTATATTATTACAATTTGGAATGAAAAAACCCTAGCACGGTTACACATATTGATACTGATATGGATAATTGGTTTCGTTTTGTCTTTATAACTTTAGGTTACTCAATTAGAGCATTTCGAGAATATTGTCACCTTGTCATTTATATTGATAGATCCTTTTTAAAAGGATAATACTAGGTACACTATTTGTTACTGTGCGTAAAGATGGAAACAACCAAATTTATTGTTTGGCCTTTGGTATAGGGGGAAAATTTTTTGAAAGCATTACATGGGTGTATAGGTGATGTTTCAGATTTGGTCATCATTTTAGATAGACACCATGCTATCATTCATTTTGTGTAAGAAATATTCCCAAATGCACACCACGGTTGGTGCAACCATCATATATAAGATAATATAAGCAACAGGTGTAAACAAACAAAGCATATAGATCGGTTGTTTTGGAAAACAATGAAAGCTTATCAGATACTAGATTTTAAAGAGTCAATACGAATGATTAATGATGAAATCCATCAACAAGTGCTTATTTACAGGGTATAGACTATAAACGTTGGGCCCGTGCTTACTTTCTGGGTCTCTCGTATAATATAATGACAACAAATACTACATAGTTCTTTAATACCTTGGCACGACATGTGTAAAAATTATTGGTTATGATGCTACTTGAGTTTTTGAGTTCCACCATGTAGAAATGGTTTTACTCCTAACGCAATATGATAGGTTTGTATAATTTTCCTACTTCTGTGCATGATGTTGAATTGTACACTTAAAATATTTTTCTGATCATGTAGAGGCTTCTATTAATCAACTCATTCTATGGGCAAAGGAGAAAATAGCAAGTCATATCCTTAAATTAGCAAATATGGTTGTCAAACCAATTACTATGCACAAATATGAAGTGCACGATGTGGGCCAGTTGATTGCTATAGTGGATCTATGTGCGAGTTAGTGCAGTTGTAAAAAATTTCAATTGTTACATATTTCGTGCACACACATTGTAGCCATGGCTAGGTTCTAGAATCTTTCTAATTGTTATCAATGGGTGAGTAAATACTATTTAATAGAATATTGGCAAGTGGTGTATAGAGAGAATGTTGAACCATTTGAAGATCCCTCTGAATAGGTGCATCCAGAGAATCTTCCCACAGTATTTCTACCTTTATTACAACATTGACATTCAGGTCAACCATCAGAACACAGAGGAGACCATCTAAGGGGAGGAAGTACATCAACCTGTTTGTAGTCAATTTCACGAGTATGGACATACTTGAATTATTTGTATGAACCCCTTATCTGAGACAAGTAGACGACGAGGGACATCATATGCTGGTCTTCCATAACCTTTCATGTATCAAATTGTTATATATTACATTTGCATTTAAGGTGTTTTTAAATTATCATGTTTTATGTGTCTTGTTATAGGTGTTCAGGGTGTGTGAGGCTGGGTGAATTTGCACTCCAATGTTGTTGCAGGGTGTTGAATTGTGACAAATTGCATTTTTTTTTGTATTATAAACTTTTTAAACATTCAATGGTTATTGTACTGTATTTTAACATTTTAAAAAAATTTCAGTATAGTTTCCTCTATATTATTTCCATTATCTATATCTTTTTCTTCTTTCTATTTACATTTTATCCAAAAATACACTCCAATATATATATATATATATATATATATATATATATATATATATATATATATATATATATATATATATATATATATTCAATCCACCCAACCATTGTTCCAAAGCATGAATAATATGAAACACTAAAATAGTAACATAATAATCAACAAAATAAATATATATTTGCAGTAAAAAAAAAAGAATAAATATACATCAACCATAAAACAATATCAACCATTGCGTCCGTGAGTAAAAATCTTAGACGCGATCATCCTATACAAACAAATAGTGTTAGAGGTTGTATAGTCAAATGGGTGTCTAGTGGCTAAGTACTCTATCATTATAAGTGTGAAGACTCTATAATGACCCGAGGCTTTACCCTACTGTGAAACATCGGTATATCGCACAAGCATGAACAACTCCATGTTAGGGTCATCACCCCTAACTTCTTAGTAGCTAATGGTACTAATGATAGACAGAAGGTGTTGATATCATGTCATCATCTCAATGAACCTATCCGTGGAAGTTATGAAGTTAACTGAAGAGTCGTATACAGTTAGAGTCCACGCTTTGAGATCAATTTCATTGCATGCCCAATGTTGACAATTGTAATTAATAAGAATGTACACCTGTAAAAACAATAACCAAAAGTTAGTGTAACATAATCATAATTGAAAATATGTTACCGATTATATAATTTTGAACATATTTATTACTTTGTCAACTTTCGCCCATGCAATGCATCTCATATCTCTTACCTGATCTGACAACTGTGGACTTATCCCTTCAATGGGAGCTAGTAATAGCTGAGGCCATTGAAAGTTTTCATAGGCAACTGTATCTCAATCCTGTAAAATACATGGTAGCCAACCATCCCAAAATGTATCAACACATGTCCAATTAGTAGTTGGGTACAAATGGCATAACATAACTAAGTAATTATCCATATGCTGAAATACAACAAAAACATAAATTATAATTACGTTGTTTATAATAATGACACTGTATAAATATAAAATATATTGATAACTTAGTCACCTTATTCGTTAGCCACTTGTTTTTTGTACAAATCTCATCTCACCAATCAAACTTCTTGCAAGGGCCATGCAAATAAGTTAATGCTATGTCATTATTGTCAGCATTACCATACCATTGCTCAAAATTGATATTCGTTCACTAGTTTCCTTCTCATGACCGATGTTGTTTCATAGGATCAGTAAATGGACTGAGTAGTATCTGCCCTTTCTTGATAATTTTGCCCCGTAATGTCTTTCGAGTACTCGATTGAAGCTGTATTAGTGTCTCCACAGGTCTACACTTAGTGACCACCTCATAATCATCATATGGACATACATCATCATCCTGGGCCACCTCAATAATAACCTCAGTCGACTCATCTTGTGTTATTATGAAAAATTATTATCATTATCATCGTTACATTTTAAATATTAAACATATGTTTTTTTTTATACTAACCTCATCTTTGAGGGTGACGTAAAATATGCGTTGCATCTCTGTAACCTTTATTTTAATCGATGTTTGTTGCTTTTCAAATTGTCTAAAACATTGCTCCACTGTTTCCATGAATCCACATAGCATTTTCTCAAAACAAACATTTTCAATAGTAGATATGGGTCCAGTATGTGTGGCATCAGGGGATCTTCTAGCAGTCTGACATGAGGACATTGATGATCGATGTATAGATCGACACTCTAACCTGGTAACCAGAGGTGCAGTCTATCTAAACATGACTTGACTGTGTACAAGTGTGCTTTGACATGCATGGTGAGGAGATTGGATTGCACCACTAGATTGAATAAGGCTACGATCATTATTAGTTCTGCTGCGTACCCTATGTAATCCACAATCTCTCTATACCACACTAATTGCTTCTTCTCGACAGATGAAATCAACATAAGAGTGACAACATCCTAATAAATGTATCAATTTTTTAGATATAACAAAGTTACTTGTTTTTTTTTATGTCAAAAATAAATTTACATACTTGAGAAGCCCTAAATATATTGTTAACAAGATCCCACCTCGGTTGCTTAAGTGACTTCCATTTCAACATGTGAAGGATCTTATCTTTGGACTTACAAGCTGCGAAACCCCCTAAGTTACTGAAAGTTTCATATATCCATAATTGCATCCCATAGAAAGATAAAATTTGTGAAATGAATAACATAAGCAAACCAAAAAAGTAAAAGTAATGTAAATCTAATTTAATCTCATATTTATTTCTGAGGTTACCTGAGATGCAACTGTAAATCTCGTTAACGCATAAGTTTGCACTAGAATATCTGGATTATATGCTCAATGTTTATTCATAACTTCTTCATACCGTTTCTCCATTGCTTGGCTTATTGATTCCACTATCAACTTTCAAACTATAGTCTCCTATGAAAATCTATTGAAACTGTCCCAATCATCTACTAACTGCATTATATGTTATGATACCACTTTTTGATTATCTACTCCCAATAATCCATAATGTATTAGATATAATACAACTATTTTGACAACATCTTCATCATTGTTTCCCCATGCCATAAACATTAAACTTTTACTAAGATCACCATGAGTTATAGATTTGTCATTTGGAAAGTACTTATTTATAAAATTAAATGAATAAGTTGTTATGTATTCAATTATATCCGCTTCTCCACTAAACCTCAATCCAGTAATTATAACAAACTTAATCAGACTAAATCTACAATCGACCCTATTTAATCTAAACCAAAACACCTTTTCTAACTCACTCTTATTCACTTACCGAAATAATACACTGTGTAATAGGGTCGAACTATATCCATGCACTTTAAGATTTGAAAAATGTCTGAAACATGTTTGTCTAAACAATATTTTCTGCTCTGAACTTAATTTTGCTCTTATATGTTTCATCGTATCTTTTTAACTATGAATACTGATCGTAACTCTAAAATCATGAGTATCATGAAATCGCTTCTCCCTCACTTGATCATTAATTGAAATTTTCTACAAAAACACATTTAAAATGAAATGTTATGAGTTTCATTCAATAAAGTTTAAATTTGAAAAGTACAAAGCAAATATCACATTTTGTGAACAATGTCATTGCGTGACATTGTGTAGTTGGCGAGACACTACGAGGTTGGCGTAGGCGTGGTTTGCGCATAGTTGGCGTTGTTGGCGTAATGTGTGCGCATTTTACATGATTTGCATGATAAGTGCGGTTGGTGTGGTTTGCGCGGTTCTTATAAATTTGCGTGATTTTCATCTCTTCGACGGTTATACTTTCAGGCATCTATTAACATCGAAACTATATCTTTATATACCATTCAAAACATCCATATATATAAGTCGACAAATTTAAGGTTTCACTCTAAAACCCTAATCGTCATAACAACCACACCAATCGACGCATATTTTCAAAAAAAAAATATTATTTCATGTAACACCCAGATTCAGGTATGTCAGTAAACTCCACTTCCAAAATTACCCCTAGAATTGATTTTATAACTTGTTGTTTAAAGAAATTGCAAAAGAATTATAGAAAACTAGTAAATGAGCAATAATTTTCAAAGGGGTAAAATGGTCATTTTAGAAGGAATTAAGAGACAAAGTGGGAATGAAAATTGAATGGCATACTTGAAATTATGTGGTGGTGCTAAGGGTTTTTGGTAATTGACTAAGGATAAAATAGACATTTATGGAAAATGTGAAGGGCAAATTGGTCCAAAAGGTTTATAAAACCCATAACCTATTCATTTTCTTCTTCAATTGCCGAGAACCTCCATCATTTGAACTAAAGCTTTTCTTCAATCAAAATTCATCTAAAAACCTAGCTAAACCACCTAATTTCCAGAGCCTCCAGTTATAAAAAATGTAGATCTATCAATTCTGGTCAGTTCTAAGCTAATAAATTTAATTTTTAAAAGATGTGAAATTTAGAGTTTTGATAGATGATTATATTTTTGGTTGATTAAGCTTGCTAGGAAGCAGAAAATAAGGAGAATAAGCTTAAATCACCTAATTAGTAAAGAAAAGGTAAGAATTTCATACTTTACATACTTGAAGTAATTTAAGTTAGGGTATTTAAATAACCTTTATTTATATAAGTGTGTAAGGTATTAGAATTAAGGTGATTTATGCTTAAAAAGATAAATAAATTCATTAGAATTCATGATATAATTTTGGGCCATAAGGGTATTTTAGACATTTCATATTCCTAGGGTTAGCTCAATGGATTTTGTGTGTTGAATATATGAGAAATAATGAATTGATGAAAGAATTTGCATTAAGGGTAAGCATGTAATTTTATCCATAAAGGGCAAAAGTGTCATTTTATGTGATATAGGTTAATTTCCACTTAATTATGTGCATGATATGTGGAATAACCCTTATATTAAGCCTATATTGTATATTTGAAATTAATTGGATGCATGAGATATATATAAATGTATGAGAAAATAATATGATATTTGATAAGGAATGAAAAGAATAACAGAAAACAATGAATGAGCATATTTCATATTATAGTTATACATGCATACATAAGGAATCATAACATATGCATGATTTCAGAAAAAAATAACAAAAAAGGAAAAACCTTTCTAAGTTATGCATGTTTTCGGAAAATAAAAAACAAGTATTTTTGGTTTTATAATGACTCATATGATACAGGAAAGTGGAAAATATATTTAAAATCCTTACACGCGAGTTGTACTGTGTAGACAACCAGCTGTACTGTGTGGACAATAAAGAAAAATATTAGTTGTACTGTATGAACAGCAAAGAAAAAAAATATGCGTGTAAGAGAGAATTATACCTTTTATGGTGACTGCAAGTACTGTCATATGTAGTCTAGATCAGTCAATAAGAAAAGAGAAAGAATTAGTAGATATTTTATGAAAGTCAATTGCATTAGAATCATACATGCAAGCCTATGTGGCTGATAAAGAGTTGAGAAAAATGTACGATCAAAAAATAGAAATGTCATGGCACTCATACATACATAAATCATAACGAGTGAATCATATCTGTATAGTAAGGAAATGAATAAATAGGTGAAAGAAAAGAATTATGATATGTTTCATGCATGTTCTGTGTCAATTATTTTGTTGTAAATAGCTCAGACACACTGAGTATGGAAGAGATTAGTACTGGTATGAAATACTTTGAGTATTGAGTATAATTTTCTTATTGAGCCGTGATCGCTCACCCCGTTTAATTTAATATTTTACAGGTAAAGAGTTACAGCAAAGGTTTCTAGAGAGCACTAGTGAGACATGAGGCTGAGGGAGAAAGGCACCATAATTTTGTTGATTTATATGTTTTGACGTATATGTGAATATATGCATATATATATATACTTGATGTAGATATTGGTGGATATGTATATATTTTGTTTCTTATATGTAAATATGTGTTTGTGTATAGCTATATCTATATATGTATATATATATATGGCTAGTTATGAAAATTGGTTATAAAGTTTATGTGGGTGATAATTTTTATGATGATTATTATTATGTACTTATTTTATTAATTGTGATTAAGTTGATGAAAATCTAGTCGGTTGGTAGAACTGGTTTATGTGAATTGCTAATTGGGAGTGTTACAAGGCATAATTAAAAAGAAAAAAAATTCCCCGAGCCTCTAAAATAGGGAAACTCTTGTTGTTTTTCTGTAACACACCTATTGGTTAGGAGAGGTTACATTTTTGGTATCAGAGCGCAATTTTGGATGCTTAAAAGTGGATATAATATAATGTGTTGTAATATAATATAATATTTATATATAGTTTTGCATTCTAGTATTACACAGGTGCCCCTCATGTCTCACAGATTAGCTCCCGAGAATCGACTGAAGTAAGTTGTTTTCTTTGCCTGTATTCAAATAATAGAATATTATGTAATTATACTTATGCAATTATTAAATGAGGAGTACCACAAGACGAGGACGAGGACGAGGACGAGGTCGTGGAAGGGGTATTCAGAGAAAGACGGGAGAACCATCTAACCCTGCCCCATTAGGTGGTTCAAGATTTGGGCTAGTAGAAATAAGAGATATAGTCTGTTAGGTGTTGACTGAGAGTCAAGATAGACCCACACCTGATAATATAGCCAGATATGCCATCTGAGATGAGATTAGAAGTGAGATTCGTGAGGAGGTCATAGAAGAAATTAGAAATGAAATGAGGAATGAAGGGAGAGGAGAAGTTAGAGTTCAAAGGCGGCTTGAGCCTATTTATTTCTTACCTACTCAGCATACCGCTCATGAATTTAAAGGTACTAAAGACCCTTTGGTGGTTGATGAATGAATCAAGTAGGTGGAAAGTATTATAGATTTATTTCCTATGACTGATAGAGAAAAAGTTCGGTATACCAGTTTCTTGATGAGGGGAGAAGCTCGCGTATAGTGGGACCTAGTTAAAAAAACTAGAAATGTGGATCTGATGACCTGACAAGACTTCAGAAGGGTATTTGAGGCCTAATACAGAACAGCTGATGTGGTAGCAGTCAAAGTTCAGAAGTTCATTTCTTTACAGCAGGGAGAGGGTTCAATAAAGGATTATTCTACCCGTTTTGATGTCTTATCTAGTTTTGCTCCAAGTATGGAGAGTACACCTAGTCTCCGATTGGACAGATTTTTTTAGGGCCTTAGATCGGAGATAGCCTTGCATGTGCTAGCTGGACCACAACTTCCTCAAACTTATAAAGAGGCATTGGAGAGAGCATAGAGGTTAGAGGTATATGTTAATAAGCTACCCAGAAATTCACCCTCTATGGCAACACCTCTATCATTGACAGCACCCCAGATAGTGATGCCAAGTCGGTCAGCTCTACTTGCTTCATTGACTATTTTAGCACCTGTTATAATATCAGGGGGTAGTTCAATTGGCTCCAGTTTTAGAAACAATAAGGGAAAAAGAAAATTCCAGTCAAAAGCAAATAGAAAAGGCGGAAAGAGTGACAAGAAGCTTAGAAAAGAAAATATTCCCCAGTGTTAGATTTATGGGAGACGTCATAGTGGGGAATGTTGTACTAGCAGAAACAGGTGATTTGTTATCGATGCCGACAGCCAGGGCATATAACAAAGGATTGCCAGAGTACCGAGGTGCTAGTCCCCGATACAACTACATGTTTTGATGTATATGTGAATATATGCATATATATATATATATATATATATATATATATATATATACACACTTGATGTAGATATTGGTGGATATGTATATATTTTGTTTCTTATATGTATATATGTGTTTGTGTATAGCTATATCTATATATGTATATATATATATATATATATATATATATATATATATATATATATATATATATATAGCTAGTTATAAAAATTGGTTGTAAAGTTTCTGTGGGTGATAATTTTTATGATGGTTATTATTATGTACTTATTTTATTAATTGTGATTAAGTTAACGAAAATCCAGTCGGTTGGTAGGACTGGTTTATGTGAATTGCTAATTGGGAGTGTTACAAGCATAATTAAAAAGAAAAAAATATTCCCCAGGCCCTCTAAAATAGGGGAACTCTTGCCATTTTTCTGTAACACATCTATTGGTTAGGAGAGGTTACATTTCATTTAATCAATAACACCCAACATTCAATACCCACATACCCACAATAGATTATTTACACCCGTTCGATAAAAATGACAGAAACCAAATAAATAAAATGACAAATGGTAACTAACTTGTGAAGTCATTGTCAATATATTGCCGCTTCTATATATTTTGCTGATTGTAGAATATTCGCCGATGATTTTTGCTTTGTATTCTCGATTTCTAATTTTGGCTTTTTCTTTTCCGTTTTCAGTAAAAGTAACTTTCAAGTTTTTCACTTTATATTTTACTTTGGATTTTACTTGTTTTTTCAATATAAGGGTAAAATGGGTAAAAAAATTGTTGTTTGCTTAAATAAATTAATCTTTTTTACATTGGTCTAAAAACGTATAAATGGAAATATTTTTGCTTATTTTAATTAATTTCCCTTAATTAAAGATATAACATTTTCAAATGTTATATCATTGAGAGTGTTGCGTTGGTGGTTAAGAGGTGTCAAATGGGTTAAACCCAACTCAAGAAAAAAGCCTAACATGAAAGGACTTGACTCACTACTATAGTAGGCCAAGCTAGGCCTGTGGGCTATTTGGGCTGAGCCATAGGCCTAGAAAACAAGCTCGTAAGCTAACCTGACCCAATACTGTTCACAATTTAAAAAAAGGGAGAAAGACTATTTCCCACCCAACTTTTGATGCGTTCTCAAAATGATACCCACGCCAGATGAAAATCCAGTTTTCCCACCCATGACCAAACTGCCGTCCATTTTTTCAGTTAGGGATAGGGGCAAAATTGTAATTTACTATTTAAAACATTAAAACTTTAAAATTTCACCGTTTCCCCCTCCAGGTTTTAAAAAGTAATTAACCTATCCTCAAAGTTTGAAAAGTTTAATTTCACCCCTTAGGGTTTGCTTCCTTCTTCGGCCACCACCGACGGTCGCTGCAATCGATCGATGAGAGATCTCTGACTACAAATGACGACGAAGGATGACCCTTCGTCGCCCAGATCTGGACGACGAAACATCGTCCAGATTTGGAAGAACAGACGAAGGACGACGCTTCATCATCCTTCGTCGTAGCGTTTGGACGACGCGACGAGCGACGAAGGATGACGAAGAGTCGTCCTTCGTCGTCTTGGTAGAGATCTCTGTCTCCGTCTCTTCGTCGCACCATGCACCAGGAGAAGGAGATCTTCGTCTCTTCCTTCTTCGGCCACCACCGCCGTCGCACCAAGAGAAGGAGGAGGCAGGTGACTATGCCGGAGACGGCGTCGGGAGATGAAGTTGAAGAATGGGGGTGAAACTGATAGTTTTGAAAGTTATGGGGGGCGGCTGTTTTTTGAAAAATTTGGAAACCCTAGGTTTGGGGGTGAAAATGTTAGTTTTCAAAGTTTAAAAACTTTAGGTAAGGTGAAATGTTAGTTTCTAAAACCTAAGGGGGGTGAAGGAAAACCCTCACATCAATTTTGGGATGAATTTTGCAGAGGGGTATTTTTGTCATTTCATCTAACAAGGGTAAAATGGACATTTTACCCTTATGCAAACAGAAACCATCCACATTAACGGCTCATGGGTGGGAAAACTGGATTTTCATCTGGCGTGGGTAGCATTTTGAGAAAGCATCAAAAGTTGGGGGTGAAATAGTCCTTCTCCCTTAAAAAAAATTATAATATAATTAATTAATGAATTAATAATTATAATATAAAAATTATAAATATTTATAAAAAATAAAAATTTTAGATTTAAAAAAATAAATTGAGTTCTTTAGATCAACAATCAATCTCAATGTATGAGATAATCAAAATTGGGTTGAAACATATTACTTAACCTTTATTTATAGTGGGCGAAGAGAATAAATTGTTTTACTCTTTTAGATGTGGGACTCTTTGTAAAGAGCAAAAGTCCAAACTCAAGTTTCACCCACTATAAAATGTAAGTGCAAAAGTCTCACATCTAAAAAAATACAACCATTCACTCTCTTCACCCACTATAAATAAACACTAAACAAAGTAAAAAATTCAACTAAACTCAAGTTTTATATTTTACATTGGTGAGATTGATAATGAGAACTCAATTCACCTATTATAAATAAATTTGTTTTTTTTAATCACAATTTAATTTTCTAATATGTTTTCTTTTATATAAATTACTTAATAAAAAATTATTTTTTTATTAAAGTTAATAGGTTGGCTCGTTATTGGAGGGCATGGCCTGACTTGTTACTATAGGGTTTGGCCTAGCCTTATATACATAGGGTTGGGATGCGGGCCTCATGCTTTTTTCAGGTTGGCCAAACCCGTAAGGCTTGCTATTGTGTCGACATCGGCCCACCACCATTGCTAGTGGTGATGAAAGAAAATTTTAAGAAATCAACTTTATAGAATATGAAAAGCATGGAAGGATGAAAAAAGCTTTTATCAATTTTGTTGCATATCATCTATAATATTAATTAATTTATCATATTTTGGTAAATGGTAAAAACCGAATTGGTTAATCTAATATAGTAATTTACTTTTTCTAAACTATTTATTTTGTAATTTTTTTTCTCAAACCTAGGGTGGGAAAATAATTAGAATTATAAAAAAATTTGTTGCCTGGTCTCTTCATTAGTCCTTGCAAAGAATCCACATTACATCATCTGGATGACAAAATAATTAAAAGGTAGATGTGAGATGTCATTTTTTCAGATGAAACCTTTTGACTTCTAGGAAAGGAACCATTGCATAAATACTTGCATGCAACATTTAACATAAAAAATGGTCCATGGTTTTAGTATGTATTATCGTGCTGCTTTTGAAGTTTGTAGAAGGATAAAAGCAAATTCCTCACTTTCTGCTGCTTTGACTTTAACATCCTGCATCCCAGCTCTTCCTAAAAGCTTCTACAAGTGGTCCGTTTGCATCCCAGCCCATAAATGTGGCTTAAAGTAGATCTCACATCAGCCTCGGCAAAAGCTACAGCTCCAACTTAAACTTTAAACGTGGCATGCTACAGGAAGATTTCATTTACAGTATAAAGCAGCGTAATTCTTTCAAAATTTTCACGTATGCAAACCATAATAGCACATTTATACAGAAGCTTCTCTAGGATTAGTGTCAGCAATGAATTAACTAGAACAAGGATCTCGCTTTGCATTGTATTGCATTTCAGAAAGTTTCTTCACCAACTCTTACTCACTACGAAACAATTTTACATAGGTACAAAGAAAAACACAAACCAAGTAATCAGTTTATAGCTAATACATTCACAGCAATTCAAGATTTTGTTTGTTTGCATAACAACACCCTCCAATCTTAGTAAGACGTGTAAGCAGATCCTTGTCTCAAGATTTCTTCATGTGTTCAACTATTTTATTAGCATATGGAGCTTGCAATTGAATTCTTCTTTCCAGCATAGATCTTGAAAGCTTTGAAGCTTCCAGTGAATGGCCTTTTTTGCAAAGCCCATCTAAAAGGATCGAATGAATGTCAGTTAATTGAAGATAAGCATTCAATCTTCTCAATTTCCTTATATAAGTAAAAACCATCCACCACTTGTCCCTCCAAACAAAGTTCTTTAATCATAACACTACATGCCAAACCATAAGGCTTCACTCCACTAGCTATAGACCTGGCCACGGGCTAGTTTGGCCTGTGAACTGGACTGAAACCGGTCTGGATGAAACTGAAACCGGTAAAACCGGAACCAGACTGAACCGAAACTAAAACCGGATTTTAGCGGTTCGATTTCGATTTACCTAATTTTGAACTGTAAAACCGTTGGTTCACATTCGGTTTATGATCTGACATGTAAACCGGCGATTTACTATTATGAACTGGAAATTTTAAATTTTTTTTGAATTTAAAAAAGGAACCAATGCAGACACTGCAAATATGCAGGGGACAACGGTCCCCTGCATATTTCAAAATTTATGCAAGGGACTGTTGGTCCCCTACATTTTGTAGAACTTTTGCAGGTGCAAAAGTTCTTAATTTCCTTTTCACCCCTTATTTTTAAAAAATTTTTCCTATATATATATCCATTCAAATTTCAATCTCTCAACTCTCTCACTCAATCCTTCAAACTCTCATTCTCGTTCTTTTAATTCTTAATACTCTTTCAATCTTTCAATCAAATTCTCTCAAATTTAATTAATTTTTTTATTTTTTATTAATTCTAATTTCTATTTCTATTATACAATTCATAATTAATTATAGAATTTATTTCTATAATTAATTTTATTTATTATTTATTTTTATTTTTATTATCTTTCATAATTAATCATATAATTTATTTATATAATTAATTTTATTTATTATAAAAAATGGCAAGTAGTGAAAATTCTTCTAGTAATAGAAGATTTGGTCAATATTCACATATATCAAATGTGAATGAAAATCAATTTATAGATAATTTTTCAACACAAGAAAGTGAAAGCCAATATGTAAAGTGGAGCAGCAACAACAACATCAACAATAGATGGAGATGAAACAACATTCCCAAAAGATTTCTACATCCGATATTTTCAAAATTTATTTCAAGAAAATACAAAAGAAAAACGGTAATTTCGAAGTTGTTTGCAATTATTATAAGCAAATTTATAAATTCAAACAAGAAGGTGGATACAGGACATTCAAAAAGCACTTGAAGCCAAAGCATCTAGAAAAAATGGGGCAAAGTAGAGGTCAAACACAAATAACTAGGTATGGTTCTACACATAAATCTTTATTTATGTATAGTGATAATAAAAGTAAAGAAGAATTTGCAAAAATGATAGCAAGTTTTAGTGAAAATTTAGGTTTTAATAATTATTGTAAAACTACATTAAATCCTACATATAAAACTATTCCAAGAAACACATTAAAAAGAACATTATTTAGTTTATATAAAAAAAAAAAAATTAATTCAATTTTTTACAAATTTTGATAGACGTATATCTATATGTAATGATATTTGGAGTGACCATTGGCAAGTTCACTCTTATATGGGTATAACTCGTCATTGGATAGATGACAATTTTCAATTAAAAAAAGAATTTTAGCATTTAGGGTGTTTGATGATTGACATACGACCGATAATATTTATAGAATAATTAAAGGAATATTAAAAGAATATAAATTAGTTTATAAAATTTTTTCAATTTCATTTGATAATGCACGTTCAAATATTGTCTCAATAAATTATTTAATTAAGATTTGTAAACCTAATTTAGGTGGTAGATTTTTTCATATTAGATGTGCATGTCATGTATTAAATTTATGTGTACAAGATGGTTTATATTGTCTTAATAATTATATTAATCCAATAAAAACAAAAATTTCATTTTTATGGATACATCTCCAAACTAGGAAAGAATGGGGTAAATTTTGTAAACAATATAATAGAAGACCAAAAAGATTTTTTAAAGACGTGCCGACTCGTTGGAATTCAACATATGAATTATTCAATGAGTCTTTTGATTATAGAGATTTATTATGCTCATTTATTTCACAAAATATGTCATAAGTTATATTATGTCCCCAACATTTGGATATTTGTAAAACAATTTTAAATGTATTGAGAAATTTTAATAATGCAATTTATACTTTAAGTGGGGTTTATTATCTCAATTCTCATTTGTTTTTAAATGAAGTCATTAATATTATTGGGGCTTTACAAAAAGCTGAACAAGATATTATTCTACAATACGTTATTTTTTTTAATGAAAACAAAATAGTTAACTTATTATAAAACAATTCAAGAAATTTTTCTTGTTGCTTGTTTTTTTGATCCTACATTTAAATTAGATTGTGTGACAAATTATTTAACATTATATTATGAATGTTTGCAATTAGATTGTGAGGATAAAGTTAATATTTCATTAACTATAATTAACATTATGAATTTAATTAAAGAAATTTATGCTAAATATTCATTAATTTATGGTAACAAGGTGGTTATTCTTCCTTTTTACCACTTATTGCCCCATCATCAATCCAAAATATGAGTTATGGTAATTGTATTATGATGCAAAGGGGTAAAAGACCAAGGGGAAAATTAGGCTCCACCTCAGAGCTTGATATTTATTTAACTATTATTTTTGAGTTTGGTGACAACAATATTGGTAAAGACTTTCCAGTTCTAGAATGGTGGAGTCGACATACATCAACCTTTCCAACATTAGCAGCTATTGGTAAATAAGTCCTAGCAGCACCAGTATCAACTGTCACAGTAGAATAAACTTTTAATCAAAGAAGTAATATATTGGATGAGAGGCGATCAAGTTTGGCTCCCAAATCTATTGAAGCCCAAGTATGCATGGACGATTGGACAAGGGCCAAATTACGCCAACAAGATATAAAAGTGGACTTCAATGAAGAATCGCTTGATTTAACTACGGATAGTTCGATGATGAAAAATAATAGTCAAGATAACGGAGGTGAATGATAAGGTAAGGGGGTACTGCCGGCTATTGGATATGCAAAAGTAAGAAAACTATGTAGGCTTTGATTCTTCTAGACCCCAAGAAGATGCGTAGGAAGCTTAATTGAAAAATTAAGTCCAAGCCTCTCTTTTAATTTTCAATTATTGTAATTAATAATTTAAATAATAAATCAAGATCGTGTATTAGAATTGACAGTTCAATATCAGTTTCGAACCGGGGTCATGAACCAGAACTGTCGGTTTCAAACCAGTTCTGAATTGTCCTATTATGGTTTTGGTTCAGGGTTCTTATTTTTTTTGAACTATGAGTCGTGGCTAGGACTAACTAGCTAACATCTTCCTAAAGAGCTTACCTGCCTTCTTAATTCTTTTAATCCTAGCCAATGCCACTACCAGAGAACTGTAACAATCGTCATATGAAACACTACCCCTAACAACAACTCTATCAATCAACTTATATGCCTCATTTGTATTATTGTCAAGGCAAAGACCCTTAATTAAAGTACTTATACACAATTGGGAGCACAACTATAAGCTTCCATTCTATCGAAGACCCCCAATTCTTCTGTTACCATACCTTTTTTACAAAAGCTTTGAATAACGGATGTATACGTGACAACATTAGGACTACAATCCCCACCTTCTTTCTCCATTTCCCCTAACAATTCCAATTCCATCTCCGCACTCCCAAACTTACAAATTCCATCAAGAAGAGTTTAAGCACCCTACAAGCATTCTCTAACTTACCTGTATTGCAAAACCCTTTAATCATTAACATATTTGTGATCATATCCAGGTAAAGATCAATCAAACCCATCTCTTTCATTAAATTATCAGACATAACCATAGCACTTTTTCACAAAATAACCTAATAGCAGTATTATACATGATTGTATCAACTCTTAAATTGAATTCAGGCATTTTCCTTAATACACACAAAGCCTCATTAGTAAGCCTAGTGTTTTCACATAATTTTAAAGGCATTTTCATTATCTTAACACTAACATCACACTCTTCTTTCTTATACACTTCAATAACATCAGTAAGAATTCTAGGGTTTTGCTTAATTTTAAACAATTCACAAGCTTTTTCATGCATGAACAAACTATGCCTATGTTGTGGATTTGAATTGACATTGGCAATGACTAATATCCATATAAAACACAACTTATGGAACTAAAATAAACCGTGATGTTTAAATGAATAAATATTATAATACATTGTTGATGTGTATGGCATCTATTGACATCACTATAATATCCCATGTGAACAAATTTGGAAAAAAAAGAATGAAATTAGTTGTTCATGTTTGTTCATATCCTTTCTACAAGTCCTTGTGTATTTAGCGTTAAGGCGTATCAAGTGGTATTAGGGAAAATGTTCCTAATCATAACAGATGACACTTAAACTTAAGAACTTAAATGAAGGATGGTTCAAAGACTTAATAGTTGGCTATTACGAGTTAAGTATTTCTTTGAGGTAGATGGGATGACTCTAGAAAATTAGGTTAAGGTGGCCACAGTTCATCTGGAGGGAAAAACCATCCAATAGCACTAGAGATTCATCAAATCTAGAGAAAGCTAATCAGGGATACAAAAAGAGTATGTCTAGTTCCTACCATCAGATTTGGATCCCTTCTCTACAATGATCTTTTATTTGATCTAGGAAACTTACAATAGGTAGGTCCTTTTCAAGATTACTTTGACACTTTCAATGAACTATATCTAAGAGCTAGTATTTATGAAAACCAAGCTTTCAACCTTTTCCTCTCTAGATTGATGGATGTTCTCCAAACGTTAACCTGGATTTTCTAACCAAAGTCATTGGCAAAGGCTTACGCTTAGCCAAGTTACAAGAAATCATTGTAGTAACAACGAAAAGCCAGTCCAAACCCCTTAGTTGAACTCTATAGTTAGGATAAACTTATAAGCATTCAACAAATAATAGTCAATCTAACACTACCATTGCATCATTGTGCATAAGATCTCACTCACAGTTTGACATCCTACCAACTCCAAATGTTCCTAAAATATAGAACTCACCTTTACCTAGGGGGAAATAGACCATTGACAAGCAAAGAACTAGATGAAAAAAGGGTAAGAGGTTTGTGCTTTTAGTGTAATGGAAAATATGCCTTTGGGCATAAATGTAAAAAGAAACAATTGTACACTCTCCAACTTCAAGTGGATACTGGTGAGAAAGGGCAACTAGCAAAGAAGATAGAAAGAGAAGGTCTTAGTTTGATGCACCTCTCATTAAACGCCTTTAATGGAGCTGAAGGTCCTAAAGTTATATGACTACAAGGTATACATAGGAAGAAGGCCATTTTAGATTGGTTGACTCTGGTAGCACCTATAACTTTCTCAACAATGATACTACTTTGAAGTTAGGGTGTTATTTGAAACCTGTGGAAAGGACTAGAGTGTTACTAACTAATGGTCATCAATTGCCATGTGACTGCATATGTGAGGGATTTGAATGGAAAACTTAAGGACGAGTCTTTAAGGTTGATGCAAATATATTGTCTCTAGAGAACTATGATTTGATTCTAGGTGCATAGTGGTTAGCCACTCTTAGTGATATCCTATGGAACTTTATGGCACTTAAAATGGTCTTTACACAAAGAGGCTAACAATAGGTTCTATAAGGGCAAAAGGGTGAAGGACTATCAATTATCAATCATGCTAAGCTTGGATGAACTTGGAGGAGCCAAGGTGTTTTCAAAAATCGACTTAAGGCCTAACTATTGGCAAATTCACACATATGTCAACTCTATTAAGAAAACAACTTTCAAAACACACAAAGACTATTACGAATTCATTGTTATGCCATTCGACCTAACTAATACCCCATCAACATTTTAGGATTTAATGAACTCCATATTCAAGTCTCACTTAAGGAGATTTGTACTAGTTTTTTTCAATGATATCCTTATATATAGCAAGGACAAAGTTGAACATTTAATCCACTTGGAAACAGTGGTTGAGTTGTTAAGGAGTAACAGCCTGGTTGCCAAGAAAAGAAAGTGCTTCTTTGGGGGTGACCAAATTTCATACTTGGGATATATAATCTCTAGCCAAGATGTCATGACTAATCCAACCAAGGTAAGGGCAGTTGAACAATGACCAATTGCAGAATCCATTAAACAACTTAAGGGCTTCTTAGGATTGATGAGCTATTATAGAAGATTTGTTAAGGATTATGGGCACTTGGCAAGACCATTACTGGACCTTTTCAAGGGTAGTTCATTTTAGTGGGAAAATAAGGCATAGGCAACTTTTAATCTATTGAAACAGGCTATGGTCATTGCCTTTGTTCTGGCTTTATCAAAATTTTCCAAAAGGTTCATGATAGAAATAGATGCTTACAAAGATGGAATTGGGTTTGTACTAATGCAAGAAGGATACCCTATAACTTATACAAGCAAAGCTCTTTTCCCCAAGAACCAGTTGCTCTCTATTTATGAAAAGGAAATACTTGCAATCTTTAATGCAATTAAGAAATAGAAGCCATACTTAGTCAATCAACACTTTGTTATAAAGATAGACCACCAAAGCCTTAAAAATCTTTTGAAGCAAAATTTTATAACCCCTTTATAGCAAGCATAGTGGCAAAGTTGATGCAATATAGTTATGACATCATATACAAAAAGGACAAAGAATATTTGGCTATAGACGTTTTATCTAGGTTACGTGGGGTTGAATCTAATTGTTTTACTACAAGTTTATGGCTATTTGAACTGTTGAAAAGACTTAAGGATTCGTGTTTAACTGATGAGAACCTACAGACTATTATCTCTGCAAAACAACAAGATACTAATGCTTACGAAGACTACTTTTGGCATCAAGGTAATTGATCAATATAATTATGATTCCAACCGTAGAAATGATTTAATTGCCTTGTTCCATTCATTAGCCATATAAGGGCATTCTAGAATAAGTCTTAGAGCAAGGAAAATCAATTTAATTGTTTATTGAAGAGATATTTGGAAAGATGTTAAGAATTTCGTTCGAAGTTTTGATGTTTGTCAAAGGTTCAAGCTAGAGAACATTACATTTGATGGTCTCTTATAACCCTTACCTATTAGAACATAAGTGTTTATGGATATTATGATTGATTTTATTGAGAGCTTATCAAAGTCTCAAGTGAGGTCTATAATGTAATACCCTAGTTAAGTGTGAAGGGCATTTCGATCATTTCCTTTTGACTCGACATTATAATTATTGCTTTATTTATTGGTTAGTATTATGTGTATGTATATAAAGATTGTATGCACCTGAGTAAGCCCAGAAGGGTGTTATGGTCTTTATATGTGATGTTATGGGATTTGAAATCGTGATACCACAATTTTTGGTGATTAGATAAGCATGGGCTAGCCTTGTGTTATCTTTACGTTTTATTTAAGAGGTCAATTGCGCTTGGAAGAAAGAACTAATGCTCTTTCATAATACACAATACACACATAAAGTAAACTAGAGAGAGAGAGAGAAGAGAGTTTCAAGCGCTGTGAAAGGAAAAAGATCGTCACAAGTATATAGCCACATGAAGACTTGTGTTTCATCAGAGGAGAGGTAGGCATTCTCCACCCTCCCTTTGTTTCCCATATTGTATTATTAAGTATTATTTGGATAAATTATAATTAGAATGATGTATGATACTTAGGTGGTTTTCGATTCAATCTTACACCTACTAAATTGATCCGGATGATTGGTTTTACTTTTGGGATTAAGTTGTATGCGTAGAAATCCTAGATTTGTGTTTGTGTATGTTACAAACCGAAAATTAAACAAAATGCAACATTGCAGACTTTAGGCACACTTGTGCATAGGAGGTACATGATTGTGCCTTGTTGGATTTTTGCCCAACATTGCGAAGGGCTAGGCATGCACAAGGTTACTAGATGTGTAGTGTACATATGGGCATATGCTTAATTATAGGGCATGTAACTTGCACACTATGCACGCACTCAGTTGCCCAGTGTGTAACGTGTATACCCACATAGTTTGTGATGCACTGTTTAGCCTATGATACACCTGTGTGACCTTTGGTGCACCCGTCAACCTATGACACACTTGTGTGCCTAAAGTGCTTAGTAATGCTAATCAAGCGCACACCTGTGAGTTACGAATCTTTGGCACACTTATGCTCGAATGTGTCACACCTATGTTAAAAACTCTGAAAGTAACTTTCACCTTATTTATAAGGCTGGGAGATGGGTTAGTTGGCCATAAGGGTTCGTAAAGAATCAAATTCAAAAATGTAGTCATAATTGTGTACATAGATGGTTATAAGTCATGTTGCAGGTCAGTTGATAGGACATCCTAATCTTGAGAATACACAAGCCAATTGATGAGATATCTTGGTTCTTAGTAGTAGAAGTAGAATTAACTTGATAGGTATTGATGATGTAAGCAATGATTGAAAAGGGTGTCCTTTCAGACTATTTCCATGGGGAGGTAAACAACACTTAAGATAGGTGTCTATCCTGGTTATAAATGTAGGAGGCACCTAAGATAGGTGTCCAATCCAATAGACATAGATGTAAAAGATATCTGAGATGGATGTTTATTCTGTCATGAAGGTATAGGGGACACTTAGGATAGGTATATGATCGGATGCATTGGGGTCGTATATGATAGTGAGATCTATCAAGGATATTCATAAAGAACACCAAGCTTATTATGAATGCCTACTGAGAGTTATGACTCGCGTATTCTTGGTTTTACAGGTAGGAAACAATGGGGCAAGCAGAGAGAAAAGCAAATCAATATACTGAGTTGCGTACTCATCTATAATTGTCTTAACGTTTTATTATGCATTTGATTTGGATTTCTTTAATTTTGTGCACATTGTTTTTTTTTTTTTGATAATTGGAACCCACTCATATACATATTGAAATTTGAATAATGTTTTTCATTCTTTTTGTAAAAACACCTTTTGGCATGCTTCTCATTAATGATAAGTGCTTGAGGTTCTTTCATTAATTTATGTTGACATTATGTTTTTTTAAATATTTTTACATTAATTAAAATTAGGTGACACATCATTTCAATAATTTGACCGATTAGAGCAAATACCTTGGGTGTGGTATTACATTTTGGTATTAAAGCATGATTTTGGGAACCTTAAATATTGAAAATAGTTTATACACACACACACATATATATATACACATACACACAAACACTCATAATGTGCATAAATTAGTAGTCAAAGAAGTGCTAATCATTCCCGCACCCTGACTGCTATAAGTAATTTACCTGTTGTTATAATGGGTATACTTCATTTTGAGTTCTATGTGGTTTTACAGAATAGGGAGGTCTAACCGATTTAATGCTCCTATCTTAGAGGAGAGTCATTCTAAGACTCTTGTATTAGCATTGGCATTGGCGCTAGTACTAACACTACTACAAACACTAACACTAAGGATGATTAAAGTGACAAAGATCAAGAATATCATGCAAGAAGTGTTGAGAGAGCACCACAAGCTATTTGCCATTATAGGGCAGTCAGTGAAGGCACTAATAACTTCAGTTCAACCACTATCGACACAACAACTTATTTAGCCCTTAGACCTATAAATAACCAACATAGAGGCCAAATGCATCCGATATATGGGCTAGCAAGCATATATTAGCTACTAGAGTTCAGGGTTTCCATGAATCTAGTTATGCCTTTCAAGTGGATGGAGGTCATGGAAAGGGCCATAATGATATTCATTATAACTGACTAGGAAAAAGTCAAGTATGTTACTTACTTTCTCAAAGGTGATGCCAAGCTTGGTGGAAACTCATTTGCTTTACTCACCCTATAGAGGCATGTCATAGGTTGATTTTAGATAGATGTTTGATAAGGAGTATAAATTAGTAGATGTCATGAGATCCCAGTCCTAAGAGTTCTTTAGCTTGAAATAGGGTAGTATGACAGTTCAAGAGTATTCCGCCTAATTCAATGCTCTTGTTGTGTATGCTGTGGGAGTAATCAATACAGTTCAGGGTAGGATAGAGATGTTTGTTTAAGGATCTCAAGCTGACCTCGATAAAGAGGTGATAGTAGGGGATCATGCCCTCACTACTTATTCTAAGGCTCTAAACAGGGCCATAAGGCCCAAATTAGATTAGATCACATGGGTAGAGAAATGGATTCATAGTTAGCGTCAGAAGAGTCGGCTAGGGTCCTATTAAGAAAGATACTACTAGTTAGGGGACTAGCAAGGACAAAGACAAAAAAGGAATAAAAACTTTTGAATCAAAAAGTTCCATGAGAGACAACAAAGATAAGATGTCTTATCAGGAAAAACCTTTTGTATGTCAAAAGGAGCCTCTTGTACATTAGAAGTATGGTAACAAACATCAAGGTGAGTGTAAGCCTAGGCAAAGGGTTTGTCACAGATGAAGTTCGCCTAAGCATTTTGTTAGGGAGTGTCTTTCAAGGGCTAGTATGACTCTAACGAGACTAGAACAGCCCATAAGATAGGGTTAGGCTAGGATGTACATAATTACTCAAGCATAGGCTAAAGCCAACCCATCTATTGTGATAAGTTAGTTACTTTTTCATACTGTTCCTTTATATGTTTTGTAGCTTGAGGATTGGTGCAAAGATTAGGGCTAGAGGCCATAGTGGTAAGTCATATTAGTATCAAGATGCCTAATGGTGACAATATATTGAGTGACAACATGTTATTAGTCAAATAGTGGCGTTAAAGGACAAAGAAATGACAATTGACTTAATTGTGTTTGAAGTGCCCAATTTTAATATGATCTTGGGTATGGAATTCCTTAGTAGGTATGAGGCTGAAATGACTGTAAAAGGAAAATTGTTAAGTTTAGCTTAGAGAATGTAATGAGTTCTTTTTTGGTGAGGGTTGACTACTCAACATGATGATTAGTAGCGTCAAAACCCATAAATGTTGTGTAAGAGGTATATCAGGTATCTAGTACATGTGGTAAACAAATCTAATTTTGAGTCAACTCCGAGTATGGGAAACATTATGATGGTTTATGAGTTTTAGGATGTATTCCCGAATAGTTTGTCAAGACTAGCATATGAGAGAGAGATAAAGTTTAGCATTGAGTTGGCTTTGAGGATAATATTGATATTAAAGGTATCTTACTGTATGGCTTTATTAGAGCTCTAAGAATTAAAACAATTATAAGAACCACTTGATAGTGGGTTTATTCAGTCTAGTCATTTGCCATGAGGTACACTGATCGTCTTGTCAAAAACAAAGATGGATAAATGCTTATGTGTATCAATTGCAGGGAACTCAACCAGAAGACAATAAAAAATAAGTGCCCACTATAGAGAATTGATGATTTGTTCAATCAATTAAGAAGAACTACAATGTTTTCAAAGATAGACTTGAGATTTGGGTATCATCAGGTTTGGGTTGCTAAGAGGGACATTTCGAATACTATATTTAAAACTAGACATGGATATTATAAGTTTGTAGTGATACCTTTCAGCTTAACCAATGCTTCATCAGTTTTCATAAATCTTATGAATAGGGTGTTTCAAGATTGGTTGGATAGTTTCAACATAGTTTTCATTGATGACATTTTATTATATTCCAAAACTCAAAAGTATCAATAATATCTTACATTTGTGTTGCCAAAATTTTCTGAGATTAAGAGATCGATAATTGTATGCCAAAATTTTCAAATGTGAGTTATAGTTAGATTTTGTAATGTCTTTAAGGCATGTGGTTTCAATAGACTCTAGTAAGGTTGAAACTGTGATGAAATGGAAAAGGCTAAGATCAATTAAAGAGGTTTGGAGTTTCCTAGGATTGGTTGGCTATTATCAATAGTTTATTGAATGTTTTTCCAAATTGGATTGATTGTTGATTGAGTTGACTCGTAAGGATATTCCCTTTCAATGTTCTTCAGATTGTGAAGATAGTTTTCAAGCCTTGAAAAAAAGACTAACTATAGTTTTGGTCTTGACTCTATTGATGAGTATGATCTGTATATAGATGCATCACATTAGGGACTTTGTGCAGTCTTGAAGTAAGGAGGTAAGATGATTGCATATGTTTTCTACCAACTAAAAGATTATGAGAACAGGTATCTAACCCATGATTTAGAGTTGACTACAATGGTATTTACTTTTAAGATCTAGCGTTATTATTTGTATGAGGTGAAGACCAATGTATACATTGATCATAAAAGTTTGAAACGTTTTTCATTCAAAGGGAATTAAATATGAGGTAGCGTTAGTGATTAGAATTTGTCAAAGATTATGATGTAGAATTAGGCACCATCCAGGTAAAGTGAATGTAGTGGTCGATGCTTTAAGTATGAAGGTAACATTGTCTTAAATAACTGCATTTCCTGAGTTAAACAAGATATCTCTTATGAGTAAATTAAGGTGGTCATCAGGTTGTTAGCCGGATTGGACATCAGATTGACTTTATTGGATGAGATTAGGATTAGGTAGGTTATTAATAAGTGGTGCGCCTAGATGATACAATAAGTGATAGACTCAAACTGATTTATAAGTGGTTAATAAGGTTTTGAGATTCAATGACCGAGTTTGTGTTTTCCAAGATGATGACTTGAGGACTCAGATTTTGATAGTAGGGTACAGTGCATTTTATGTTGTCCTTCCCAAGAGTGTAAAGATATGCCATGATGTGAGAAGATTTTATTAGTGATCTAGTATGAAAAAGGTAATGGCAAAATTCATGTCAAGGTGCATGATTTGTCAACAAGTCAAAACCAAGCATCAATGACCATCGGGATTATTGCAGCCTTTAACCATTCTTGAGTGGAAATGGGATAAGATTTTGATAAACTTTATGGTAGGATTGCCATGGGTCATAGGTGGATTCAATGCTTTATGAGTCATTATGAATTAATTGACCAAGTTAATATACTTCTTTCTAGTCAGAGATAATATGGGCATAGATCAGTTAGGACAAATTTATGTGAGAGAGATAGTCAAGCTCTATAAGGTATCGAAGAGGATCGAGTCAGAGAAAGATACACAATTTGTTTCAACTTTTTGGCAAGAACTATCGAAGACATTATATACTTGATTATTTATCAATATAACATACCACCCTCAGTCCAACAGTTAGAACAAATAGGTCAATCAAGTGAGAGAGGATATGCTAAAGGAATATTGCTTGGATCATGGGGCAAGTTGGATTGACGTTCTACCTTTATTGAGTTTGCCTATAACAATAGTTATTAGGCAACCATTCAGATAACCCTGTATAAGGCACTCTATAGGATAAAATGTTAATCACCATTGTATTAGGATGAGATTGGGGAGAGAGATGAATTTGCTAGAGCTTTGGAGCTTAAGGTAGCTTACCAAATGATTAATCAAGCGAGGTTAATTTAAGAGAGGATGAAACAAACCTAAGATCGACCAAAGAGCTATGTCGGTTAGAGGACATGTGACTTAGATTTTAAGGTTGGTGACTATATGTTTATTAGGATTACCCCTTATCGATAAGTGATGAGTTTGGTAAGAAGAGAATGTTGGCACCTCAATATATTGGGTCGTATGAAATCATTGAGAGAATTAGTAAGGTGGCTTATTGGCTTGTATTACCAGTAAGCATGAGGCATATTCATAATGTGTTTCATATGACACTATTACATAAGTATCTTGGGGATCCATCCTAAATGGTTATGTTCAATTGGAGGATAGTTTGGTATATAAGGAATAGTTGGTATGAATTGTAGATTTGTAGATTAAGATACTCAAACATTGGTAGATTCTTCTAGTCAAGGTTCAATTACAGAAACATTGAGTTAAAGAGACTACTTGGGAGATAGAAGATGATATGAGATAAAGATTTCCCTAGTTATTTAAGTGAATTTCAAGGTAAAATTCTTTTATAGGGGGAGAAATGTAATACCTTGGGTAAGTGTGAAGGTTATTTCAATAATTTCTCTTCAACTCAGTGTTATAATTATTGTTTTATTTATCGATTAGTATTATGTGTATGTATATATAGAGATTGTATGCACTTGAGTGAGCCCATAGGGGCATTATAGTCTTTATATGTGATGTTATCGAATTTGAAATCATGATCCTACAATTTTTGGTTATTGGATAAGCATGGGCTAGTATTAAATTATCTGTGTGTTTTATTTAAAAGGCTAGTCATGCTTGGAAGAAAAAAACTAACACTCTGATGCGAATGATCAAGGGATAACTTCACCAAATTCGCACATGGGGAAGCATAACGATGGAGGTTCAAATTCTACTTCAACAAACACGAAGAAGTTGGATCCATTGAGCTATGACGGAGGCCCAATTACACGAGCAAGAGCCAAGAAGATGGAAGCGGCAATCATTGGGCTTGTTCAAAGCCATTTGGAGCTTATGGGAAAGAGTCCAAGTGAAGTCAAAAGGGAACTCATGGTCAATGACATGACAAGCATGGAGTGTAGTTCAAGGCTTGTGCATTTAATTCAATTTGAAGAATTAAAAGAGCTTTAACACAAGGAGCCTAAATACATGAATTGGTCTAAGGGCAGCAAGGAGCACATGTTAGGCTTAGTCAAATATGCATATGGAAGCCCAAGTCACATCAATTCAACTAGCCCTTTTGTGATTAGTTATTATCTAGTTGTTATCCTAGTTTAATTAGGAAAACTTGTTTAGTTATTATCTAATTGTTATCCTAGTTTAACTAGGAATCCTAGTTTAATTAGGAGAGTGCTTAGTTGTCATGAGTTGTTATTTTCCTTTTTTTTAAAGGATTTATTTCGTTTTTTTGGGTTAGAAGCAATATATATATATGTATTAAACTCAAGATTATAGGAGCTTGATTCTAATAAAAATTCCGAATTTCTCCAAAGTTCTTGTGAGAGTTTTCTTTGAATTCATTTCTTGAGAAAGTTATGAATTCTTTATTTGATAATTAGAGTTCCTTGTTGTTAGATAACAAAAGGGTTCTAATTCTTTTGATTTATGCTAGATAGATCTTTGGGCAAGATTCCAATAGATTGTTATAGTTTTTGTTAGATCGATTAGCAAGGGTTGTATCAGTTTGGTATCAGAGCATTGGGTCTAGTATAAGCTACGTAACCTTTAGTCTTGTGTTCGTGCATCAATATAAAAAAAAAAAAAATTGCATTATTCATCATCAAGTGATTTGGCAGTAGCAAATTCAACATCAAAATTCTTCATACAAGTGGTTTGGGCAACATCAAATCAAGAGGAGCCGCAAAAGCACCAAAGTTCCATTCCTTGCCGATTTGCATCAAGTATCACCAAAATCACATATTATGATCCAAGCTTCAAGAGGTGTTCGAAGGCTTCCAAATCTGTTTAGCTAAGAGTTTTAGTGTTAATTAGTCATCCAAAAAAAAAAAGAACAAAAAAAAACGAAAAAAAAAAAGAAAGGCAAAAAAAAAAATTCAAAGGCCATAATTTAATTTTTTTTTGTTAGCTCTAATTGTCAAGGGACTTTAATTTGTAATTCTTTTTAGAAAGTGAGTAGTAAAGGTCAACTCAAATAAGAACTCTAAGGGGAAATTCTGTGTGTGATTGTTTTGGTGAGCGTATTAGAGTATTGCAAACACATTTGAGCGAAAACACGTGAGGGAGTGTTAGAATAGGTGTTTTCTAACGTTTTTCTTGCAGGTTTACATCATGGACACTAAGGAGAAAGTTACCTTAGAAGCAATACAAGGAATGTTATAGAAGATGATGTTACAACAAGAGGACATGAGGAGTGAAAACCGCAATGTCCAAGAAAGGTTGGAAAGGTTGGAACAAGGTACCCCTAGCCGTGGCAAGATAAGAGACATAAAACATAGCCTCTTTGATGATTTAGAAGGGGAGATTGAAGAAGAAGGATCTACACGTTCCAACAAAGGCAAATCAAAAGATGGGAATTTAGGTTCAATCAAAATGAAGATTCCAGCTTTCCGTGGTAAAAGTGATCCAGAGGCATATTTAGAGTGGGAGAAAAAGGTAGAGCGTGTATTTGAGTGCCATAACTACACCGAAGAGAAGAAGGTGAAATTGGCAGCCGTTGAATTCACCGACTATGCTAGTGTATGGTGGGATCAATTTACCTCGACTAGGCGCAGAAGCGGAGAAGGTCCTGTTTCTTCATGGTTTGAGATGAAAACAATCATGAGGAAGAGATTTGTACCACAACACTACTATAGGGAGCTGTACAATCGATTACAAAGGTTGAATCAAGGATCCAATAGTGTTGAAGAATATCACCAAGAGATGGAGATGGCCATGATTCGAGCCAACATTGAAGAGGATAGGGAAGCTACTATGGCACGTTTTCTTTCAGGTTTGAACCGTGATATTGCTAACCTTGTTGAGTTGCATCATTATGTAGATTTTGAGGATATGGTACACATGGCAACCAAGATTGAAAAACAACTAAGATCAAAAACCAAGGCTATTTCGACCCCAATATCATGGAAGCCGAATTGGAAAGGGAACAAGGGAGGCGATGCAAATACAAATAAGGGCAGATCTGATCAAAGCAAAAATAAAGAGCTCACTACACCAAAAATGCAACCAAAGGATGACAAATCCAAGGGTAAATCACGTGATATACAATGCTTTAGGTGCTTGGGATATGGACATAGAGCTGCACAATGTCCAAATGCAAAGGTGATGACCTTACACAATGGGGAGGTGGTGAGTGAAGATGGGAGCGAGGATGATGATGACTTGAGTGATATACCACCATTGGAGGATGTTTCAGAAGAAGAGGGCGATGAACCAGCCCCTAAAGGACCAATTTTCACGTTGGTTGCAAGGCGTGCTCTAAACATGCAAGCTAAGGAGGATGAGGTACAACGCGAAAATATCTTTTATACTAGATGCATGATAGATAATAAATTGTGTAGTATGATTATTGATGGTGGTAGCTGCACTAATGTTGTTAATGCTGGTTTAGTTGATAAAGTAGGGTTGAAAACAACTAAACATCCTAGACCTTATAGGTTGCAATGGTTGAATAATAATGGGGATATTAAGGTCACGAGGCAAGCATTAATTTCATTCTCTATTGGGCTTTATCATGATGAGGTTTTATGTGATGTAGTACCTATGCATGCTAGTCATATATTATTGGGACGCCCTTGGCAATATGATAGGCGTGTTATACATGATGGGTATTCTAACCGATATTCATTCAACATGAATGGTAGACATGTCAACTTGTTACCTATGACGCCTAAAGAAGTATACGAAGATCAAAAAACTTTGAGTGAATGTGAGAGTGCACATGGAAAAGAAAAGATGCATAAGCAAAAGGAGAGCTGTGAGAAAAGCCAAGAGAGGTGTGCAAATAGAGAGGAAAAAGGAGAGCAAGTAGAGAGGATGCACAGTGAGAAAAAAATTCATGAGAGTGCGCATGCAAAAGGAGAGAATAGTGTGCAAAGAGTGGCAAAAAAAGAGGTAAAAGGCAATTTTTATGCAAGAGGGAGTGAGGTTCGAAAGGCTTATTTAACAAGGCAGCCTTTAATACTATTGGTCTTCAAGGATGCGTGTTTATCTTTTGAATCTAACTCAATTCTCTCTTCTCTCCCTAGTTCTTTTCAAGCTTTGTTGCAGGAATTTGAAGATTTGTTTCCCGAATCCATGCCTGATGGTTTGCCGCCATTGAGGGGGATAGAACATCAAATTGACTTCATTCCTGGAGCATAAATTCCAAATCGCCCAGCTTATAGGAGCAATCCCGAAAAAACAAAGGAGTTATAATGTCAAGTGGATGAGTTATTGTCAAAATGGTTGATTAAAGAAAGCATGAGCCCATGTGCCGTTCCTGTTCTATTGGTGCCAAAAAAGGATGGATCATGGCGTATGTGTGTTGATTGTCGCACCATCAACAAAATCATTGTAAAGTATCACCATCCTATTCCTCGTTTAGATGATATGTTAGATGAATTGCATGGTGCACGTATATTCTCTAAAATTGATTTAATGGCTGGTTATCATTAAATTAGAATGAAAGAAGGAGATGAATGGAAAACTGCCTTTAAAACAAAATATGGTTTATATGAGTGGTTAGTGATGCCTTTTGGGTTAACTAATGCTCCTAGTACGTTCATGAGCTTGATGAACCATGTTTTGCGTGAATTTATTGGCAAATTCGTTGTTGTCTATTTTGATGATATACTTGTATATAACAAATCACTTAAAGACCACATTTTGCATGTGAGATCTGTTTTTTGTGTTTTGCGTGCGCAAAAGTTGCATGCTAAGCTTGCTAAATGTATGTTTTGTGTGCCTAAGGTTACATTTTTAGGTTATGTTGTTAGCGAGCATGGTATTGAGGTTGATAATGAAAAGGTTAAGGCTATTGAATCTTGGCCTACACCTAAAAATGTTGGGGATGTTCGAAGTTTCCATGGCTTAGCTAGTTTCTATAGGCGTTTTGTGCGTGATTTCTCTAGCATAGCCGCCCCTTTGACAAAAGTTATTAAAAGGAATGTTGGTTTTAAGTGGGGTGATGAACAAGATAGTGCGTTTAATATGCTTAAATCTAAGTTAATTTCTGCTCCTATTCTTGCTTTGCCTAACTTTGATAAAACTTTTGAGATTGAATGTGATGCTTCGGGAGTGGGAATTGGTGCTGTTCTTTTGCAAGACGGCAAGCCAATTGCATACTTTAGTGAAAAATTGAATGGCGCAGCATTGAACTACTCAACATATGACAAGGAAATGTATGCATTAGTGAGGGCATTAGAGATGTGGCAACACTACCTTGTGCCTAAAGAGTTCGTCATCCATACCGACCATGAAAGTTTGAAGTATTTGAAAGGTCAAAACAAACTCAATAAGCGACATGCAAAGTGGAGTGAATTTCTTGAATCCTTCCCATACGTCATCAAATATAAGCAAGGTAAGGAAAACGTTGTGGCTGATGCATTGTCTAGAAGGTATGCACTTCTTACTACTTTAGATGCTAAATTGCTTGGTTTTGAGCATATTAAAGAGTTGTATGCACATGATCATGATTTTAGCAATGTGTATAATGCATGTGAGAAAGCTACCTTTGAAAAATTTTATAAGCATAATGACTACTTGTTTCGTTTGAATAAGCTTTGTGTGCCTAAGTGTTCTTTGTGTTTGATGTTAATTCGTGAGGCACACGAAGGAGGTTTGATGGGTCACTTTGGCATAGCTAAAACTTTAGATATTTTACAAGAGCATTTTTTTTGGCCTAACATGAAATCTGATGTTTCTAAGTATTGCACTAATTGTATCACATGTTTGCAAGCTAAGTCTAAAGTGCATCCACATGGTTTGTACACGCCATTGCCTGTCCCACATTCACCTTGGGTAGATGTTTCTATGGATTTTGTACTTGGACTACCTAGGACTAGACGTGGTAATGACAGCATCTATGTGGTAGTTGATCGGTTTTCTAAGATGGCACACTTTATTCCATGTCATAAAACTGATGATGCTTCACATGTTGCTGATTTGTTCTTTAAAGAGGTAGTACGTTTGCATGGTATGCCAAGAACTATTGTTAGTGATAGGGATGCAAAATTTTTGTCCTACTTTTGGAAGACCTTGTGGGCGAAATTAGGAACTAAGTTGTTATTTAGTATTACTTGTCATCCACAAACTGATGGTCAAACTGAAGTTGTGAATAGAACTTTAGGGCAATTATTGCGTGCTATCATAAAAAAGAATGTGAAGTCTTGGGATGAAAGTTTACCCCATGTAGAGTTTGCATATAATAGGGTTGTGCATTCATCCGCGCATTATTCACCTTTTGAAATTGTGTATGGTTTTAATCCTTTAACACCATTAGATTTATCTCCTTTACCTTTGAAAAAGCGTGTTAATTTTGATGGTGCTAAGAAGGCAGAATTTGTGCGCAATTTCCATGAGAAAGTGAGGCAAAACATAGATAAAAGGAACCAACAAGTGGCGAACCAAAGGAATCAAGGGTGTAAGAAGTTGGTTTTTTAGCCTGGCGATTGGGTTTGGCTACATTTGCGCAAAGAACGGTTCCCTTTGCAAAGGTGATCTAAACTTCACCCACGAGGAGATGGACCTTTTCAAGTTGTTGCAAGGATTAATGACAATGCATATAAATTAGATCTCCCTGGTGAGTATAATGTTAGTGCAACCTTTATTGTTTTTGACCTTCTTCCTTTTGATTATGCAGGTGGAGATTCGAGGTCGAATCCTTTTGAGGAATGGGGGAGTGATGCGAATGATCAAGGGATAACTTCACCAAATTCGCACATGGGGAAGCATAACGATGGAGGTTCAAATTCTACTTCAACAAACACGAAGAAGTTGGATCCATTGAGCTATAACGAAGGCCCAATTACACGAGCAAGAGCCAAGAAGATGAAAGCGGCAATCATTGGGCTTGTTCAAAGCCATTTGGAGCTTATGGGAAAGAGTCCAAGTGAAGTCAAAAGGGAACTCATGGTCAACGACATGACAAGCATGGAGTGTAGTTCAAGGCTTGTGCATTTAATTCAATTTGAAGAATTAAAAGAGCTTACTTTAACACAAGGAGCCTAAATACATGAATTGGTCTAAGGGCAACAAGGAGCACATGTTGGGCTTAGTCAAATATGCATATGGAAGCCCAAGTCACATCAATTCAACTAGCCCTTTTGTGATTAGTTATTATCTAGTTGTTATCCTAGTTTAATTAGGAAAGCTTGTTTAGTTATTATCTAATTGTTATCCTAGTTTAACTAGGAATCCTAGTTTAATTAGGAGAGTGCTTAGTTGTCATGAGTTGTTATTTTCCTTTTTTTTAAAGGATTTATTTCGTTTTTTAGGGTTAGAAGCAACATATATATATGTATTAAACTCAAGATTATAGGAGCTTGATTCTAATAAAAATTCCGAATTTCTCCAAAGTTCTTGTGAGAGTTTTCTTTGAATTCATTTCTTGAGAAAGTTATGAATTCTTTCTTTGATAATTAGAGTTCCTTGTTGTTAGATAACAAGAGGGTTCTAATTCTTTTGGTTTATGCTAGATAGATCTTTGGGCAAGATTCCAATAGATTGTTATAGTTCTTGTTAGATCGATTAGCAAGGGTTGTATCACACTCTTTCATAATTTATAGCACACATAAAGCAAACTAAGGAGAGAGCAGAAAGTTTCAAGCATTATGAAGGGAAGGAAATCGTTGGAAGTTCATAGCCACCTGAAGACCAACGTTTCATAGAAGGAGAGTTAGGTATCCTCCACCCTCCCTTTGTTTTCCATATTGGATTATTAAGTATTATTTGGATAAATTATGGTTAGAATGATGTATGATTCTTAGGTGGTTTTAGATTCAATCTTATGCTTGTTAAATTGATTAGAATGATTGGTTTTATTTTTGGGATCAAGTCGTATGTGTAAGAACCCCTAGATTTGTGTTTACGTTTGTTTAAAACTGAAAATCAATAGGAATGCATAGTTATAGACTCTAGGCATGCTTATGCATAGGAGATGCACGACTGTACCTTGGCTAAGTCGTTTCTGGGTATTACAAAGGGCCAAACATGAAACACATGAATGTCGAGCATGCGTACAGGTGACATACCTATAGTATGCATAATAGGCATGCATTTAGTTATCGGGCATACAACAACGTGTAGGTTGAGTAGGTGTTTAGTTGTCGGGCGTGCAACTTGCATGTTGGGCATGCACCTAACTACCAGACATGCAACATGCACATTGGGCACTTGTTTAACTTCCTGATGTGTAGTGTGCACATCTAGGTCATCTGTGGTGGACCCATGCAGCCCATAGCACACTTGTGTGCCCAAGGTGCCAATGGTGTAAGTTAATTACATGCTTGTGCACTGTGAATCTTTAGCACACGTGTCAAAAACCTTGAAATATAACTTTCACCTTATTTAGAAGCACAAAGAATGGGTTAGGTGGCCGCAAGGGTTGGTAAAGAATTGGATTTTTAAAAATGTAGCCATAGTTATGTACATAGATAGTTATGAGTGATGTTACAGGCCAACTGATAGGATGTCTTGGTCTTAAGGATACATAGGTCAATTGATGAGATGTCTCAATCTATAGTAGTGATCCAAACTCGAATCCAATGGAAGGTCCATGCTCGGTCCATAGTCCATCCAAGACTCCATCAAGTGCAATCCAATCAAGACCAATAGAAGAATACCAAGTCCAACCTCATCACTTGTTAAATTCGGCCCTACATGAAGTGTAGAGCCCAAAACCTTGTCTTGAGGAGAGGCAAGCACAAAACCAACCTATGTTCAAGCCCATTTCATCCCTTCCTTCATTTTGGGGTCCCAAGCCCTCCTTTGGTCACTCATTTATCACTTAGATCCATTAAAAGTCCAACAAACCTAATGGAGTGCTTAATTAGCTCTAGATATTTTATTGTCTAATTATGCACTTTACTTATTGTTTGTGCTAGATTATGTTTAATTCAATTTGTTAGTTGCCTTGGGTGAAGCTAAGCAAGTCAAAGAAGCTCAAAGAAAGAGGCAAGAGTTGACATATCACATGACTCTAGGAATTACTTCTTTTGGCAAGACAATTCATGACAATTTGGCCTTCCCTTGCCTTACATTCTTCTTCGGGATTAACATGAAGATTAGAGCCAAATGTCTTTAAAATGAGCTTGGAATGTAATGTAGCTTCATTTAGGTTTCATTTAATTGTAGTTTGAAACCTATTTAAACTATCCTTGGCTGATGTACGTTTTTTCACTTAGCTTGAATATTAAAGAAAGTCTTTCTTGCAATTGTTGCAATTTCTCTTTATCCAACTATTGACCAAGGGGTTGGTGGTGATTCAAGGCTGGTGGGTTTCCCTTTAGGCCTTGGTTTATTGGTTAGATTGTTGTTTGTTTGTTCTTAATCTCATTTATTATCATTTTCTTCCTTGGCCAAAATCTCTCTTGAATTCTATTTGGCTAGAACTTATTCTTTTTCTATTGAGTTTGGTAGTTTAAAGTTGTGCTTGGGATTGAACTTGCTTGATCATCCTAATATAACTCACCTATTAGTTGAACTTGAACTAAAACCATATCATTTGGCATCAGAGCACTAGGTTGGAGCAAGGTGATTTCGACAGCCTTATAGTTGGATGGGGAACCTTTTTGAAAGGTGGTTCCCTTGTTGAAAGGAGGACTTTTGTAGAATGAAGTCCCCTTGGTAAATGGCTTGGCAACCGTAGACTTCATGGCCTTCTTTTGCTTCTTTAGTTTCTCCCAAGATCTCACTCTTTCTTTACCATCCCTTTCCCTTTGCTTCTTAAGATTTTCCCACCACAAGGATGCATAATCCTTGAATTTCAAGATGGCAAGTTTACATTTTTTCTCATCCGAATAGCCTTTATATTCAAAAACTCTCTCTATAGCATGTAACCAATCAACAAAATCATCCGGACTCATGCTCCCTTCGAATTCCAGAATTTCAATCCTTAAACCCCTATCATCATCCTTTTCTCTCCTAGGTGGCCTCTCTTGTTCTTCCTCACTTGAATAATCATGAAACATCAATTCCTCCCTATGATGTCTAGGAGGAGGGAAAGGTCTAATATGTCTTCTTGGTTGATGTAGTTGGGTTGGGTGAGGTGGAGGAGGGGGTATTGGGCTTTGTGTTGAAGTTTGGGGCTGTGATAAGGGTGCCCGACTATGAGTGAGGGTCAAGTCCCTCATCATTTGCATCATTTGATTCGTTTGGTCCTTAATGGCCTTAAGTTCTCTTTTGACCTCTTCTTTTAATGCCATGTGGGCAAATTCCCAAGGATGAGGAGGTGAGGAGGATGAGGATGAAGTTCTTTTATGGGACATTTGTGGTAGTGGCTAGTAGGTAAAGGTTAATGGTTATAAGTGTTTAAGGGTTGGGGTGAGTATTGGTAAGTGTTTAGGTTAAGGAAGGTTTGTGTTTAGGGCAAAATAAGGTTCTGTGAACAGTAATTTCTGAGAGGTGAACAATAGCTCCGGGAGATAGAAATCACTCAAAAAATCACACAAACAACCTAGGCTCTGATACCAAATGGTGCATATTCATCAAGGCAATGCAGCAAGTCACAAACTCAAATCTGGAAATTATTGTTCATATGGCACAATAGCACTTTGTCTTCTCATTTAACCAATCAAATGACCTCTAAAACATATAAATTATCGTTCATTGGAAAGGGTATTCAAAGAGCTTTCTAATGGTATATTATAGCAATCACAACTCAATCAACAAGACATTCAAAACTTGTTTCAAAGTTTGATGGCAAAATCACACACTGTGAACAGTATCCAGACATACAACACATATTCACACTTTGAATTTCAAGGGTAACAAGAAAGTTAACCAAAGCATAAAGGAAATTTCCACCAACCTTGGGGTCTTCCACCACCAATTCTTCCTCCAAGATGAATTGGATAAAGGAAAAAGCAACTAAAGAAAAGCTACAAAGCTTTACTTGAATATTTCATTATCAAAGAAGTCTAGGCCTTTACAAGTGAAAATCCACTTTCATATACAAGAGCAAGTGGTGGCAAAAATTGGGCATTAATTTGACATGGAAGCTTTTCCCTTCATTTAAGCTTAACCATTCATTCAATACTAAGGCCATACAATATTAATTGAAGAAAACAACAAAAGGGAACAACTTTTCCCTAAAAGGTGGAACTATGTCCACCAACTAAAGTTACTTGCTTCCCTTTTAGTTGCAATCCAACTAAATGGGCTTCATGGCATCTTGGGCTCCATTTAAGTGATGGAGGGCTGCCTCATCTACTTGGGCTTCAAGTGGGCTTGTAGTTGCCTTCTTGGACTCATTTAAGTTTCTGTTTCATTAAGGCCTTGGATGCAAGTAATGAGATTGCACCCAAAAGTAAAGTTGAGCCAAGGTGGAAAAAGCAATGAATCTTTGGGCTTGCATGGAGCTAATTCTTCATTCTCAATGGTGGCTTGAGCCAAATGGAGATTTGATAGAGACTTGGAAGCTAGGGTTGGAGAGGTAGCCGAAAATACCTGGGTTGGGAAGGACTTGCCCTCAAGTCCTCAAGGTGGTTATCCTCCATGTATGGTTAAAGATCTCTAATGTTGAAGGTGGCCAAGATTCCTCCCATTTCATCCGAAAGATTCACCTTGTATGCATTGTCATTCACCCTCTCAAGCACTTCAAATGGTCCATCAGCCCTTGGAGCTAGCTTACTCCTCCTTTTGCTTGGAAATCTCTCTTTTCTCAAATGCACCCAAACCAAGTCACTCGGTTTGAAAATGGATGGCTTCCTATGCTTGTTGATCTTTCTCTTGTGAGCTTCATTGGCCTTCATGATTTGACATTTGATGGTTTCATGGAGCTTCTTCATGGCAGTAGCTTTCTCCTTGGCATCCTTGTGAACTTGCACATCAAGAGGTAAGGAAGTTAGATCCAAAGGAGTTAAGGGATTAAGGCCATAGACTACCTCAAACGAAGAGTGATCGGTTGTTGCGCTTAGACTCTTATTGTAGGAAAATTCAGCTTGAGCAATCTTTAAGTCCCAATCCCTTAAGTGCTTGTTAACCAAAGTCCTCAAGATTGTTCCCAAAGTCCTATTAGTTACTTTGGTTTGACCATCAGTTTGAGGGTGATGAGAGGTGCTAAACATGAGCTTGGTTCCCATTTTGCTCCATAATGTCCTCCAAAAATGGCTCAAGAACTTGGTGTCTCGATCCGAAACTATGGTTCTTGGAATTCCATGTAGCTTCACCACTTCCTTGAAGAACAATTCAACCACCTTGCTAGCATCTTCAGTCTTGGAACGAGGGATGAAGTGGACCATTTTAGAGAATCTATATACTACCACCATTATAGCATCCTTTCCCCTTTGAGTTCTTGGAAGAGCCACAATAAAATCCATGCTAAGATCCTCCCATGGCTGCTCCGGAATAGGTAAAAGCATGTAAAGACCAGGTTTGAAATGAGACTTGGACCTTTGACATGTGCCACACCTTGCAATAATGGCTTGGATGTCACTCACCATCTTAGGCCAATAGAAATGCTCTTTAAGCATGTCTAAGGTCTTATTTATGCCAAAATGACCTGCTAATCCACCACCATGTGTCTCCCTAATGAGAAGTTCCCTAAAAGAGCTCTTAGGGATGCATAATTTAGCTCCTTTGAAAAGAAAACCATTATGGACAGAATAGTCTTCATATGCCCCTCTAGAACACTTCTTCATGATCTCCCAAAGCTTATCATCTTCAGTGTAATATTGTCTCATAAGCTGGAAACCTAGAACTCTTGCATTAAGAATGGATAACAAGTAATACCTTCTTGAAAGAGCATCAACAACTACATTGGAAGAACCTTGTTTATATGCTGAAACAAAGGAGAAAGACTGAAGGAATTCTACCCATTTAACATGCCTTGAACTTATCTTATATTGGCTACTAAGAAACTTTAAGGCTTGGTGATCGGAATGAAGCACAAATTGTTTAGGCCTTAGGTAATGACTCCAATGATCAAGGGCTCCAACAATTGCATAGAATTCTTTGTTATAGGTGGAGTATCTTCTCTTGGACTCATTGAGCTTCTCACTAAAGTAAGCAATGGGCCTTTTGGCTTGAGTTAGGACTGCCCCAATGCCAACTCCACTTGCATCACATTCCACTTCAAATGCCTCATCAAAATCAGGTAGAGCAAGTATGAGGGCTTCATATAACTTCTTTTTAACCTCTTCAAATGCTTTGGAGTCTACCGTGGACCATTCAAACCCATTTTTCTTCATACATTCAGTGATGGGAGCCATGAGAGTGCTAAAATTAGGCACAAAACGCCTATAAAAAGAAGCAAGGTCATGGAAGCTCCTAACTTCAGTGAGAGGTTTTGGTTGGGGCCAAGTTTTAATGGCATCTACCTTGGATTGATCTACTTGAATGTTATCCTTAGAAACTACATATCCAAGGAACACAACTTGGTCTACAAAGAATTCACACTTCTCTTCTTTTGCATATAACTTATTTTTCCTCAGCACATCAAAAACACTTCTCAAATGCAAGACATGATCATCAAGAGTTTTGCTATATACTAATATGTCATCAAAATAAACAACAACAAATGCACCAATGTAAGGTTTGAGTACCTCATTCATAAGCCTCATGAAAGTGCTTGGAGCATTTGAAAGGCCAAAGGGCATAACCAACCATTCATATAAGCCTCCTTTAGTCTTGAAGGCTGTCTTCCATTCATCTCCTTCTTTCATCCTTATTTGATGGTAGCCACTCCTTAGATCAATTTTGGAGAAGACACAAGCACCATGTAACTCATCAAGCATGTCATTAAGTCTAGGGATGGGATACCTATACTTGATGGTTATATTGTTAATGGCTCTACCATCCACACACATCCTATATGAGCCATCTTTCTTAGGAACAAGTAAGGCTGGAACGGAACATGGACTCATGCTAGGCTTTACAAAGCCCTTTTCAATCAATTCTTCCACTTGCCTTTGCAACTCTTTAGTCTCCATGGGATTGCATCTATAGGCTGGCTTATTAGGCAATGGTGCACCTGGAACCAAGTCAATTTGATGCTCAATGCCTCTTAAAGGAGGGAGGCCGGATGGAAGCTCTAATGGGAACACATCTTCAAATTCAGCCAAGAGAGATTGAACTAAGGGATGGGCTTCTTTCTTCTCATGTTTGAGCTCCCCTTCAAGTATAAGTAATGCAAAGACAGGGTGCAAACTCAAAAGAGCCTTTTCTACTTGCTGCCCATTCATATACATACTCTCCCTTTTAGCTTTTTTCCCTTTGATAGCCTTGTTAGCTTCTTGGGGACTAAGACGTAGCAAAGTAATGGTCTTCCCCTTGAATTTGAAGGAATAAGTGTTCTTTTCACCATTATGAGTTACTTCTCTATCAAATTGCTAAGGTCTCCCTAGCAACAAATGGCATGCATCCATAGGAACTACATCACACACAATCTCATCTTAGTAATGCTTACCAATGGAGAAGGAAACAAGTACTTGTTTGGCTACTTGGAGGCTGATCCTATTGCTCAACCATTGGAGCTTATATGGTTGAGGATGAGGTATGGTAGACAATCCAAGTTTCTCCACTAATGTAGATGAAGCCACATTTGCACAACTTCCACTATCTATAATCAAAGAACACACCTTACCTCCAATGGTGCATCTTGATTGGAAAATTTGGAGCCTTTGTTCCTTATGTGGAAAGGACTTGGAATGCAATGCTCTTCTAATCACTAACATCTCTCCTTCATCAGCCCTTTGCATGACCTCCTCTTCTTCTTCTTCGACAACTCCATCTTCATGGCCATAATCTACATTTTCTTCACCTTCTTGAAGAGATTCTTCAATAGCTTGAATCTCCATCAATGACAAAGTTCTTCTATTTGGGCATTTGGCTTGGAAGTGTCCATAGCCTTGGCATTTGAAGCACTTTTATTGGAGAGATCAAGTCTTCCCATAATTGGTTTGTTCTTACTAAGTTCTACCACATTTTCTTTCCCTTTCTCCTTGGAAGTGATTTCGACAGCCTTTTAGTTAGATGGGGAACCCTTTTGAAAGGTGGTTCCCTTGTTGAAAGGAGGACTTTTGTAGAATGAAGTCCCCTTGGTAAATGGCTTGGCAACCGTAGACTTCATGGCCTTCTTTTGCTTCTTTAGTTTCTCCCAAGATCTCACTCTTTCTTTACCATCCCTTTCCCTTTGCTTCTTAAGATTTTCCCACCACAAGGATGCATAATCCTTGAATTTCAAGATGGCAAGTTTACATTTCTTCTCATCCGAATAGCCTTTATATTCAAAAACTCTCTCTATAGCATGTAACCAATCAACAAAATCATCCGGACTCATGCTCCCTTCGAATTCCAGAATTTCAATCCTTAAACCCCTATCATCATCCTTTTCTCTCCTAGGTGGCCTCTCTTGTTCTTCCTCACTTGAATAATCATGAAACATCAATTCCTCCCTATGATGTCTAGGAGGAGGGAAAGGTCTAATATGTCTTCTTGGTTGATGTAGTTGGGTTGGGTGAGGTGGAGGAGGGGGTATTGGGCTTTGTGTTGAAGTTTGGGGCTGTGATAAGGGTGCCCGACTTTGAGTGAGGGTCAAGTCCCTCATCATTTGCATCATTTGATTCATTTGGTCCTTAATGGCCTTAAGTTCTCCTTTGACCTCTTCTTTTAATGCCATGTGGGCAAATTCCCAAGGATGAGGAGGTGAGAAGGATGAGGATGAAGTTCTTTTATGGGACATTTGTGGTAGTGGCTAGTAGGTAAAGGTTAATGGTTATAAGTGTTTAAGGGTTGGGGTGAGTATTGGTAAGTGTTTAGGTTAAGGAAGGTTTGTGTTTAAGGCAAAATAAGGTTCTGTGAACAGTAATTTCTGGGAGGTGAACAGTAGCTCCGGGAGATAGAAATCACTCAAAAAATCACACAAACAACCTAGGCTCTGATACCAAATGGTGCATATTCATCAAGGCAATGCAGCAAGTCACAAACTCAAATCTGGAAATTATTGTTCATATGGCACAATAGTACTTTGTCTTCTCATTTAACCAATCAAATGACCTCTAAAACATATAAATTATCGTTCATTGGAAAGGGTATTCAAAGAGCTTTCTAATTGTATATTATAGCAATCACAACTCAATCAACAAGACATTCAAAACTTGTTTCAAAGTTTGATGGCAAAATCACACACTGTGAACAGTATCCGGACATACAACACATATTCACACTTTGAATTTCAAGGGTAACAAGAAAGTTAACCAAGGCATAAAGGAAATTTCCACCAACCTTGGGGTCTTCCACCACCAATTCTTCCTCCAAGATGAATTGGATAAAGGAAAAAGCAACTAAAGAAAAGCTACAAAGCTTTACTTGAATATTTCATTATCAAAGAAGTCTAGGCCTTTACAAGTGAAAATCCACTTTCATATACAAGAGCAAGTGGTGGCAAAAATTGGGCATCAATTTGACATGGAAGTTTTTCCCTTCATTTAAGCTTAACCATTCATTCAATACTAAGGCCATACCATATTAATTGAAGAAAACAACAAAAGGGAACAACTTTTCCTTAAAAGGTGGAACTATGTCCACCAACTAAAGTTACTTGCTTCCCTTTTAGTTGCAATCCAACTAAATGGGCTTTATGGCATCTTGGGCTCCATTTAAGTAATGGAGGGCTGCCTCATCTACTTGGGCTTCAAGTGGGCTTGTAGTTGGCTTCTTGGACTCATTTAAGTTTCTGTTTCATCAAAAGTAAAGTTGAGCCAAGGTGGAAAAAGCAATGAATCTTTGGGCTTGCATGGAGCTAATTCTTCATTCTCAATGGTGGCTTGAGCCAAATGGAGATTTGATAGAGACTTGGAAGCTAGGGTTGGAGAGGTAGCCGAAAATACATCAATTATGTATTCCACAAGGCAACTTTAGGGAGCTCTTAATTAGGGAAGCTTATAGTGGCGGCTTAGCTGGGCACTTTGGCATCCACAAGACATTGGAGGTACTCAAAGATCACTTTTATTAGCCACGAATGTTGGCAGATGTTCAAGCTGTCATTTCTAGGTGTGGAGCATGTCAAGGAGCAAAGTCTCACTTCAAACCGAGGCCTTACACCCCTCTTCCTATTCTGGATCACCCATGGGAAAACTTGAGCTTGTACTTTATTAAGGTATTGCCAAGGACATAAAGAGGGAGAGATTCCATCATGGTGATTGTTGATAGGTTCTCCAAAATGGCACATTTCATTCCATGCAATAAAATCGATGATGCAAGCAAAGTAGCAGATCTTTTCTTCAAGGAGGTGGTTCGGCTTCATGGAGTTCCAAGAACCATTGTTTCGGATAGGGACACCAAGTTCCTTAGCTACTTTTGGAAGACATTTTGGGGAAAACTAGGAATAAAACTAATGTTTAGCACCTCCTATCACCCTCAAACCGATGGGCAAACGGAAGTAACCAATCGTACATTGGGGACTCTCTTAAGAATAATGGTGAATCGACATCTAAGAGATTGGGATTTGAAGCTCCCTCATGCTAAATTTGCCTACAATAGGGTGCCAAGCGTAACAACCTGGCATTCTCCATTTGAAGTGGTATATGGTCTTAACCCTCTTACTCCTATTGAGCTAACATCATTACCTATTGATTTGCAAGTTCATAAGGATGCACAAGAAAAAGGTGAAGGCTATGAAGAAGTTCCATGAAAGCATAAAGGTGTAAATAGAGAAAGCAAATGAAGCCTACAAAAAGAAAGCTAACAAGCATAGGAGGCTAACACATTTCCAACCCGGTGACTTAGTATGGCTGCGTTTGAGGAAGGAGAGGTTTCCATCAAAACAAAAGAGTAAGCTTGCACCAAGAGCCGATGGTCCTTTTGAGGTGATTTCAAAGATGAATGACAATGCCTACAAAATTGCACTACCAGATGAATTTGGGGTTGTGTCGCTACATTCAATGTGGGAGATTTATCCCCATATCTTGAAGACATGGCATTAGAGGATTTGAGGGCAAATCCTTTTCAAGGGGGGGGGGGGGGAGGGGGGGATGATCCAAACCCAAATCCAATGGAAGGTCCATGCTCAGTCCATAGTCCATCCAAGACTCCATCAAGTGCAATCCAATCAAGACCAATAGAACAATACCAAGTCCAACCTCATCACTTGTTAAATTCGGCCCTACATGAAGTGTAGAGCCCAAAACCTTGTCTTGAGGAGAGGCAAGCACAAAACCAACCTATGTTCAAGCCCATTTCATCCCTTCATTCATTTTGGTCACTCATTTATCACTTAGATCCATTAAAAGTCCAACAAACCCAATGGAGTGCTTAATTAGCTCTAGATATTTATTTTTTTTTGGTAAGTAATAATAATTTTATACCAAAGAAGGAATGTACAAATGCCTATCTAGGACAAAACCCCTAGATTAAGCTTAAACACAAGCATACCTAGGACAAGCCCCTAGGTTATGTCGAAACAACATGAAGCTCAAAACATTCAAACAATGGAACAAAAAGATCCAAAGATACATCACAAACACAAGTACTAAAGGGAGCAAACTGTCCTAAAGCTACACAACCAAACAAAATACTCAAGAAATCTAGATACAAGAAACACAAGGCAAAACTCTTTACAATATTCGGAACTCAAAGAGTTAATGGAATATTGAGTTTGGCAAGTCCCAAATCAATGCAATGGAGTCATTTATGCAAGAGCTTGGAATGTTTGATAAAGAATGAGCTCTAGCCTTCACACAATCCTTGATGGCGGCAATGATCCTATCTTTCGGAGATTTGCTACTACCAAGGAGAACATGGTTGCGTTCACACCAAATGTGGTAGATAGTGGCTCCAAAACAAAGCTTACAAATGATGTGGAGAAGAGAGTCGCCCTTGCATTTATTTGCATAATAAGGAACAAGAGTGCTCCATGGTTGAGGGGGATTATCCAAGCGGCAAAGATTAGCAATATGATTCCAAATTGCGGCAGAATAGGGGCATTGGAAAAAAAGATGATCCATGCTTTCCGGAGCCAAATTGCAAAGACCATATACATTGCTAGGGATGATGCCGAGATTATGAAACTTATCCTTGGTTTTCATACCACCCTTGATACCCATCCATACAATGAAAGAGTGTCTTGGAAAATGTCTTTTGAACCAAATAATACTATGCCATGGAACTTTAGATTTTGAAACCCTTATGCTATTCCAAGCTGATTTGATAGTGAATTTACCATTTGTGCTAGGCTTCCACCATAGGATATCATCACCATGAGAGGGAGGAGGAATAATGGTAGTTTTTATTTCCAAGAGGGCTGTAGAATTTGTCAAAGGCCATTTCCATACACCTTCCTCAATCACCTCCTTGACTTTGCAATGCAACGGAAGTCTTGAGTCATAAACCACCCTAGGACCATATTTGTCAATGAGGGGTCCTAAAGGGTGCCAATTGTCATGCCAAAGGTGAGTATTCTGCCCATTTCCTACAATTTTCTGGATTTTTCCTTTGGTGCTCTCCCTAAGCAAAAGTAATTTCCTCCAAACCCAAGAACAATTGCCATTTGGTTTAACCTCCCAAAAGCTTTTGTTTCTAAGGTGATTATCATTGATCCAATCTGCCCATAAAGAGGTTCCAGACTTTTGAAGGAGTTTCCATACATGCTTCATCATTGCGGCCTTGTTCCAAGATTTGCTTTTCATTATGCCCAAACCCCCTTCTTCTTTTGGAAGGCAAATATCATCCCAAGCAACTTTTGCCTTCTTGCTACAGGATATGTCACCACTCCAAAGGAAATTTCTAAGGTAGCCATCAATTACCTTGTGTACTTTTGCGGGAAGGATAAATGTTGAGGACCAATATACTTGGATGCTAAAGAGGATAGCCTTGATGAGAATAAGTCTTCCAGCATATGAGAGGAACTTACTTTTCCAAGAGGAGATCCTAGCCACAATCTTGTCAATTAGGGGTTTGCAATCATCAACCCTTAGCTTGGAAGAAATCATAGGTACACCAAGGTATTTAAATGGGAGAGTGCCAAACTCAATACCAAGGATTGATTTAAGATGTTCCGCTTCAGCATTATTGACTCCGGAGAGATAGATATTGCTCTTTGTTTGATTAGTTCTAAGTCCGGACCAAGAGTGAAAGCACTCTAATACCCCTTTTATCAGAAATATGGAATGCACATCCGCCCTACAAAAAATCATAAGGTCATCCGCAAAACATAAGTGAGTGATATTATTTTTCTTACACTTCTAATGATGGCTAAATTGAGCATTCTCCTTAAGTTCACTAAGCATGCAAGATAGCACCTCCATGGCAATGACAAAAAGGTGCGGAGAGAGAGGATCCCCCTGCCGTAATCCTCTAGCACTTTTGAAGAAGCCAACAAGTTCACCATTTAGGCCCACCGAATACATAGGACTGGTGATGCACGTCCTAATCCAATTTATGAATGTTTGTGGCATATCAATGGATACAAGGGCAGCAAGCAAGAAATCCCAATTTAAAGTGTCATAAGCCTTCATAATATCAATCTTTATGGTGCATTTCTTTCCATGAGTGTCCTTTTGGTAGTTGTGCATAAGCTCTTGGCATAAAAGGATGTTTTCACCAATGCTACGGCCTCCCACAAAGGCACCTTGAGCTTTGTTAATGAATTGCGGTAGAATGGCTTTGAGTCGGTTTGCCATGATTTTAGTGATGCATTTGTACAAAGTATTGCAACAAGCAATAGGCCTGAAATCCTTGCAAAAAGAAGGATTAGAAACTTTAGGAACAAGTGCAAGGATAGTACAATTTACCTCTTTTAAAAGGTGGCTTGTTTTGAAGAAGTGCTTAATGGCCTTTATAACATCATCCCCAACAATGTTCCATGCTGCCTTGAAGAAACATGCACCATATCCATCCGGACCCGGGGCCTTGTTATTATCCATGGCAAAAATGGTTTCTTTGATTTCCTCCGCTGAAATTTCTTTAATGAGCATATCCTTTTCCCCACTTCCAAGCCGAAATTTGACTATCTTTTTGAGCTGATCAAGGTTTACATTTGAATGCTCCCTTACATTTAGGACAGATTTGAAGTGATCCACAAATTCCTCCTTTACTTCCTCCATGTTATTAACAAAAGTTCCATCCTCCCTTTGGATCCCATAGATAGAGTTTCTATTTCTTCTACCTTTGATGCTCTTGAAGAAGAATTTTGTGTTTTGATCACCTTCCTTAAGCCAATGAACTCTTGATTTTTGTCTAGCCAAAGATTCCTCAGCTAAAGAAAGGGATCTATAGGATTCTAAACTCATATTCTCCTCTTGAGCAAGATCCTCATCCAAGGGGTTTATTCGGAGTAGTTCTTGGACGTTTTCAAGTTGCTTCCTAGCTTCTAACACTCTTTCGGAAATGTGGCCAAAGTATTCCTTATTGAATTTTTTTAACTCAACTTTCAGCTTTTTAAGTTTGCTTGTCACGTTGAACATGGGGCTGCCTTGTGCTTCTTGGTTCCAAACTTCAGCAACAATATTGAGAAAGTTTTCATGGTGTGTCCACATATTGTAGAATTTAAAAGGAACTTTTCTACAATCTTCTATGGTTCCAATTCTCACCAAACATGGAGAATGATCGGAAATGGAGGGGTTGAGGAAATGAGCCATGGCATTTGGGAATACATCCTTCCAAGAATCATTGATAAGAGCCCTATCAAGTTTACATGCAATCCTTCTTCCTCCTTCACTACGGTTACTCCAAGTTAGGAGATGGCCCATGAACCTTAGGTCATCCAATTCAGCTTCCCTCATGCAATTTTTAAGGTCTTCACAGTAGTAATTACCCCAAGGTGCCCCACCAATCTTTTCTAGAGGGTTCTTGATAGTGTTGAAATCTCCCATTATGATCCAAGGTGTATTTTGCATCATATGGGATTGATTTATGAGATTTCGCCAAAGAACCTTCCTCTCCATAGGATTATTGCTGCCATAGACTATTGTCAAGCCAATGCTAGAATTCTCCTTAACAAGCTTCACCTCACAATGTATATATTGACCATCATTCACAATAACATTGAGATTAATAGTGGCCTTATTCCAACCAATCAAAATTCTGCCTATAGAACCATCACTCATATTACTACAATGTTCCCAACCTTCCCAAATGCTAGAACATACTCTATTGACATTAGTGCTTCGTACTTTTGTTTCAAGAACAGCCATAATATCAATTTTATTTTGCAAAATGAAACTACTAACCTCCCTTTGCTTGATAGGAGCATTTAGGCCCCTAATGTTCCAGCAAGCTATATTAGTCATTTGAGAGAATTGATGGGGGAAGCATTTCGTTTTTGCTTCACCAATCTCCTCCGTTGCGATTTGCTAAGAGTATCACCCTTCTCCCTTTTGAAATCCACCTCATCAACCTTAATTTTGCCTCCAAAGTGGTTAATTGCTGGAGATTCACAAAGCTCTTGATCCGAATTTCCATCTTTTGTAAGAATTTCCTCCATCTGCTCCACACTTGAAAGATCAGCCACTCTAGATATCACGGAACTGGAAGATGCACCATTCGTAGGTTCCAATCTATTTGAAGGGCCTAATTCCTCATGTGACTCATCTAACACGACAGTCTCCCCTACATCTTGAGCTGCCGTCATTTCAATGTTTTCATTTGTGGCTAAGGCTGCAAATTTGTTATTATTCATCTTCGCCATACTATTGTCAACGTTTTTCTTCCCCTCCTCTAGCTTCCTCCTAGGGATCATTAAGTTTAGTCTACCATTTCCATTGTTATTTCCAGCCGTATTTTGAATTTCAGAAGTTGCCATGCCTACATTTGCATCTGAGGCATCCTCCTTACTACTCACCTTTTTTCCTTTATACAAGCCATACTTTCCTTTTTCTGCTTCTCCTCTTTCCACTCTCCTTTTACACTCTTCATTTCCATGACCAAAAATATTACACAGTTTGCATTTTAAAGGTTTCCATGCATATTCCAGCCGAATATCAACTCTTTCTTTTGATGGCAGTACAAGCTCCAATTTCTCCGGGAAATCATGGTTTACGTTAATCTCCACACAAATACGGGCAAACTCCAAACGACTCCCTTCCTCCGTAACAGAATCCACATAGAGGGGGCGACCTAAGACACTAGCAATATGGCTAAACCCCTTCAAGCTCCAATATTCCAGAGGTACTCCATAGAATTTTACCCACATTGCTATTTTCTTTATGTTTTCCGCTACCATTGAGAGATTCTTTTCCCATTTCCTAACAAAGAGGGGCTGCCCACCTATCATCCATGTCTCCTCTTCCAAGACTTTCATCATTCCTTCTTCATCCTTGAATTTCAGAAGATAGACTCCCATTCCAGTGGATATAAAATCAGTAAGCCCATAGTTGGACCAATGACGGATTGCATACCTTTTGACAAGGAGAAAAGGCATTCTTCTTCCCATGAAAAAACCAATGGCTTGTCTAATTATGCACTTTACTTATTGTTTGTGCTAGATTATGTTTAATTCAGTTTGTTAGTTGCCTTGGGTGAAGCTAAGCAAGTCAAAGAAGCTCAAAGAAAGAGGCAAGAGTTGACGTATCACATGGCTCTAGGAATTACTTCTTTTGGCAAGACAATTAATGACAATTTGGCCTTCCCTTGCCTTACATTCTTCTTTGGGATTAACATGAAGATTAGAGCCAAATGTCTTTGAAATGAGCTTGGAATGTAATGTAGCTTTATTTAGGTTTCATTTAATTATAGTTTGAAACCTATTTAAACTATCCTTGGTTGATGTACGTTTTTTCACTTAGCTTGAATATTAAAGAAAGTCTTTCTTGCAATTGTTGCAATTTCTCTTTATCCAACTCTTGACCAAGGGGTTGGTGGTGATTCAAGGCTGGTGGGTTTCCCTTTAGGCCTTGGTTTATTGGTTAGATTTTTTTTTTTGGTAACCGAGGTGTCCGGGCCAGCTTACGCGTACCTCGACTAATCCTCGGGGCTCATTGAATACCCGACTAACCCAATGAACCGGGTAAATTTCACCACTTTCGTGAGATCGGTGGCCCCAAGGCTCGAACTCAGGAAGTCAGTGAAGGGAGCACACCTTTCTGACCACCCTGCCAACCCTCGGGGTTTTATTGGTTAGATTGTTATTTGTTTGTTCTTAATCTCATTGATTATTATTTTCTTCCTTGGCCAAAATCTCTCTTGAATTCTATTTGGCTGGAACTTATTCTTTTTCTATTGAGTTTGGTAGTTTAAAGTTGTGCTTTGGATTGAACTTGCTTGATCATCCTAATATAACTCACCTATTAGTTGAACTTGAACTAAAACCATATCATTTGGTATCAGAGCACTAGGTTGGAGCAAGGTGAGTTTTCTTTTACTTGGTTGTTCTCGGATGCAAAGGTCGGTGGTTGTTGTTGAACTCTTTGTGTGAGTAAGGCTCTTCTCCTACATTTCTTACCTTTATAAACTTCTAGCACCCAAAACAAAACCATAAACTTAGTTTACACCTTAAACACTACTCCAAAATCCAAGCACCGCACACTAAATACCTATCGCTCATTGAACCATTTCGTCATGTCTAGAGAAAGTGGCTAATCCTCACCACCTCACCCATGGGTATTTGGGCACCAAAAACTTGAAGGGGAGATCCAAGAACTTAAAGATCAAATGACCCGACTAACGCAAATACTTAGCAACCTTGCTGTAACCCAAAACCAACATCCACACCAAAACCGAACTACCACACCTCTAGCCATCCCACAACCCCCACCACGAAGACACTTAAGACAACCCCCTCCACCCGTACACCATGGAGAAGAGTTGATAATTGATAGTGATTCTAGTGAAGGGGAGCGATTTACAACTCAGAGAAGAAACTTTGATGATGACCAAGGACTTAAAATAGACATACCGGAGTTTGAAGGCAGCCTTAGTCCGGATGACTTCATGGATTGGTTACATGCTATTGAGAGGGTATTTGATTATAAAGGGTATTCTGAAGAGAAGAAGTGCAAGGTAGCTATTTTAAAGTTTAAGGATTATGCATCTCTTTGGTGGGAAAATTTGAGAAAACAAAGAGATCGGAAGGGTAAGAGTAGAGTGAAGACATGGGAGAAGTTAAAGAAACTCCTCAAAAAAGATTTTTGTTGGAGAACCACAAGCAAGATCTCTACCTCAAACTTCACACACTCAAACAAGGAGACAATAATGTAGAGGTATACATTAAGGAGTTTGAGAAACTCATGATGAGGAGTGAACTTCCTGAACTTAAGGAGCAAACTATTGCTAGGTTCCTTGGGGGCCTAAGGCAAGATATAGCCAATATGGTTGATCTCCAGCCATATTGCTCATTTGAAGATGTATGTAAATTAGCCATCAAGGTGGAATGGCAAGGAAAGAACATGAAATCCTTATCCACCAAACCATTCAACAAGGGAACCTGCTTTACCAAAGGCTCTCCTTCTTTCACCAAATCTGTGCCCACTTACAAGGATAAAGGCAAGGAAAAATTGAGCGAATTTCCTAGAGAAAGACCTACGCCGGGAAAGAATACACCGATGGAGAAGAAATGTTTCAAGTGCCATGGTTATGGTCACTTCCAAGCAAATTGCCCCAATAAGAGGGTTATGACTATCGAGGAGATCTAAGCCATTGAAGAAGCTATTCAAGATCAAGAAGAGGAGGAACAAGATGAGGTTCTTTGCCATGGAGATGATGAGGCCGAAGATGAAGAGATCATTCAAGATGCCGATGAGGGGAACTTGATGGTCATTAGGAGAACTTTACATGCCAAGAATTTGCCCTATAAAGACCAAAGACTCAACATTTTCCAAACAAGGTGTACCATTAGTGGGAGAGTATGTTCTTTGATAATTGATAGTGGGAGTTGTGCCAATGTTGCCTCAACTACATTGGTGGACAAACTCAAGTTATCTTCCATACCATATCCTCAACCTTACAAGTTGCAATGGTTAAGCAATGGAACCAGCCTTCAAGTTACTAGGCAAGTACTTATTTCCTTTTCAATTGGCAACCATTATATTGATGAGGTGCTTTGTGATGTTATTCGTATGGATGCATGTCATTTACTTTTGGGAAGGCCATGGCAATATGATAGAAATGTTAGACATGATGGTAGGAAGAATACCTATTCTTTTAAATTTCAGAACAAACTCATTATCTTGACACCTCTTAAGCCTAGTCAACTAGCTTCCATACCACCTGAACATGAGAAGAAGAAAGATAACTTGTTTTTGAATAGAAATAGAATTGAGAGAGCCTTGGCCATTCAAAAATCGGTGCTAGCCTTATTGATGGTTGAGAGGAGAGAAGAAAAAAGGGTGAGTGAACCAAGTCCTAAGGTGAAACCCTTATTAGCCGAATTTGAGGATGTCTTCCCTAGTGATCTTCCACCTGGTTTGCCACCACTTAGGGGTATTGAACACCATATTGACCTTATTCCAGGGGCACCACTTCCTAATAGAGCTACCTATACGTGTAACCCAATGGAGACCAAAGAATTTCAAGAACTTTGGGTTTGGAGAAAATTGCTTTTGCTTAGGAAAAACATAAGAGGTAAAATCCAGAAAATTGTGGGGAATGGGTAGAATACTCATCTTTGGCATGACAATTGGCATCCTTTAGACCCCTCTTTGACAAATATGGTCCTAGGGTAGTATATGACTCAAGACTACCGTTGCATTGCAAGGTAAAGGGGGTGATTGAGGAAGATGCTTGGAAATGGCTATTGATAAATTCTACAACCCTTTTGGAGATCAAAAATACCATAATTCCAGCCCCTTCATTTGATGAAGATATCCTATGGTGGAAACCAAGCACCAATGGTAAATTCTCTATCAAATCGGCTTGGAACAGTATAAGGGAGTCAAAAGCTAAAGTTCCATGGTATAATATCATTTGGTTCAAAAGACACTTCCCTAGACACTCATTCATTGCATGGATGGGTATTAAGGGTGGTATGAAAACCAAGGATAAACTTCATAACCTCGGCATCATTCCAAACAATATATGTGGTCTTTGCAATTTGGCTCCGGAAAGCATGGACCACCTATTCTTTCAATGCTTCTATTCTGCCCCCATTTGGAATTATGTTGCCAATCTTTGCCATTTGGATAATCCCCTTCAACATTAGGGCTTTCTTGTTCCTTATTGTGCAAACAAATGGAAGGGTGATACTCTACTCCACATCATTTGCAAGTTATGTTTTGGGGTCACTATATACCACATTTGGTGTGAGCGAAACCATGTTCTCTTTGGTGGAAGTAAATCTCCGCAAGAAAGAATCATTGCCTCTATAAAGGATTGTGTGAAGGCTAGAATTTCGCCCTTAACAAACATCCCAAGTTCATACATAAATGACTCCATCGCTTCGATATGGGACTTGCCAAGATCAATCTTCCATTAGCACTTCAAAATTGCCAAATATGTATGTGGTGTGTCATATGTGATTCTTGTTTCTAGTTCATGCTAGTATGGTGTCTTAGTTTCAGTTTTCAGATTGTAATATGATGGATTTAGTTTTCTTGTGATTGTACTCCTTTTAGTAAGTTTGTAATTGTGTTGTAGCTTTGGTTTCCTTTGTTCCAATTTGAGTATTTCAAGTGTTTACATGGTATTTTTGGCATAACCTAGAGGCTTATTCTATGGAATGCTTGTGTTAGGCTTAATCTAGGGGCTTTGTCCTAGATAAGCCATTTATACATTCTTTTCTATTGGTATAAAATCATTACTTTCCAAAAAAAAATGGAGGAACTAATTGTTGAGGGTTTGTAAGGGAGAGTATGAGTCCATGTTCTGTTCCAGCCTTATTAGTACCAAAAAAAGATGAGACATATAGAATGTGTGTTGATAGTAGGGCAATTAACAACGTCACCATCAAATATAGGTACCCTATCCCAAGATTAGATGACATGCTTGATGAACTCCATGGTGCCACAACCTTTTCAAAGATTGATCTCCGAAGTGGTTATCACCAAATTCGAATGAGGGAAGGAGATGAATGGAAGACAACATTTAAAACCAAGAGTGGACTCTATGAATGGATGGTCATGCCTTTTGGACTCTCCAATGCACCAAGCATTTTTATGGGGCTAATGAATGAGGTACTCAAATCCTTTCTTGGTAAATTTGTGGTTGTTTATTTTGATGACATCCTTGTGTATAGCAAAAATCATAAAGATCATTTGGAACACTTGGGGGCAGTTTTTAAAGTGTTGAGAAAACAGAAACTCTTTGCTAAGCTTAAGAAGTATGAGTTCTTCAAAGAAAGTGTGGTATTCCTTGGCTATGTAATATCAAGTGAGGGAGTCATGGTAGACCAAACCAAGGTTGAAGCCATCAAGACCTGGCCGCAACCAAAGACAATCACCGAAGCTAGGAGCTTCCACAGTCTTGCCTCCTTTTATAGGCGTTTTGTCCAAAGTTCAACTAAATTATGGCACCCATCACCGAGTGCATGAAGAAAAGGAATTTTGAGTGGACAAAGGCAGCTAATGATGCATTTGAAAAGATCAAGCAAAGACTTTATGAAGCACCCATTTTGGCCTTACCGAATTTTGATCAATTATTTGAGGTTGAATGTGATGTAAGTGGGGTTGGGATAGGTGTTGTATTGACTCAATCCAAGAAACCAATTGCTTATTTCAGTGAGAAGCTTAATGAAACAAGGAGGAGGTATTCCACCTATGATAAGGAATTCTATGCTATTGTAAGGGCCCTTGACCATTGGAGCCATTATTTAAGGCCTAAGCAATTTGTGTTGCACTCAGACCATCAAGCCTCGAAGTTTCTAAATGGGCAGCATAAAATCAATCCAAGACGTGCTAAATGGGTAGAATTTCTTCAATCTTTTTCATTTGTTTCTTCTTACAAACAAGGGGTTACTAATGTGGTTGTTGATGCTTTGTCAAGAAGGCATTTGTTACTTTCCATCCTTGATGCTAGGGTACTTGGATTCCAATTAATGAAGGAACACTATGATGGAGATGAAGAAATGTCCAGCATTATCAATGAATGCACAAGAGGAACTCAAGGTGACTATGTTTTACAAGATGGTTTTCTTTTCAAGGGGAGTAAAATATGTATTCCACAAGGTAACTTTAGGGAGCTCTTAATTAGGGAAGCTCATAGTGGCGGCTTGGCTGGGCACTTTGGCATCCATAAGACGTTAGAGGTACTCAAAGATCACTTTTATTGGCCACGGATGTTGGGAGATGTTCAAGCCATTATTTCTAGGTGTGAAGCATGTCAAAGAGCAAAGTCTCACTTTAAACCGGGGCCTTACACCCCTCTTCCTATTTTGGATCACCCATGGGAAGACTTGAGCTTGGCCTTTATTATGGCATTGCCAAAGACACAAAGAGGGAGAGATTCCATCATGGTGATTGTTGATAGGTTCTCCAAAATGGCACATTTCATTCCATGCAATAAAATCGATGATGCAAGCAAAGTAGCAGATCTTTTCTTCAAAGAGGTGGTTCGGCTTTATGGAGTTCCAAGAACCATTGTTTCGGATAGGGACACCAAGTTCCTTAGCTACTTTTGGAAGACACTTTGGGGAAAACTAGTTACAAAACTAATGCTTAGCACCTCCTATCACCCTCAAACCGATGGGCAAACGGAAGTAACCAACCGTACATTGGGGACTCTCTTAAGAATAATGGTGAATCGACATCTAAGAGATTGGGATTTGAAGCTCCCTCATGTTGAATTTGCCTACAATAGGGTGCCAAGCGTAACAACCTGGCATTCTCCATTTGAAGTGGTATATGGTCTTAACCCTCTTACTCCTATTGAGCTAACATCATTACCTATTGATTTGCAAGTTCATAAGGATGCACAAGAAAAGGTGAAGGCTATGAAGAAGTTCCATGAAAGCATAAAGGTGTAAATAGAGAAAGCAAATGAAGCCTACAAAAAGAAAGCTAATAAGCATAGGAGGCTAACACTTTTCCAACCTGGTGACTTAGTATGGCTGCATTTGAGGAAGGAGAGGTTTCCATCAAAACAAAAGAGTAAGCTTACACCAAGAGCCGATGGTCCTTTTGAGGTGATTGCAAAGGTGAATGATAATGCCTACAAAATTGCACTACCAGATGAATTTGGGGTTGTGTCGCTACATTCAATGTGGGAGATTTATCCCCATATCTTGAAGACATGGCATTAGAGGATTTAAGGGCAAATCCTTTTCGGGGGGGGGGGGGGGGGGGATGATCCAAACCCAAATCTAATGAAAGGTCCATGCTCAGTCCATAGTCCATCCAAGACTCCATCAAGTGCAATCCAATCAAGACCAATAGAACAATACCAAGTCCAACCTCATCACTTGTTAAATTCGGCCCTACATGAAGTGTGGAGCCCAAAACCTTGTCTTGAGGAGAGGCAAGCACAAAACCAACCTATGTTCAAGCCCATTTCATCCCTTCCTTCATTTTGGTCACTCATTTATTACTTAGATCCATTAAAAGTCCAACAAACCCAACGGAGTGCTTAATTAGCTCTAGATATTTTATTGTCTAATTATGCACTTTACTTATTGTTTGTGCTAGATTATGTTTAATTCAGTTTGTTAGTTGCCTTGGGTGAAGCTAAACAAGTCAAAGAAGCTCAAAGAAAGAGGCAAGAGTTGACATATCACATGGCTCTAGGAATTACTTCTTTTGGCAAGACAATTAATGACAATTTGGCCTTCCCTTGCCTTACATTCTTCTTTGGGATTAACATGAAGATTAGAGCCAAATGTCTTTGAAATGAGCTTGGAATGTAATGTAGCTTCATTTAAGTTTCATTTAATTATAGTTTGAAACCTATTTAAACTATCCTTGGCTGATGTACGTTTTTTCACTTAGCTTGAATATTAAAGAAAGTCTTTCTTGCAATTGTTGCAATTTCTCTTTATCCAACTCTTGACCAAGGGGTTGGTGGTGATTCAACGCTGGTGGGTTTCCCTTTAGGCCTTGGTTTATTGGTTAGATTGTTGTTTGTTTGTTCTTAATCTCATTTATTATCATTTTCTTCCTTGGCCAAAATCTCTCTTGAATTCTATTTGGCTGGAACTTATTCTTTTTCTATTGAGTTTGGTAGTTTAAAGTTGTGCTTGAGATTGAACTTGCTTGATCATCCTAATATAACTTACCTATTAGTTGAACTTGAACTAAAACCACATCAAGTAATGTAAGTGGAATTAACTCGATAGGCATTAATGATGTGTATGATGTCTGGGATAGACGTCCGTTCAGACCATTTCTATAAAGGAGGTAAATAACACTTGAGATAGGTGTTCGTCCTAGTTATGGATGTAAGAGGCACCTGAAATGAATGTCTAATCCAATAGACATGGATGTAAGAGGTTTCTGAGATAGATGCCCATTCTATCATGAAAGCATAGGAGACACTAGGGATGATTGTCTGATCGAATGCATCAAGGACACATAAGATAGTGAGATTTTGTCAAGGATATTGATAAAGAACACTAAACTTATAGTGAATGTCTATTGAGACTTATGACTGATGTGTTCTTGGTTTTGTAGGTAGGGAAACGAGCAAATCAACACAGTGAGTTGCATACTCAACTATAGTTGTCTTGACGTTTTATTATACATTTGATTTGGATTTCTTTAATTTTATGCACATTGAATACTGTTTTTTGTATTCTTTCCGTAAAAACACCTTTTGACACAGTTTTTATTAATGATTAGTGTTTGATGTTCTTTCATTAATTTACATTAACATTATATTTTTTTAACATTTTCACATCAATTAAAACTGGGTAACACATCATTTCAGTAATTTGCCAATTAGGGCAAATACCCGTAATAGGGTGTTACATGTAATCTTTGTAGTGGTTAATAAGTTATTGAAATATAGTCATTTTATTGAATTACAACACCCATTTTTTAGTCACAACTTTGGCATAGGTATTCACAAATAATATTTACAAGTTACATGGGCTTCCTAATACAATAACTAGTGATAGAGGAGTAGTTTTTGTCCACCAATTTTGGAAGCAGCTTTTAAAAAATACTAGTGTTGCAACTATCCAATGCTTACCACCCATAAACAGATAGGCAAACGGAGGTTGTCAATCAATGCTTGGAGACTTATCTACATTGTATAGCAAAGGACTTACCTTACACTTGGTTCAAATGACTATCCTTGGCTAAGTTCTAGTATAATATTTCTTATCATTCCAGCAACCGAATGTCGCCCTTTGAAGCTTTGTGTAGTTATACCCCTCCAATACATGTTTTGTATTTTTTGAATGAATTTCAAGTGGAATTAGTTGACTCTTTCCTTCACTCTAGGGAGGCCACCATTACAATATTGAAAAAACATCTTATATGGGCTTAGAAAAAAATGAAACAATTGGTGGATCGGAAAAGAATAGATAGACAATTTCAAATTGGAGAATGGGTTTATGTCAAACTCTAATCATACAGATAGACATTGATGCACTAGGGAAACCAGAAACTGCAAGCTCGATACTTTGGGCCTTTCCAAATACAGGACAAGGTGGTGTTTTTATTAGTAAATAAAATAAATTAACCAAAAAGCAAGCTACAAAAAGGGCACACCACAAGACAACCCTCCAAGTTATGCTAACATCTAACAATAGGAGACAACAATGAAAACAAACCAAGACATACAACTAGGGCCACAAAGCATAAACACAAAGAGACACTCGAAACACCAAAAGCCATCAAACAACCTAACACATGAAAATGCTATTAGGGAGATCCCAATTGTAAGCAAGGGCCAAGTCCTCATTAGACGTCTCAATATTCTTCAAGAGAGTTGCTTTTTCTTGGACACATAACTTGGTGGCAACAAAGGTGACTTCCTTGAAGATTCTTCCCTTCCAAAAGCAAGAGTTATTCCTAGCTCACCAAATATGATACACTGAAGCACTAAGAAAAAGCTTGCTTAGCACAATTTTTAAATTATCCTTGATCCACAAGGTGGATTTGTCTTCAATAAAGGCACCCCAAGGTTTAGGCATATGCACCCAGAAGCATAACCTAAGACGTTCCTTCCAAATGAAGAGGCTAAACTTGCAATTGAAGAAAAAGTTATCTATATCCTTCAAACTATGATTACATAACACACAAGCTTGACGATGAGTAATTTTGAGCCTAAGGAGTTTGTCTCTAGTCATAAGTGTATCTTTGATTTCGAGCTAAGAGGTGAAGAAGTGTCTTAGGAAATGCTTATTGAACAAAATCAGCTTGAACCATGGCACTTTGTCTTTTCTAGTCCTTAATGTCTCTCAAGCCAAGTGGATTAAGGATGAGCTATTTATACAAGGTAGCCACCTAGTTATATCATGACCATTGGGAGCTTTTAATCTTTAAGAGCTGTACTGAATTGGAACCCAACCATCTCCAGAAACCTTCATATATAAACTCCTTAACATGAGCATGATTTGGAAGGCCTAAGTCATAAAACACTCTAGCTCTATACCTATCCTTTAAAGGACCAAGCGTTGCCAATTATCATGCCAAATAAAAGTGTCATTACCATTGCCAACAAACTTTTTAATTAGTAAGTTCACGACCTCCTTAAGATTCAAAATCTTCTTCCACGTCTAAGAGCAGTTTGCATTTAGGGGCACCTCCCAAAAGCTTTTTTCTTTGAGTATATAGCTTTTAATGCACTCAGTCTGTAAGGAATTGCTTTTTTTTTTTGGTAAGTAATGATTTTATACCAAAGAGAAAAGGATGTACAAATGGCTTATCTAGGACAAAGCCCTTAAATTAAGTCTAACACAAGCATACTTAGGACAAGCCCCTAGGTTATGCCAAAACACCAAGTAAATACTAGAAATACTCAAATAATGGTACATAGAGAACCAAAGCTACAACACAAATACAAACTCACTAAAAGGAAAACAATCACAAGTGGACCGATGATAAGCACTACAAACTGAAACTAAGTCACCATACATAGAAAATCTCACAAACATTAACTAGAAACAAGAATCACATATGACACATCACTTACAACATTCGGTAATTTTGAAGAGCTAATGGAAGATTGATCTTGGCAAGTCCCATATCGAAGCAATGGAGTCATTTATGTATGAACACAGGATGTTTGATAAGGGTGAGATTCTAGCCCTCACATAATCCTTTATAGTGGCAATGATCCTTTCTTGCAGAGATTTACTTCTACCAAAGAGAACATGGTTTCGTTCACGCCAAATGTGGTTTATAGTGGCCCCAAAACATAGCTTGCAAATGATGTAGAGTAGAGTATCACCCTTCCATTTGTTTGCACAATAAAGAACAAGAGAGCGTTATTGTTGGGGGGGGGGGGGGATTATCTAAACGGCAAAGATTGGCAACATAATTCCAAATGGAGGCAGAATAGGAGCGTTGAAAAAATAGGTGGTCCATGCTTTCCGGAGCCAAATTGCAAAGACCACACACATTGTTTGGAATAATGCCGAGGTTATGCAATTTATCCTTGGTTTTCATTCCACCCTTAATACCCATCCATGCAATGAATGAGTGCCTAAGGAAATGTATTTTGAACCAAATGATGTTATACCACAGAACTTTTTCCAAGCTGACTTGATAGAGAATTGACCATTAGTGCTTGGTTTCCACCATAGGATATCTTCACCAAATGACGGGGCTAGAATTATGGTATTTTTGATTTTCAAAAGGGTTGTAGAATTCGTCAACGGCCATTTCCATGCATCTTCCTCAATCACCTCCTTTACCTTGCAATGCAATGGTAGTCTTGAGTCATATACCACCCTAGGACCATATTTGTCAATAAGGGGTCCTAAAGGATGCCAATTGTCATGACAAAGGTGAGTATTTTGCCTATTCCCCACAATTTTCTGTATTTTTCCTTTAATGCTTTTCCTAAGCAAAAGCAATTTCCTCCAAACCCAAGAACATTTGCCATTTGGTTTAACCTCCCAAAAACTTTTGTTTCTAAGCCGATTATCATTGATCCAATCAGCCCATAAAGAGGTACCAACTTTTTGAAGGAGTTTCCAGATATGCTTTATCATAGCGGCCTTATTCCAAGATTTACTTTTCATAATACCCAAGCCTCCTTCCTCTTTTGGAAGACAAATCTCATCCCAAGCAACCTTTGCCTTCTTGCTACAGGTTATGTCTCCACTCCAAAGGAAATTTCTAAGGTAGCCATCAATTACCTTGTGTACTTTTACGGGAAGAATAAAGGTAGAAGACCAATATGCTTGGATGCTAAAAAGAATAGCCTTGATGAGGATAAGTCTTCCAACATAAGAAAGGAATTTACTTTTCCAAGAAGAGATTCTAGCCACAATCTTGTTAATGAGGGGTTTGCAATCATCAACTTTTAGTTTGGAGGGTATCATAGGTACACCAAGGTACTTAAAAGGAAGTGTAGCAAACTTAATGTCGAGGATTGATTTAAGACTCTCCGCTTCAAAATTATTGACTTCGGAAAGATAAATATTGCTTTTGGTCCGATTTGTTCTAAGTCCGGACCATGAACGGAAGCAATCTAATACCTCCTTCATTAGAGATATGGAATCCGCATCTACCTTACAAAATATCATGAGGTCATCAGCAAAACATAAGTGTGTAATATTATTTTTCTTACACTTTCAATGATGGCTAAAACGGTTATTCTCCTTTAGTTCACTAAGCATGCAAGAGAGCACCTCCATGGCAAAAGGTGTGGAGAGAGTGGATCCCCTTGCCTTAACCCTCTAGTACTTTTGAAGAAGCCAACAAGTTCACCATTTAGGCCCACCGAGAACATAGGACTAGTGATGCAAGTCCTTATCCAACTAATGAACTTTTGTGGCATATCAATGGAATCAAGGAGCAAGCAAGAAATCCCAATTTAAGGTGTCATATGCTTTCATGATATCAATCTTTATGGCACATTTCTTTTCATGAGTATCCTTTTGGTAGCTATGCATAAGCTCTTGTCATAATAGAATGTTTTCACCAATGCAACAACCTCCCACAAAAGCACCTTGAGCTTTGTTGATGAATTGCGGAAGTATGGATTTGAGGTGGTTTGCCATGATTTTGGTGATGCATTTGTACAAAGTATTGCAACAAGCAATAGGCCTGAAATCCTTACAAAGAGAAGGGTTAGTAACTTTTGGAACAAGAACAAGTATAGTGCAATTTACCTCTTTTAAAAGATGGCCCGTTTTAAAGAAGTGCTTGATGGCCTTTACAACATCATCACCAATTATGTTCCATGATGCCTTGAAGAAACATGCACCATATCCATCTAGACCCGGGGCCTTGTTATTATCCATGGCAAAAATGGTTTCTTTGATCTCTTCCGTTGAAATTTCTCTTATCAGCATATCCTTTTCCTCACATCCAAGCCGGAGTTTGACTAACTTTTTGAGCTTCTCAAGATTCACATTTGAATGCTCATTTCCATTTAGGACATATTTGAAGTGTTCCACAAATTCCTCTTTGACCTTCTCCATGTTGTGTACAAAGGATCCATTCTCCCTTTGGATCCCATAGATAGAGTTCCTATTCCTTCTACCTTTGATGCTCTTGAAGAAGAACTTTGTATTTTGATCACCTTCCTTCAGCCAATGAACTTTTGATTTTTGTCTAGCCAAAGATTCCTCAGCTAAAGTAAGGGATCTATAGGATTCTAAATTGAATTTTTCCTCTCAGGCAAGTTCCTCATCCAAGAGGCTTATCTGGAGTAGCTCTTGGACATTTTCAAGTTGTCTTCTAGCTTCTAACACTCTTTCAGAGATGTGGCCAAAAAACTCCTTATTGAACTTTTTTAACTTAACTTTCAGCTTTTTAAGTTTGTTTATCACATTGAACATGGGGCTACCTTATGCTTCATGCTTTCAAACTTCAACAACAATGTTGAGAAAGTTTCCATGGTGTGTCCACATATTAAAGAATTTAAAAGGAACTTTCCTACAATCTTCTATGGTTTCCATTCTTACCATGCAAGGAGATTGATTGGATATAGAGGGGTTGAGGAAATGAGCCATAGCATTCAGGAATATGTCCTTCTAAGAATCATTAATAAGAGCCCTATCTAGTTTACATGTTATCCTTCTCTTACCTTCACTACAATTGCTCCAAGTTAGGAGATGACCCATGAACCTTAGGTCATCCAATTCAGCATCCCTTATGCAATTTCTACGGTCTTCACAGTAGTAATTACCCCAAGTTGCCCCACCAACCTTTTCTTAAGGGTGTTTAATAGCATTAAAATCTCCCAGTATAATCCAAGGGGAATTTTGCATCATATGGGATTTATTTATGAGACTACGCCAAAGAACCTTCCTCTCCATGGGATTATTGCTGCCATAGACTATTGTCAAGCCAATGCTAGTATTTTCCCTTACAAGTTTCACATCACAATGCATGTATTAGGCATCATCCACAATAACATTGAGTCTAATAGTAGCTTTATTCCATCCAATCCAAATTTTGCCTATAGAACCATCCCTCACATTACTACAATGTTCCCAACCTTCCCAAATACTAGAGCATACTCTATTAACATTAGTACTTCGTACTTTTGTTTCAAAGAATAGCCATGATATCAATCTTATTTTGCAAAATGAATCTATTAACCTCCTTTTGCTTGATAGGAGTGTTTAGGCCCCTAATGTTCCAGCATGCTAAATTAGTCATTTAGGAGAATTAATGGGGGAAGAGTTCCACCTTTGCTTCACCAATCTCCTCCGCTAAGATTTGCTTAGAATGTCACTCTTCTTCCTTTTGAAATCCACCTCATCAATCTTGATTTTGCCTCTAAAGTGATTTATTGTTGGAGATTCACAAAGTTCATGATTCGAAGCTTCATCTTTTGAAAGATTCTCCTCCACCTACTCCAAATTTGTAGGTTCGGCCACATTTGATATCATGATGCTGGATGAAGATACACCATGAGTTGAGTCCAATATATTAGATGGGACTAATTTCTCATGTGTCTCATCTAAAATGATAATTTTCCCTTCATTTTGAGCAACCTTACTTTCACTAGTTTCATTGGTGGCTAAGGCTGCAAATTTGTTATTATTCAACGCCCCCATACTATTATCATAATTCTCCTTTCCAATCACTAGCTTTCTCCTTGGGGTCTCTAAGTTTACTTTACCATTCCTATTGTTAGTCTCTATAGTTTGGTGAATTTCATAATTTGCCATCCCTACCATTGCACCTGTAGCTTTCTCCTTACTAGTCTCATTTTTTCCTTTATACAAGCTAAATTTCCCTTTTTCAGTCTCTTCTTTTTCCCCTCTCTTTTTACACTCTTCATTTCCATGACCAAACATATTACACAAGTTGCATTGTAATGGTTTCCATGCATACTCCAACCGAATTGCAACCTTTTCTTTAGTTGGCAGTACAAGCTCCAATTTATCTGGGAAATCATGGTTGACGCTAATCTCCACACGAATTGTAAGGAATTGCTATTTCCTTAAAGAATCCAAATCTTCTTCGCTATAGCTACCTTATTCCAAGTTTTGCTCTTCATAATGCCCAAGCCACCTTCCCCTTTAGAGGTGCATACCTTATCCCAAGCCATCTTAGCCTTCCTAAAATTCAAGTCTACCCCACTTCAGAGGAAGGCTTTAAGGATTTTGTCAATCTTTTTGTGGACATAAGCTAGAAGAATGAATAAAGAAGACCAATAGACTTAAATGCTAAAGAGAATAGACTTGATTAGAATAAGCTTACTATCATAGGAGATGAATTTGCCTCTCTAAGAGGAAATTTTGCCCATAATTTTATCAATGAGGACCTTGCAATCAAAGGCCTTAAGTTTGCTCAAAGTGATTAGAACCTCTAGTATTTGAATGGAAGTTGGCCAATATCAATATTAATGCACTCCTTTAGCCAAGTCTTCTCTTTATTGGTCACATTCGAAAGGAAGAAGTTACTCTTAGCAAGATTTGCTATAAGGTTCGACAAAACTTGGAAGCAGTTGAGAGCATCTTTCATGAGGGAAATTCAAACAATCTCCACCCTACAAAATAACATAAAATCATCTACAAAACAAAATGAGTGATATTGTTTAACTTGTATCTCAAGTGGTGACCAACATTCAGATTATTCTTCAACTCCTCAAGCATGCATGAGAGCACCTCCATAGCTATAACAAATAAGTATGATCAGAATGAAGCACAAATTGCTTGGTTACTAAGAAACTTCAAGGCTTGGTGATCGGAATGAAGCACAAATTGTTTAGGCCTTAGGTAATGACTCCAATGATCAAGGGCTCTAACAATTGCATAGAATTTTTTGTCATAGGTGGAGTACCTTCTCTTGGACTCATTGAGCTTCTCACTAAAGTAAGCAATGGGCCTTTTGGCTTGAGTTAGGACTGCTCCAATGCCAACTCCACTTGCATCACATTCCACTTCAAATACCTTATCAAAATCAGATAGAGCAAGTATGGGGGCTTCACATAACTTCTTTTTAATCTCTTCAAATGCTTTGGAGGTTGTCGTGGACCATTCAAACCCATTTTTCTTCATACATTCAGTGATAGGAGCCATGTGAGTGCTAAAATTAGGCACAAAACGCCTATAAAAAGAAGCAAGGCCGTGGAAGCTTCTAACTTTAGTGAGAGTCTTTGGTTGGGGCCAAGTTTTAATGGCATCTACCTTGGATTGATCTACTTGAATGCCATCCTTAGAAACTACATATCCAAGGAACACAACTTGGTTTACAACTTGGGAGGTAATTCGAAGTAGGAGAGAAAAGGTTACTTGGCACAACCTTGTGTGGTTCAAAAGGCACTTTCTAAGACACTCCTTCATTATGTGGTTAGGTATTAGAGGCGAGCTTATGAAAAGGGATAAATTAGTTAGAATCGGCCTTATCTCCCACAATTTACGCCCTTTGTGCAATGAGGAACCAGAATGCATGGATCATCTCTTTTTTAGGTGTGCTTTTAGCCTCCAAATCTGGAATGGAATGCTTATTCTTTGCCATCAACAACTCAATTCCATACCGTGGGCCTTTTTGATTGCGGAATTGGCTAACAAATGGAAGGAGAATAATTTCAAGAATATTTTGAGTAAGTTATGCTTTGGTGCAACCGTCTACCACATTTGGAAGGTTAGGAATGACATTTGCTTTGGAAAAGGTGGTTTACCAACAGAGAGAGTTACAATGCTTATCAAAGATTATGTTAGAGTAAGGGTAACTTGCTTGAAGAAAGTTAACAAGTATAGTGAAAATGTGTCTATTGCAAACAATTGGGGTATACCTCATGCAATATTCGAATAAGCTTATGTTGGTTTCGGTCTTGTGATTATTTTCCATGTAATGTGTTTGTTTGTGTGTTGTTGCCTTGGTGCGTTATGTACCAATGGTTGGATATTTGTGTTCTTGTTTCGGCATAACCTAGGGGCTTGTCCTAGGTATGCTTGTGTTAGGCTTAATCTAGGGACTTGTCCTAGATAAGCCACTTGTATATCCTTTTCTCTTTAGTATAAAATTTTTACTTACCAAAAAAAAACTTGGTCTACAAAGAATTCACACTTCTCTTCTTTTGCATATAACTTATTCCTCCTCAACACATCAAAAACACTTCTCAAATGTAAGACATGATCATCAAGAGTTTTGCTATATACTAATATGTCATCAAAATAAACAACAACAAACGCACCAATATAAGGTTTGAGTACCTCATTCATAAGCCTAATGAAAGTGCTTGGAGCATTTGAAAGGCCAAAGGGCATAACCAACCATTCATATAAGCCTCCCTTAGACTTAAAGGTTGTCTTCCATTCATCTCCTTCTTTCATCCTTATTTGATAGTAGCCACTCTTTAGATCAATTTTGGAGAAGACACAAGCACCATGTAACTCATCAAGCATGTCATTAAGTCTAGGGATGGGATACCTATACTTGATGGTTATATTGTTAATGGCTTTACTATTCACACACATCCTATATGAGCCATCTTTCTTAGGAACAAGTAGGGCTGGAATGGAACATGGACTCATGCTAGGCTTTACAAAGCCTTTTTCAATCAATTCTTCCATTTGCCTTTGCAACTCTTTAGTCTCCATGGGATTGCATCTATAGGCTGGCTTATTAGGCAATGGTGCACTTGGAACCAAGTCAATTTGATGCTTAATGCCTCTTATAGGAGGGAGGCCGGATGGAAGCTCTAGTGGGAACACGTCTTCAAATTCGGCCAAGAGGGATTGAACTAAGGGATGGGCTTCTTTCTTCTCATGTTTGATCTCTCATTCAAGTATAAGTAATGCAAAGACAGGTTGCAAACTCAAAAGAGCCTTTTCTACTTGCTACCCATTCATATACATACTCTCCCCTCTAACTCCTTTCCCTTTGATAGCCTTATTAGCTTCTTGGGGGTTAAGAGGTAGCAAAGTAATGGTCTTACCTTTGAATTTGAAGGAATAAGTGTTCTTTAGTTTCTCCCAAGATCTCACTCTCTCTTTACCATCCCTTTCCCTTTGCTTCTTAAGATTTTCCCACCACAAGCATGCATAATCCTTGAATTTCAAGATGGCAAGCTCACATTTCTTCTCATCCAAATAGCCCTTATATTCAAAAACTCTTTCTATACATGTAACCAATCAACAAAATCATCTGGACTCATACTCCTTTCAAATTCTGAAATTTCAATCCTTAAACCCTTATCATCATCCTTTTCTCTCTTAGGTGGCCTCTCTTGCTCTTCTTCACTTAAATAATCATGAAGCATCAATTCCTCCCTATGATGTCTAGGAGGAGGAGGGGAAAGTCTAATATGTCTTCTTGGTTGATGTAGTTGGGTTAGGTGAGGTGGAGGAGGGGGTATTTGGCTTTGTGTTGAAGTTTGGGGTTGTGATAAGGGTGCCCGACTTTGAGTGAGGGTCAAGTCTCTCATCATTTGCATCATTTAATTCATTTGGTCCCTAATGGCCTTAATTTCTCCTTTGACCTCTTCTTTTAGTGACACGTGGGCAAATTCCCAAGATGAGGAGGTGAGGAGGATGAGGATGAGGATGAAGTTCTTTTATGGGATATTTTTGGTAATGGTTAGTGGGTAAAGGCAAATAGTTATAAGTGTTTAAAGGTTGGGGTGAGTATTGGTAAGTGTTTAGGTTAAGGAAGGTTTGTGTTTAAGGCAAATTAAGATTTTGTGAACAGTAACTTTATGGTGAATACTATTTTCGATGGTGAACAGTTGCTCCGAGAGGTAGAAATCAGTCAACAAATCACACAAACACCCTAGGCTTTGATACCAAATGGTGCATATCCATCAAGACAATGCAACAACGCACAAACTCAATTCTGGAATTATTGTTCATATGGCACAGTAGCAATTTTGTCTTTCAATTTTAACCAAGCAAATGACCTCCTAATCATACAAATTATAGACCATTAGAAAAGGCATTCAAAGAGTTTTCTAATGGTAGATGATAGCAATCACAACTCAATCAACAAGGCATTCAAAATGTGTCTCAAAGTTTGTTGGCAAAATCTGAAAATGGCAAAAACATACACTGTGAACAGTATCCGAGGCATACAACTCACAATCACACCTTCACACTTTGGATTTCAAGGGTAATAAGAAAATTAACCAAGGCATAAAGGAAAGTTCCACCAACCTTGGGATCTTCCACCACCAATTCTTCCTCCAAGATGAATTGGATAAAGGAACAAGCAAACAAAGAAAAGCTACAAAGCTTTGCTTGAAAATTTTTACTATCAAAGGAGTCTACCTTTACAAGTGAAAAAACCACTTTCATATACAAGAGGAAGTGGCGGCAAAAAAGGGCATTAATTAGACATGTAAGCTTTGCCCCTCATTTAAGCTTAGCCATTCATTTAAACTAAGGTCATACCACATTAATGAAGAAACTAACAAAAGGGAACAACTTTTCCTTAAAAGGTGGAACTATGTCCACCAACTAAAATTACTTTCCCTTTTAGTTGCAATTCAACTAAATGGGCTTCATGGCATCTTGGGCTCCAATTTAAGTGATGGATGGCTGCCTCATCTACTTGGGCTTCAAAGTGGGCTTGTAGTTGGCTTCTTGGACTCATTAAGCTTCCATTTCATTAAGGCCTTGGATGCAGGTAATAAGAGTGCACCCAAAAGTAAACTTGGGCCAAATTGGAGATGGCAAAGGTTCTTTGGACTTGCATGGAGCTTTTCCCTCATTCTCAATGGTGGCTAGAGCCAAATGAAGATTTGATAGAGACTTGGAAGCTAGAGTTGGAGAAGTGGCCGAAAATACATCATCCCCTCCCCCCCCCCCCCTCCCCCCGGGTTGGGAAGGACTTGCCCTCAAGTCCTCAAGATGGCTATCCTCTATGTACGGTGAAAGATCTCCAATGTTGAAGGTGGTCGAGACTCCTCCCATTTCATCTGGAAGATTCACCTTATATGCATTGTCATTCACCCTCTCAAGCACTACAAATGGTCTATCAACCCTTGGAGCTAGCTTACTCCTTCTTTTGCTTGGAAATCTCTCTTTTCTCAAATGCACCCAAACTAAGTCACCAAGTTTGAAAATGGATGGCTTCCTATGCTTGTTGACCTTCATCTTGTGAGCTTCATTGGCTTTCATGATCTGAAATTTGATGGATTCATGGAGTTTCTTCATGGCAATAGCTTTCTCCTTGGCTTCCTCATGAATTTGTACATCAAGAGGCGAAAAGATTAGATCCAAAGGAGTTAAAGGATTGAGACCATACACTATCTCAAATGGAGAGCGTCCGGTTGTAATGCTTGGACTCCTATTATATGCAAATTCAGCTTGGGCAAGCTTCAAATCTCAATCTCTCAAGTGTTTGCTAACCATGGTTCTTAAAATGGCTCTCAAGGTTCTATTGGTTACCTCAGTTTGGTCATCCGTTTACGGGTGATGGGAGGTGCTAAACATGAGTTTAGTGCCCAATTTACTCGACAAAGTCCTCCAAAAATGGCTTAAGAATTTGGTATCCCTATCTGAAACTATGGTTCTAGGGATTCCATGAAGTCTTACCACTTATTTGAAGAATAAATCAGCCACTTTGCTCGCATCTTCAGTCTTGGTGTATGGTAGGAAGTGAGCTATCTTGGAAAACCTATCAACCACCACCATTATTGCATCCTTCCCCCTTTGAGTTCTAGGAAGAGCTACCACAAAATCCATGCTTAGATCTTCCCAAGGCTACTCCGAAACCGGCAAAGGCATTTAAGGACCAGCTTTGAAATGAGATTTAGACCTTTGACAAGTGCCACACCTTACTACAATGGCTTAGACGTCACCAACCATCTTAGTTCAATAGAAATGTTCCTTAAGCATGTCTAAGGTCTTATTTATGCCAAAATAACCTGCTAATCCACCACCATGTGTCTCCCTAATGAGAAGTTCCCTAAAAGAGCTTTTAAGGATGCATAATTTAGCTCATTTGAAAAGAAAACCATCATGGACAGAATAGTCCTCATATGCCCCCTTGGAACACTTCTTCATGATCTCCCCAAGCTCATCATCTTCACTGTATTATTGCCTCATATGCTAGAAACCTAGAACTCTTGCATCAAGAATGGATAATAAATAATGTCTTCTTGAAAGAGCATCGGCAACTACATTGGAAGAACCTTGTTTATATGCTGAAACAAAGGAGAAAGGCTGGAGGAATTCCACCCATTTAGCATGCCTTGAACTTATCTTATGTTGGCTACTAAGAAACTTCAAGGCTTGGTGATCGTAATGAAGCACAAATTGTTTAGGCCTTAGGTAATGACTCCAATAATCAAGGGCTCTAACAATTGCATAGAATTCTTTGTCATAGGTGGAGTACCTTCTCTTGGACTCATTGAGTTTTTCACTAAAGTAAGCAATGGGCCTTTTGGCTTGAGTTAGGACTGCTCCAATGCCAACTCCATTTGTATCACATTCCACTTCAAATACCTTATCAAAATCAAGTAGAGCAAGTATGGGGGCTTCATATAACTTCTTTTTAATCTCTTCAAATGCTTTGGAGGCTGTCGTGGACCATTCAAACCCATTTTTCTTCATACATTCAATGATAGGAGCCATGAGAGTGCTAAAATTAGGCACAAAATGCCTATAAAAAGAAGTAAGGACATGGAAGCTCCTAACTTTAGTGAGAGTCTTTGGTTGGGGCCAAGTTTTACTGGCGTCTACCTTGGATTGATCTACTTGAATGTCATCCTTAGAAACTACATATCCAAGGAACACAACTTGGTCTACAAAGAATTCACACTTCTCTTCTTTTGCATATAACTTATTTTTCCTCAACACATCAAAAACACTTCTCAAATGCAAGACATGATCATCAAGAGTTTTGCTATATACTAATATGTCATCAAAATAAACAACAACAAATGCACCAATGTAAGGTTTGAGTACCTCATTCATAAGCCTCAAGAAAGTGCTTGGAGCATTTGAAATGCCAAAGGGCATAACCAACCATTCATATAAGCCTCCTTTAGTCTTGAAGGTTTTCTTCCATTCATCTCCTTCTTTCATCCTTATTTGATGGTAGCTACTCCTTAGATCAATTTTGGAGAAGACACAAGCACCATATAACTCATCAAGCATGTCATCAAGTCTAGGGATGGGATACCTATACTTGATGGTTATATTGTTAATGACTCTACTATCCACACACATCTTATATGATAGCAATCACAACTCAATCAACAAGGTATTCAAAACGTGTCTCAAAGTTTGTTGGCAAAATCTAAAAATGGCAAAAACATACATTGTAAACAGTATCCGAGGCATACAACTCACAATCACACCTTCACACATTGGATTTCAAGGGTAACAAGAAAATTATCCAAGGCATAAAGGAAAGTTCCACTAACCTTAGGATCTTCCACCACCAATTCTTCCTCCAAGATGAATTGGATAAAGGAACAAGCAAACAAAGAAAAGCTACAAAGCTTTGCTTGAGAATTTTTACTATCAAAGGAGCCTACCTTTACAAGTGAAAAAACCACTTTCATATACAAGAGGAAGTGGTGGCAAAAATGGGCATTAATTAGACATGTAAGCTTTGCCCTTCATTTAAGCTTAACCATTCATTTAAACTATGGTCATACCACATTAATGAAGAAACTAACAAAAGGGAACAACTTTTCCTTAAAAGGTGGAACTATGTCCACCAATTAAAGTTACTTGCTTCCCTTTTAGTTGCAATTCAACTAAATAGACTTCATGGCATCTTGGGCTCCAATTTAAGTGATGGATGGCTGCCTCATCTACTTGGGCTTCAAAGTGGGCTTGTAGTTGGCTTCTTGGACTCATTTAAGCTTCCATTTCATTAAGGCCTTGGATGCAAGTAATGAGAGTGCACCCAAAAGTAAAGTTGGGCCAAATTGGAGATGGCAAAGGTTCTTTGGATTTGCATGGAGCTTTTCCCTCATTCTCAATGGTGGCTAGAGCCAAATGTGTAGGATCGAATGGCCTAAGAGGGGGGTGAATTAGGCAACTTTAAAACAATCTTTACCAAATTTGGGAATTAAAGCAATTTATTCAAATCAATGAATGTTGCCTATTTTTAATCCAATTTATGAGAATAACTAAAATATTTCAAATAATCAATACAATAACAATAACATAACATAACATAACATAAAGTATAAGTTTAAGGGAAGAGAAAATCAAACACGTGATGTATAGTGGTTCGGCTCAACCCGGCCTACATCCACTCCTCCAAGCTTTCTCCCTTGGAGTATTCTACTAATCCTTGGTTGACGAAAACCTCAACCAAACTTTTCTTCACAACCAAAATAGCTTCCAAGGTGCTATTAACCTTTACAAATGTTAAAGCTCAATTTCTCTCACTAAAAATTTTCTAATCTCTCCAAGAGTGAACTTCACTCTTTTATAGTACAAATTTTAGTACGAAATTGAAATATGATCTCTCTCAAAGAGTGTATATGAAAGTTAAAGCTTAATACAACCCAATGCAAATGAAATTACAAAGTGTATGAGCAAAGGTTTTGATTAAAGAATAGAATTTGCAAGTAAATAGCTCAAAACTAATTTGCTATCAAATATGTGAAAGTTCTTGGTGGCAAAAGTACTTTTCAAACGAATTTGATTGAGTTTATATAGGGGAAAATGAGGAAAGTTACTATTCTGCACAAAAAATAGCCATTTTAGTTTTCCAAAAAATGCACAATTCGATCGATCGGATGTAATTCAGTCAACCGAATGTGACATGGCACTTCCGTGGAGCTTACATGGCACTAGCTGTTAGAAAATTCAAACCAAAATTCGATCGACCGAATTTCTGTTAGCCAAAATACATAGCTTTTGGATAATTCAGAAGCTGATTTGATCGGTAAAATTCGGTCGATCAAATTTTATTGCATTTTACCCCCTAAATTTTCAAAACTATTTGACCCCTAAAACTTTGAAAAGTGACAATTTAACCCATTTTTGAAAATTCTTTCAAAACCAACTTTAAGATATGAAAATATAGTTCACAAAACTTTATCATTTTAAAAGAATTAATAAACTTTGGTGAAAAAATTGGCTTAACCCAATAAGTTTGAAAAACGACATTTTAACCCAAAATGTGAAAGATATGAAAATGAGTTTTCAAGTGAGCTATTCCATGCAAATAAATATTTTAATCAAAACGAATGCTTTAAATTACAAACATGTCTACCTAAACTTGAGTTTTACTTCAAATCTTCAAGAATTCTTCACTTGAGCCTTGTCTTTCATTTTCATCTTGAAACTCGCTCAAGTGCATTCGATAAATTCTTGCAATCTAAGCTCACACTCAAGTAAAATCATTAGTTAATATGTTTAGGGACATATTAGTTTGTTATCATCAAAATAAGAACATAATGACTCATTGAGTCAACAATCTCCCCCTTTTTGATGATGATAAACACATATGCACTTCAAGGAATTTTATAAAATATATCAATGAATGTATTTCCTTGAAGTTAGGAAACACTTGATCTTTAAAAAAATTTTGCAAGAGTTCGCCATAAAAAATCAAGTTTCCTCCCCCTGAATATATGCAAATAATAATATGTCCAACATTAATCTCATCAATCAAATATATTCTCATCAAAATATCCACAACATCAAAGCATCAATCGTCAATCAGGATTGCCTGTAATAGCTTGAAGGGCATCAAGATATAATGGGTCAGTAAAATGCCACCCTCAAGGGGGAATAAGAGGGCCACGAACAACAGGATTACCTAAGGTGACACGAAAGCTGGCAAGGGACAGATGAATATCATGGCCTCGGACGAAAGAGGTGGCTTCATTATGAAGCCGATCAAACACCATGTTCGCATAAAATTCACGAACAAGGGTAGGGTAGACAAAACCACCTAAGGTGACAAAACGAGTCCATCTGAATCTATCAAAAAGAGGCCTAAGGTGGAATTGTGCTAGCAAGTTAAAATCGACTCATCGAGTTTTACACAAACCACGACAACTATAACATTCAGCAAAAGTCACGACAGCTTGGGCGGAACGAAAATAAGTCTCATCAAAGGGAGCCTCGGAAGGCTCGACTTGATCAATAGGTGCTAAAGAGCTAGTCCTAACATTTTTAGATGGCCTAGGGGAACATCTAGCACTACTATGATGAGTGTTAACCATGATTGCAAAATAATGAGGGTATACACAATAACTACACAAAATCTAACTACTTATGCTAACAAATTACACGCTGAAAATTTTTAAAAGATAAAACAAAGAGCAAGAAAGGAAATACCACACAAAACACGATGAAATAGGACGAAATGGAATGCTACGTCAAATGTACGTACAAGGCCAAAATCATAATTTCACACAAACGAACCCGAATTAGAAAACTAACTGCACACCACAATTGGAGAGGATGAGAGGATGACAGTGGTATATTCGAAAGTAAAAACGGTTGACCAGAGGGGGTATTTTTGGAAACAAATCCAAAAATGGGTATGGAATTTGGGGTTTTTTGATGGAAAGCTAAAATGTAGAAATTGATGCTTGGAACTTGGAAGAATGATGCTGGGAGTGATGATTTTGTTATCAATTTGATGAAAAACTCAACAAAATTTGGGGATTTTGGATGAAATTTAAAAAACCTAGGGTTTAGGGTTTAATGAGATTTGGGGTAATTTTGGGTAAAATGTGACGTTTTGGAAGGTTATTTGGGCTTAGAACAAGTAGAAATGATGTGGGGAATTAATTTGATACAAAAATTTTGAGTTTAAAGTGGATTAAGCAAGAGTGGAGCAAAATGGTTGAGAGAAAACGGAAGAGGACTGGAGTTTTTGTGAGAAAAGAACGAAAGAAAATTGCCTTTTCACGTTGGAATTCAGCCAATTCGGTCGATCGGATTTTGCAATTTAGCAGCCGAATTTGCAAAATTCTGGTCAACTTATTTTATGCATTTTGTGTTCTCAATTTGAACATAAATGAGTCCAAATGATTCAACTATGCACTATTGATTCAATCATGCATGAAATGCAATGTAATTCGATGCAAAACACATGATGAAAATTTAAATCAAACATATTAAAATCAATGCAATAATAATTGATACAAAAAGAAACACCAAATATGATCAAACATTAAAATGAAGCATAAAGCATATATTGACATTTTCAATTCAACCAAAGCACCATAACCACAATGATATGTAAGTGCAAATGCTAATATGGTGATTCCATGATCCCAAGCTCACCTCTAATTTTGCAAAAATGTTCTTCCCCAAGAGTTTTTGTAAAAATATCCGCAAGTTGATTTTCGGTGGATATAAAGCCAAAACAAATATCACCCTTTTGAACATGATCTCGAATAAAATGATATCTAATTTCTATATGCTTGGTTCGAGAGTGTTGAATGATTAATTTCAAAAGCCAAAAAGTCCACTTCTCTCTAAAAATTATGCCTCCCTTCTCTCTAAAAAAAACTCATTCCCCTCTTCCTTTTCCTTGTAGTTTCCTTTCTTTCATTCTCGGCTGGATTGGTAACCTTCAATTACCATCCTTTGGTCTGGTGACCCTTGGTCATCGGCTCCTCCATCTTTTCTAGTTGTTGCTTAAAGCTTATTTTCTTTATCAATGGCGTTTGTGTTAGAGTCTCAATCTGTTTTTATTGAAGGTGTTGTTTCTAGTGTTTTACTCATGTAAGGCATTCCCAGTTTCAAACTCTTTCCAGTTCCGATTATCTTGTTTTCAGTTTCTGAGTCTTTCCTTCACTTCTCCGTGGTGTCTTCTTTGTTGTGGTGTTGTTGAAGTTTCCTCTCACTTGAAATTCAAATTTAGTGTTGTTTCTAGTGTTTGGCGCTCATCCCTCTTTGGTGCTTGTTGTATTCTTCTTTTCCGTGGCAGAATCACCTTTCCTTTTTTTGGTAATTTTTTGTCTGTTGTGCCTTGGTGTGCACTGCTTTTGCAGGCTGATAACATAGTTTTAGTAAGTCAAAATTCATCTTTTGCTTCTTTCCTCTATTTTTCCTTAAACATCCTTATACCGTTTTAGTATGTCTTATTCTGACTTGGAAAAGGCTACTGAAGCTAATCCTCTTGTTGCTGGTTCTTCGGTTTCCGCTGGAGAAGGGGTAAAGAAGTCTCCTTGAACCTCCCTTTTCTCCCCAAAGAAATCATGTACTAAGTTGGAATATTTTAAACCTAATGGTAGAGATGCTAAGGGGCATGTGTGTGTTGGTCCTCCTCAAGAAATTGTGGAAGAAGGTGCAATAAAATGGAGAACATGTGCGGTAGGCTTTTTTCTTGGCAAAAGACCGCCATTCTTGGATGTTAAGAGAACTCTAGAGAAAATATGGCTACTTATGGCCTTACTGAGGTTATGACTTCCGGCCAAGGAGTGTTCATTCTTAAATTCCAAGATATGGATGGAGTTTCTAGAGCGGTGGAAGAGGGACAATTAACCATTGGAGGACAACCTTTTCTTGTTAGGAAATGCACTACAAACCTCCCCATGCTGATTAATGATGTAAAGAAGGTGGCTATTTGGGTTAGAATGTATGACATTCCTCTTGAGTTTTGGACTCCAAAAGGTCTTAGCTACATAGCTAGTGCTATTGGAACCTCTTTTTATGCGGATTCTATCACTGAAGGAGGGACAAGGCTGGACTTTGCAAGGATATGCATTAAGATCAAAGTGGATGCGGAATGCCCAGATTCCATTAGTTTAACTCTTTCGAATGGTGAAAGCATGGTGATAAATGTAGAGTATGGTTGGAAACCTTTAAAATGCAATGGTTGCCAATGCTTTGGACATTCTACTGCCAATTGTGCTTTTGCTTCTAAGCTTGAAGACAGCTCTACATCTCGAAAAGTTCTGAAGGATAGGGCTGGTATGGTAGTGTCTAAGAAACAATATGGGAAAGATAACATGATGCAAGTGGCAAAAGGATATGATAAGAAGGCCAAAGGTAAAAGTGTTGAGATACAAAATCCGGGGGTAAACACTCATAAGAGTAATAGATTCTAGATGTTAGCCCCTATTAAGTCCCATGAGAAACACAAAAGAAGCATAATGATGCATGAGGAGGGGAACTCGAAGAAATCTATTAAAGATATAAATTCGGAAGAAAAGGAAAAGAAGAATGTAGCCAACACATCCAAGAATTATCAAGTCACGATAGTAAATAGAATTGTTCTGAAGTGTGATGGAACCTCCACAAGTGGTGTGGATGATACGGAAAATGAGGACTCTGCAACAATCGTCCCATTTGGTGGTAAGCTAAAGGTGGATGAGATGGATCTTAGGAAAAAGGATGTAGATATGAAGAGTATGAACTTGGGGAAGAAATTGGCTAAGCTTAAGAAAGCAAATCCCTCTCCCCCATTATCCAAATGACCAAGGTTGTAAGCTGGAATATTAGGGGCCTTAATGCTCCTATCAAGCAAAGGGAGGTAAGACACTTCATTAAGAATAATAACATTAATGGCTGTGTTGGAAACAAAAGTAGGGATGATAATTTAATTAGAGTGAATGGTAATATTTGGAAGGAGTGGGAGTATGACAATAATAATGATATACACCCCAATGGGAGAATTTGGGTATGGTGGAATAAAGACACCATCATATTAGACATTATAGGGAAGAACCCTTAATTTATTCATAGGGAGACTTGGTTAGTAAAGGAGAACACTCATATAGCTATAACTATAGTATATGGGTTTAACCAACTGTTGGAAATGAGAAGCCTTTGGAGGGAAATAGTTAGGTACTCAAATCAGATGGGGAGGAAACCGTGGCTAATCATGGGCAATTTCAATGCAATTAGAGGTCCGAATGAGAAACTTGGAGGGGTGTCATGGGGAGATACATATTGCGATGACTTAAATAAGTGTTGTAGAGAGGCTAAACTAGATGATCTTCAGTATATGGGAAATCAACTCACTTGGAGTAATTGTAGTGAAGGGCATAGGAGGATAGCATGCAAGTTGGATAGAGCTCCTGTGAACAAACATTGGAAAGATGTTTTTGCGGAATCATTAGCCATCTTTCTCAACCCTAATATCTCTAATCATTCCCCATGTATTGTGACTTGTGGGGGCTGTGAAGAGAGAAGAAATGTCCCTTTTAAATTCTACAACATGTGGGCAAATCATAAAAGCTTCCTTAGTATTGTGAGGGAGGTTTGGAAAGGGGACATTGAAGGCAACCCTATGTATAATCTCATCAACAAACTTAAGAGATTAAAGGGTGAGTTAAGGAGGCTAAATAGGGATGGATTTTGGAGAATTTCAGAGAAGGTGGTAGAAGCAAAAGAAAGGCTGGAGGATGTTTAAAATAGGCTCCAAAGCAACCCTCTTAATGAAGACTTAACAAAGGAAGAAAAGACTTGGTTGGAGACTTACTCAAGACTTAGTAGAGCTGAAGAATCTTTGGCTCGACAAAAAGCAAAGGTTCATTGGCTTCAAGAAGGTGATCAAAATACTAAATATTTCTTCAAATGTATCAAAGCTCGAAAGAGTAGGAATTCCATCAATGGTGTGTGCCTAGATGATGAGACGTTTGTGAGTGATATGGGAGATGTTAAGAAGGAATTTGTAAGCTATTTCAAGAAGGTCCTCAACTCCACGGATTCATGCAATTCTTATATTGAGGAAATTCAAAGGCTATTAACTTTCCAAATGGAGAATCAAGAAAAAGAGAACATGATCAAGGATGTGGAGGAGGATGAAATCAAAACCGTTATCTTTGCCATAGACAACAACAAAGCTCCCGGGCCAGATGTATATGGTGTTTTCTTCTTTAAAATAGCTTAGGAGATTGTTGGGAGTGATGTGGTTAAAGCTATTAAGCACTTCTTCTCCTCGGGTCATCTCCTTAAAGAGGTAAATTGTACTATCCTTGCTCTTGTCCCTAAGGTTGCTAACTCTCCAAGGTGTAAGGATTATAGGCCAATAGCTTGCTGTAATACTATCTACAAATGCATCTCAAAGATCCTTGCAAATCGCCTTAAAGTCATCCTCTTAAATTTCATTGATAAAGCCCAAGGAGCCTTTGTAGGTGGGCGGAATATTGGAGAGAACATTATGTTGTGTCAAGACCTTATGCACAACTACCATAAAGTGAGCAAAGATAAGAAGTCTGCAATGAAGATTGATCTCTTGAAGGCATATGACACGGTTCATTGGGACTTCATTCTTGCAATTTTTGAAGCAATTGGTATTCGTGATAAATTCAAAGGTTGGACTAAAAGTTGCATCACAACTTCTTCTTTCTCTTTGGGAATAAATGGGGAATTAATGGGTTTTTTCAAGAGCTCTTATGGTCTTAGACAAGGGGACCTTTTATCCCCTTACCTATTTGTCATGGCAATGGAGATCCTTTCCCGCATGCTTGGAGAGCTCAAGAACAATCCTTCTTTTGGCCATCATTGGAAATGTAAGAAGAACAATATAACTCACTTATGCTTTGCCGATGACCTTTTATTGTTTTGTAGGGCAGATTATGATTCTATTGCTCTTATGAAAAGATCATTATCCCTTTTTCATAAATGGTCCGGGCTTCAAATGAATTGTTCAAAAAGTAACATTTTCCTTTTTGGGATTCCTCAAGAGGAGAAGACCAAGCTCTCAATTTCTATCAATTTGGAGGTGGGAGAATTGCCTTTCAAGTATCTAGGGGTACCAATAACTTCTTCAAAACTCAAAAGTAGTGATTGCAAGCTGCTCATTCATAAGATTGTAGGGCATATTACCTTTTGGCGTAGCAAATTCTTATCTTATGCGGGTAGACTCTTACTTATTAAGGCTATCCTCTTTAGCATTCAAGTGTATTGGTCATCTATCTTTATTCTCCTTTCAAGTATCCATAAGGAGATAAATGGAATATTAAGAAATTTCCTTTGGAATGGTGCTTCCATGGTTGGTAAAAAGGCCAAAGTTGCTTGGGATGAGGTGTGTGTTCCTAAAGTGGAGGGTGGCTTAGGTATTATGAGATGCAAATCTTGGAATAGAGCTGCCATCATAAAGAATATGTGGAACATTCTCCTTGACAAGAGGAATTCACTTTGGGTGGAATAGGTTAAGACCAACAAGCTAAGAGGTAAATGTTTTTGGGAAATTAAACCTAATAGTGAGAGTCTTGGGTTTGGAGGAAGATATTAGGCCTAAGGGAAATAATGAAGACCAAGTTTAAGAAGATCATTGGCAATGGGGAAAACACCTTTCTTTGGCTTGACAATTGGCACCCCCATGGACCGTTATTAGATAAGTATGGTTCCCGGGTTATCTATGATTCGGGTATCCCTAAGAATGCTCAAGTAAAGGAAGTTATTGATGAGCATGGGTGGAAATGGCCAGCGGTAAATTCATGTCACCTTATAGAGATAAAGGAAGCTCTCCCTTGCTGCCTAATGGGTGGTGAGGACTCCTTAATATGGGCCCCTAAATCTAATGGCACCTTTTCTATCAAATGGGCTTGGGAGGTAATTCGAAGTAGGAGAGAAAAGGTTACTTGGCACAACCTTGTGTGGTTCAAAAGGCACTTTCTAAGACACTCCTTCATTGTGTGGTTGGGTATTACACGCAAGCTTATGACAAGGGATAAATTAGTTAGTATCGGTCTTATCTCCTACAATTTATGCCCTTTGTGCAATGAGGAACCGGAATGCATGGATCATCTCTTTTTTAGGTATGCTTTTAGCCTCCAAATCTGGAATGGAATGCTTATTCTTTGCTATCAATAACTCAATTCCATACCGTGGGCCTTTTTGATTGCGGAATTGGCTAACAAATGGAAGGAGAATAATTTCAAGAATATTTTGAGTAAGTTATGCTTTGGTGCAACCGTTTACCACATTTGGAAGGTTAGGAATGACATTTTCTTTGGAAGAGGTGGTTTACCAAAGGAGAGAGTTACAATGCTTATCAAAGATTGTGTTAGAGTAAGGGTAACTTACTTGAAGAAAGTTAACAAGTGTAGTCAAAATGTGTCTGTTGCAAACAATTGGGGTATACCTCATGCAATATTTGAGTAAGCTTATGTTGGTTTTGGTCTTGTGATTGTTTTCCATGTAATGTGTTTGTTTGTGTGTTGTTGCCTTGGTGCGTTATGTACCAATGGTTGGATATTTGTGTTCTTGTTTTGGCATAACCTAAGGGCTTGTCCAAGGTATGCTTGTGTTAGGCTTAATCTAGGGACTTATCCTAGATAAGACACTTGTATATCATTTTCTCTTTGGTATAAAATTTTTACTTACCAAAAAAAAAAAAAAGTGTTGAATGGGATTTTTGGATAACCTAATAGCACTTGTGTTGTCACATAAGATTGGAGTTTTAGATAGGCTAACTCTATAATCCCTAAGAGATTGTTGCATCCACAAAGCTTAAGCATAGCAACTACCGGCGGCAATATATTCCGCTTTCACGGTTGATAAAGCTTCGGAGTTTTGTTTCCTTGAAAACCATGAAACTAATGCATGACCAAGAAAATGCAAGTACCACTAGTACTTTTTCTATCGACTTGGCTTTCAGCAAAGTCGGCATCCGAATAGCTTACTGGGTCAAAAAACGTTTCTCTAGGATACCACAACCCTAAAAATCTAATGTCATGTAAATATTTGAAGATTATTTTAAGGGCTTTTAAATGAGATTCCTTGGGACATGATTGGAATCGAGCACACAAGCACACACTAAACATAATATCGGGTCTATTAGCGGTTAAATACAAAAGAGAGTCTGGTGCATATTCAACCAAACATGCAACAAGAAACCAAAAATCAAAAACTGTTTTCACTGTTTATGTGGTATGAGCAGTTTTTTTGTTCTTGCAGTTTAACCAACCAAATCAACTCCAAATCCAACCGAATTCATTTCATCATAATCACAACACAATGAACTTTCTTTCAAGCTATGGACGTACACAATTGGAGCAGATTAAGGCAATCAAATTACAAGTAGAATGCAGTGGCAGAAATGGTAATTATGTTACAACTCTCTGCCATAATCAAAATTAACACACATACACACTCTAATTTGGATTTCTAAGGAAACATAAAGTGTAACCAAGGCATAAAGGAAAGTTCCACCAACCTTGGGGCCTTCTACCACCAATCTTCCACCAAGAATGATTGGATAAAGGAAATAAGAAAGAGAGCCAACAAAGCTCCTTCAAGTTTTCATTCCAAAGTAAAAAAAAACTACATTTTACAAAGCATAACCACTTTATATGGGAATAAGTGGCGGCAAGATATATATGTACATAGCCTTTTAATAAATTAGTTCACCCTAGCCCTTAATTCACTCTAAACCACACAAAATAAGCCATGCCATACTTTAAATAAATGCAATAGGACAAAATGTTACTATTATTCTGTAAAAAATGGGCTCTTGTCTTCACCAAAGCTCTCCTCTCATCCAATTTTGTCCAACTCTCCCAATTGGGCTTTGAACACCTTTTTGGGCTTCAAAATGGAGTGATGGATGGTTGTAACTTCACTTGGGCTTCTCAAAATGATGCTTGGACGTTTGGACCATTGATGGACTTCAAAAGTTGCACTTTTGGATCAATTGGAGCAAGCTATTCATTTGGACCTTGGGTGGATGTAATAAGACTATATCCAAAAGTGGTTTTGGGCCAAAATTGAAGGTGCAATGCTTCCTTTGGCTTGGGATTTGTTGGAACTTCATTCTTCTTGGCTTCAAAGGTTGCATGGAGACTTAAGGATGACTTGGAACCCAAAAATGACAATGGAGCCGCATATACATCATCCTCCCCGGGTTGAGAAGGATTTGTCCTCAAATCTTCAAGATGGCTACCCTCTATTTGCTGACCATTCATAAACAAGCTCTCTTTCTTGACTTCTTTTCCCTTAGTAGCTCTATGAACTTGTTGTGGACTAAGAGGAGTTAAAGTGATAGTCTTACCATTGAATTTAAAGGAGTAAGTGTTCTTCTTGCCGTCATGCTTCACTTCCCTATCAAATTGCCATGGTCTTCCCAACAACAAGTGACAAGCATCCATAGAAATCGCATCACACAAAATCTCATCACTATAATGCTTACCAATGGAGAAGGAATCAAGCACTTGTTTGGCTACTTGGAGGCTGGTCCCATTGCTCAACCATTGGAGCTTGTACGGTTGAGGATGAGGTATGGTAGGTAATCCAAGTTTTTCCACTAAGGTAGATGAAGCTACATTGGCACAACTTCCGCTATCTACAATTAAAGAACACACTTTATCTTCAATGGTGCACCTTGATTGGAAAATGTGGAGTCTTTGCTCTTCATGAGGAAGAGGCTTGGCATGCAATGCTCTTCTAATCACTAACATCTCTCCTTCATCAGCTCCTTGTAGAATTTCTTCTTCTTCCTTGTTGGCTTCATCACTTTCATGGCTGGAAACTTCACTTTCTTCTTCTTCTTGAAGAGACTCCTCAATTGCTTGTATCTCCATCAAGGATAAAACTCTCCTGTTAGGGCATTCAGCTTGGAAGTGTCCGTAGCCTTGGCATTTAAAGCACTTTTTGTTGGAGAGGTTGGTTTTCACCATATTAGGCTTGTCCTTAGTTGGTTCCACCATTTGTTCCTTGCCTTTCTCCGTGGAAGAAGAATCGACAACATTTGTGTAGGATGGGGAACCTTTATGGAAGGTAGTTCCCTTGGTAAAAGATATGCTTTTGTTAGATAATGTCCCTTTGGAGAATGACTTGGAAACCATGGGCTTCATGGCCTTCTTTTACTTCTCCACTTTAATAGCCAACTTACACACATCTTCAAAAGTGCAATATGGTTGCAATTCTACCATATGAGCAATGTCTTGGTTTAAGCCACCGATGAATCTTGCAATGGTTTGCTCTTTCACTTCCGGTAGCTCACTCCTCATTAATAGCTTCTCAAACCCCCTTATGTAATGCTCTACTCCATCACTTCCTTGCTTAAGGGTGTGTAGCTTGAGGTAAAGATCTTGTTTATAGTTGTCCGGAAGGAATCTTCTTTTCATAAGCTTCTTTAGTTTCTCCCAAGATCTCACTCTCTCTTTACCATCCTTTTCCCTTTGCTTCTTAAGATTTTCCCACCACAAGGATGCATAATCCTTGAATTTCAAGATGGCAAGTTTACATTTCTTCTCATCCGAATAGCCCTTATATTCAAAAACTCTCTCTATAGCATGTAACCAATCAACAAAATCATCCGGACTCATGCTCCCTTCGAATTCTGGAATTTCAATCCTTAAACCCCTATCATCATCCTTTTCTCTCCTAGGTGGCCTCTCTTGTTTTTCCTCACTTGAATAATCATGAAGCATCAATTCCTCCCTATGATGTCTAGGAGGAGGAGGAGGGGAAGGTCTAAGATGTCTTCTTGGTTGATGTAGTTGGGTTGGGTGAGGTGGAGGAGGGGGTATTTGGCTTTGTGTTGAAGTTTGGGGCTGTGATAAGGGTGCCCGACTTTGAGTGAGGGTCAAGTCTCTCATCATTTGCATTATTTGATTCATTTGGTCCTTAATGGCCTTAAGTTCTCCTTTGATCTCTTCTTTTAATGTCATGTGGGAAAATTCCCAAGGATGAGGAGGTGAGGAGGATGAGGATGAAGTTCTCTTATGGGACATTTTTGGTAATGGCTAGTAGGTAAAGGTTAATGGTTATAAGTGTTTAAGGGTTGGGGGTGAGTGTTGGCAAGTGTTTAGGTTAAGGAAGATTGTGTTTAAGGCAAATTAAGGTTCTGTGAACAGTAATCTTGGAGTGAACAGTACATTCCGAGAGATGAACAGTAACTCCGAGAGGTAGAAATCAGTCAACAAATCACACAAACAACCTAGGCTCTGGTACCAAATGGTGCATATTCAACCAAACATGCAACAAGAAACCAAAAATCAAAAACTGTTTTCACTGTTCATGTGGTATGAGCAGTTTTTTTGTTCTTGCAGTTTAACCAACCAAATCAACTCCAAATCCAACCGAATTCATTTCATCATAATCACAACACAATGAACTTTCTTTCAAGCTATGGACGTACACAATTGGAGCAGATTAAGGCAATCAAATTACAAGTAGAATGCAGTGGCAGAAATGGTAATTATGTTACAACTCTCTGCCATAATCAAAATTAACACACATACACACTCTAATTTGAATTTCTAAGGAAACATAAAGTGTAACCAAGGCATAAAGGAAAGTTCCACCAACCTTGGGGCCTTCTACCACCAATCTTCCACCAAGAATGATTGGATAAAGGAAATAAGAAAGAGAGCCAACAAAGCTCCTTCAAGTTTTCATTCCAAAGTAAAAAAAAAACTACATTTTACAAAGCATAACCACTTTATATGGGAATAAGTGGCGGCAAGATACATGTGTACATAGCCTTTTAATAAATTAGTTCACCCTAGCCCTTAATTCACTCTAAACCACACAAAATAAGCCATGCCATACTTTAAATAAATGCAATAGGACAAAATGTTACTATTATTCCGTAAAAAATGGGCTCTTGTCTTCACCAAAGCTCTCCTCTCATCCAATTTCGTCCAACTCTCCCAATTGGGCTTTGAACACCTTTTTGGGCTTCAAAATGGAGTGATGGATGGTTGTAACTTCACTTGGGCTTCTCAAAATGATGCTTGGACGTTTGGACCATTGATGGACTTCAAAAGTTGCACTTTTGGATCAATTGGAGCAAGCTATTCATTTGGACCTTGGGTGGATGTAATAAGACTATATCCAAAAGTGGTTTTGGGCCAAAATTGAAGGTGCAATGCTTCCTTTGGCTTGGGATTTGTTGGAACTTCATTCTTCTTGGCTTCAAAGGTTGCATGGAGACTTAAGGATGACTTGGAACCCAAAAATGACAATGGAGCCGCATATACATCATCCTCCCCGGGTTGAGAAGGATTTGTCCTCAAATCTTCAAGATGGCTACCCTCTATTTGCTGACCATTCATAAACAAGCTCTCTTTCTTGACTTCTTTTCCCTTAGTAGCTCTATGAACTTGTTGTGGACTAAGAGGAGTTAAAGTGATAGTCTTACCATTGAATTTAAAGGAGTAAGTGTTCTTCTTGCCGTCATGCTTCACTTCCCTATCAAATTGCCATGGTCTTCCCAACAACAAGTGACAAGCATCCATAGGAATCGCATCACACAAAATCTCATCACTATAATGCTTACCAATGGAGAAGGAAACAAGCACTTGTTTGGCTACTTGGAGGCTGGTCCCATTGCTCAACCATTGGAGCTTGTACGGTTGAGGATGAGGTATGGTAGGTAATCCAAGTTTTCCCACTAAGGTAGATGAAGCTACATTGGCACAACTTCCGCTATCTACAATTAAAGAACACACTTTATCTTCAATGGTGCACCTTGATTGGAAAATGTAGAGTCTTTGCTCTTCATGAGGAAGAGGCTTGGCATGCAATGCTCTTCTAATCACTAACATCTCTCCTTCATCAGCTCCTTGTAGAATTTCTTCTTCTTCCTTGTTGGCTTCATCACTTTCATGGCTGGAAACTTCACTTTCTTCTTCTTCTTGAAGAGACTCCTCAATTACTTGTATCTCCATCAAGGATAAAACTCTCCCGTTAGGGCATTCAGCTTGGAAGTGTCCATAGCCTTGGCATTTAAAGAACCTTTTGTTGGAGAGGTTGGTCTTCACCATATTAGGCTTGTCCTTAGTTGGTTCCACCATTTGTTCCTTGCCTTTCTCCGTGGAAGAAGAATCGACAACATTTGTGTAGGATGGGGAACCTTTATGGAAGGTAGTTCCCTTGGTAAAAGATATGCTTTTGTTAGATAATGTCCTTTTGGAGAATGACTTGGAAACCATGGGCTTCATGGCCTTCTTTTACTTCTCCACTTTAATAGCCAACTTACACACATCTTCAAAAGTGCAATATGGTTGCAATTCTACCATATGAGCAATGTCTTGGTTTAAGCCACCGATGAATCTTGCAATGGTTTGCTCTTTCACTTCCGGTAGCTCACTCCTCATTAATAGCTTCTCAAACCCCCTTATGTAATGCTCTACTCCATCACTTCCTTGCTTAAGGGTGTGTAGCTTGAGGTAAAGATCTTGTTTATAGTTGTCCGGAAGGAATCTTCTTTTCATAAGCTTCTTTAGTTTCTCCCAAGATCTCACTCTCTCTTTACCATCCTTTTCCCTTTGCTTCTTAAGATTTTCCCACCACAAGGATGCATAATCCTTGAATTTCAAGATGGCAAGTTTACATTTCTTCTCATCCGAATAGCCCTTATATTCAAAAACTCTCTCTATAGCATGTAACCAATCAACAAAATCATCCGGACTCATGCTCCCTTCGAATTCTGGAATTTCAATCCTTAAACCCCTATCATCATCCTTTTCTCTCCTAGGTGGCCTCTCTTGTTCTTCCTCACTTGAATAATCATGAAGCATCAATTCCTCCCTATGATGTCTAGGAGGAGGAGGGGAAGGTCTAAGATGTCTTCTTGGTTGATGTAGTTGGGTTGGGTGAGGTGGAGGAGGGGGTATTTGGCTTTGTGTTGAAGTTTGGGGCTGTGATAAGGGTGCCCGACTTTGAGTGAGGGTCAAGTCTCTCATCATTTGCATTATTTGATTCATTTGGTCCTTAATGGCCTTAAGTTCTCCTTTGATCTCTTCTTTTAATGCCATGTGGGAAAATTCCCAAGGATGAGGAGGTGAGGAGGATGAGGATGAAGTTCTCTTATGGGACATTTTTGGTAATGGCTAGTAGGTAAAGGTTAATGGTTATAAGTGTTTAAGGGTTGGGGGTGAGTGTTGGCAAGTGTTTAGGTTAAGGAAGATTGTGTTTAAGGCAAATTAAGGTTCTGTGAACAGTAATCTTGGGGTGAACAGTACATTCCGAGAGATGAACAGTTGCTCCGAGAGGTAGAAATCAGTCAACAAATCACACAAACAACCTAGGCTCTGGTACCAAATGGTGCATATTCAACCAAACATGCAACAAGAAACCAAAAATCAAAAACTGTTTTCACTGTTCATGTGGTATGAGCAGTTTTTTTGTTCTTGCAGTTTAACCAACCAAATCAACTCCAAATCCAACCGAATTCATTTCATCATAATCACAACACAATGAACTTTCTTTCAAGCTATGGACGTACACAATTGGAGCGGATTAAGGCAATCAAATTACAAGTAGAATGCAGTGGCAGAAATGGTAATTATGTTACAACTCTCTGCCATAATCAAAATTAACACACATACACACTCTAATTTGGATTTCTAAGGAAACATAAAGTGTAACCAAGGCATAAAGGAAAGTTCCACCAACCTTGGGGCCTTCTACCACCAATCTTCCACCAAGAATGATTGGATAAAGGAAATAAGAAAGAGAGCCAACAAAGCTCCTTCAAGTTTTCATTCCAAAGTAAAAAAAAAACTACATTTTACAAAGCATAACCACTTTATATGGGAATAAGTGGCGGCAAGATATATGTGTACATAGCCTTTTAATAAATTAGTTCACCCTAGCCCTTAATTCACTCTAAACCACACAAAATAAGCCATGCCATACTTTAAATAAATGCAATAGGACAAAATGTTACTATTATTCCGTAAAAAATGGGCTCTTGTCTTCACCAAAGCTCTCCTCTCATCCAATTTCGTCCAACTCTCCCAATTGGGCTTTGAACACCTTTTTGGGCTTCAAAATGGAGTGATGGATGGTTGTAACTTCACTTGGGCTTCTCAAAATGATGCTTGGACGTTTGGACCATTGATGGACTTCAAAAGTTGCACTTTTGGATCAATTGGAGCAAGCTATTCATTTGGACCTTGGGTGGATGTAATAAGACTATATCCAAAAGTGGTTTTGGGCCAAAATTGAAGGTGCAATGCTTCCTTTGGCTTGGGATTTGTTGGAACTTCTTTCTTCTTGGCTTCAAAGGTTGCATGGAGACTTAAGGATGACTTGGAACCCAAAAATGACAATGGAGCCGCATATACATCATCCTCCCCGGGTTGAGAAGGATTTGTCCTCAAATCTTCAAGATGGCTACCCTCTATTTGCTGACCATTCATAAACAAGCTCTCTTTCTTGACTTCTTTTCCCTTAGTAGCTCTATGAACTTGTTGTGGACTAAGAGGAGTTAAAGTGATAGTCTTACCATTGAATTTAAAGGAGTAAGTGTTCTTCTTGCCATCATGCTTCACTTCCCTATCAAATTGCCATGGTCTTCCCAACAACAAGTGACAAGCATCCATAGGAATCACATCACACAAAATCTCATCACTATAATGCTTACCAATGGAGAAGGAAACAAGCACTTGTTTGGCTACTTGGAGGCTGGTCCCATTGCTCAACCATTGGAGCTTGTACGGTTGAGGATGAGGTATGGTAGGTAATCCAAGTTTTTCCACTAAGGTAGATGAAGCTACATTGGCACAACTTCCGCTATCTACAATTAAAGAACACACTTTATCTTCAATGGTGCACCTTGATTGGAAAATGTGGAGTCTTTGCTCTTCATGAGGAAGAGGCTTGGCATGCAATGCTCTTCTAATCACTAACATCTCTCCTTCATCAGCTCCTTGTAGAATTCCTTCTTCTTCCTTGTTGGCTTCATCACTTTCATGGCTGGAAACTTCACTTTCTTCTTCTTCTTGAAGAGACTCCTCAATTGCTTGTATCTCCATCAAGGATAAAACTCTCCTATTAGGGCATTCAGCTTGGAAGTGTCCATAGCCTTGGCATTTAAAGCACTTTTTGTTGGAGAGGTTGGTCTTCACCATATTAGGCTTGTCCTTAGTTGGTTCCACCATTTGTTCCTTGCCTTTCTCCGTGGAAGAAGAATCGACAACATTTGTGTAGGATGGGGAACCTTTATGGAAGGTAGTTCCCTTGGTAAAAGATATGCTTTTGTTAGATAATGTCCCTTTGGAGAATGACTTGGAAACCATGGGCTTCATGGCCTTCTTTTACTTCTCCACTTTAATAGCCAACTTACACACATCTTCAAAAGTGCAATATGGTTGCAATTCTACCATATGAGCAATGTCTTGGTTTAAGCCACCGATGAATCTTGCAATGGTTTGCTCTTTCACTTCCGGTAGCTCACTCCTCATTAATAGCTTCTCAAACCCCCTTATGTAATGCTCTACTCCATCACTTCCTTGCTTAAGGGTGTGTAGCTTGAGGTAAAGATCTTGTTTATAGTTGTCCGGAAGGAATCTTCTTTTCATAAGCTTCTTTAGTTTCTCCCAAGATCTCACTCTCTCTTTACCATCCTTTTCCCTTTGCTTCTTAAGATTTTCCCACCACAAGGATGCATAATCCTTGAATTTCAAGATGGCAAGTTTACATTTCTTCTCATCCGAATAGCCCTTATATTCAAAAACTCTCTCTATAGCATGTAACCAATCAACAAAATCATCCGGACTCATGCTCCCTTCGAATTCTGGAATTTCAATCCTTAAACCCCTATCATCATCCTTTTCTCTCCTAGGTGGCCTCTCTTGTTCTTCCTCACTTGAATAATCATGAAGCATCAATTCCTCCCTATGATGTCTAGGAGGAGGAGGGGAAGGTCTAAGATGTCTTCTTGGTTGATGTAGTTGGGTTGGGTGAGGTGGAGGAGGGGGTATTTGGCTTTGTGTTGAAGTTTGGGGCTGTGATAAGGGTGCCCGACTTTGAGTGAGGGTCAAGTCTCTCATCATTTGCATTATTTGATTCATTTGGTCCTTAATGGCCTTAAGTTCTCCTTTGATCTCTTCTTTTAATGCCATGTGGGAAAATTCCCAAGGATGAGGAGGTGAGGAGGATGAGGATGAAGTTCTCTTATGGGACATTTTTGGTAATGGCTAGTAGGTAAAGGTTAATGGTTATAAGTGTTTAAGGGTTGGGGGTGAGTGTTGGCAAGTGTTTAGGTTAAGGAAGATTGTGTTTAAGGCAAATTAAGGTTCTGTGAACAGTAATCTTGGGGTGAACAGTACATTCCGAGAGATGAACAGTTGCTCCGAGAGGTAGAAATCAGTCAACAAATCACACAAACAACCTAGGCTCTGGTACCAAATGGTGCATATTCAACCAAACATGCAACAAGAAACCAAAAATCAAAAACTGTTTTCACTGTTCATGTGGTATGAGCAGTTTTTTTGTTCTTGCAGTTTAACCAACCAAATCAACTCCAAATCCAACCGAATTCATTTCATCATAATCACAACACAATTAACTTTCTTTCAAGCTATGGACGTACACAATTGGAGCGGATTAAGGCAATCAAATTACAAGTAGAATGCAGTGGCAGAAATTGTAATTATGTTACAACTCTCTGCCATAATCAAAATTAACACACATACACACTCTAATTTGGATTTCTAAGGAAACATAAAGTGTAACCAAGGCATAAAGGAAAGTTCCACCAATCTTCCACCAAGAATGATTGGATAAAGGAAATAAGAAAGAGAGCCAACAAAGCTCCTTCAAGTTTTCATTCCAAAGTAAAAAAAAAACTACATTTTACAAAGCATAACCACTTTATATGAGAATAAGTGGCGGCAAGATATATGTGTACATAGCCTTTTAATAAATTAGTTCACCCTAGCCCTTAATTCACTCTAAACCACACAAAATAAGCCATGCCATACTTTAAATAAATGCAATAGGACAAAATGTTACTATTATTCCGTAAAAAATGGGCTCTTGTCTTCACCAAAGCTCTCCTCTCATCCAATTTCGTCCAACTCTCCCAATTGGGCTTTGAACACCTTTTTGGGCTTCAAAATGGAGTGATGGATGGTTGTAACTTCACTTGGGCTTCTCAAAATGATGCTTGGACGTTTGGACCATTGATGGACTTCAAAAGTTGCACTTTTGGATCAATTGGAGCAAGCTATTCATTTGGACCTTGGGTGGATGTAATAAGACTATATCCAAAAGTGGTTTTGGGCCAAAATTGAAGGTGCAATGCTTCCTTTGGCTTGGGATTTGTTGGAACTTCTTTCTTCTTGGCTTCAAAGGTTGCATGGAGACTTAAGGATGACTTGGAACCCAAAAATGACAATGGAGCCGCATATACATCATCCTCCCCGGGTTGAGAAGGATTTGTCCTCAAATCTTCAAGATGGCTACCCTCTATTTGCTGACCATTCATAAACAAGCTCTCTTTCTTGACTTCTTTTCCCTTAGTAGCTCTATGAACTTGTTGTGGACTAAGAGGAGTTAAAGTGATAGTCTTACCATTGAATTTAAAGGAGTAAGTGTTCTTCTTGCCATCATGCTTCACTTCCCTATCAAATTGCCATGGTCTTCCCAACAACAAGTGACAAGCATCCATAGGAATCACATCACACAAAATCTCATCACTATAATGCTTACCAATGGAGAAGGAAACAAGCACTTGTTTGGCTACTTGGAGGCTGGTCCCATTGCTCAACCATTGGAGCTTGTACGGTTGAGGATGAGGTATGGTAGGTAATCCAAGTTTTTCCACTAAGGTAGATGAAGCTACATTGGCACAACTTCCGCTATCTACAATTAAAGAACACACTTTATCTTCAATGGTGCACCTTGATTGGAAAATGTGGAGTCTTTGCTCTTCATGAGGAAGAGGCTTGGCATGCAATGCTCTTCTAATCACTAACATCTCTCCTTCATCAGCTCCTTGTAGAATTCCTTCTTCTTCCTTGTTGGCTTCATCACTTTCATGGCTGGAAACTTCACTTTCTTCTTCTTCTTGAAGAGACTCCTCAATTGCTTGTATCTCCATCAAGGATAAAACTCTCCTATTAGGGCATTCAGCTTGGAAGTGTCCATAGCCTTGGCATTTAAAGCACTTTTTGTTGGAGAGGTTGGTCTTCACCATATTAGGCTTGTCCTTAGTTGGTTCCACCATTTGTTCCTTGCCTTTCTCCGTGGAAGAAGAATCGACAACATTTGTGTAGGATGGGGAACCTTTATGGAAGGTAGTTCCCTTGGTAAAAGATATGCTTTTGTTAGATAATGTCCCTTTGGAGAATGACTTGGAAACCATGGGCTTCATGGCCTTCTTTTACTTCTCCACTTTAATAGCCAACTTACACACATCTTCAAAAGTGCAATATGGTTGCAATTCTACCATATGAGCAATGTCTTGGTTTAAGCCACCGATGAATCTTGCAATGGTTTGCTCTTTCACTTCCGGTAGCTCACTCCTCATTAATAGCTTCTCAAACCCCCTTATGTAATGCTCTACTCCATCACTTCCTTGCTTAAGGGTGTGTAGCTTGAGGTAAAGATCTTGTTTATAGTTGTCCGGAAGGAATCTTCTTTTCATAAGCTTCTTTAGTTTCTCCCAAGATCTCACTCTCTCTTTACCATCCTTTTCCCTTTGCTTCTTAAGATTTTCCCACCACAAGGATGCATAATCCTTGAATTTCAAGATGGCAAGTTTACATTTCTTCTCATCCGAATAGCCCTTATATTCAAAAACTCTCTCTATAGCATGTAACCAATCAACAAAATCATCCGGACTCATGCTCCCTTCGAATTCTGGAATTTCAATCCTTAAACCCCTATCATCATCCTTTTCTCTCCTAGGTGGCCTCTCTTGTTCTTCCTCACTTGAATAATCATGAAGCATCAATTCCTCCCTATGATGTCTAGGAGGAGGAGGGGAAGGTCTAAGATGTCTTCTTGGTTGATGTAGTTGGGTTGGGTGAGGTGGAGGAGGGGGTATTTGGCTTTGTGTTGAAGTTTGGGGCTGTGATAAGGGTGCCCGACTTTGAGTGAGGGTCAAGTCTCTCATCATTTGCATTATTTGATTCATTTGGTCCTTAATGGCCTTAAGTTCTCCTTTGATCTCTTCTTTTAATGCCATGTGGGAAAATTCCCAAGGATGAGGAGGTGAGGAGGATGAGGATGAAGTTCTCTTATGGGACATTTTTGGTAATGGCTAGTAGGTAAAGGTTAATGGTTATAAGTGTTTAAGGGTTGGGGGTGAGTGTTGGCAAGTGTTTAGGTTAAGGAAGATTGTGTTTAAGGCAAATTAAGGTTCTGTGAACAGTAATCTTGGGGTGAACAGTACATTCCGAGAGATGAACAGTTGCTCCGAGAGGTAGAAATCAGTCAACAAATCACACAAACAACCTAGGCTCTGGTACCAAATGGTGCATATTCAACCAAACATGCAACAAGAAACCAAAAATCAAAAACTGTTTTCACTGTTCATGTGGTATGAGCAGTTTTTTTGTTCTTGCAGTTTAACCAACCAAATCAACTCCAAATCCAACCGAATTCATTTCATCATAATCACAACACAATGAACTTTCTTTCAAGCTATGGACGTACACAATTGGAGCGGATTAAGGCAATCAAATTACAAGTAGAATGCAGTGGCAGAAATGGTAATTATGTTACAACTCTCTGCCATAATCAAAATTAACACACATACACACTCTAATTTGGATTTCTAAGGAAACATAAAGTGTAACCAAGGCATAAAGGAAAGTTCCACCAACCTTGGGGCCTTCTACCACCAATCTTCCACCAAGAATGATTGGATAAAGGAAATAAGAAAGAGAGCCAACAAAGCTCCTTCAAGTTTTCATTCCAAAGTAAAAAAAAAACTACATTTTACAAAGCATAACCACTTTATATGGGAATAAGTGGCGGCAAGATATATGTGTACATAGCCTTTTAATAAATTAGTTCACCCTAGCCCTTAATTCACTCTAAACCACACAAAATAAGCCATGCCATACTTTAAATAAATGCAATAGGACAAAATGTTACTATTATTCCGTAAAAAATGGGCTCTTGTCTTCACCAAAGCTCTCCTCTCATCCAATTTCGTCCAACTCTCCCAATTGGGCTTTGAACACCTTTTTGGGCTTCAAAATGGAGTGATGGATGGTTGTAACTTCACTTGGGCTTCTCAAAATGATGCTTGGACGTTTGGACCATTGATGGACTTCAAAAGTTGCACTTTTGGATCAATTGGAGCAAGCTATTCATTTGGACCTTGGGTGGATGTAATAAGACTATATCCAAAAGTGGTTTTGGGCCAAAATTGAAGGTGCAATGCTTCCTTTGGCTTGGGATTTGTTGGAACTTCTTTCTTCTTGGCTTCAAAGGTTGCATGGAGACTTAAGGATGACTTGGAACCCAAAAATGACAATGGAGCCGCATATACATCATCCTCCCCGGGTTGAGAAGGATTTGTCCTCAAATCTTCAAGATGGCTACCCTCTATTTGCTGACCATTCATAAACAAGCTCTCTTTCTTGACTTCTTTTCCCTTAGTAGCTCTATGAACTTGTTGTGGACTAAGAGGAGTTAAAGTGATAGTCTTACCATTGAATTTAAAGGAGTAAGTGTTCTTCTTGCCATCATGCTTCACTTCCCTATCAAATTGCCATGGTCTTCCCAACAACAAGTGACAAGCATCCATAGGAATCACATCACACAAAATCTCATCACTATAATGCTTACCAATGGAGAAGGAAACAAGCACTTGTTTGGCTACTTGGAGGCTGGTCCCATTGCTCAACCATTGGAGCTTGTACGGTTGAGGATGAGGTATGGTAGGTAATCCAAGTTTTTCCACTAAGGTAGATGAAGCTACATTGGCACAACTTCCGCTATCTACAATTAAAGAACACACTTTATCTTCAATGGTGCACCTTGATTGGAAAATGTGGAGTCTTTGCTCTTCATGAGGAAGAGGCTTGGCATGCAATGCTCTTCTAATCACTAACATCTCTCCTTCATCAGCTCCTTGTAGAATTCCTTCTTCTTCCTTGTTGGCTTCATCACTTTCATGGCTGGAAACTTCACTTTCTTCTTCTTCTTGAAGAGACTCCTCAATTGCTTGTATCTCCATCAAGGATAAAACTCTCCTATTAGGGCATTCAGCTTGGAAGTGTCCATAGCCTTGGCATTTAAAGCACTTTTTGTTGGAGAGGTTGGTCTTCACCATATTAGGCTTGTCCTTAGTTGGTTCCACCATTTGTTCCTTGCCTTTCTCCGTGGAAGAAGAATCGACAACATTTGTGTAGGATGGGGAACCTTTATGGAAGGTAGTTCCCTTGGTAAAAGATATGCTTTTGTTAGATAATGTCCCTTTGGAGAATGACTTGGAAACCATGGGCTTCATGGCCTTCTTTTACTTCTCCACTTTAATAGCCAACTTACACACATCTTCAAAAGTGCAATATGGTTGCAATTCTACCATATGAGCAATGTCTTGGTTTAAGCCACCGATGAATCTTGCAATGGTTTGCTCTTTCACTTCCGGTAGCTCACTCCTCATTAATAGCTTCTCAAACCCCCTTATGTAATGCTCTACTCCATCACTTCCTTGCTTAAGGGTGTGTAGCTTGAGGTAAAGATCTTGTTTATAGTTGTCCGGAAGGAATCTTCTTTTCATAAGCTTCTTTAGTTTCTCCCAAGATCTCACTCTCTCTTTACCATCCTTTTCCCTTTGCTTCTTAAGATTTTCCCACCACAAGGATGCATAATCCTTGAATTTCAAGATGGCAAGTTTACATTTCTTCTCATCCGAATAGCCCTTATATTCAAAAACTCTCTCTATAGCATGTAACCAATCAACAAAATCATCCGGACTCATGCTCCCTTCGAATTCTGGAATTTCAATCCTTAAACCCCTATCATCATCCTTTTCTCTCCTAGGTGGCCTCTCTTGTTCTTCCTCACTTGAATAATCATGAAGCATCAATTCCTCCCTATGATGTCTAGGAGGAGGAGGGGAAGGTCTAAGATGTCTTCTTGGTTGATGTAGTTGGGTTGGGTGAGGTGGAGGAGGGGGTATTTGGCTTTGTGTTGAAGTTTGGGGCTGTGATAAGGGTGCCCGACTTTGAGTGAGGGTCAAGTCTCTCATCATTTGCATTATTTGATTCATTTGGTCCTTAATGGCCTTAAGTTCTCCTTTGATCTCTTCTTTTAATGCCATGTGGGAAAATTCCCAAGGATGAGGAGGTGAGGAGGATGAGGATGAAGTTCTCTTATGGGACATTTTTGGTAATGGCTAGTAGGTAAAGGTTAATGGTTATAAGTGTTTAAGGGTTGGGGGTGAGTGTTGGCAAGTGTTTAGGTTAAGGAAGATTGTGTTTAAGGCAAATTAAGGTTCTGTGAACAGTAATCTTGGGGTGAACAGTACATTCCGAGAGATGAACAGTTGCTCCGAGAGGTAGAAATCAGTCAACAAATCACACAAACAACCTAGGCTCTGGTACCAAATGGTGCATATTCAACCAAACATGCAACAAGAAACCAAAAATCAAAAACTGTTTTCACTGTTCATGTGGTATGAGCAGTTTTTTTGTTCTTGCAGTTTAACCAACCAAATCAACTCCAAATCCAACCGAATTCATTTCATCATAATCACAACACAATGAACTTTCTTTCAAGCTATGGACGTACACAATTGGAGCGGATTAAGGCAATCAAATTACAAGTAGAATGCAGTGGCAGAAATGGTAATTATGTTACAACTCTCTGCCATAATCAAAATTAACACACATACACACTCTAATTTGGATTTCTAAGGAAACATAAAGTGTAACCAAGGCATAAAGGAAAGTTCCACCAACCTTGGGGCCTTCTACCACCAATCTTCCACCAAGAATGATTGGATAAAGGAAATAAGAAAGAGAGCCAACAAAGCTCCTTCAAGTTTTCATTCCAAAGTAAAAAAAAAACTACATTTTACAAAGCATAACCACTTTATATGGGAATAAGTGGCGGCAAGATATATGTGTACATAGCCTTTTAATAAATTAGTTCACCCTAGCCCTTAATTCACTCTAAACCACACAAAATAAGCCATGCCATACTTTAAATAAATGCAATAGGACAAAATGTTACTATTATTCCGTAAAAAATGGGCTCTTGTCTTCACCAAAGCTCTCCTCTCATCCAATTTCGTCCAACTCTCCCAATTGGGCTTTGAACACCTTTTTGGGCTTCAAAATGGAGTGATGGATGGTTGTAACTTCACTTGGGCTTCTCAAAATGATGCTTGGACGTTTGGACCATTGATGGACTTCAAAAGTTGCACTTTTGGATCAATTGGAGCAAGCTATTCATTTGGACCTTGGGTGGATGTAATAAGACTATATCCAAAAGTGGTTTTGGGCCAAAATTGAAGGTGCAATGCTTCCTTTGGCTTGGGATTTGTTGGAACTTCTTTCTTCTTGGCTTCAAAGGTTGCATGGAGACTTAAGGATGACTTGGAACCCAAAAATGACAATGGAGCCGCATATACATCATCCTCCCCGGGTTGAGAAGGATTTGTCCTCAAATCTTCAAGATGGCTACCCTCTATTTGCTGACCATTCATAAACAAGCTCTCTTTCTTGACTTCTTTTCCCTTAGTAGCTCTATGAACTTGTTGTGGACTAAGAGGAGTTAAAGTGATAGTCTTACCATTGAATTTAAAGGAGTAAGTGTTCTTCTTGCCATCATGCTTCACTTCCCTATCAAATTGCCATGGTCTTCCCAACAACAAGTGACAAGCATCCATAGGAATCACATCACACAAAATCTCATCACTATAATGCTTACCAATGGAGAAGGAAACAAGCACTTGTTTGGCTACTTGGAGGCTGGTCCCATTGCTCAACCATTGGAGCTTGTACGGTTGAGGATGAGGTATGGTAGGTAATCCAAGTTTTTCCACTAAGGTAGATGAAGCTACATTGGCACAACTTCCGCTATCTACAATTAAAGAACACACTTTATCTTCAATGGTGCACCTTGATTGGAAAATGTGGAGTCTTTGCTCTTCATGAGGAAGAGGCTTGGCATGCAATGCTCTTCTAATCACTAACATCTCTCCTTCATCAGCTCCTTGTAGAATTCCTTCTTCTTCCTTGTTGGCTTCATCACTTTCATGGCTGGAAACTTCACTTTCTTCTTCTTCTTGAAGAGACTCCTCAATTGCTTGTATCTCCATCAAGGATAAAACTCTCCTATTAGGGCATTCAGCTTGGAAGTGTCCATAGCCTTGGCATTTAAAGCACTTTTTGTTGGAGAGGTTGGTCTTCACCATATTAGGCTTGTCCTTAGTTGGTTCCACCATTTGTTCCTTGCCTTTCTCCGTGGAAGAAGAATCGACAACATTTGTGTAGGATGGGGAACCTTTATGGAAGGTAGTTCCCTTGGTAAAAGATATGCTTTTGTTAGATAATGTCCCTTTGGAGAATGACTTGGAAACCATGGGCTTCATGGCCTTCTTTTACTTCTCCACTTTAATAGCCAACTTACACACATCTTCAAAAGTGCAATATGGTTGCAATTCTACCATATGAGCAATGTCTTGGTTTAAGCCACCGATGAATCTTGCAATGGTTTGCTCTTTCACTTCCGGTAGCTCACTCCTCATTAATAGCTTCTCAAACCCCCTTATGTAATGCTCTACTCCATCACTTCCTTGCTTAAGGGTGTGTAGCTTGAGGTAAAGATCTTGTTTATAGTTGTCCGGAAGGAATCTTCTTTTCATAAGCTTCTTTAGTTTCTCCCAAGATCTCACTCTCTCTTTACCATCCTTTTCCCTTTGCTTCTTAAGATTTTCCCACCACAAGGATGCATAATCCTTGAATTTCAAGATGGCAAGTTTACATTTCTTCTCATCCGAATAGCCCTTATATTCAAAAACTCTCTCTATAGCATGTAACCAATCAACAAAATCATCCGGACTCATGCTCCCTTCGAATTCTGGAATTTCAATCCTTAAACCCCTATCATCATCCTTTTCTCTCCTAGGTGGCCTCTCTTGTTCTTCCTCACTTGAATAATCATGAAGCATCAATTCCTCCCTATGATGTCTAGGAGGAGGAGGGGAAGGTCTAAGATGTCTTCTTGGTTGATGTAGTTGGGTTGGGTGAGGTGGAGGAGGGGTATTTGGCTTTGTGTTGAAGTTTGGGGCTGTGATAAGGGTGCCCGACTTTGAGTGAGGGTCAAGTCTCTCATCATTTGCATTATTTGATTCATTTGGTCCTTAATGGCCTTAAGTTCTCCTTTGATCTCTTCTTTTAATGCCATGTGGGAAAATTCCCAAGGATGAGGAGGTGAGGAGGATGAGGATGAAGTTCTCTTATGGGACATTTTTGGTAATGGCTAGTAGGTAAAGGTTAATGGTTATAAGTGTTTAAGGGTTGGGGGTGAGTGTTGGCAAGTGTTTAGGTTAAGGAAGATTGTGTTTAAGGCAAATTAAGGTTCTGTGAACAGTAATCTTGGGGTGAACAGTACATTCCGAGAGATGAACAGTTGCTCCGAGAGGTAGAAATCAGTCAACAAATCACACAAACAACCTAGGCTCTGGTACCAAATGGTGCATATTCAACCAAACATGCAACAAGAAACCAAAAATCAAAAACTGTTTTCACTGTTCATGTGGTATGAGCAGTTTTTTTGTTCTTGCAGTTTAACCAACCAAATCAACTCCAAATCCAACCGAATTCATTTCATCATAATCACAACACAATGAACTTTCTTTCAAGCTATGGACGTACACAATTGGAGCGGATTAAGGCAATCAAATTACAAGTAGAATGCAGTGGCAGAAATGGTAATTATGTTACAACTCTCTGCCATAATCAAAATTAACACACATACACACTCTAATTTGGATTTCTAAGGAAACATAAAGTGTAACCAAGGCATAAAGGAAAGTTCCACCAACCTTGGGGCCTTCTACCACCAATCTTCCACCAAGAATGATTGGATAAAGGAAATAAGAAAGAGAGCCAACAAAGCTCCTTCAAGTTTTCATTCCAAAGTAAAAAAAAAACTACATTTTACAAAGCATAACCACTTTATATGGGAATAAGTGGCGGCAAGATATATGTGTACATAGCCTTTTAATAAATTAGTTCACCCTAGCCCTTAATTCACTCTAAACCACACAAAATAAGCCATGCCATACTTTAAATAAATGCAATAGGACAAAATGTTACTATTATTCCGTAAAAAATGGGCTCTTGTCTTCACCAAAGCTCTCCTCTCATCCAATTTCGTCCAACTCTCCCAATTGGGCTTTGAACACCTTTTTGGGCTTCAAAATGGAGTGATGGATGGTTGTAACTTCACTTGGGCTTCTCAAAATGATGCTTGGACGTTTGGACCATTGATGGACTTCAAAAGTTGCACTTTTGGATCAATTGGAGCAAGCTATTCATTTGGACCTTGGGTGGATGTAATAAGACTATATCCAAAAGTGGTTTTGGGCCAAAATTGAAGGTGCAATGCTTCCTTTGGCTTGGGATTTGTTGGAACTTCTTTCTTCTTGGCTTCAAAGGTTGCATGGAGACTTAAGGATGACTTGGAACCCAAAAATGACAATGGAGCCGCATATACATCATCCTCCCCGGGTTGAGAAGGATTTGTCCTCAAATCTTCAAGATGGCTACCCTCTATTTGCTGACCATTCATAAACAAGCTCTCTTTCTTGACTTCTTTTCCCTTAGTAGCTCTATGAACTTGTTGTGGACTAAGAGGAGTTAAAGTGATAGTCTTACCATTGAATTTAAAGGAGTAAGTGTTCTTCTTGCCATCATGCTTCACTTCCCTATCAAATTGCCATGGTCTTCCCAACAACAAGTGACAAGCATCCATAGGAATCACATCACACAAAATCTCATCACTATAATGCTTACCAATGGAGAAGGAAACAAGCACTTGTTTGGCTACTTGGAGGCTGGTCCCATTGCTCAACCATTGGAGCTTGTACGGTTGAGGATGAGGTATGGTAGGTAATCCAAGTTTTTCCACTAAGGTAGATGAAGCTACATTGGCACAACTTCCGCTATCTACAATTAAAGAACACACTTTATCTTCAATGGTGCACCTTGATTGGAAAATGTGGAGTCTTTGCTCTTCATGAGGAAGAGGCTTGGCATGCAATGCTCTTCTAATCACTAACATCTCTCCTTCATCAGCTCCTTGTAGAATTCCTTCTTCTTCCTTGTTGGCTTCATCACTTTCATGGCTGGAAACTTCACTTTCTTCTTCTTCTTGAAGAGACTCCTCAATTGCTTGTATCTCCATCAAGGATAAAACTCTCCTATTAGGGCATTCAGCTTGGAAGTGTCCATAGCCTTGGCATTTAAAGCACTTTTTGTTGGAGAGGTTGGTCTTCACCATATTAGGCTTGTCCTTAGTTGGTTCCACCATTTGTTCCTTGCCTTTCTCCGTGGAAGAAGAATCGACAACATTTGTGTAGGATGGGGAACCTTTATGGAAGGTAGTTCCCTTGGTAAAAGATATGCTTTTGTTAGATAATGTCCCTTTGGAGAATGACTTGGAAACCATGGGCTTCATGGCCTTCTTTTACTTCTCCACTTTAATAGCCAACTTACACACATCTTCAAAAGTGCAATATGGTTGCAATTCTACCATATGAGCAATGTCTTGGTTTAAGCCACCGATGAATCTTGCAATGGTTTGCTCTTTCACTTCCGGTAGCTCACTCCTCATTAATAGCTTCTCAAACCCCCTTATGTAATGCTCTACTCCATCACTTCCTTGCTTAAGGGTGTGTAGCTTGAGGTAAAGATCTTGTTTATAGTTGTCCGGAAGGAATCTTCTTTTCATAAGCTTCTTTAGTTTCTCCCAAGATCTCACTCTCTCTTTACCATCCTTTTCCCTTTGCTTCTTAAGATTTTCCCACCACAAGGATGCATAATCCTTGAATTTCAAGATGGCAAGTTTACATTTCTTCTCATCCGAATAGCCCTTATATTCAAAAACTCTCTCTATAGCATGTAACCAATCAACAAAATCATCCGGACTCATGCTCCCTTCGAATTCTGGAATTTCAATCCTTAAACCCCTATCATCATCCTTTTCTCTCCTAGGTGGCCTCTCTTGTTCTTCCTCACTTGAATAATCATGAAGCATCAATTCCTCCCTATGATGTCTAGGAGGAGGAGGGGAAGGTCTAAGATGTCTTCTTGGTTGATGTAGTTGGGTTGGGTGAGGTGGAGGAGGGGGTATTTGGCTTTGTGTTGAAGTTTGGGGCTGTGATAAGGGTGCCCGACTTTGAGTGAGGGTCAAGTCTCTCATCATTTGCATTATTTGATTCATTTGGTCCTTAATGGCCTTAAGTTCTCCTTTGATCTCTTCTTTTAATGCCATGTGGGAAAATTCCCAAGGATGAGGAGGTGAGGAGGATGAGGATGAAGTTCTCTTATGGGACATTTTTGGTAATGGCTAGTAGGTAAAGGTTAATGGTTATAAGTGTTTAAGGGTTGGGGGTGAGTGTTGGCAAGTGTTTAGGTTAAGGAAGATTGTGTTTAAGGCAAATTAAGGTTCTGTGAACAGTAATCTTGGGGTGAACAGTACATTCCGAGAGATGAACAGTTGCTCCGAGAGGTAGAAATCAGTCAACAAATCACACAAACAACCTAGGCTCTGGTACCAAATGGTGCATATTCAACCAAACATGCAACAAGAAACCAAAAATCAAAAACTGTTTTCACTGTTCATGTGGTATGAGCAGTTTTTTTGTTCTTGCAGTTTAACCAACCAAATCAACTCCAAATCCAACCGAATTCATTTCATCATAATCACAACACAATGAACTTTCTTTCAAGCTATGGACGTACACAATTGGAGCGGATTAAGGCAATCAAATTACAAGTAGAATGCAGTGGCAGAAATGGTAATTATGTTACAACTCTCTGCCATAATCAAAATTAACACACATACACACTCTAATTTGGATTTCTAAGGAAACATAAAGTGTAACCAAGGCATAAAGGAAAGTTCCACCAACCTTGGGGCCTTCTACCACCAATCTTCCACCAAGAATGATTGGATAAAGGAAATAAGAAAGAGAGCCAACAAAGCTCCTTCAAGTTTTCATTCCAAAGTAAAAAAAAAACTACATTTTACAAAGCATAACCACTTTATATGGGAATAAGTGGCGGCAAGATATATGTGTACATAGCCTTTTAATAAATTAGTTCACCCTAGCCCTTAATTCACTCTAAACCACACAAAATAAGCCATGCCATACTTTAAATAAATGCAATAGGACAAAATGTTACTATTATTCCGTAAAAAATGGGCTCTTGTCTTCACCAAAGCTCTCCTCTCATCCAATTTCGTCCAACTCTCCCAATTGGGCTTTGAACACCTTTTTGGGCTTCAAAATGGAGTGATGGATGGTTGTAACTTCACTTGGGCTTCTCAAAATGATGCTTGGACGTTTGGACCATTGATGGACTTCAAAAGTTGCACTTTTGGATCAATTGGAGCAAGCTATTCATTTGGACCTTGGGTGGATGTAATAAGACTATATCCAAAAGTGGTTTTGGGCCAAAATTGAAGGTGCAATGCTTCCTTTGGCTTGGGATTTGTTGGAACTTCTTTCTTCTTGGCTTCAAAGGTTGCATGGAGACTTAAGGATGACTTGGAACCCAAAAATGACAATGGAGCCGCATATACATCATCCTCCCCGGGTTGAGAAGGATTTGTCCTCAAATCTTCAAGATGGCTACCCTCTATTTGCTGACCATTCATAAACAAGCTCTCTTTCTTGACTTCTTTTCCCTTAGTAGCTCTATGAACTTGTTGTGGACTAAGAGGAGTTAAAGTGATAGTCTTACCATTGAATTTAAAGGAGTAAGTGTTCTTCTTGCCATCATGCTTCACTTCCCTATCAAATTGCCATGGTCTTCCCAACAACAAGTGACAAGCATCCATAGGAATCACATCACACAAAATCTCATCACTATAATGCTTACCAATGGAGAAGGAAACAAGCACTTGTTTGGCTACTTGGAGGCTGGTCCCATTGCTCAACCATTGGAGCTTGTACAGTTGAGGATGAGGTATGGTAGGTAATCCAAGTTTTTCCACTAAGGTAGATGAAGCTACATTGGCACAACTTCCGCTATCTACAATTAAAGAACACACTTTATCTTCAATGGTGCACCTTGATTGGAAAATGTGGAGTCTTTGCTCTTCATGAGGAAGAGGCTTGGCATGCAATGCTCTTCTAATCACTAACATCTCTCCTTCATCAGCTCCTTGTAGAATTCCTTCTTCTTCCTTGTTGGCTTCATCACTTTCATGGCTGGAAACTTCACTTTCATGGCTGGAAACTTCACTTCATGGCTGGAAACTTCACTTTCTTCTTCTTCTTGAAGAGACTCCTCAATTGCTTGTATCTCCATCAAGGATAAAACTCTCCTATTAGGGCATTCAGCTTGGAAGTGTCCATAGCCTTGGCATTTAAAGCACTTTTTGTTGGAGAGGTTGGTCTTCACCATATTAGGCTTGTCCTTAGTTGGTTCCACCATTTGTTCCTTGCCTTTCTCCGTGGAAGAAGAATCGACAACATTTGTGTAGGATGGGGAACCTTTATGGAAGGTAGTTCCCTTGGTAAAAGATATGCTTTTGTTAGATAATGTCCCTTTGGAGAATGACTTGGAAACCATGGGCTTCATGGCCTTCTTTTACTTCTCCACTTTAATAGCCAACTTACACACATCTTCAAAAGTGCAATATGGTTGCAATTCTACCATATGAGCAATGTCTTGGTTTAAGCCACCGATGAATCTTGCAATGGTTTGCTCTTTCACTTCCGGTAGCTCACTCCTCATTAATAGCTTCTCAAACCCCCTTATGTAATGCTCTACTCCATCACTTCCTTGCTTAAGGGTGTGTAGCTTGAGGTAAAGATCTTGTTTATAGTTGTCCGAAGGAATCTTCTTTTCATAAGCTTCTTTAGTTTCTCCCAAGATCTCACTCTCTCTTTACCATCCTTTTCCTTTGCTTCTTAAGATTTTCCCACCACAAGGATGCATAATCCTTGAATTTCAAGATGGCAAGTTTACATTTCTTCTCATCCGAATAGCCCTTATATTCAAAAACTCTCTCTATAGCATGTAACCAATCAACAAAATCATCCGGACTCATGCTCCCTTCGAATTCTGGAATTTCAATCCTTAAACCCCTATCATCATCCTTTTCTCTCCTAGGTGGCCTCTCTTGTTCTTCCTCACTTGAATAATCATGAAGCATCAATTCCTCCCTATGATGTCTAGGAGGAGGAGGGGAAGGTCTAAGATGTCTTCTTGGTTGATGTAGTTGGGTTGGGTGAGGTGAGGAGGGGGTATTTGGCTTTGTGTTGAAGTTTGGGGCTGTGATAAGGGTGCCCGACTTTGAGTGAGGGTCAAGTCTCTCATCATTTGCATTATTTGATTCATTTGGTCCTTAATGGCCTTAAGTTCTCCTTTGATCTCTTCTTTTAATGCCATGTGGGAAAATTCCCAAGGATGAGGAGGTGAGGAGGATGAGGATGAAGTTCTCTTATGGGACATTTTGGTAATGGCTAGTAGGTAAAGGTTAATGGTTATAAGTGTTTAAGGGTTGGGGGTGAGTGTTGGCAAGTGTTTAGGTTAAGGAAGATTGTGTTTTAAGGCAAATTAAGGTTCTGTGAACAGTAATCTTGGGGTGAACAGTACATTCCGAGAGATGAACATAGCTCCGAGAGGTAGAAATCAGTCAACAAATCACACAAACAACCTAGGCTCTGGTACCAAATGGTGCATATTCAACCAAACATGCAACAAGAAAACCAAAAATCAAAAACTGTTTTCACTGTTCATGTGGTATGAGCAGTTTTTTTGTTCTTGCAGTTTAACCAACCAAATCAACTCCAAATCCAACCGAATTCATTTCATCATAATCACAACACAATGAACTTTCTTTCAAGCTATGGACGTACACAATTGGAGCGGATTAAGGCAATCAAATTACAAGTAGAATGCAGTGGCAGAAATGGTAATTATGTTACAACTCTCTGCCATAATCAAAATTAACACACATACACACTCTAATTTGGATTTCTAAGGAAACATAAAGTGTAACCAAGGCATAAAGGAAAGTTCCACCAACCTTGGGCCTTCTACCACCAATCTTCCACCAAGAATGATTGGATAAAGGAAAT